>NC_081415.1:682685927-683349677 GCF_030272615.1 Cryptomeria japonica | reverse complement strand
CTTTTCACCAAATTTTTAGGACCGTTATATATGATGATATTAGAGAAAATACCAAAGTTACAACTGATTTTGAGATGTTTTGATATGCGGAATTGGGCATTAAAGGTCGAAATAGGACATAATTAGGGTTTATGATTTAATGATTTATTGGAGGAATACAATAAAAAGGGGCACACTTAGGGTAAAGGGCCCAATTTTATGATGTGGAGAGTGATGAAATTGGACTTTAGACTTAATTAAATTCTTTAAAGGGAAATTATAATGCAAGATGCAAACACACTAAGGTGGGTGCTAAAATAGCGTAGAATTGTACCACCCTAGCAAGGGTGTACAATATACGATGCTACATTTAGCCCCTACTTTAGCGGTCATATGACACTACATGCATATGCAAGCTAAAGTAAATAAAAGTAAACATCATGAAAAATGATATATCCACAAGTCATCAGATGAAGCCCCCAACGGTATCTGCAGTACACAGTTAGGAACCACACCCTATAAAACACATGTTAGATAAAATCACAAAATCACCTAAATGCTTACTAAGAAAGGTGATGACAATTCAAGGGTAGCTATATGCACCCGCCCTATTTCGGCTTGCTAATTCAGTGAGTTGAAACAGGGCATCATGTTTACCGCATCAAATTGTGAAAGAGGATTGATGACAAATTCTCACAAGAAGATTTGATACAAGATCAAAAACTAATGGAGAATCATTTGGTAAGAAAGAGGACTAAACCAAAATTCCAACACAACAAAGAGTGTGAGGATTTGAGAGCTCTCTAACATAAGATGAAAGATTTAAATAGAAATAAATGCAAGCGATATAGTCCAAAAAAATGTAACTCCATAAAGAAAATGGGAAAAAAATGGAGGTTTAAGATGACATCAAAGAGAGATTATTTAAAGCAACACTCTTCTAAAGAAGGTAAGAGATCCTCATCAAGGATATGCACATGCACAAAATAGAAGGGTTTATTTGTTAGTCCCAATCGATGTTGAGAGTGTTGGCATATGGACACTCCAATGAGACATTGTATGTGATTGAAGGTTTTGTCATTGATGGCAACCTTGCAATCCTATGGCACCAGCAAGACATTATACCGACAAAAGCATTACACAGGCAACCTTGCAATCCTATGGCACCAGCAAGACATTATACCGGAAAAGCATTATTCAAACAAGACAGTGCACCTGCATCAGCAAGATCAATCTACACCGACACCGGCACAGAAGATGTACACCGACATAGAAGAGAACATGTATACCGGCACAGAGGGTGACAAGATTTTTGATATGTAATATTTTGTTTATTATTGTAAGCCGACTTGGAAAATTGTAAAATGACTCTTGTATATAAAAGAGATCATTGTAGTCATTTGTAGGATATGGATAGGAAGCAAAAAGAAAATTATAAGGCAAACCTTATGTGCGAATTGTAGGTCAAGGGTATATGTAAAGAACAGAGCAAGAACCGATACTAAATCTGGCATTGAAGATGCTATTGTAAAGCAATACAGATAATTGGATTTGCATAATCCTCATTGTAAGTCAGTGTGACTTCTTATTGAGCAGTGTGCTCTAGGCAGTTGGCCTTCCTGCATGTGCAGGCCCCTATTGTAAGTAATATTCTCTTATTGGCCAGTAAGTGAATATTGCGGGTCACAAATCCCACCGAGGTTTTTCCCACACCAGGTTTCCTCATTAAACATCTTGTGTTATGGTGTTCTTTTCATGTGGATGTTTTTTATTCTGTTATTTACATTAATTCTTGCATACCGGTATACTGTTACTTTATGTTCTGCATGTTCTATTTTAAGAAAATCTCATTACCAGTCAGATATTGATTCACCCCCCCTCTCAGTATCTGTGGGAACCCTAACAATTGGTATCAGAGCCTAGTCCTCTATTTTCAGAAGCCTAACAGCTTGAGGAAGATCTTGACACCGGTAAAGATGGAAAATATGATGAAGCAACTTGAAGGAGCTCTTACTGACTATGATGCAGAGAAGTTGAAAAATATCAAATTAGCAGATGATTTAAAAGCAGCTCAGGACATTATTCAAGCACTTCAAGAAAATCTTACTGTTACAAGAAATAAGAGAAGAGAACTTTGTGAAAAATTGGAAAATGACAATGATGAAAAGGAATCACTAAATGATATGATAAGCAAATTGAAACAAGAGATCATGACAACAAAAAATGAAATGCAGGATATGACTATGAGATTTTGCAAAGAGATTGAGGACAGAAAGAAGAATGAAGAAGAACTGACCAGGAGACTAAGTGATGCAGCAAATGAGAACACAAGACTTAGCTATGAAAATGACATGTTGAAAACAGATCTAATGCATACTTAGAATGACTCGAATGAACTAATGAGAAAAAAAGAAATCTTGGAAAGGGAATTGGAAACTGCAAATCAACACAAAAAAAAATTCAAGAAAAGCTTAGAAGAACATGGTACCTTATTGAAGAATCAAAAACCCAAAGGTGACACTTCTGGAATTGGATTTGAAGTTGGAGAAAGCTCTGGTACTGCAAATACCCAGGATCACAGCAAACCGGTAAGACCTTCTAATACTTAAAAATTCAATGGAAAATGCTTTAACTGCAATAAATATGGTCATAGGGAAAATGAATATAGATCTAGGAATTATCAAAATATCAATCCTCCCATTGGTCAATGCTCCAAATGCAACAAAATTGGTCATAACTCTGAAAATTGCAGAATGAATGTAAGATGTTATGTTTGTGGAAGATTCGGTCATTTATCAAATAAATGCTGAACACAAACCGGCATAGGTTATGGGAAAGCTATTCAGAAAAATAATGTAACTTGTTATGCATGTAACAAGATTGGTCATATTGCTAAATTTTGTAGAAGTAAAGGTACACCGGTAGACAACAAAAGTACTAGTTTGAAAGGTAAAGAAAAGGTTGAAGAGGTTAAGCAAGAATTCTCAAAGCAATGGATTAGAAAAGGTGATCTAAATATTGGGGATACTCCTCCATCGGTAGAACCAACAAATGCTCCACTAGCAAGACAATATGATGCTCCACCGGCAGGATAGAGCAATGCTCCACCGGTAGGATGTTCTTCATCAAATTGAAGAAAATTATCTTGAGGGTTTGGCAATCTAATGACACATGTGCTATTATTCCTTCGGTTAGAGAAAAGAAGTTGAAAATCATTCATTACCGACAAATAAAGTTGAGCTAATACATTACCGGTAAGCAATTAATGTGGTAGGTAGCAGAAAAGACTTTATAAAATAAGGTTTTGGCTCCATTTCACTTCACCGAACATTCAAACTTTTAGAGAGTGCAAAGATTTCCGAGTTAAGGCATTTTCGAGCAAAGAGGCAAAGCACTTCAGCAATCAATCCAATCAAAGGCAGAAAAAGGTATTTATCATCATGGCATCCTCCTCTGCACCTAAATTCATAGCAAACCCTACAGTAGTCGAGGTTATAAAACGTCCTAGGCCCGTGTTTGAGCTAGTTCCCGAGGTAGCTAAGAAAGATGACAATACAGGTCCTTTTTCTCAAATTCCAAAAGGTGTTGTTTATGCAGAAGACCCTAGAATGTATATTAATTGCAACATAGAGGAATTAGGTGATGAAGAAATCAAAAACATGTATAAGACTGTTATATGTGACAATTCCAGAAATGTGAAACCTGAACATAAAGTTGTTGAAACCCTAGGATTCACTAAAATCCTCTGCATTCCTGAATTTCCCAAGGAAGTGATTAGGATAGTTTTAAGCAAGGTACATGGTTCATTCTTTTGGCTTGATTCAGTGTACAAAATTACAAAGGAAGCTGTGAAAGCAATAACAGGGTTACCTTCCACCGGTAATAGACCTGACAAGACTAAGAAGGTCTCCAATAACCTAGTAACGAAGTTAATTGGTGCAACATCCGACAAGAGATCATTGAGGGTTAATGATGTAACTGATACAAATGTGAGATTCATTAGCATGATTTTAGGGTACAAAGCAACTCATGCTAATAGGCTTAACTCAGTTTCCAGTTTATGCATAAAGAGTGCTTATGACATGGTTAAGGAAAATGTGAAAATTGATGTTTGCGAATGGTTAAAAGATGAATTGATTGATAACCTAGGCAAAATCAAGAAAGATAAGAAAGGAACCTTTAGATTTGGAAATTTACTTGTATGCTTAATGCTACATATAACCAAACAGGCTCCCGGTATAGGCAACAAGGATTTTGGATTCGACATACCGGTAGGAAAACAATTATTAGACTTATTCAACAACATGGGTGAAAACAAGGAAAAGAATATCAATGAGTATTTTCAAGCACTAAAGGTCAGAATGAACAAAAGAATCAGACTATCACAGGAAATTGTCAACAAATACAAGGATGATATATGTTTTGTAATAAAAAAGGATGAGATCTGGATGGAAGCATCATCCCAAGGACAATCTAGGTAACAAAGATGGGGTATGAAATAGATGACCACATAGTGGAAACTTATGCCAAAGCACTTCTGGAAGCCCCCAATGAACCAAAGGAAGAAGTATTTGGTAGTGCCGAGACCATAGAAAGTCAAATTCAATCTAAGAAGAGAGTGAAAAAGGTTGAGGCATTTGTGAGAAAAGGATCCAGACAAGCAAAAGCCATAAAGGAAGATGTATTAAAGAAAAGCGGCATAACTGAAGATGAGTTGGCAACCCAACAATCTGAAACTCGTCTATCACCGGTAGGTACTTCCTCAGAAGGAGATATGCCAGCAAATTTTAAAAGAGTTGTTAGGAAAAGAGACCCCTCACCAGTATCCACTCCTTCACCTAGAAGGACAAGATAGAAGCAACAAGCTGTGAAATCTCCAGTCAGAAAGGTCACACCTAAGAAGAAGCTGACCCCCAAAAGGAAGAAAAAGACAAACACTTACTTGGCCCCTCTTGATATATTACTGAATGAGATCACAAAGGAAGGTAAATTGAAAACATAGGGAAAATCTATGACACCCTATTAGATGATGAGAAAGGACAAGTTGAGGAGAGTGTTATATTACACATGGACATGTATAAAAAGTTTTTGTTGCAAGTCTTAAATGAAATTCCTAATGAACTATATAAAAGACTTGAGGCCAGAAGGCAAGGAATAATTGAGTTGGATAAGAAAATTAAAATAGAAAAATTACTTGTCGTATACCCGATTAACTCACCTAAGGAAATTGATTATTTTATAGCTCAGGCCAACTGGATAGTTTTTTCCACTGCACACCGACAAATTTCACTGATGGCGGGTAGAGTTACAGAGGTTTCAAAGGAAACAGAAAATGGTTGGGATATATTCTTGGTTGAAAAAGAAAAACAAGAAGAATATAGGAATCCTAAGCCCATTCTGGTATATCAAAAGGACAAAGGGAAAGGTAAAGTTGGTGGACCACCAAGTATCAAGATTAGAGACAACTTACCCCCACCTCCTCTAAATACTCCACCAATAAAAACAACAACCACTGATGATCAACCGGTAGCTGAGATTATGGATACAGAAGATAATAATTCTAATCCTGAAGTCCTATATACTGTGAATGTTGATACTCAGAAGATCAACATAGTGGTAGATAAGGATACAATAGATAAATCAAGTATATTAAAGAGCCTCCGGTAATAGGAAACACAGAGCAACCGGCAGCCAATACAAAGAAAAAGATGGAATCTAAAACACAAACAGAGCAACCAACAGAGCTAAAAGCTTCAGAATAGATGCCACCAGTAAGAAATGATGCAGGAAAACCAGTGCTTAAAGAGATGGAGACACAAACAGACCTACCAGAGGTCAATACTAGGATGGTCACTTCCACTGGCACTCAGTTTGTTGGGTCGCCATCAAATGTGACTGAGGTATTACTTGAATCTATCAAGAAAATAACTGATTATAGCTCACAAGCTTATAAAGCAATAGATGATTCAATTCCATTTTTGAAATCAATAGCTCCTAATTGTAATATAAACAATAAAGATTCTTTAGGCCAGTTGGATACAAAGGTAGAAACTGTAAAGGAAATTGTAGAAAAAGAGAAACATAAATTCTTTGAGAAAGGAATAAAGAAGTGTAACAGGGAATTTGACACACTTCTACCAGAACTGTGCAATTTATTGAAAGAGTACAAAACTTTGTACAAAGACACCTGCAAGAAAAACTTTTTGACCATAGATGTAGATGAGCAAGGTACAGGAACAGATCAATAAACTTACAGATAATTTTGTTTACTCACCTGATACATTATCAATTTTTGAGGAAAAGATAACAAATTTTGAGGAAGAAGTACTCAAATTGGAAAGAGAAAAAGAGAAAATAATAAACAAGGCAAAACTCTTGAGATCTAAACTAAGTCCAAGATTGGACTATTTAGCATCTCTGCGGAAGGAAATCTCAAAGGCACTAACACAGGGAAGCAAAACACCGATAGAGCACTTGTAGTATTTCACCGGTACAGTAAACAGAACTGAGACAACAATAAAAGACAGTAAGAAGTTTATGGATGGCATAAACTTAATTTTGGGAGATCTTCTTCAGATAATAACTACCCAACTACAAGGTTGAGGTTATGGATTGGTACAACTACAAACTCTACTAACCTTTGTCATTGATGCCAAAGGGGGAGTAGTAGGATGAGAAAATTTAAAAAAAAATCAAAAACACAGGGATCATATGCTCAGGGGGAGTTCTCACATTTTTGGTAACATTTTTGGTCTACACATTTTTGGATATCCTTTTGAAATTTCTCATGAGTGTTGCCATCAATGCCAAAGGGGGAGATTGTTGGCATATGGACACTCCAATGAGACATTGTATGTGATTGAAGGTTTTGTCATTGATGGCAACCTTGCAATCCTATGGCACCGACAAGACATTATACTGGCAAAAGCATTACACAGGCAACCTTGCAATCTTATGGCACTGGCAAGACATTATACCGGAAAAGCATTATTCAAACAAGACAGTGCACCGACATCAGCAAGATCAATCTACACCGGCACCGGTACAGAAGAGAACATGTATACCGGCACAGAGGCCGACAAGATTTTTGATATGTAATATTTTGTTTATTATTGTAAGCCGACTTGGAAAATTGTAAAATGACTCTTGTATATAAAAGAGATCATTGTAGTCATTTGTAGGATATGGATAGGAAGCAAAAAGAAAATTATAAGGCAGACCTAATGTGCGAATTGTAGGTCAAGGGTATATGTAAAGAACAGAGCAAGAACCGGTACTGAATCTAGCATTGAAGATGCTATTGTAAAGCAATACAGATCATTGGATTTGCATAATCCTCATTGTAAGTCACTGTGACTTCTTATTGAGCAGTGTGCTCTAGGCAGTTGGCCTTCCTGCATGTGCAGGCCCCTATTGTAAGTAATATTCTCTTATTGGCCAGTAAGTGAATATTGTGGGTCACAAATCTCACCGAGGTTTTTCCCACACCGGGTTTCCTCGTTAAACATCTTGTGTTATGGTGTTCTTTTCATGTGGATGTTTTTGATTATGTTATTTACATTAATTCTTGCATACCGGTATACTATTACTTTATGTTCTGCATGTTCTATTTTAAGAAAATCTCATTACCGGTTAGATACTGATTCACCCCCCCCCTCTCAATATATGTGGGAACCCTAATAGAGAGGGGAGGGGTGAATCAACACTTTATCAATTTTACCCAATTAAACTTTTTAACTTAAGTTTACACCAACTTAACATTCATCAATACAAATAACTACTGCAGAAGAAAAAGAATGCATGAAAAGATACACAGTGACACCAAGATTTATCTTGTGGAAACCTAAATGGGAAAAAACCATGGTGTGAGTAGAAACTCACAAAATTTGTACTCTTCTGGAGTATGCCCAGTGAGGAGCCATCCCTATTAGGAGATTACAAGGACACTATTAGGTGCCACTCGGTTAAAGGATTTTGTCTAAGGCCTATTAGTGCCTTTACCGTGTTAAAGGTAGCCTTGTCAAAGGTCTTAAGATCATCAATTAAGATGACACCCAGTTAAGGAATTTTTACAATGGGACCTGTTAAAGTCCACCCTTGTTAAGGGATTTTAGATGCAATGGTTAGAGAGAAACATTAAGATGATCTGTTGGAGTGGCTATTGATAGCTTGATCAGATCACACTAAGAATCATACTATATCTACATCGGTTGTGTCTGCTCTACACAACACCAGTTTCCTGAATATACCTTCGGCTTTGTCCTCTACAATCTTACTAATCCTCAGCTTTACACTCTGTCGGTCCACTGTTATTCGGCTCTGCACTCTATTTTTCTCCCCCTATGTTCACTTTCACATTATCACTATTCACATGAACAACAACCTTCTCGAGAATGAATTATGTGAATTTATTATCCTATGAATTTGTCGCCAATTTTCCCTCCAAAACATCCTAATGCTCTGCAAAAAGGATTAGAAAATTGTTTGATGGCAACACACACAAGAGCACAAGAAACAAACACTAGTGTTAGCAACAAAAGATTATGATAAATAGGCATATCAAGAGAGATATTAAGCATGAAATAGAAATCATACAAACATAGAATAGATAAACTATACTCCTCCAAATGCTAATCAAGATGCTCATAGTTGCTCCTCCCTTGTTCCTCTCCTCTCCAGGTTCCACATGAGTGTAGCTCTCAGCTTTTAGCACTAGCCATGGATGCCATATGGAGATTCAAGATGGTTGAAAATGATAAACAAATGCTATGCAAGTGTAGATAGTGATGCTATGAAAAATCTCTCTGCTAATACTAGTATAACAACAATACTCTAATGCTTCCTTTTCTTTGCTTGAGGAGAAGGGTTCTATTTATAGAAGAAATGGGGAAATGAAGGGCTAAGATTGAGCAATCTTAACAAGGGTTAGGATTGAAAGATATTCAATCCATGTGATACTTTCAACCCAATCCCATGTTGACAAGTGTCACCATGAGGAGGCTTGAGAGGATAGATAAGGAGCATTAAATGCTTGAGGGGACATGATGGTTACCCTAGGGGGTTGGGTTAGGGTTAGGTTAATGGATATTCCTTTTATCCAAGGGATAAATGAGTGTGCAAGGGTTAAATGGTTACCTTAGTCAAAGAAATAAATGCTTTGAAGAGACCCATGAGTCAAAAGGATGGCTAAGTTAGAGGAAAGTCTCTAACCAAAGGTAAAAGGTGAGTTAACCATAAATGGTTATGTAAGAGCCTTTAATGGTTTGGAAGACTTTAGAGGTTAACCATTTGAAGACTTAAAGCCTTAAATGTCGTTCAAAGACTTTGAGGGCTTTGAGAAGTGACTTCCAAGTTGCTTAGGAATGTGACAATATTTAGGGTAGGATTATTCTAATTAGAAGGAGTTAGAAGAATCTAGAAGGGATTTAGGCATGCAAGTGGGAGGAATTTTGGGATTTTCAATTAAAATAAAATCATTTATTTCAATTAAATAGTGTAATTTGCATTTGGATAGATATTTAAATAAATATTAATTTATTTAAATTTGAATGTGAATTTTGGATTTTATTTAAATAAATCTTAGTTTATTTACATGAAAAAAAGGAAGATAAAGCATTAAATGCTTGAAGATTTTGAGGGAAACCATTAAAGGATTGAGAAGACTCTAGAAGGAATCCATTAAGTTTGAAGACTTTAAGGGAAACCATTAAAGGCTTAAGAAGACTCTAGGAGGAAGCCATTAAGTTTGAAGACTTTAAGGAAACCATTAAAGGTTTCAAGTGGGTGAGGATAAATATGATTTTAAATAAATAATTTATTTAAAATAGTTGTGCAACTTGCAAAATACAAGTGGGTGGAGGATAAAGGTGATTTAAATAAATGTTAATTTATTTAAATGTGAGAGGTGTGATTTTGGGGGAATTTAAATAAATATTAATAGTTGTGCAACTTGTATTTGTAGGAAAATACATGTGGGTGGAGGATAAAGGTGATTTAAATAAATGTTAATTTATTTAAATGTGAGAGAAGATTTAATTAAATAAATATGATTTATTTATTTAATTAATGGTCTGAATTTGTTAAGTGAATTAAATCAAAAAATTGAATAATTTATTTAATTAATAGGAGAAGAGGGTTAAGATGAATTAATTAAATATATTAATTTAATTAACTATTGATTGATGGTTAAATAATCAAATAAATACTAAATATTCATTTAATTAAGTGGACAAATTTATGTGACTACCTTTGCCCCTCTTTGAGACGGTGTTGTTTTATCGAGTCATTTCAAAGAAAGAAAAATAGATGTGAATAAATATGCCCCATAAATGTTAATTTAGTGTGTGGTATGCCCCTCGAGAGATGGGCTGAAAAATTTCAAAAAATCGTGCGATCTCTTGAAAAAGAACAAGAAGTGGAGGGGAGGTAGAATAGAAGAAATTAGCAATAATGGTGAAAGAATGGAAGAAAATAGAGTGAATATGGAGAAATGGCAAGCCAGCGAGTACCCATAGGTTATGTAGGAGATACAGTGCAAATGTGGTGTTGTGCTTTTGATTGATACTGTACAATTGATCAAAATTGATTGGACAATCTAGTGCAATCAGTTTAATTGCCTCGGTCGAGTCAAAGCATGACAGTTGATGTCAGTTGTTCGCTTGGACAGGATAAAGTCTGAGTAAGTGAATTAAAGTGACCTAATGGTGACTTAGACAATTGATGTAATTGCCCGATGAAGTCAATGTATTTGAAGCAAAATATTCGTTGAGACTTAGAGAATTGATGTAATTCTCCATTATGATTGTGTTTGATTGGTTGATCAATTGATAGTGTGTGTGTGTGTGTGATGGATGGTTGTGGTGAATCATAGCAGCCCCGTTGAGACTAGGTCATTATGATAAATGCCTATTATAGTCTAGGTTTACCATAATCAATTACCTATTGAGACCCAAAGATACTTGATCAGAGTATCTGTTGATAGTCTAGGTGTGTGTGAGTTGATGTGTCTGTGTAGACGGAGTGATTAGCTTGATTGGGTTGATGGGAGATGATGTAGGGTATGTGATGTTGATTACCAAGATGGGGAGGGTGAGGGTGGGGTTCGATGTTAGATAGAAAAAATGGAGGACCTATGATGCATTCCTATGGAAGAAGAGGAAAATAGAGTATCCATTGTCATTATCATGTATGCATGATATGCATCTATTATGAATGTATGGATGGATGGAATGCAACAGAATGCAATATATACAGATGAGATGAAATGACGATCCATAGTGCTTTATTTTTCATCATTGAGCTTTAAAATGTTGTAAGAAAATACAAGCAACTTGACATAATGATTCAAGATGACGTGAGTATTCCTTATGTGGATTTTGATATAGCAAGTTAATACAAGCAACTTGATATAATGGATCAAGTTGACCTGAGTATTGCTTGCAGAATAGACAAGGATTATCTCCTTTCATGCATGACTTGGAACGTCCTCCTTGATCTTTTGTCGATCATATCCTAAGACAAGTTCATACTGTAGTAAGAGATAAATCATTATCGAGCATGGATGAGGTAGTAGGAACCAAAGATGGAGCATTGTACTTGTAAGCAAACAACATATATAAAGAATAAAGAATATGGATCCTCGATAATGGTTCATGCTCATATGGTCGAGGTATATGCTATAGTTAGCAAGCCATAGTGATCTATGACTGTATTTTTGCATAAGATCATGTAACTTAGTGAACTTCCCACGTAGACACCATTAGTACATGCCCCAAAACTTCATCAGAATAATTTGCAGAAGACATACAAAAAATGTCATAGGAACCATCTCGGCTACTCTTAATCACTTGTGGATATCCCGGAGTAGCATAGGAACCTGATATATATAAATGAATGAATAACCTACAAATCAACCAAGTACTTGATAGCTTAAACATAATTTTCTTATCAAAGAAAATGTCATCTTGTCTTTGTTTTGGTAAGGAAGGATGCATCCTTGTTAAGACAATTTGTGTGTTGATGTTGGTTGTTTGGTCGATTTGATAAGTGATCATCATTTTGAGTATTTTACAATGTTTGTTTGGTATCAGCTCAAATGAGTATGTACAAGGTGTTGCCATGTTTTTGTTTGATGTTTTCTGATGTTTTTGGATTTTTGTGATTTTGAATATTTTTGGTATTTTGCGATTGTTTTTTAATGTTTTTGGTATTTTGTGAGACAGTTTTGAATGAAGAACCCAACAAATCAAAAGTAATGTAGAATCCACTTCCATCAATAGGTTAAGGGCACTGCCCCCAGTTTAGACATGACTATGAAAAAGTGGGATGCAAGACGCATGAAGTACTATCTTGGATTGCAGATCAATAAGAAGCCATGGTTTTGGATTGATGGATGTGTGTATGAAATGAATGTGATCGCAACAAGCCTGAAAGACAATGGAGCCATAGCCTTTATGAGTGGTGCCTATTTTCCAGGTTTTCACCATTGCACTTACCCAAGGTGCCACCGGAGTGGTTGTTCACCGTTTGGATGCATGATTTTTCTTTACTATTTTGATTTTTTTGTATTTTCTTCAGGAGATTTTTCTGAATGTTTTTGGTGTTTTTTTGGTATGTATGGGAGCTTGATGATTCGTATAGCTTTTTAGGTATAAAACCGTTTGAGGTGCATGTTGTTGATTGGATCTACTAGTGGTTCTCCTTCTGAAGTAGCCAACTGATATGCCCTGAAGCCAAATACAGTAGTGATAACATATGGACCCAACCAGTTCAATTCAAACTTTCCCTGATGTTCTTGGTTGGGTTGGTTACGAGGATTTTCTCATAGAACAAGATCACCTACCTCAAATGTATGAGGTCTAACTCGGTGATTGTATCTTCTGCTCATTCGCTGTTGATAGGCTTTGAGGTGATTGTATGCAGATTGTCATTTCTCATCAAGTAGCTCTAAGTCCTGAAGATGTGAGACCCTGTAGGCCTCATCATCTATAATATTATGCAAGAAAACTTGTAGTGATGGTATCTCAACCTCAATAGGTAAAATAACTTCTACACCATAGACCAATGAGTAGGGAGTTGTGCCTATAGGGGTTTGAATGCTAGTTCGATACGCCCATAGTGCTGGATTCAATTGAACATGCCAATCATGGCTAGCATCATTGACTATCTTCTTTAGGATTCTCAATATGTTCTTGTTTGATGCTTCAGCTTGACAATTGCCTTGTGGGTAATAGGGAGTGGAAAAGTGGTGTTGGATGTAAAATTTCTCACAGAGTTCACAGACATCTTGATTTTTGAAAGGAAGACTATTATCTATGATGATGGACATGGGTACAACATACTGGTAGATGATGTAATTGAGGATGAATGAGGTGATCTTCTTGTCGGTGACTTGGGTAAGTGGAACAACTTCGATCCACTTTGTGAAGTATTCGGTGGCAGTAATAATGAATTTGTGGCTGTTGGATGAAGATGGATGGATTTTACCCACAAGGACAAGTCCCCATTGAAAAAAGGGCCATGGTGTTGTGATTGGTTGTAATTCCTGTGCTGGTGCATGTATCAGGTCTCCATGAACTTGGTATTTTTTGCACTTTCTGAAAAAGTAGGAGTCTTTTTCCATTGATGGCCAATAGTATCTAGCCCGTATGATCTTCTTAGCTAGTGATGGGCCACTTGCATGAGTTCCACAAATTCCTTCATGTACCTCTTCCAAGGCCTTTGTTTTCTCATCTTATTTCAAACATTGAAGGAGAGTACCATCAAGACTGCGTCGGTATAGGGTTTCAACAATGATGGTATATCGAGCGGTTTGGCGAATGAAGGTTTTACGTTGGTTATTCAATTGGTTAGGAGGAAGGGTGTGATCACGGAGGTAGTTGTAGAACTCACTGTACCATGGGGATTCGAAACCAATAAGGTGACATATCATCTCAGATTCGGGGATATCATAAGCGGGAATCCAAAGTTGTTCTACCAAGAACTCGTAGCGTGTTGAATTTTGTGGAAGATCTAGGAGAGATGCGATGGTAGCCATAGCGTCAGTAGCTCGATTATGATCTCTGGGTACCTTCTCAAAGGTGATAATAGTCAATGATGTTTTTAATTTGTCCACCATTTTTTTGTATGGCATGAGTTTGTCATCCTTGGTCTAATATTCATATGTTGCTTGTCAAATGACCAGTTGGGAGTCGCTATATACTTGTAGTTCTTGTAACTTCCATTGTATGGCTAGCCTGAGTCCTATGATCAAGGCCTCATATTCAGCTATGCTGTTTGTACATAGAAATGTGAGCTTGTAAGACTTCAGGATGCTGTCACCTTGAGGTGTGATAAACAAAATGCCTGCCCCCGAGCCATGCCTAGTGTATGAACCATCAAAGTATAGTTTCCATGGTTGTGTTGTTGTGATCATGAATATCTCTTCATTTGGAAAATTGGAAATGAGGGGATGGTCACCTATGAGTGGTGCATTGGTGGTGCAAGAGAACCCTTCCAAAGTCTTCCTCTTTCTTTTTTTTGTTGGTGTTATGCTTCTTTTGAAGCCTTTGTATATGAATAAGAGCCATGAACTCATTTGTTCTTGACTAGGTCCTAGTTTTAGGTCCTTAGAGTTTTGTTGTGATTTCTTGTGCATGAGAGGTTGAGTGTGCCTTTGGATGTGTGTTAGGCCTTATTGGCATGTTACTGTCCTTAGGATAGCCCAAAATAGGCTTAGGAGTCATGAAAAGCAACAATGGCACAGTTGCTTAAAAGATGCAAAAGTTGCATGACAACTTTTAAAAGTTGTCAAGCAACTTTTCCACCCAAATGGTCAAAGACCCTTATTGAGAATGGAGAGCCCTAATTTTGGCACACTGACTGAGGTATGGGTAGTATAAGATGTTTCTAACCCTAAAATATGAGGAGGTTATTCATTGTTGTACGGCCCAAGGAAGGAAAGCTTGACTGTGATTGTTTTATTGGTTACCACTCAGTTTGAATGAAGCAACCAAGCAAATTAATGGATTGATTTTTTGTACAAAGCTATGTGGAGTGTCTTGTATGGTGTATCTACTTTCATTGTGAGAAATTATATTAGGTTTTTATCTGCAGGTTGTGTGTGTTTGTAAATACTTTGTAAACTGTCTTTTCTTTGTCCAGTTTTGGACTGGTTTGTGCAAATGGGATCATAACTCCATTCCCCATTTTGGAATCACCATGAAACCATGGGGAATGAGAGTGTAGACCTTGTACCATAGTTCAATGCAAGCAGGGCCCTTGAAAATGTAGGGAGGCCATATAAAGACCCACTCCTAGGCAAGACTGAATAGTGCCCGACTAGAAAAGGTCAACTTGCAGAGGTCTTGGAGAGCAAGGTTGTTCAAAGGAGAGTGCACCCTTTGGAGGGGGTGTAGAGGAGTGAGTGAATCATCAATGGTGTGAAGGAGGAGCCTCAACCAATCCAAACAAGGTGGCTAAAACTCAAAACATTCACTATGACTCAGGCAGACCCTAAAAACCCTCACAAAACCCTTAAAACCCCCAAAATTTGCCCAAGGCACTGTACGTCCACTTGGAGGCCCAAAACCAAATAAATCCTTGAGCCCTTGCCAAATGAATGGTAGTCCATTTTGGGAGTTTGGGTAGTTTGTCCATCATTTGTGAGAGGGAGCCCTAAAGGACCGGGTAGGAGGCCTAATTGGTCCTAATCCTTGTAGCCCTATTTGAAGGCAAAAACACAAAATAGTGAAATCGGTAAGGGGTTGGAATCTTGAAACCTCTTGGGGGAACATGAATGGGTGGAAAAACCATGAAATTGACCTGACCTAACCTTGCTAAGACCTTGGAAGGTGTGGAACAAGCCTAGCCCTTATTAGCCATAGTAAGGGGTTTTGAGACTCATGAGTAGGTGAGACCTTAGGAGCAACAGTGCAACTCATTGGTGGGTGGATTGGGCAAGGTCAGGGGATTCCTCAAGAAAGGGAAGTCCTCAAGACCCTAGGGTGTGGAGAGAACACCAAGTGATCCAAGGGAAGGATCCAAGAGCATAGACTAGGCTAGTCTGTCCCAAACCCCAACCCATCAGATTGGTATCAGAGCACAGTTAGAGATTTGTTGGACTGTGTATGTCTCTATATACTGGTGAATTAGTAGGGGAGAGTAGGATGGTCACTAATGTAGAGCTGGCTAGGGAGGTAGAAGAGCAGAAGGAGAAGAATAGACTCCTTGAGGAAGCTATAAGTGAGATAAGGGATAAACTGCAGGAAGTGGTGGATCAGAGGACACAAGGACCTTGGGGTGAAGACACCAAAGAAAAAGGCAAGAAAACCATTGATATGGATGACATTATACCTGAACCAGATCCCTTGTTTAATGAGGAACCTTTTGTGAAGGCTATTAAGGCTTTGAACACCAAAGCTTTTGAAGGATTACCACATTTTAGTGGGAGGATGGACATTGACACTCTTATGGAATGGATTGAGGGCATGGAAAACCACTTTGAGTGTGAAGGAGTGATAGAGGCTCAAAAGGTTAAAGTTGCCAAATCAAGATTAAGGGGAGCAACTTTGACATGGTGGAAGTACCTGCAAGAAGAAAGAGTTAGCATGGGGAAGCTACCTATTGCCAATTGGAAGGCCATGGTGAGTAAGATCAAAGAGAACTACTTACCAGAGGATTATGAAGTTCAACTTCATAAGAAGAGATAGGGTTTGAAGCAAAAAGACCTTGATGTGACCTCCTACATTGAAGAATTTAAAAAACTTTGTCTTAGATCCAAAGTCCAAGAAGATGAATCTATTAAGGTGGCTAGGTATCTAAGCGGCCTAAAGTGGAACATTCAAGAGGAGATAAGCCTATGGACTCCTACTACTGTTCAAAAATGTCATCAGCTTGTTGTCAAGGTGGAAGAGAGGAACAAAAGGAAAGGAGACTCCAATAACAGGGGTAGAGGCAGAGGTAGAGAACAAGTGAATCACCGAGGTGGTTACCAAAGTAAGGCAAATGAGTAGAGGAACCAAGGAGAAGCCAAGTTGACTAAACATGGCAGTGAAACCAATCTTAGAGGGGGCCATTCTAGAGGAAGAGGTGTGCAAGGTGGTCCAAGTAGGGGTAGAGGTACCAACAAAGGTAACTCCTACTTTGCAACTATGAAGTGTTACAATTATGGTCAGTTGGGACACCCAGCATATAGATGCCCTGACAAGCCTACATCATCTAATAGTGGAAAGAGGGTTGCTTATGCACATGAAGACTCTTCAAGTAAAAAGATACATGAAGTGGACCATATTGAATCAGAGACTAGAGAAAATCTAATGTTCAATAGGGTCTTGATAAGACAGCCAGTCAAGAATGAACCTAAGCATAGGAGAGCATTGTTTAGGGTGAGATGCAAGATCCTTGGTAAAGTTTGCAAGGTGATAGTTGATTCAGGCTCAACTGATAACATATTATCAGAAGAGGTAGTTAGGAAGTTGAAACTTACAAGGATACCCCACACTAACCCATACAAGGTGACATGGTTGAATCATGAGAAGAGTGTGCTGGTCAATGAATAGACTTGGGTAGAGTTTTCTATTGGTGGATACAAGGATAAGATCCTTTGTGATGTGTTACCTATGGATGCCTGTCACCTATTACTAGGTAGACCTTGGAAATTTGATAGGAAGGTGATCTATGATGGAGAGGAGAACTCCATTTCATTCAAGAAGGACAACAAGACCTTTAAGATTCAGTCTTTGACAGAGAATGAAGAGGGAACTTCAAGAACACCTAGTGTCTTATTGGCTATTGGTAAGGAATTCTTAAACTTGCTACATGAGGAGGAGATAGTGAAGTGTGCCATCTTTGTGAAACCAAAGGAGGAAGAAGACAAGTTGCAAGCAAAGTACCCAAGGAGGTGAAGCAAATGTTGCAAGAGCATAAGGATATAGTGAGTGATGGAACACCTACAACACTCCCACCAAGAAGGTCTATAAGTCATCAAATAGACTTTGTTCCCAGAGCATCCCTACCTAACAAGGCAGCATATAAGCTCACACCTGATCAGAATAAGGAAGTAGCAAGGCAAGTGCAAGAGTTATTGGAACAAGGACTGATTAAGAAGCGCATCAACCCATGTGCAGTCTCGGTAATGCTAGCATCAAAGAAGGGAGGTAAGTGGAGACTTAGCACTGACTCAAGGGAAATCAATAGGATCACCATAAGGTATAGGTTTCCTATTCCTAGAATAGAGGATTTGATGGACTATCTAGGAGGTGCTATGTATTTTACCAAGTTGGACCTTAAAAGTGGTTAGCACCAGATTAGAATCAAGGAGGGTGATGAGTGGAAGACTACTTTCAAGACCACAGAGGGATTGTATGAATGGCTTGTGATGCCATTTGGACTCACCAATGCCCCAAGCACCTTCATGGGGTTGATGAATGAGGTGTTAAAGGATTTCACAGGTAGATTTGTGGTGGTGTACTTAGATAACATTCTCATCTATAGTAGAACCAAAGAGGAGCACCTTGAACATTTGAGGTTAGTCTTAGAGAGGTTTCATGAGGAGAAGTTATCCATCAACCTAGAGAAATGTGACTTCTTGAAGCAAGAGCTGGTCTACTTAGGATTTGTTGTGTTTAAGGGAACCTTGAAAATGGATTCAAGCAAAGTGGAGGCAATCTTGAATTGGCCTGCACCTAGAACAGGGACTGAAGTGAGGAGTTTCCATGGTTTAGCCCAATTCTATAGAAAGTTTGTGAGGAACTTCAGTGGCATATATGCACCAGTCCTTGACACCATAAAAGGAGACCTTAAAACTAAGTTTAAATGGACTAAGCAGGCTGACAAAGCATTTCAATTTTTGAAGCAAGAAGTAGCCACAAAACCTATCCTTCTCCTACCTACTTTTGACAAGCTATTTACATTGGAGTGCGATGCAAGTGGAATTGCAGTAGGGGGTGTATTGAGTCAAGAGGGAAGACCTGTGGCAGTTTTTAGTGAGAAGCTTAATGAAGCAAAGAAGAAGTACTCAGCCTATGACCTAGAGTTGTATGCATTAGTGTAGTCTCTAAAGAAATGGAGGCATTACCTACTTCCAAAGGAATTTGTGATGTTCATAGACAACCAGGCATTGAGTTACATTAATACTCAAGAGAAGCTTAGCAATAGACATCTAAAATGGATGGAATATCTCCAATCCTTCACCTTCACCATCAAGCATAAGAAGGGGAAACTTAACAAGGTGGCAGATGCCTTAAGCAAGAAGTTGTTGATAGTTCAAGAACTACAGTTGTAGAGCATAGGAATGGTTTCAAGGACCTCTATGAAGGAGATGAAGACTTCTCATCAACTTACAAGGTTTGCAAGGAGTTTGAGAACCATTTCCATGGTGAGTATGCAGATTAAACTCTCCAAAATGGTCTCTTGTTCAAGGGTAATCAGTTGTGTGTACCAAGAGGATCCATGAAGGAAAACCTCATCCAAGAGAAACACAATGGTAGTTTGAGTGGACACTTTGGAGTCAACAAAACCTTGGATTTAGTACAGAGGTACTACTATTGGCCAAAGTTGCCAAGAGATGTGAAGAGGTATATGGAGCAATGTGGTGTGTGTCAAAGAGCAAAAGGAGGATCAAGCAATGCTGGTCTCTATCAACCATTGCCGGTCCCAAATAGGCCTTGGGAATGTATAAGCATGGACTTTGTAGTAGAACTTCCCAAGACAAGGACAGGTATGGATAGCATCTATGTGGTAGTAGATAGATTTTCCAAAATGAGCCATTTCATTCCATGTAGGACTACACATGATGCAAGCTATGTTGCACATCTCTTCTTTAAGGAGATTGTTAGGATTCATGGACTCCCTTTAACCATTGTTTTAGACAGGGACAACAAGTTCATGGGCCATTTTTGGCAAACATTATGGAGGAGGCTAGGAACTAACTTGTCATTTAGCTCAGCTTACCATCCACTAACAGATGGTCAAACTGAAGTTATCAACAGGGTGTTAGGCAACTTGTTGAGGTGTTTAACTAAGGAGTATGGGCAGACATGGGACCTAATCATTCCTCAACAAGAGTATGCATATAATGATAGTGTGAATAGGACCACTGGTAAAATTCCTTTTGAGGTTGTGTATGGCAAACATCCAAGGGGAGTATGTGAGTTGAGAGACCTTGGTACTTTGGAGATGAAGAGTGGGCAAGTAGAGGAATTCACTCAAACCATCAAGGAAGTCCAAGAGCAAGTCAAGAAAGCCATCCTTGAATCCACTCAAAAACTGAAAGCAAAAATGGATGAGAAAAGGAGAGAGGTTCAGTTCAAGGTGGGTGACTATGTGATGGTCCATTTCCATTTGAGAAAAGCTAGGATGCAAAGTGGTAAGCCTACCAAACTACAAATGAAGAGGGTAGGACCTTGTAGAATACTATCAAAATATGGTGAGAATTCTTACAAGGTTGACCTACCTTCAGATTTGGCTATATCACTAGTCTTTAATGTTGCTGACCTGATCATGTACAGGGGTGAGATAGAAGGGCAAACTGAGAGCCAAGCCAAGGTACTGTAGGACCTATATGTTAATGTCTTACCATAGGTGAAGAAGCCTATAGTAGAGGAGATCTTGGAATCTAGAGTAATGAAGTCCACCAGACACCAGGTCTACATGGAACACTTGGTAAAGTGGGCAGGCAGCCTAAGTCTGAAGCTACCGGGGTTGAAGACAGAAGGTTCAAGACACTTGGTATAGACCCGACTCTCATCTCTTCTTCCATTTATTAGTTGTGTGTAGACGGGGAGTATGGTGTAGGAGAAACCTTCCAAACTCTTCCTCTTTTCTTTTTTTGTTGGTGTTATGCTTCTTTTGAAGCCTTTGTATATGAATAAGAGCCATGATCTCATTTGTTCTTGACTAGGTCCTAGTTTTAGGTCTTTAGTGTTTTGTTGTGATTTCTTGTGCAGGAGAGGTTGAGTGTGCCTTTGGATGTGTGTTAGGCCTTATTGGAATGTTACTATCCTTAGGATAGCCCAAAATAGGCTTAGGAGTCATGAAAAGCAACAATGGCAAAGTTGCTTAAAAGATGCAAAAGTTGTCAAGCAACTTTTAAAAGATGTCAAGCAACTTTTCCACCCAAATGGTCAAAGACCCTTATTGAGCATGGAGAGCCCTAATTTTGGCACACCGATCAAGGTATGGGTAGTATAAGATGTTTCTAACCCTAAAATATGAGGAGGTTAATCATTGTTGTACGGCCCAAGGAAGGAAAGCTTGACTGTGACTGTTTTGTTGGTTACCAGTCAGTTTGAATGAAGCAACCAAGCAAATTAGTGGATTGATTTTCATACAAAGCTATGTGGAGTGTCTTGTATGGTGTATATACTTTCATTGTGAGCAATTATATTAGGTTTTAATCTGCAGGTTGTGTGTGTTTGTAAATACTTTGTAAACTATCTTTTCTTTGTCCAGTTTTGGACTGGTTTGTGCAAATGGGATCATAACTCCATTCCCCATTTTGGAATCACCATGAAACCATGGGGAATGAGAGTGTAGACCTTGTACCATATTTCAATGCAATCAGGGCCCTTGAAAATGTAGGGAGGCCACATAAAGACCCACTCCTGGGCGAGACTAAACAGTGCCCGACTAGAAAAGGTCAACTTGCAGAGGTCTTGGAGAGCAAGGTTGGTCAGAGGAGAGTGCACCCTTTTGAGGGGGTGTAGAGGAGTGAGTTAAGCATCATTGGTGTGAAGGAGGAGCCTCCACAAATCTAGAAAAGGTGGCTAAAACTCAAAACATTCACTATCACCCAGGCAGACCCTAAAAACCCTCACAAAATCCTTAAAAACCCCAAAATTTGCCCAATGCATTGTACGACCACTTGGAGGCCCAGAACCAGAGAAATCCTTGAGCCCTTTCCAAATTAATGGTAGTCCATTTTGGGAGTTTGGGTATTTTTTTCATCGTTTGTGAGAGGGAGCCCTAAAGGACCGGGTAGGAGGCCTAATTGGTCCTAATCCTTATAGCCCTATTTGAAGGCAAAAACACAAAATAGTGAAATCGGTAAGGGGTTGGAATCTTGAAACCTCTTGGGGGAACATGAATGGGTGGAAAAACTATGAAATTGACCTGACCTAACCTTGCTAAGACCTTGGAAGGTGTGGAACAAGCCTAGCCCTTATTAGCCATAATAAGGGGTTTTGAAACTCACGAGTAGGTGAGACCTTAGGAGCAGCAGTGCAACTCATTGGTGGGTGGATTGGGAAAGGTCAAGGGATTCCTCAAGCAAGGGAAGTACTAGAGACCCTAGGGTGTGGAGAGAACACCAGGTGATCCAAGGGAAGGATTCAAGAGCATAGTCTAGGCTAGTCTATCCCAAACCCCAACCCATCAATCGGTCAACTGATCTGCAATAACTTGTCCTTTGATATCCTTACGGTCCACATACTCGATATCAAATTCACTGAGACTCATTACCCATTTAGCCAAGTAGCCTATCAATTTTGCTTTGCTGAGTAAGTACTTGAGTGGATCGATCTTTGCAATGAGTTGTACTTTATGTGTTAATAGATAGTACCTCAGTTTAGTGGCTGCCAAGATTACTACTAGGCAAGCTCGCTCAATAGGTGTGTAATTGAGTTCATAGCCAACCAGTGTACGAGAGATGTAGGAAACATCACACTCTTTCCCTTTTGCATTGTGTTGTGCCAATAGTACACCCAATGCTGTATTTGTTGTTGATATATAGAGTAGTAGAGTTTTACTTGGATCTAGTGGGATCAGCAATGGTGTATTCATGAGATAGTCTTTAAGAATCTGGAATGCTTGTAGGCATTTGGTATCCCATTGAAAGAGGATGTTCTTGTGTAACAGGTGTGTAAATGGGTGACACTTACCTGCCAGTTGTGCAATGAATCTGCAGATAGACTGAAGTCAGCCTTGTAATGTCCTTAGCTGACTAATGTTCCTCGGAGGTGGCATGTCCATGATTGCTTTGAATTTGGTAGGATCGACCTCAATACCTTTGCTTGAGACAATGTATCATAGAAGCTTCCCTGAGGTTACTCCATGACACATTTCTTTGGGTTGAGTCAAACATGATATTGTTCTAGTCTGTGAAAGACTTTCTCTAATATTTCCAGATGACCTTCTCTTGTTAGTGATTTTTCCAGTAAGTCATCAACATAATCTTCCATTATAGTATGCATCATGTCATGAAAGATGGTGGTCATTTCTCTTTGATAGGTCACTCTTGCATTCTTTAGACCAAAAGGCATTACATTCCAGTAGTATGTTCCTCATGGACATGTGAAGGTCATCTTATGTTGATCCTCTGGTGTGATCTTTATCTGATTGTACCCTGAAAATCCATCCATGAGTGAAAGTATGGCATGTCCTACTGTTAGGTCTATGATTATGTCGTTGTTTGGTAGGGGGAAGTCATCTTTAGGACATGCCTTGTTCAGATCTCTGAAGTTAGTACAGATATTGATGCCCCCATTTGGTTTGCCGACAGGCACAATATTGAATATCCAATCCGCATAATCAATTGGTCTAATAAAACCAACATCTAGGAGTTTCTTAAGTTCTGCTTTGACTTGGACCGCAATATGGGGATACATCTTGTCAAGTTTTTGCTTGACTGGTTTGGCTCCTTCTACAATGGTGAGGTGATGCATGACTAAATCAGGATCAAGCCCACACATGTCTGTATATGACCATGCAAAGTTAATCTAGCGCTTCTGGAAGAATTCTACAAAATTAGGTTGTTCCTCTCGAGTTAAAAGAGATGTCAAATATATGTGGTGAGGAGTTTCAGGAGTCCCTACGTTGTATTCTTTGGTTTCCTCGATGAGAATTGTTGATCATTTCTGTTGTGTACTAGAAGGGAGAATGTCAAACATTTCATCCTCTGGTGCATCAAAGAGGTTTTCACCATTGGATACGCTCTTTCTTTTTACTTTTGTGGGATCAAACAATACCACAGTGTGGTTTTCACTGGAAGATCCATGTTTTAATGTTATATTTTTACAACTGAAAGGTTTGGCATCCGCCTTGAAGTATGATGCGCTATTAAGTTCAATGGTGAATCTAGCTTTGTGATCCCCGCTTGGTATGTTATCCCGTAGTTCCAAAAATTCAATGGTTGCCTCATCATTTTGGAAATGGTCAAGACATGGGAGATTAGGTTGGTTCCATTCGATGAGTTCAGGATGGATGATGGGCATTACCTCATTGATTAGGTTAAGTTCATTAGATGTGTCAGTGAGGGTAAAGACTTTGTGGTGAAGGTCGTTGATGGTACTCTCCCTATCAAAATCAGGTGTAGGATATGACGTAGGGTCTGTGGAAGAAGTTTCCAGCTTAGGAACCCAAGAGGACTTTATTTGTACTTCTCCATAAATAGGGATGTCTTTTCAGGGTGGAGGTAGTGATGTGTCTTCCTCATCTGAAGTATTAATCTAGATGGAATCAAATTCCCACTCATGTGAGTCAGTCTCTGGGTCGCTTTCCAGTATCTGATTACTATATCATACTGGGATATCCATTAAGTTAACTTCAGGTGTGATAAGTTGATGTAGGTTTGTAGATGAAATGATTGGTGTTGTAGGAAGGATTATGGGGATCAATGACTCCAATACGGGGAGTATTGGTAGTGTTGATTTTGCTGCTTTTGCTGAAATTGCCACTGTTGTTGATACTGTTGGGTATTCTGATTCAGTTGCTGCTGCTAATGGTGCTATTGATGTTATTGTTGCTATTGATGGGGTTGTTGGTTTGATTGATGGGATGACTGGTGTTGTGGATGGTTTTGCAGGGAATTTTAGCCTCAATGGGGCAGTTGCTATGGTGCACTATGCTGCTGATATAATCAAAGGTGACCTCTTTAGAGTTTTAGGTTGATATATAGGTTTGTTGGGTTTTCCTTTGAATCTAAGTTTAGGAAGAATCTCTTTTTGAAATCCTAAGCCTGTGTTATCTTTGGGCTTTAATTTTGGTTGCAGCAGTTCATGTCTTCCTTGCTTGCAAGGTCATAAAGCACTCTGACCATCATAACCCATTCTTGGCATAATGAGAAGGCCTTTGCCATATTGATATGTGGGAAGCTTAGCTTGTGGGATATCTGTGGTGATTGGGTCTTTATAGATCCATTCTGCTAAGTCTTCATCTCTGGTTTCTTCTTCTTGACTCTTTCCAAGGATGAAAGGCATCAAAGTGCATGCTGGCTTGACCAGTGGTGTTTGAAGTAACCATTGAGGTTTACCATGAGTTCTAGGAGAAGTAGGCATTTGTCCAACACAAAAGAGTTGGCTCAAATTGTACTCCCTAGGACCTTCCTCTACTATTTTCATTTTGAACTTCTCTTGCTTGGGTATAGTGGTGTTTGAACTGGAAAGAGAGGCTGGACTTACATATGATGTGGATGAGATGGCTTCTCTGTTGTTGGGAATGGTAATCTTTGGTTGATGATTGATATTGTGACAATATGCAAATGGATTTGCATCGCCCAAGATTGTAATTTCTACACCATTATAAGGGAACTTGATACACTGATGGTAGGTGGATGGAATGGCTTGCATAGCATGTATCCAAGTTCCTAACAACAAATTATACAGTAGAGGAAGGTCCAGAACTTGACATATGATGTGCTTCACCATTGGGCCTACTTGGATTGGTAGCACAACTGCTCCTTTGGATGAACGCTCCGCATCATCATAGGCTTTGATTGTTATCTTCTTACAGGGATCCACTGATTCAATTGCATATCCCAATGCTATGACCAATTGTAGTGTACCGATATTCAAGCCTACTCCATTGTCGATCAAGACTCGCTTGATCCTATGTTGGTTGATAAATCCTTCAATATGGAGTGAGGCATTATGAGGTTGCTGAAAGGATGTATTGTCACTTTCAGAGAAAGTGAGACAAGGTGATGACCTTAGATTTCCAACCATGGCTTGGAACTGATTTGTATTTAGGTTTGTAGGGACTGATGCCTCTTGGAGAGCTTGATCCAAGATTATTTTATGAGATGGGGATATGCACAATAGCTCTAAGATAGATATCAGTGCGGGCATTTTATCTAATTGGTCCACAAGGTTATACTGCTTTGGGATAGATGGGGTGCCTCGTGGAGCTTCTTTTATGGTAATCTTGTCACGACGTGTAACGACATTGCAAGTGGAGCTGGGATATTTTATGGTAATAGTTGCAATTTGTTCACTGGCATTATATAGGTGATTCACTATGTAATTATACACAGCTTGCGTATAATCAGTGGTATCTGTGTTTCTCCCTGAAGTGGAAGGACCCCTTTGATCTTGGGATGGAAGTGGATTTTTGAACATAAGATGATCATTGCTTTTTGTTTTTGGGTCATGTCCTTTGATTTTGATTTCACCTCGGTCAATAAGATCCTGAATAAGATCTTTCAATCTATGACAATTGCTTGTCTTATGTCAATCTATGACAATTGCTTGTCTTATGCCCTTTCCCTTGATGGAAATCACAATGTTTAGTATCCCTCCACCATGAAGGTTTGACTTGAGGTTCATAATTTGATGTTTTGGGTAAGGTCACTAGATTTTGAGAAACCAAATGACGTAACATTGTTTCAATGGGTTCCCCTAAGGGAGTGTATGTTCGTTTTGGTTTAAAATTTTGTCGACGTTGTCTGGGTTCCTCTTGAGATGTTTTGCATCCTTGATTTGGAGGAGCAACTATGTTATTCTTGGGTGGGGGGTTTTGTCCTGCAAATTGAACCATAGGTTGTGCACTTTTGATAGTTCTTGCATCCACAACCCCATCATTGACGAGGTTTTTATTTTTGTTCCAGAAGTTAGGCTTGCCACTATTGAAATGTGGGCAAGGGCCATCCTTTGGTTCATTATATATTTTGATAAGCCCTTTTTTTATGAGAGCCCAGTCACGCCTTTAGTGATCATGTCATTGAAAGAGTCTATGTCTTTTATGTCTAGGTGAAATTCCATTTCATCATTTAAGTTGGAAATAAATATTTCCACTAGTTCTTGTTCGGGTAACTAAAGAGAACATCTGCTAGACATTTGATGCCATCATTGCAGAAAGACTGAAAATAGCTCACCTAGTTTTTGTTTAGTGTTACATAGATCATCCATTGTGATATCACGTTCAATATTGTGTGAGTAATGTGCTAGGAACTTCTGGATGAGTTCTTCAAATGTCCTAATGCCACCTGGTAATTGGGAAAACCATGATGTGGTTGTTCCTCCCAAGCTTTGGGGAAAAAAGTCGCATTAGGTATGTATCCTCATATGCCACTTTGAGGTAAGCTGAATGGAATTCTCTAACATGATCACGAGGATCTCCTTTTCCTTGGTACTTTTCAAACTTGGGTGTTTCAAACCCTTGCGGAAAAGGTGGCATATGAAGATTCCTATCAAAGGGATAGGGACAAATGTCATTGAGTGAAAATTGATTAGTTTTTGCATCACTATGAAGTTGTTGGGTGAGATTTTCAACTTGTTGCCACAACATTTCTATTTCATTTGGAGGAGGAGGTGGGGGATTACCTTGATGAAGGTTGCATCTGATATGTTATCGACCTCTTTCTTCCTCATTGCGACTTTGTCGTTCTGATGCTTGCCTTAGTTGTGCAATATCAAAGTCAGAGGGTAGTTTGGCTTCTTCTTGAGCGAGTCTTAAAAAGTGAGCATCAGCGTTGCTCCTGAGTATTTCATCAAAAATTCTATTAAAGAGAGGGTTTTTTTGTGCCCTTTCTATTGCTACTAGAGTAGGAGTGCCTTGATTTTCATCATTTATATTTCCTCCTAGGGCTTCTTGGAACTCATTGATATTTTCTTCCTCTTTCTCTTCAATTTCTTGTTGTCTAGATCTTGATCTGGTATGAGCCATTTTGTTTACAAGTTTTTGTTCAAGTTTTATGAAAATTATGATGAGTTGGTGATGAAATGAAATATTGATGTTTGGTGAAGTGTTTCACATATGAATCTCTAGCACTAAAGGTAGATGGTCCCAAAGTTCTTTCTTGAATTGCTTGTTGTGTTTGATTGACAAAGTTTGGTGTGATAAGGTTTAGAGAAATTTGAGATGTATTACAGACTCAACTACCTAGTAATGAGAGGATTGCACTCATAGACTAGTTTTAACCTATGTAGAAATGCCTCTTAGGATGAGTTTATCCTAGATGTAGAGACACTCTAAAAAGTGATGCATTGTGTTTGATTCAAGCAATATCTAAATAGAACTTAGGACAAAAACCTCTTGATGTTTTGAGAGTTGGAATGAAGTGTGATGAGATGTGAATGTGATAATGGATGAGATGTTCAACTTCAATAGAAACTTTGTGTTACAAAAGGAACAAATTCTTCCTCTTCTTGTTCAAGGGTTGGTGGTTCTACCCTAGCTAGGTTATATGTGATACAAATATCTGGAAAGAAGGCATGATTGATCTTGCCTCCCTTATTTTGATGATAATCAAAGCTCTATATTCAGTAAAAGCTCTGCGGTTTAATGTTTCTTGATCAAACTCGTTTGATTTCCCTTGAAGCTAAAGACGCATATGATGTAAGAAGGTTCTATGAGAGACAAAGATTTGTCTATTAAGATAGAATAATTTCCTCCTTTTGATGAAAGCTTTTGAGCTTAATGGTCTTTTCTTCAAGTTGATGTGTTGATGAAGATTCTTCTTTCTCAAGATGTGAACAATGGTCATATAGTTTGATACTTTGATTATTGCTCTTTGTTTTTGATCTTTTGTGTTTTTTGGAAATGTTTTAAAATTTTTGTCTTGGATGAATACTGTTTTGGAATTTGATTTTTGATTTTTCTTTGACAAGAAAACAAAGCAAGCACACAAACACAAGAATGTTGCCTCAAAAGGCACAAATAGGTGTGGGTATAGATCAACCCAATCCTTTTAACTTTTTATGACCCCTTCCTTCAAATATTTATTTATTTATTTTTTATTTTTTTTAAGGTGTTTTTCCAAAGCCTGAAGTCAGCTCAATTTGTACTGGTCTGACACAAGATAAAGACACTTCAAACACACTTTATCCCTAAGGTCAAATGGCCAGTTGCGATAATTTCAGCCCACATCTTGATATTTCTTCAACTTTGGTACTAGATACCTTATGAATCCCGTCGTGGCAGGTAAGGATGTGATATACTAAGTCTTGCACGAGCATAACAAATAGATGATCCCTATGATGGGGGAGTCACCACTTTTATTAGGCTACAAGTAACCTTTCAAAAAGCTATGTTTCTACTTAAGGAAATATGTATGGTGAGTATCTTGGGAGCAAAACCATCTATGCTCTTGCACTGAATTTATCACAAATATCCTCAATCAATAGAATGGGTGGGATACTACATAAAGGTGTTTAGTAATTTTTTATGGTTTTGGACATAAGTTCATTATGCAGTGACTCACTTAAGAGCCTTGTAACTTGTGGTGGGGCCCATTTGTCCTTTCGACAAGTTACACTGTAGGAACAGCTATACCCAAGGCTACAACTTTCACTCACACCTGATTTCTATAGCGGCTCGAAGGATTTACTGCACGAGGTCATTCCCAAGAGTGATGTGTCTCTTGGTAGGCCTCTCTTAAAAATATTAAATATGAGTGTTACTAACACTTTTCTCTTGCACCTAGGACCACGAAAGCCAAGGGAGAGGATAGTGTGTGTTAGAAGTAGGACCACTCGACAAACTTTGTACAAGTGTGCCAATCATGAAAAGCACTTGTTCTTTTTAACTGATTTTCATTGCAATGTGATCTAACTATTTGGAGATGTTGCTCCAACAATCATGGTGTTCTTTTTAACTTTCAAAGGCAAAATGTGTTGTAAACTAGGAACTTGAAATCCTGGTCAATTGAATTGAAAAACACGTTTTTGCTTCAAGTAAAGTCGCTTTTGAACTTTGAAGAAAAAAATAAAAATGGCTTGTTCTTTTTAGTTGGCCCCAAAATGAAATGTTGATTGTGAATTTCCTTAAGTTGATGCAAGAAATGAAAGTTGTGTTGTTGATTTTAAGCACCAAAATAAATATTGTTCCTAACTTGCAAATAAACTTTGAACTTTGTGGTTCTTTTTAATTTGCAAGTGGGGTTCTTTTTACAGACCAAAACTAAATATGTGATTCTTTTTATGATCCAAAATGAAAAATGTGAGGTTCAATTTTTAAGCCAAAAGAGACAATGAATTTGTTTTAATCTAACTTTGAAAACAAAGTGAAAGAAAGAATTCAATGCTTTCTAATCTAACTCCTCCAATCCTGCATAAACAAACAAACAGTTAGTCCAAAAAATAAAAATAAAATGAGGTATTGGTGGGCTTCTACAAGCCTAGGTTTTGATTTTCGGTTACAATAAAAAAAAAAATACAACTCTCTGTTACAATAGCGCCACTCTGTGTAAACAAAGAAGCGTTATTTAACATGAAAGTGCAACCTATGTGGAAATTTAAACAAAAAAGTTAGTAGTTTTGTAGAGAAATCTTGTGTTGGATTCACGTTGGGTTCACCAAATGATGCTTTGCAAAAAAGATTAAAAAATCTATTCGATGACAACACACACAAGAGCACAAGAAACAAACGTTAGTGTTAGCAACAAAAGATTATCCTAAATGGGCATATCAAGAGAGATATTAAGCATGAAATAGAAAGCATACAAACATAGAATAGATAAACTATACTCCTCCAAATGCTAATCAAGATGTTCATAGTTGCTCCTCCCTTGTTCCTCTCCTCTCCTCTCCAAGTTCCACATGAGTGTAGCTCTCAGCTTTTAGCACTAGCCATGGATGCCATATGGAGATTCAAGAAGGGTTGAAAATGATAAACAAATGATATGCAAGTGTAGATAGTGATGCTATGAAAAAGCTCTATGCTAATACCAGTATAACAACAATACTCTAATGCTTCCTTTTCTTTGCTTGAGGAGAAGGGTTCTATTTATAGAAGAAATGGGGAAATGAAGGGTTAAGATTGAGCAATCTTAACAAGGGTTAGGATTGAAAGATATTCAATCCATAGAGACTTTCAACCCAATCCCATGTTGACAAGTGTCACCATGAGAAGGCTTGAGAGGAGAGATAAGGAGAATTAAATGCTTGAGGGGACATGATGGTTACCCTAGGGGGTTGGGTTAGGGTTAGGTTAATGGATATTCCCTTTATCCAAGGGATAAATGAATGTGCAAGGGTTAAATGGTTACCTTAGTCAAAGAAATAAATTCTTTGAAGAGACCCATGAGTCAAAAGGATGGTTAAGTTAGAGGAAAGTCTCTAACCAAAGGTAAAAGGTGAGTTAACCATAAATGGTTATGTAAGAGCCTTTAATGGTTTGGAAGACTTTAGAGGTTAACCATTTGAAGACTTAAAGCCTTAAATGCCTTTCAAAGACTTTGAGGGCTTTGAGAAGTGACTTCCAGGTTGCTTAGGAATGTGACAATATTTAAGGTAGGATTATGCTAATTAGAAGGAGTTAGAAGAATCTAGAAGGGATTTAGGCATGCAAGTGGATTTTGTAGGAGAATGCAAGTGGGAGAAATTTTGGGATTTTCAATTAAAATAAAATCATTTATTTCAATTAAATGGTGTAATTTGCATTTGGATAGATATTTAAATAAATATTAATTTATTTAAATATGAATGTGAATTCTGGATTTTATTTAAATAAATCTTATTTACATGAAAAAAAGGAATATAAAGCATTAAATGCTTGAAGACTTTGAGGGAAACCATTAAAGGCTTGAGAAGACTCTAGAAGGAAGCCATTAAGTTTGAAGACTTTAAGGGAAACCATTAAAGACTTAAGAAGACTCTAGAAGGAAGCAATTAAGTTTGAAGACTTTAAGGGAAACCATTAAAAGTTTCAAGTGGGTGAGGATAAATAGGATTTTAAATAAATAATTTATTTAAAATAGTTGTGCAACTTGCAAAATACAAGTGGGTGGAGGATAAAGATGATTTAAATAAATGTTAATTTATTTAAATGTGAGAGGTGGGATTTTGGGGAAATTTAAATAAATATTAATTTATTTAAATTTGAGAGAAGATTTAATTAAATAAATATGATTTATTTATTTAATTAATGGTTTGAATTTGTTAAGTGAATTAAATCAAATAAATTGAATAATTTATTTAATTAATTGGAGAAGAGGGTTAAGATGAATTAATTAAATATATTAATTTAATTAATTAATGATTGATGGTTAAATAATCAAATAAATACTAAATATTCATTTAATTAAATGGACAAATTTATGTGACTACACATCCTATTCAAAAATCTGTTACCATGCCTTAAATCACTCTCCTGAAATCATTACAGGAATCTTTGTCAAGACAATTGATCATGTCGATAAGTCCGCCGGTTGACTGCAGAAGACTAACGGTTTAACTGAATGTTAACTGAACATTACCAGTCTATTGGTTATAGACTCTACTGGTGTACCGATCAAAATCTACCTAGTCGATTTCCTCCTGTATACCGATCTGTTCTCTGCTTAGTTGGTTGACCTCTTCTATGCCGGTTTACTCACTACTTATCGGTTGATCTCCAGTGTGCCGGTCTACTCCATGCTTACCCTGTTTACTCATTGCTTAGCCAGTTAACCTCAGTATATGGGTTTACTTACTACCAATAGACTGTGAAGACTTAGGAGATGATGTTGCCAACAATGACAACCATATCATTCACCGGTCATACCAAAATGAACCAGAATGCCAACATTATTATAAAAGATACTTCTTAATGAAGAAAATAAATTGATGAATGATCAAAGACTTAAAACACCAAGGAGGAGGTCCGAATTAAGGATATGTACTTACGATCCCCATTAGGGATGTTTGTTCCAATATGAGATAAGGAATTCAAATATGAATACACCTCTACAATCAATAAGAAATCCTTATAGAAGACACTACTTCACAAAGGAGAAATTTTAATCTTAAGAAGGAGAGATGTTTGAAATCACTCTTGGCCCCATATATAGGGAGAAGAGATAGAAATAGTCTATTATGTTGCTTCCAAAAGTATGATTGCATGTGAAATTGTACCATCATGAATGGTAATGAGCCCCGAGTAAGTGAGCTTCCAATGTCACATAATGATTAGCAACACAATAGCCATTAATGTTATTTAAAGACATGATAGATTGATGAGGTATTTGAATATGACATGTTAAATTCTCTACTATAAGTGAGATTAAAAACATGTATAAGATGATGAATGTTAAAAAGTCTTTAGAAAGAGGGAGGTGTATAGGAGAAGAATAGGCCACTAAGTCATACTTTTCTTGCACACAAGGAATCTTAGGAGAGGGATAAGTGTAATTCATTAGAGACTTATTCCTAGAAGAAGGGATTTTAGAATGAGTAGAAGATAAAGTCTCATAAGTGGGATTAGAAATCTCTTGAAGAGATTTGTTCATCACCAAGATTTCCTTATGAGGGGGATGAGTGTTGAAAGAAGTATAAGATGATTTAATTGAGGTGAGGTCATCATCTCTACTAAATATAGCATTCACATTCAAAGATGGTCTTTTAGATGCTTTGGTGGGCTTAGAAGGATTATATCCAAGTCCAAATGAAGCTTCATGTGTGTTATGTTCTAAATGAATATTAATTCCTTGTTCATTTGTGCCACAACCATTGCCATCATAGCCACTCTTAGCTAAAATGTGAAAACCATGACCATAGAGGGATGCCAAATCAGAAAGAGATGGTTGCATCTCATAGGTCTCAGTGCTTTATGAATTAGAGGAAGGATTTGAAAAATTATCTAAACTAGAAGCAACTACAAAGTGGTTACCTAGTTGTTTAGACAAAGTGGGTTTCTCTTTAGGTTCCTCCTTAGATTTCTCCTTCTCACTCTTAGATTCTTTCCAAGATACTCTATACTCTCCTATAAAAGTGGGGGTAAAGTTTAGAGATCCCCAATCATCATTTGAAAGCACTCCTTTGGGAAAAAAGATATCCTTAGGAGGAGAATTTGATTGAGTAGAGGAATCAAGAGTACTAGAAGGAACAAGATCATTAAAGGAAATAGATGTATTTGAAGAAGTAGGAGGATTGGGAAGATAATGGGAATAAGTTGAACAAGAAGATCCAAATTTTAATGGTTCTTGAAGATTGGTATCAACTAACAAGGTGTATGTCTTATTGTTATAAATGAGCTTGACTTGCCTATGCAAAGTTGAGGGGACAACTTGCATGCTATGAATCCAAGGTCTCCCTAATAGAAGATTATATGTCAAATTACCAAGCATAACATGAATAGGTGTAGGTAAAATAACTAGACCTACCTTAACAGGCAAGGTTATGATACCTAAACATTATTTAGCAACATTATTAAAGCCTCAAATAGAAATATAAGAAGGTTCGATGAGAGAACGATCCACATTAATATTATCCAATAAGTCCAAACTACAAACATTAAGGCCAGATCCATTGTCTACAAGGGTTCATCTTATAGCACTATCGTTGATAATAACCACAATTATAAAGGGATCATATTGATGTTGGATTTCATGAGAAGGTAACTCATCTTGTGTGAATACAATTTGAGCTTTAGGTTTATTTGTAGGATCAATCAAAGAAGCCATGTTATTAGGAGTCACTGTAGGTGGGACATCTAAGTTTTTCAAAGAATCTTGTAACATCCTATGATAAGTAGGTGAAGTTTGGACCAAATCCCAAATAGAAATCCTGGCAGGAGTAGCTTTAAGTTGTTCAATGAGATCATACTCCTTAATAAGAGTTTGTAATATATGAGGTGCTTGTGGAAGAGTAGGTTGAGAGGAAGGAAGTTAAGTTGGGGTAATTGGAAGAGGATTAGGTTTCCTATTGTTTCTTGTGTTGTAGGTATGAGCAACTGTATGATAAATTTCTCTTGTAATTTTCTTAGCATAATCAAAAGGGATTTTAGTAGGATAACCTCCTTGCATAGTAATAACTGGTTTCTTAGGAGTGCAAAAAGAATCATTAGCATAACCACCTTGAACCACTAAGATAGGCTTACATTGAGAATTTTGAGAAGGAAAAGCACCTCTAACTTTGAAGAGGGGTTTATTAGGTGTTTCATTCATATGTATCAAATTGATTGAAGATGGTTTAGGAATATCAAAGGTGTCCTTATGAATTTTAGAAGAAGAATAGACATGATTGTTGGAATAATTGTGGATAGTCTCTTCTTGCACTAAAATGTTATCATGGATAAGATCAATTTTAGGAGGTAGACTAGGAGTAGGCATTGATTTTTTAGAAGGAAGAGTATTACTATGATAGGTCATATCATCATCTATCATCAAAGGATCTACATGGGGAATAGAATCTCTAGGAGAAGAATCAACATTACTCTCTAAATTTTTACCTTTGAGAGGGAGACCTTTGAAAGAGATGTTAACAATCTCTTCTTGAACTAAGGTATCCTTATGAGTAGAACCTAGTTGGGGAGAAGGAGATGCCTTACCTTGAGAGGGAGAAGGATTGAGATTCATGAGAGGTGAGATTCTATAAAGGGTTTACTCTCATAGGGTAGAGAATAATCAACACCTTCTTCTAATGATTCATCCCAAATAGTGAGGTCATTGAAAAAAGTATTAGAAATATGTTGCACAAAGATGTCCTTATTGTTATTGCCAATTTTGGGAGAAGGGATAACATTGCTCATTATTTCTTCATCCTTAGGAGGGAGAGAATCACAACATGTGTTTAAATCATCCTCTTGCATCAAAATGTGTTCAATAGGATGTTTAGGGGAGAGAGAATTAAGGAAATTGATTATTATTTCATCTTCTTTTTCTAAGGCATTGTTATGGGTAAGACAAGCTTCAAGGAAAGGAGAAACATTCCTCATTAATGCATCATCTCTAGTGGGAATTTTGTTGAATTCAAAGGAGGAAATGCTATCACTAGGAAAATTAGGGACAATACCATCTTCTTGCACAAAATGATCCTCATGAGGGGAGTATTCCTTAGAAGGGAGATGAACATCTTTCTCCTAAGATTCATGCTTAGGAAGGAGATCTTTGAAAGAAGTGCTCATAACCTCTTGTTGCACTAACATGCACCCATTGGTAAGACCAAATTTAGGAGAATATAAGTAAATGCCCATCAATACCTTTTCTCTTAGAGAGGAATCATGTAAAGAAAGTAAAGTAACACTAAGAAAGGTGTTTATGATATCATCCTCTTCCTCTAAGATAGCTAGATGAGAAGGGCACATTTTAGGAGAATTGTCAAGATCACTCTTCAAATCTTCATCCTTAAAGCATGGGATAGTTTTGAAGGGGTTGTTAACAACTCTTTTAGGCACTAAAATTTTGCCATAGATAGGAGGAGGTTCTTTAAGGGATAGAAAAATTGAAGCAAGGGAAGCTAACCCATTATTACATTTATGAAATGAATGCATCATGACAACAATTTTCCTCTTTCAAATGATAACATATGAAAAATAGAAGGAAATGTTAAATTTTAACGAATGAAAGCACTCTAAATGTTGATTTAGAAAATGAAAATTATGAGTGAAATGTGTTCCTAAAACAGATCTGAAATTAATGATCCAAATTAAGGTATCCACAAGTTCAATTGGAATTGAAAAATTAAGGTTTTAACAAAATTGACCTCTAACTTTTAAAATTTGCAAGGAATTGAAACTTGTAAATGTAAATTTGAATTTGAAATAGAAAAAACACGTAGATATGAGACACATAAATCATAATTAAAGAATATCGGATTCGCATCGGGTTCACCAAAATGTGGAGGGGAAAAAGTGAGACCCAGTAACTAGGACCTAATCCCACTTTAGCCAACACATTGGGAATAAGAAAGAGCCTAGGGAGATAGCTCACTTTGGCTACTTCTTGTGAGAAAGAGAGAGCTAAGGATTATCTCTTAGGTTTTCTATTCCTCTTGTTGTATATGAAGATAAGATGTGAAGGATTGATCAACTAGACTAGGAGATAAACAATGAAGCATATATGAACTGAAATTGCACACACTTGCAGATCTGAAATTGAGATATGGAAAGAAGAGAAGGGAGAGGAATTTGGATGTGTACCTAATGCTAAAAACTAAGACAAACTAACCAATAATAGGGTGCCACACCCCTATCCCTGATGATTTGATAGAGAGCTACAACTAAAAGGCTGCAAACCTGAGATCCTAAGCTTTCACCCTGTCAAAAATCACTGAATTTGAGGAGGACCAGGGTGCCACACCGTTGTCTTAGGAAGAAAAAGGGTGCCACGCCCTTGTCCCTAATGGACTTGGGGCCATCTGAGACTTTTGGGTTGTCCTTATGCGATCTGTTGTGTTAGGCCCAATATGGAAAGTTAATGTACTAAGAGGGGAGGGGTGAATCAGTACTCCAAAACATTTCTTCAATAATAACTTTACTATTATGCATAAACCGAATAGTGCAGTAACATAATATAAATCTAAAACAAATAGATAACAATCATACATGATTCACTCCATAACACATATATTTTGGTTACACAGAAACTCTTGGTTAGAGAGAAAAACTACGGTGGGGATGGCACCCACAACTTCACTACTGCAATAATAAAGAGTGCTCGATTAGAGCTACATGTTTAGCTATTTCTGATAGCTTACCCTGTTAGGAGTAACAAGATCTGTTAGATCTACCTTGCTAAAGGATTTCACAACACTTAAACTAAATGTTGCACCTAGTTAGAGGCTTTACAATTTATAGACTTGATTAGAGTCTTTTACCCTGTTAAAGGTTTCTCTTACAACATCAAAATATTACAATAAAATCATTACAAATATCTGTAACTTTACATCTGGAATGTTATAGCAGATTCTATGTGCTCAGAATAAGTTACCTTGCTTATAGCATACCTCGGTAACCCATATAGTAACTCAGTAAGCCCTTATGTTTACTCTGTTCTTCGACTGTTCTTTGAAAACCTTCTTGCTGACCTTTGTGTCTCTGTAACAGTCTTCTTACACTCATGCATGCACCTTTAATTCTTAACTCATGTTGAATAAATAGATCTCTTATGTCGGTGATCCATTCATTGCTTCAATCTTACAAATATGATTTATCAAATGAATAACCATGCAAATTATTTCATTGGTTAGATGACATCAAAATCATACACAATCTTTAAGTGCAATTTCCAATGTGATAATGGTTAGATGTGCCTCGATCTTGTAACACATTGTCATATGTATGTCCAGGTTCAATGAATCTAGTAACATGTTTCACTCGGTGTATAATAACTCGGTGTGTCATCTTTGTTGCTCGATAGATGTGAAATGATACTCGGTAGACAGCTCGGTGTATACTACGTTTTGAGACTACTTTCTTCTGTAACTGACTAGACTGTTCATACCGACTGAATATCTCTGTAGAGATAACCGACTAGAGTATATAGAATAACTTTTAACATAAAACTAATGGCAACTTGATAAGTAGTAACAATCTTCCCTTTTGACAATAGTTGAGATGTTTGACAAAAACTACTTTCAAAGTTATAACTCAATAATCTATATACTTGCAAAATTTTACTATACTGATAGTATATACAATAGTCAATAATATAATATATCCAGATATACTCCCCTTATCCATATACTGTACAAAACTCTGATTTTTCTTGCTTGGTGATTTGTTCTATGTGCTTTGCTTACTGTTCTGTATACTGCTCGGTTCACTGCTCTTGTATACTCTGCTTGCTTTGCTCAGTATACTCCCCCTATATACTATACTCCTTTTGTTTGATTTTATACTTTGATGCTTTGAATGCTACACTCCCCCAATATTGTATCACTCCTCTAATACTATATCATATCACTCCCCCTTTTTGACAAACATCAAAACTTAATTACCATTTGGGGGTGGTAACTGGTCAAAAATAGATTTGTACTTGGTTTGTGCTTTTGTGAGAGCGACAGAGAGTGCAATCTTTACACCATCCATTAAAGAATTTTTTGCTTGAATATCATCCAATAATGATATTAAGCCATCTAGAGTGCTTCCCTCTTATGTAGTAGATAAGGAGGTGGCTCGGTTGATCTGTTCATGGACGGATGAAAGATGAGGAAGGAATAATGTCTGAATTGTCATTATGTCCATCCGGATCTTGTGTTCTTCATTTCTTAGGTCCAATTTTTGAGCCATGAGTTGTTGTAGCTTTGTATAAAAATTTTGAACTGAATTTGGCTCTGTGGTCAACTTGCTTGAGATATCAGTGATCTCTTTCTCAACTGCCTCTGGTTTATTCTTAATGTCTTTAATGAATAAAGAAAATGTGCAGAGTTTCTGAAATAAATAAAGAATGTGCTTGAGTTGAGGAGTCAACTCAGCAGTAAATTTGACAAGTTTAACTTTTCCAATAGCTATAGCTTTCTATACCTCTTCTATCATTTTTGCAGTGAGCTCTTTGTCTTTTAGCTTACTCAAATACTCTGATGCATCTACTCTAGATGTCTCTATCTTTGTTAGGAGTTCATCCAGTTGAATGTGAATGGCTACATCTATTGATGCTGTAGCTTCAGGTACCATATCTATTAAGAGTGCTTTCACCTTCTGAAGTACTTTATTTTTCTTTTGAATCGCCATTTGCTTCTCTTGTTCGGCCTTTGCATTGCATAGTTCACTAAAATCAATGAGTGCTTGCCCCTTTAATTTTGATATGTCTACATTGGGCAACACTATTGGTTTTGACAAATCAACTTTAAAACTATGCTTTTTCATCTTCTTTTCTTTACCTTTCACCGATGGAACTAGGACAGGGGCTTGTGAGGCTTGATGACCCTCGGTAGGTTGCTCAGTAGAGGCAACACTTTGATCGGTTTCTTTAGCCTCTGTAGAGTCCTTTGGTGTCTCGGTACTTGGTGTCTTAGTTGCAACATTTTCAGTGTTAGAAGGTGCTTGAGATGTCTGTTCTTGAGTAGTTCCTTCTCCTGTTGTAGACTTGTGACCTTCGGTGCCTTGCTCCATGTCATGAGGAGTTTTGGTTGAGACGGGTTGCTTGACTGGTGGATAAGGTTGAACTTGTTCCAAGACTGATTCACTAGATACAAGTTTTGCATATGCATTGCCTTCTATCATTTCCTGTTCTGGTGCCTCTGTATCCATGACTTCATCTATTTGAATGGTGTTAGCAGGGTCTTTCTCAGTAACATCAGGATCTTGCTCGGTGACATCAACAATTTCAATTTCAGCTTGCTCACCGGCATCCTTGATTTTAAAGATTTCTTGCCACTTTGCTTTTGTCTCATTTTCAAATTCAATGTACAACCCATTCATCAGTTTTAAGGCTCTCTGTTTGACAAGAAATTTTGAGTTGTAGGTTGTCAGATGTTCTTTAATTTCAGCTACTGACATGTCAGGAAATAGATGAACCAGACTTCTCTCTCTGATCTATTTCTCCGAGTCCATTGCATACTTCCACCTATTATCAATATGCAAGTAAAGTTCATTTGGAAGTGACTTTGCTAGTTCTAATGGAGCAAACCGGAATTTTAGAAGTGTGCAGATGACAGCTTCTTCAATTTGTCTCTTCTCATCATTATTTAAGGTTTCATATTTTACATATCTGAATGAACCAAATCCACCATATTCTTTCAAATTAGCACAGAAGTTTTCAACACTATGTACATCTACCTTCATGCTCTTGACAATCTGAAATTTGCTTGCATCCTCTAATTTGGTATCACTAGACTCTTTTACCAAAATGAGTCTCCTAGTAGATTTCTTGTAGGTCTTTATTACCTTGGGAGTAGTAACACTTTTTGTTTTCTTACTCGGTGAGGCTGCAGATGCTCTTGTGTTAGGTCGCTTTGGAGGTGGAGTCAATGAGGCCTTTGATGTGTCCTGTTTCTTTCTCTTCAACACTTTTCCCTTAGGCAATTCAGTGCTTAGTGTTATTGCTACCTCTTGGGCTTCAGATTCCTCTTTGGTAATGGCAATGGTGCCTTTCATAGGTGTAGAGGAAGAGTCTTCTCCGAATTTCTCTTACAATGCCTTTATCATTTTTGTTGCCTTTCTTGTAGTTTTGGGTACTACAATGCTCATTTTTACCTTTTCCTTTACTTCCTCATAGGTTCCATACCTTAGCTCAGTAGCATGCCTTGGTAATGTGAGAAATGCATCAATTTGTTGTTGTGTGATGTCAAAATCAATCTCGTATCCCATAGGTGACAAAGATTGAGTTCTTGGTTCCACAACATTCACATAACAGTAATCGGTGTCAACTTCAAAACATATATTATTTTTGTATTTTTCCACTAGCTGGGGTGCAATCCGGTAACTATTATGCATTTTCTCTTGAAATTTACTAAAGTAGTCATCCATAATATCATTGAAATTATCACCTAACTTCTTGATGAAGTCATTTATCTGATGGGTGATTGGTTGGTGTAGTTCCCAAACAACTTTACTGACTGATGGAAAGAATTTTTCAAAATAGAAAAACATGCATACCAGTAATGATCCAAACATTAGATAATTGGCTGAGTTGTTCTTCTTTGGCTTCCTGATGGTGTTCATATTCTCAAATAGGTTCTTTAACAACACCTCACATAGATCAATTTTCATTCCCTTTTTCACAATTTTGTATGCTAGGTCTACTACTGCACAGGGTACACTGTTTTCCCTTGCCGATTGGAAGAAACAGTAACCTATAACTCTAATGACAAATTTTAGTTCTTCATCTATGACATTATTCAGTTTCAATCCTCTACAATCTGATTCCACTCCGGTTAAACTGATCAATTCCTTCTGTGATATCATCTTTTGGGCTCGGGCATGATCATAAATGGGGTAACTGGTAATCAGATGAATGATTTCCTCGGTAATCTTAAATGGTTTCTCTTCTAGCCACATGAAATCATCGTGATTTCTGCTTAGAACAAACTTGACCCACTAGGGTTTGAACACATGGGGATAGGTTAGGGCTTCAGTTAATCCCTTGATCTTGATGTGTTCATACTTGCTATTCAATTTACCATCTGTGCACAGCTCATCATAGGTGTCTTTAATTTCAACATGACCGAGTTCTTCAACACAACATTTGGTGAAGAATCTCACATCCTCGACTAACAACACTTTGTCCGGGATCAGTGAAAAAATGGTTTTGTCATCTGGTTCAGATGCAACTTTGGGAGTCAAAGAGTATTTTAGTGAGGGCTTCGCTACATTCTTGACAACTATGGGATCTTGGATCTTGGGTGCCATTGTAGATTTCAGATAAAAGCTAACAAAGGATCCTTAGGGTTTCAGGATTTTCAAATGACTTACGCTTTATACTTAGCAGATAATGGCAACTAGATAAGAACGGTAAACCAACTTAACAATGCATTGAGATTGATGTAAATACCTTGAATTTTCTTTGTAGGAGGTTTGATCACCTTTGATTCACTTTTCTCTGCTCTCTCGAAAACTTGGTAAGTTAAAAATGACCGCGAAAATGCTTTTAAGTACACAATATGCCTTATCGGGCTCTGTGCGGGTTAGGTCAAAAACATTAAATGCTCTTGGTTCCATTAAACTTTCTTTCCTTTTTTTCACTTAAACCAAGTAACCAAACTTCCTTCATTCACCGACTAGACAGGTTTCCTGTATACACCGACTTGACAGGTTTTCTTGTATAGTGCTTTAAAAAACTTTGATAGAATTTCAAACTTACTATTACATCTTAATTGTGCAGATTTGAATTAGGTACATGATAAAATAGGAACTGTTAAGATTTAACCTTGAGAGAATGCAGTCCCTTCACACCTTTACCGATTAATTTGGAATAGGTGCACCTAACTTGGTAGGTAAGGTGCTTTCTTCATTTGACACAATTTCCTTCTTTTTCCAAATCATCTTTAATTTGTCTTTTAATTCTTTAGTGTCTTTTCTAGGTTGATCTCTGCAATCTCCAACTAAGTGTCAAACTTTGTGACAATGAAAACATGCCATACCAGGATTTCTCCATGATCTTCGGTTGTTCATTCCAAACCTTATAAAGTAGTTGGCACTTATATGTCCATATCTTCCACAACATTCACACCATATCCTTGTATTGTAATCCCATGGTACTACATAATACTGTCAATAAGGATGTGTGTGAGTTCGGTAACCTCTAGCATTTGCTCGGTGTGCAGACCACATATAGTTCTTTTGCTTAAGACAACACTTCTCAGTACTATGTCCATATCTATTGCAGTTTTTACAAAACCCTTTGAATTTTGCCTTCTGATAATTGTTAACAGACTTTGTCCTACATTGATTAGATGTGTGACCATATTTATTGCAATTGTAACAATAACCTTTAGACTTAGTGACATTCAGTTGCTTACCTTTTCTGATTTGACACATGTTGGCAATGTGACCTTGATTTCCATAGTAGTTGCAAATAGGCTTCTTTCTTTTGATGTCATTCTTGTTTCCAACTTGCTTTGATGATTCTCCTCTCTCGGTAGAGTCTTTTCCTTTGTAACCGAGTCCTGCATCCTTGTTGGGTCTTCTTGTATTCAGTTGTTCATCCAACATCTTTGATTCTTCATAACTCTTCTTGAGTGTTTCTTTGGATTTCTTCTCTGATTCAAGTTCATCGGTCAACCTTGATACTTCAAGTTTCAATGCTTGATTCTCATCATTTTTCAGAATTGCTTCATGATGTGCATAACCTAGTTGATCTGATAGATTTTGTTGAATTCCAATCAACCTTGTGATTTCATCATTCTTATCAGATACTAAGAATTCAAGTTGTTGTTTCTCTCTTTCTAGATCTCTTACTTTATCCTCGGTTGTCCTCAATGCATCAAGATTTTCAATCATCTGTGTGCTGAAATGTTCATGTTTTCTTTTCATTGCTTTTAGTTGACCAGCCAGTACTTTGTTCTTTTCTTTGAATACTCCAATCATTTCTTTAGTTTCTTCAGATATACTATTCTTAGATGATGTCTCAATTTGTTCCACTAACTCTTGAGAGTCCTGCAAATCATTAGATAATCTTCTTCTTACTTTCAAATATTTTTGCATTTGTCTTTGCATGTCTACAATCACTTGATTAGCATGATCCAGTTCTTCTTGCAGATATACAATCCTCTGAGATTGTTTATAGCCTTCCATTGATAAGATCTTTCTCTTTAGGCAGTCAAAACCTTTTCCAAGATTCAAGCTCTGATACCAATTGTTAGGCCCAATATGGAAAGCTAATGTACTGAGAGGGGAGGGGTGAGTCAGTACTCCAAACCATTTCTTCAATAATAACTTTACTATTATGCATAAACCGAATAGTGCAGTAACATAATATAAAGCTAAAACAAATAGATAACAATCATACATGATTCACTCCATAACACATATATTTTGGTTACGCAAAAACTCTTGGTTAGAGAGAAAAACTGTGGTGGGGATGGCACCCACAACTTCACTACTGCAATAATAAAGAGTGTCTGGTTAGAGCTACATGTTTAGCTATTTTTGATAGCTTACCCTATTAGGAGTAACAAGATCTGTTAGATCTACCTTGCTAAAGTATTTCACAACACTTAAACTAAATGCTACACCTGGTTAGAGGCTTTACAATTTATAGACTTGATTAGAGTCTTTTACCTTGTTAAAGGTTTCTCTTACAACTTCAAAATATTACAATAAAATCATTACAAATATCTGCAACTTTACATCTGGAATGTTATAGTAGATTCTATGTGCTCAGAATAAGTTACCTTGCTTATAGCATACCTCGGTAACCCATATAGTAACTCGATAAACCCTTCTGTTTACTTTGTTCTTTGACTGTTCTCTGAAAACCTTCTCAGTGACCTTTGTGTCTGTATAATAGTCTTCTTACACTCATGCACGCACCTTTAATTCTTAACTCATGCTGAATAAATAGATCTCTTATGTCGGTGATCCATTCATTGCTTCGATCTTACAAATATGATTTATCGAATGAATAACCATGCAAATTATTTCATTGGTTAGATGACATCAAAATCATACACAATCTTTAAGTGCAATTTCTAATGTGATAACGGTTAGATGTGCCTCGATCTTGTAACACATTGTCATATGTATGTCCAGGTTCAATGAATCTAGTAACACGTTTCACTCGGTGTGTCATCTTTGCTGGTTGGTAGACATGAAATGATACTCGGTAGATAGCTCAGTGTATACTACGTTTTGAGACTACTTTCTTCTATAACCGACTAGACTTTTCATACCGACTGAATATCTCGGTAGAGATAACCGACTAGAGTATATAGAATAACTTTGAACATAAAACTAATGGCAACTTGATAAGTAGTAACACTGTTGATCTGTAAGTCCTTCGGGGTACCTATTCCTACACTTGCAACTAAAAAAGAAGGGGATTTGGGTGGCTTTAGGGTTTTGCCTTGGTTAAAACCATATGTTGGTGATTTCCACCTCCACAAATAGCCAATTTGTATAGTAAAATAGTGTGTGCAGGAATATTGTGTGTGCACAAGACCCTAAAATGAATGCAAACAATCTAGAGCAACCCTAAAGAGTAAACCCTAAATGCTTGTAATTGACAAAGTAAATTCCCTAAATCAATGATGCAAAGTGATCTAAAGCATGAATGTAAATATGTAAATTTATTTAATGAAGCTCATATAAAGACATGAAAACAATATGAAACCCTACCCAACCCCTAAGGGAGGGGTACAAGCCAATCGTCAGTCGGTGATCTCCTGTTATTCTTCAATGTCTTCAAGGCTCCCAATTGATGATGAATGCTTTATGAATTCTTGATAGATGTTGTTGAAGACTCCACATAAGCTTTTCTGTCACTACATAGAAGGCTCCTAGTGCTCACTCCAAAAGCTTTTTTCCTAGATTTAATTAGATCTTCGTTCTTAGTTGAACTCTTATGTATGAAACCCTAGATCTTAATTTTGTCTTTAGGCTGACCTAGGATTTGAATTTCCCACCAATATTTTGGGGTTAAGAATTATAATATCATAGAATTATGCTCCCAAAATTTCGAGAAAAATGTCGAGGACCATGTGCAAAGTGCACATGGTCTGACCAACTTTTCACCAAATTTTTAGGGTTGTTAGATATGATGATATTAGACCAAATATTAAAGTTACAACTAATTTCGAGATGTTTTGATATGTGAAATTGGGCCTTAAAGGTCGAAATAGGACATAATTAAGGTTTATGATTTAATGATTTATTGGAGGAATAAAATTAAAAGGGGCACACTTAGGGTAAAGGGCCCAATTTTATGATGTGGGGAGTGATGAAATATGACTTTAGATTTAATTAATTTAATTAATTAAATGATTTAAACAGAAATTACAATGTAAGATGCAAATACACTAAGGCAGGTGCTAAACTAAGCATAGAATTGTACCACCCTAGCAAGGGTGTATAATTTATGATGCTACAGTTTCATAGTGGATTACTCCTTATTCTTGAATCTTCTCTTATTCTGCTTCCCCAATTAACATTCTCTACACACTGTATTAGTAGGCTTTGCAAGTCTAGGTAAGTCTCTAACTACTTCAGATCCACAAATTTTAATCATATTATCAAAATTGGCATGTCCCATCCTTTTGTGTCATAACCAACATTCATTGTTTTGTGTTAGAAAGCATTTGTTTTCTCTTTTATCCTTGATGTAGTATACATTTTCACTTGTTCTAATCCCTTTTGTAACCCTTTAATCAATCTTTTCTGTTCTAATCACACATCTTGTACTACTAAACAATTTACTTCATAACCATTTCTGCATATTTGACTAACACTTAACAGACTGTCTTAATCCTTCAACATAATAAAAATATGATAACACAATGATGAACGGATAGTACCAAACCGATACAAATAGGGGGGGTGAATCAGTACAGACAAAAACACAATCTTAAACCAATTTGTCAGTAGACAATGTGCATTGATAGACAAACAGTAACACCAGTCCTTAATCAGAGTACAACCGGCAAAACCCAAAATAAATGAGACAAGTATAAACCGGTTAACACTTATCTTCTCGTAAAATATAACACTTCATTTCCATTTCACCCTAATACATGAACAGGTAATCTACCATCAAAGATATACATATAAGCAACTAGATCAACATGATTCACCACTTGATAGAAAACAACATAGCATCACATGAAGAAGACAACACACATGACACACATATTTTTCATGTGGAAACCCAACTGGGAAAAACCACAGTGGGGATGAATACCCACAAGCTTGTTTTTGAACTCTTTAGAAGTTCACTCTGTTAGGAGCCTTGTCCGGTTAAAGATTGATACAATAGGTTCTGTTAGGAACCGATCCTGTTAGGGATCACCCGGTTAAGGGATGGCTAGAATACCCGGTTAAGGGTTAAACCCTGTTAAAGGTTACCTTGTTAGAGGATTTCAAGAACTCAATGGTTCTGAGTCACCCTATTAAAGGATTTACAGCAAGCCGGTTAAAGCTACCCTATTAAGGGATTTCTCAACTGTTGAAGTGGTTAGAGATCAATAGGTATTACAATGAGCTGGTAACAACACTCAATGCCAATGCAGATCTGCTTAAGCTCCTCTTCACCTTCAACACTCACACTCTACAGGTATCACTTCTCTCCTCTGGTCTGGCAAGAATCACATATCTCTTCTCTTGGATACACACACAACTTTTTCCAACAACCTCAGAAAGAATAACAACATCGACATTATAGGAAAACAGATAGGTCGGTAGCATAAACCCTAAACCCTAAACTTGTTAGGTTAAGGAATTCAAACAGTTCAATCTTGACCGTTGAACACACTACATTAAATGCAACAGTCTTGATCCAATCTCAAGACATTCTCCATCGTTTGTTTTCCATCGATTTCATGGCGGGTGATAACCCATCACATGTTATCACCGTTTACAAACTTCGCACATTCCTGAGGTAGATAGGAACAGTCTCCTTCATGCAAGATCCTTCACGCACACAAGGCTTACATGGCAACATGATCTGTTCTTTGTTATCATGCTAACTCATCACACAAAGTCACCGGTTGATCCACATAGGCTTGAAGCACTCCAACCAGAAACCCTGAAGTTGAGACTACCAACCGGTAGTCATACAAAGCTTCCATGTGTTGGTTACCATAACCATATGTCGGTTCACCTTGAACAAACACACTGCTTCACTTTGGCACAAATACCAGTTCACAGTGTTATATCGGTTCTCTTCTCTTCATCATATTGACATCAATGACAACACACAATGTTATTATGTCCTCATACCGGTTCACATAATGCCAACAATCTCCCCCTTTGGCATTGATGGCAATATACAAAGATGTCTCTCTGCTTCACATCTTCTCCCCCAATTTCTGCAGATATCTTCTCTGCTTCACATCTTCTCCCCCTTTGACAACAATGCCAAAGTGGAGGCACAAGCTGCCCTATTCTATTATGCCGCTCCCCCTAAGGAGTAGCATCCTTCAACACATCAATCCAAAAAAAAATTGACTATGCAATACCTGACTAATGTGGAGCATATGCCTTTAGTTTACCTCCTGAAGGGGCAACACCCCTAGTTCACCTCTTAAGTACATAAATGTAGCCTTTGGGAGAGGCTTGGTGAATATGTCTGCTAACTTCTCCTTACTGGAAACATGTTCCAGTGCAATCTCTTTGTTCTGAACCTTTTCCCTCAAGAAATGATACTCAAGCTCAAAGTGCTTGGTTCTAGAATGTAAAACCGGATTCTTGGAGATATTAATTGCATTAGTATTGTCACAAAATATACTTACCAGTTCAAATACAGAAACTTTGAAGCCATTTAATACATGCTTCATCCAAATTGTCTGAGTGTAGTTCATGAAAGCTGCAACATACTCTACTTCTTACTCATCCATGAGACTAGTCTACCACCGAGAAAGAATGCACCACAGGTTGTGCTTTTTCGGTCATCTACATTACCTGCCCAATTAGCATCTATGTATACTTTTAAGTTGAAATCCTTGCTATATGGATACCACAATCCATAATCAACAGTTTCCTTCAGATACCTAAGAATTCATTTGACTACAACCAAGTGGGATTCTCTTGGGCTTTTCTGGAACCTTGTAGTAATGCCAACTGCATGTGCAATATTTGGTCTTCTATGCACTACATAATGCAACTTACCAATCATTGATCAGTATTCCTTCTCATCAACCAATGCAGAGTCATCTTCTTTGGATAGTTTACAACCGGTCACCATCAGAGTACCAACGGTTTGCTATCTTCCATGCCAAAGGTCTTCAAAACCTCTTTGACATACTTGGACTGAGTGATAAAGATTCCATCTTTCATCTGTTGGATCTACAGTCCAATGAAGAACTTAATCTCCCCTATGAGTGACATCTCAAACTCTTTCTTCATCTCATCTGCAAAATCATGACTCATCTTGTCATCTCCACCAAAGATAATGTCATCAACAAATACCTCATAGATCAGGATCTGATCTCCTTCAGACTTCAAGTAGATATTTCTATCTTCACTTGTTCTCTCAAATCCAATCTTCACAAGATGGGAATGTAGACGTTCATACCAAGCTCTAGGTGCCTGCTTTAGACCATATAAGGCTTTATGTAGCCTACATACCATGTCACTATCTTCAAATAGGGAAAACCCATCTGGTTGCTCTATATACACCTCCTCTTCAAGTACACCATTTAGGAATGCAGATTTTACATCCATTTGATATACTTTGAAAGCTTAAAAAACTACATATGCAAGAAGCATACAAACTCCTTCCAATCTAGCTACAAGAGCAAAGGTTTCTCCATAGTCTTCTCCTTCTTCTTGGGCATATCCTTTGCACACCAATCTAGCTTTGTTCCTAATCATCGTTCCATCCTCATTCAGCTTATTTCTAAAGACCCATTTGGTACCAATGACATTTTTATGCTCCGGTCTGGGTACCAAAGACCATGTACCATTTTTTTCTATCTGGTCAAGTTCCTCTTCCATTGCCTTGATCCAGTCTTCATCTTTATGTGCCTCTTTGAATGATTTGGGCTCAAATTCAGAGATCATACATGAGTTTTCTCTGACCTTTCTTCTTTAAGGATTCTTGTATCCTCATCTCCTATGATCTGCTTAGGATCATGATTCAGCTTGACATACCGAGGAATGGTCTTGATAGACTCCTCTTGCTTTTCTTCTTCATCCTCATCTCCATCAGTATCAGCATCTACATCTGCCGGTGTAGGAACACTGTTACTAGTACTTGGTTAACTGACAACCAGTTCCCAGAAGGTTACAACTGGTTCATTTACCGCTTGCTCACTGTTGGTTTCCTCCATTTTCTCAGAGGTTTCATCAACTCTTACATTGATGCTTTCCATGATTCTCTGAGTCCTATTATTGAAACACTTAAGAGCTTTGCTCTTGGTGGAATACCCTAGGAATATTCCCTCATCACATTTCACATCAAATTTTCTCTAGTGTTCACTCCTCTTGATGTAACATTTGCTACCAAATAGTCTAAAGTAGCTAACCACAGGTGTCTTACCGGTCCAATACTCATAAGGAGTTTTATCCTTACCTTTCTTGATGAGTACCCAGTTCATTGTATAGACTGCAGTGCTCACCGCTTCTCTCCAAAAGGTGTGGGCTACCTTTCCTTGAATCAATATAGTTCTAGCTGCTTCAACCACAATCTGATTATTCCTCTCTGCTAGGCCATTCTTCTATGGAGTCTGAGGGGCAGACAGTTGTCTCTTGATGCCATGTTCTTCACAATACTTGTTGAATTCACTAGAAGTGAATTCCCCTCCTTGATCAGTTCTCAGGCACTTGATCCTTTTACCGCTTTCCTTCTCCACTAATGCTCTGAAAGCTTTGAACTTTACAAAAGCTTCAGACTTATCTTTCAAGACTGTGACCCACATCATTCTTGATCAGTCATCAGTGAGAATCATGAAGTACCTATCACCCTACACACTCCTAGTTTTCATAGGACCACACAAATCAGTATGCACAAGATCAAGCAAATTGTCAGCAATGAAAGATTTACCTTTAAAGGTTGAGGAAGACATTTTCCCTAATTGACACTCTCTGCACAAGGTATTATCCAGTTTTCTTAGCACCAACAACCCTCTAACTGCCTTGATCTTACTAGCCTTCACAATGTTATCAAAGTTTACATGGCAGAGTCTCCTATTCCATATCCAGCTATCATCAAATTTAGCCATAAGACATGTACTTATATTTGCATTCAGCTGAAATAGGTTACCTTTGGTCTGCATGTCGGTGGCCACCAATTCACCATTCTTTCCTTTGATTTTGCACACTCCATTCTTGAATTCCAGAGTGACACCACTGTCGTTCAACTGGGCAACACTCAGAAGCTTGTGTCTGAGACCATCAACCCACTACACATTGTTAGCACTACTCTTTCCATTCAGAGAGTTGGACCCTCTGCCTTTGACCATGCATGGTGCATCATTACCAAAGCGAACCACACCACCATCATACTCTTCCAAGGATAGAAACTTGCTCCGGTCACCAGTCATATGGTGAGAGCAGCCACTGTCAATAATCCACTCATTGGAATTATCAACCCAGGAGACAAGAGCCTTCTTGTCTGACACATCTTCCTTGACAACAACAAACACAATATCTTCATTTTCTTCATCTTCTGATTCCTCATCTGTGACACCTTCATCAACTGCCACACAACAGTTTCTTCGATTTCATCCTTTGAATTTCTTGAACCTTTCTGGTTTGTCCTTGTTGTCACCATTAGGACAGTTTACAACAATATGTCCCATCCGGTTACAAGAAAAGCATTTCAAATGAAGCTTACCTCTGTATTTGTCAGTTCCTTTAGGAAGTTTCCTGGCAAGGAGAGCTTCAAATGCCATCAGAATCTCCTCATCATCCATTTCTTTGCTCTGTCTTGGTTCACCACTAGTGCTAGCTTCTTTTCCTTTTTTGGATGGTACAACAGAAGCTTTAAAAGCTGATCCAGTCTTTTGAACACTGCCATCAAAACTATTTAGCTCATAGGCTGTCAACTTTGCAATGATGGAGTCTAGGAATACCTTAGTCTTGTCTATTGATCTTAGCTCCTGAATAGCAGCAACCCTTATTGCATAGACCGATAATAAGGATCTCAGGACTTTGCTTACTACAGTGGAATCTTCCATTTTACCACCTGCACTCTTGATATCTCCAACAATGGTTTTGATTGTCATTCCATACTGTTGAATGGTCTCACCTTCAACCATCCACATGTCAAACTTTCCTCTAAGGCTTTCTTCCTTAGCTTGTTTTACATGCTCATCACCGCCATAGATATTTTCAAGAGTATCCCATACCTCTTTGGGATTTACCTTATCTTGGACATCAATAAACTCAATGTCAGATAAACTACTAATTAGGGCTTCCATGACTTTCCCATTCTCCTGCATCTCTCTCTTTTGATCATCGGTGAGAGTACCGGTAGGGGCAACATAGGCATTCTCAACATAACTCAGGTGTTGAGCACCCATGCTTCTGGTGTATATCTTCATTTTGTCTTTCCATATACTTAAATTTTCTCTGTTAAACTTTGGACCTTCCCTCTTCAACATTAGACTGGGATCTTTACCTCAAGCGGTTAAGCTTATGACACAGAGGACCTGGAGGACACTCTGATACCAATTGATAACACAATGATGAATGGATAGTACCAAACCGGTACTGAGAGGGGGGTGAATCAGTACAGACAAAAACACAATCTTAAACCGGTTTGTCAGCAGACACTGTGCATTAACAGACAAACAGTAACACCGGTCCTTAATCAGAGTACAATCGGCAAAACCCAGAATAACTGAGACAAGCATAAACCGGTTAACACTTATCTTCTCATACAATCTAACACTTCATTTCAATTTCACCCTAATGCATGAGCAGGTAATCTACCTTCAAAGATATGCATATAAGCAACTAGATCAACATGATTCACTGCTTGACAGATAACAACATAGCATCACATGAAGAAGACATCACACATGACACACATATTTTTCACGTAGAAACCCAACTAGGAAAAACCACGGTGGGGATGAATACCCACAAGCTTGTTTTTGAAATCTTTAGAAGTTTGCTCTGTTAGGAGCCTTGTCCGGTTAAAGATTGATACAATAGGTTCTGTTAGGAACCGATCCTTTTAGGGATCACCCGGTTAAGGGATGGCTAGAATACTCGGTTAAGGGTTAAACCCTGTTAAAGGTTACCTTGTTAAAGGATTTCAAGAACTCAATGGTTTTGAGTCACCCTGTCAAAGGATTTACATTAAGCCGGTTAAAGCTACCCTGTTAAGGGATTTCCCAATTGTTGAAGTGGTTAGAGATCAACAGGTATTACAATGATCTGGTAACAACACTCAATGCTAATATAGATCCGCTTTAGCTCCTCTTCACCTTCTGCACTTACACTCTACAGGTATCACTTCTCTACTCTGGTCTAGCAAGAATCACGTATCTCTTCACTTGGATACACACACAAAACTTTTGCCAACAACCTCAAAAAGAAACACAACATCGACCTTATAGGAAATAGATAGGTCGGTAGCATAAACCCTAAACCCTAAACCTGTTAGGTTAAGGAATTCAAACGGTTCAATCTTGACCGTTGAGCACACTACATTAAATGCAACAGTCTTGATCCAATCTCAAGACATTCTCCATCATTCATTTTCCACCGATTTCATGGGGGCTGATAACCCATCACACGTTATCACCGTTTACAAACTTCGCACATTCCCAAGGTAGATAGGAATAGTCTCCTTCATGCAAGATCCTTCACGCACACAAGGCTTACATGGCAACATGATCTGTTCTTAGTTATCATGCTAACTCATCACACAAAGTCATCGTTTGAGCCACACAGGCTTGAAGCACTCCAACCGGAAACCCTGAAGTTGAGACTACCAACCGGTAGTCATACAGAGCTTCCATGTGTTGGTTACCATAACCATATGCCGGTTCACCTTGAACAAACACATCGCTTCACTTTGGCACAAATGCCGGTTCACAATGTTATACCGGTTCTCTTCTCTTCATCATATTGACATCAATGACAACACACAATGTCATTATGTCCTCATACTGGTTCACATAATGCCAACAAAATCATCTATTTTATGCCTACCATCAATAAAAATACTTGCAATACCTTGAATAGCTGCACCATCTTCTCCAAAAAATTTCATTGATCCACCATCATATTTCTTGAGATTAATAAAGTTGTCTTTTTTACATCAAGGATCAATGATCCATGTTTTTGGTTCTACTTTTGCATGTAATGCAATCTTGACTATTTTCTCTTCTACTGGTTTCTCTGATACATTCTTCTTTTCTTTAATTGCCAAAAATGGATTCTTCATTTGAGTCATCATCAACTTCATCTTCAGATGATTGTTCCTCTATTGAATATAATCCCTTTTTCTCTCTTCTATTAAAGTTTGCATCTTCTAGGTCTTTCTTCTCATCATCATCTAATCTCTTATAGTCCTCTCTGTAAGTGCAGTGAGAAGCATAATGTCCAATTATACCACAAGGAAAACATTTTAGAGGTAACTTACCTTTGTATCTTCTAGTGCCTCGCTTCAATCTTCTCATAAAGTTAGCCTTGAAGCCTCATCCATGTCTCTACTACATTCTAGATCATCATGTCTTGAAACATTAAATGACGCCTCTTTCTTTTCTCTTTTCTCATCTTCCATTTCTGAAATCTCAAAAGTTGACAAAGTACCGGTAAGCTAATCAATAGTATAATAGCTTAAATAATTAAATTCTTGTATAGCACACCTCTTTGCTTTGTAATATTTAGACAAGATCAACAAGATCTTTTGAACAATGTCACCTTCTTCCAAGTTTCCATTGGAATCCCTAATGCCATTAGCAAGTTCAGTCATTCTATGTATATAGTTCTCAATATCTTCATTTTCAAGTATTTTCATATATTCATACTTCTGCTTCAAATTCATCAGCCTAGCATGTTTTATCTTTGGATCTCCTTCAAATGCCAAACATAGTTTTTTCCATACAACTTTGGCTTCTTTTAATCCTCTTACTCTTCAAAAAACTGAATCACTTAAACTACTAAAAAATATTTCTCTAGCTTTTGCATTAGTCTCATGTAACTTTATCTCATCTTGAGTCTTGGGATCAACTTGTGGGGGTGTATAACTAGTTTGGATGATGTCCCATATTCCATTATGTAATGTCTCCCAATATTCTTCCATTCTCTCTTTCCAGTAGGGAAATTTTGTGCCATCGAATACTAGAGCCTTGAAATGTAAGTCTTGTGCCATACCGAATCTACCTCAAGCGGTTAAGCTAACTCAAGAGGAACCTCACTCTAATAACAATTGTTGAATCCAAGACAAGAATGAGAGGGGGGATGAATCTACTTGAATTAAAATTTGTGCAGTAACTCACAACACTTAATCAATCAATGCAGTAACTCACAACACTTAATCAATTAAATAGCAACACATAATCAACACAGCAAGACCATAATTTTATGTGTGGAAAACCCAAACTGGAAAAAACCACAGTGAGAACCAACTCACAAAAATATATCCAATATGTATATCAGATTATAATGAAAGAGCTCACTTCTCTGGACTTGTTGACCAAGGCCAACTTCTCTTGGGACAAGATACAAAAATGACTTGCAAATCTGATGCTAACTACAACAGGGAAAGATATAACAAATTGATTTGAAAAGAAGGATCTATTGATCATGAAGCTATCATCAAACTCTACATCAAGCAACCAACATCAACACACACAATTCTAACCTCATCTATCAACACACTATCTTATAGTTTTTTCATAGTCTCAAATCACTTGCATATCATTCGAACACAACTCTTCCTCTTTTTTTGCTTTATTGGATTGTGTTGTCTATCACCACATTATGTCCTCTCATACCCACACAAATCACATACATTCTTTATATACAAGATATATTATCAAAACTTGAACCAAGTTGGCCAGAAGAAAAATAAACCTTCCAGACCAAAAACACACACGTTGATCCACTCCAAGAGAAAGAGGTGACCAAAACACATCTTCCTAAGTCCAATCCATTGATCCATAAACACTAAAACAAAACCCACATCATTCCAAAATGTAACGTGTCCATATAGACAATCAACAGACCAAAAGACATTCTCTAATGTGAATTACTCTTATTTGGATCTCCACACACTATGGTGAGATCCATAACACATCAAATTAGAATCCACAAATCATATCCAGGCAAAAAAGTATGATCAATGCAGCATATCATATGTGGCCATGAAACATACCACAACATCCGAAGAACACAAAGATATTTTCGGACCACAAAACTAACATATCCATAATGCCAAAAACATAGCCAAAGAAGATAACAACACCAAACAACATCAAGAACAATTTTCAAACCTGAAGACTTTTGGAACAACCAGTGGAATAACTGCAACACCAATACAACAAGATATCTCTGCACCAAAGACTTCTAGACCAATATCTATCTAAAACAACAAGTTTGATATCAATGACAATCACAACAACACATACTTCTAACAAGGGCTACTATGTTTGTAAATACATTATTGTGGCTAACTAAAGTCATCCTTTAAGGTAGAGCTAGTAATATGCATTACTCATATTTTTTTGAAGGGATGCACATAATTTGGCTAGATAATCAACTAGTTAGTTTGTTAGCTTTGGTCCTAGCTTAAGAATGTTGAATCTATTATCAAACATTGAAATAATTTGTATTTGTTGAACATAGTTGTGCCTATATATCTCTTTTAATTTTGAGGCCTCATATTATTATTTCATATGATAAATTATAATTCAACCATAACCATGAATTAATAAGGATCATGTTGTTATTACTATTTCATTTAGTTGGACACTACATTTTTATTTATTTAGCTACATGGTTGGATAATCCTTTATTGAATCCTTCATCAATGACTGCATCATGTTGTATTAGAGTAAAAGTTTTTAAATTCTACAAGTTTCCACTTGTAAATATATCACTAAAATTGAGACAAGTTGCATGAAACTTGTAGGTAGAGTATTAATTGTGAGGTAATTTGTAGGAGTGATTGTAGATAGACTACTAACCTTAAGATTAATATTTTATAAATAAAATTCTCATGAATGAATTATATTAATGTCACAAGTGACTACGATTTATAAAAGCACCCTAAAGTATAAGTAACTCTATATGAATTGATATCATACAAGTGTTCTAATTTTCCACTCAATAACTTGATGACTATGCGACAATAACTTGTTATGTCATTACATTTTTTTATTTCAAGCAATTATATTCGTTACATATATTTTTTACTATTCATTAATGCCTCTCAAGATTATAGGATCATCACATCTAATTTTTTATGGCACAAGATTAAGAGCATGCTTTTGATTAGTAAAGAAACGTTAACTAGGGCGCTAACCCTTAACATAGTCAAAGACTATCAACAACACACAAACAACACCAAAATACAAGATGCTGGCTCGAAAAACAATAGCTTGAAGGCAGTAAGAAACAAAACATAGTCAGACAGGACAAATAAAACCCTGTCAAACTGGAAAACACTTAAAACCCCAATCAAGGAAGGGGAGATACACCTAAACCCAGACAAAGGGGGGTTTGGGGGAGGGGAGAAGACTTCCCCTTCTGCCTGCAAGAAACCACTATCTAGGAAATACTATCATTAGGACCATCAAAAGAGAGATCAATCGAGAGGGGGACCACAAGGTTACAATTAGTAGTGTCAATAGAGTGTTGCAACAGAACAACAAGAAGTTGTTGCAGAACAATAACAGGCTATGGCAAAACAACACTAGAAGCAGTTCCAACAGTAGATTGAGGCTACAGAGCAGGAGAAGCTGGGGTGGGGGCCTCACGAATAGATGAGGCCACAATAGGAGGATCAATAGAAGCTTCAACAACAGTGAGGGGCACAACTTCCACCTGAGAGGAGACATCATCCTCATGAGAGGAGCCAACAGAATCAGACTCGGAAGAATTGACCATTAAATGATAAGTAGTAGCATTCTTCCACCAAGTAGCAGCACCGGGCTATGACGTGGAATAGAACAGTCTATAACAATATGACCCGTTGAATATCATTTCTAGTAGAGAAAGGGGAGGCCTTCATAATCCAATGATTACGTCCATGACCTATCACCAACCATAAGAACCACATCCCTCAAGAGAGGCGAAGAGATGTCAATGTCAATTAAAATGCGGGAAAAAGTACAATGCCCCATAGAAGACATGGCATCATCCACTTTTAAGAATTGACCAATAGAGGGATGTGGCATCATCCAAGTGGCAAAAGAATAAGAACATGTTGCACTAATTATTATTTTTGAATATAAATAAATATGATGCATATTTTTCTTTACAATTTTGTGGTGATTAACTTATGGAAACATCACAATTTATAATGGGTAAACTACTACTTTTGCATTATACATTGTTTGTAATCAAGTTATGATTCAATAATATTTTATTGTTAACAGCATTATCATTCCCTCCATTATTTAAAAGGCACAAAATTTCTTGTAAAAATATTGCTTGAATGATTTGCATGTAGTTTGAGCTTGACGAATGCAATTGCAGCTATTTGGATTGAATCCTCAACCTTTTTTATGTTTGGAAACTTATTTGAATTTGAGGAGTTTCTTTAAATCTATTTCTATTATCACTAGGTATACCTTGCATAAATAAGACTCAAAATTTCCATGTACATAGTTGAGATGACAAGGGTACTTACATATTTATCTATAAATACTAGGTACCTTGCATCAATGGATTTCTACTTAGAATTATGTACTTAATTGAGTAGTAAGTCTTTGAAAGTAATAGGATATATAAATTTTATTGTGCATGTTGACTATCATGCATCAATGGATTTACACTTAGAAAATAATCAAGTGATAGGGAGGGGTTTTGCAAGGGTGTTTTCTTTATCCATAACCTTTTTTATAGTCTATAAATAGATAGTTATGTATGATAAGTGTTATATTTAGGTATCTTAGTTAGACTAGTTGTGAACCATGATATAATTTCATATTGTCGATTGTGTTCACATTGGGGATATTTGTTGGTTCTCCCCCCTCGAAGAGGTTTTTCATTCTTAATTAATATCAAATATTTGTAGTATAATTCTTTTTATTGATGTGGGAGCATCCAACAACATGAGATGAATCTTGCATCACCCATCAAATTATTCCTTATGTTTTGTAGGTTTCTTTAATTTTTTTTTGGAGCCCATGATGATACATGAAAATAATCACCTCCTATTTTAGTGAGTTCTATTATGCATGCATGTATAGACATGAAAACTAACCCCAAGGAGTGAAATTTAAAAAAAAGTAAAGGTGAAATAATCATTTGAATATCTTGTATCATTTGAGAGATATTCAAGTTTTTCTCCCAAGAAATTTCTTCTGTAAATTTTCAAATTCCAAATTGAATACCTTATAAGCCTTAAAATAGCTCAAAAAATGGATGAAATGATCTTTCAATAATTTTGATATTATAGATCCTTTCGCAAGATTTTCAATGATAGATTATAATAGAAAATCAAATGCTCGAGTCAAAAGTTATGGCTCTTGGGAGTTGTGCTACTAAATTTCAAGTTTCAAATGAAGAATATTCCTTAGTAGGAAAATGAATAGTTGGACCTCCAACACCAAAAAAGGGGGAGTTACATTTTCCAAAAATATTCTAAGATGTTGATGCCAAATAAAAAATTTAATAGAAGCTACAAAAGATAGCTTCATCAGTGTAGCTTGTAGCTCCCAATTGTAGATTTTTCTTAGAGAATTGATTTTCTTTGTAATGATTTAAGCCCATATCACTGTAGCATTATAATTTATGAATCTATAATTTCATTTTATTGAAGAAATTGAAAGTGGGTTATTTTTCTTTTGACATTTTTTGTGTTATTATCTATTGTTGTGATATGTGTGAGTGTTAGGTGGAGTAACCCTTCATCAATTATATTCATTTGTTGTGAAAGATTATTTCATTACAATTCAAGAAAATTAATAGTGAAATTTGTACAATTTTCATCTATTAGTGTATCAAAAGTTAGATTCCAAATATGGCAGCTAATAATCACTAGTGACTTAAACCCATTATATAGGCTACTTTTTCCCTTCCTTCTCATTTCTTCATACTTTACATAAGTATCCATAGGAATACTAAAATATTGAATATTATCATTCCTCCCATATGTAATGATTTACAATGTTGTCAATAAGTACATCATGCAAAAAATTTCTCACCTTTTCATTATAGAACACCGAGCCACTAAAATGTATATTATGGGTATAGATTGTAAATGCACATTGTAAATTTTGTATGTATTATGTACCCTCCACATGAGTTGTTTTGCACCTTTCACATTTGACGATAATATAATTGGTAGATGTAAACATAATGTAAGGATGTTGTGAAATGTTATAGAAAATAATATAATATGAAGCCTACCAAGTTAGTTAGAGGTTATCTTTATATCAGCAATTGGCTAAAGATCACCATTCTAGCTAAGAAATAGTATCAAAATATTGAATTTTTCTTTCCAAATGAAAGAGCTACTCTAATTGGATATATTGATTCAATAATTAGGTACATGGAAATGTAATTACGACACTGGTGATCTACCACTTCTTCATAACTTTAATACTAATTGATGAATACAATGTAAATTTAAAAATATTAAAAACGCTCTTCAACAACAAAAATATACATTTCCTACTCAATATGAATATCTCCTTACTAAGATCACTTATTGATTATGCATGGTTAGACATTAACAAAATCAAATATCAAATCTTCAAAATAAATATGTATTTGAGAAGGAATGTACATCATCTTATTGATAATTTCATATATCCATTTTATTTTATTTCCAAAACATCTGCACAAAAAATCTTTATATAAAGAGAAGAAATGTGTGAAATATTGCATATTCAAATATACAAAAAAATGAAACTAAAATTAAAAACAAATCAAATTAGCCAAAATAAAAGATATTACAATGCATATTGTCTTATTTACATTTATATTTTTTATTACGAAACAAATTTTATTGTTATATTATTTCAAAGGCAAGTACTAGCCACTACATAACACAATATACAAATAAAGCTAGAATGAATTGCTTGATGAAGTAGTTGTCAATTTAAATCGCTACATATAAGATAAACACACTTTCTTCTATATTCACTTAAATGTAAGATATAGGTAAATATAAATCATATTTAAATGGTTGAAAATATTAACTAGGGGAAACACATTTTGAATTTCCATATATTTTGAGTAAATATGTGGAGTTTAAATGAACCTTTGGTGTGAGAATTTAGGGTTTTTAACATGTTTTTGTATTATAATCTCTATGAGTGAATGCATACAATTTGTTAGAAATGTAATTTAGATTTATTCTTTACTAAAGGTTATATAAACATCATCTTTATTTAGTTCTACTCTATTATAACGTCGTGTTATTACTATCTAATCTTGCTACTTTGCTTTTGTATAAAAATGATTAGGAATAATTCAAGTTGTCTATAACTAATGATTCTAATATCCTCTAAACTCTACTTCAAATTATGTAGTTTCCATGATCAAATCATCGATGAGAATTAGACACAATGTAATCATGCACACTACAAATTTAAAACACGCTACAAAGAGTTCACAAAAATATAAACAATTACTCAAACACATCATATTTTGTCATTTACAATAGCAAATAATCAATGTAAAAAGATGTTTAACCGAATAATCACTTTATCATCAATAATAACAAATAATTTAATCATGAGAGGAGCTAAAAGCAGTTGGGGCGACTTATGATGAGATGGTGACTAAGGCAGAGGAGCTGCTAAAGAAAATCACTATGTAGTGTCTCCTTGGGTTCTTTGCTGTTTTTTGTTGTTTAGCTATTTTTTCTGTTCGCTGGTTTTTTGGACCGGTCGCTTTGTATGTGGACTCTATTTTCTCTGCTGTTTATTTTAACTATGTTGTAATGGTTTCGGGTCCTTAAAACCTGTTTTTCAATTAATCAGAACAAATAATTTAATCGTTATTACAATTCTTATTTAACAACACAACGTTACAAAACAAATAAACTTCTAAATTATTACAATAATTTTTTGGTATAAATAATTGAATTAGGTAGATGGGTGACATTAATTTTCCATGTGGAGTAGATTAAGATGTATAAGCTTCTCGTGCAAACTATGTATCCCTTTTTGCTCGACGTTTCAGATCACCCCTGGTGGTCTATCATCAGTGTGAAGAAAAAACAACGAGAAGCTTATACATCTCAATTAAATAGATGTTGACATCTCTATCTTTATATAATCAATTATAATATTTAAACTATACATGTCTTTTTGCTTAACATTTTAGATCACATTTTATAATGAGACGTCGAAAAAAACAAAAAAACATACACAATTTAAACTAAAAGCAATTTGTTTGAACAAGTATTTCTAGGTGTCAATTGTGAAGTGTAACATAGGGCTTGGACAATATGTGCGTTAGAGGGACTCTATGTGCTTAGTTGGCACTTTTTTCTATTTCACACACGGTTTGTACTTTGTCTTCTTTATAAAAGTTAAAAAAATTGAAGGAGAAATTTAAGTTCAATTTTTGCACAATGTGAGTTGTCAAAACGCGACGTACTTGCATGCAAGCTCGAATCTTTTGACTTCTCCAAGGATTTGGGAGAACGCGCTTACCGATTCTTCAAATGAATGGTAGTTATAACTTCACCATTGACTAGCTCAATTGCTTCTACTGTTTCATATTAATTTTGAAATTTGAAATTAATAATAATATAATATTAATGGATTTTTTGGTTAGTTGAATGGTTATTAATGAATCTAATAAAAATCGAGTTTTGTTGTATACAATATATTCAATAAGGGTATAATAATGAGATCGTCAATATATATTTTTTGATCTGGATATTATTATAAGATTATCTTCACACTTTACCATTGACTAGCTATTTCAATTGACTCTATTATCTACTGTTTCATATTAATTTTAAAATTAATAATAATATAATGTTAATAGATTTTTTGTTCGTACGTGGAGTTGAATGGTATCTAATGAATTTAATAAAAAACAAGTTTTGATGTATACAATACAGTCAATATCATAAATGATGAGGGTATAATAATGAGACCCTTGATATATATATTTTGATCTAGATATTATTATAAGATTATCTTCATGTGTAAATAGAATCTCTCTTTAAAATTTAGATATTATTGTTATAAGATTAACTTCACACTTCACCATTGACTAGCTATCTCAATTAACTCTATTATCTACTATTTCATATTAAGTTTTGAAATTTGAAATTAATAATAATATAATGCTAATAGATTTTTTTCACATGTGATGTGGAGTTGAATGGTGTCTAATGAATTTAATAAAAATCAAGTTTTGTTGTATACATTACACTCAATATCATAAATGATGAGGGTATAATAATGAGACCCCCGATATATTTTTTTTGATCTATATATTATTATAAGATTATCTTCACATGTAAATAGAATCTCTCTTTAAAATTTAGATATTATTGTTACGTGGAGTTGAATGGTGTGTAATAAATTTAATAAAAATCAAGTTTTGTTGTATACAATACACTTAATATCATAAATGATGAGGCTCGTATAATAATGAGATCCTTGATATTTTATTTATTTATTTAGATATTATTATTATAAGATTATCTTCACGTGTAAATAGAATCTCTCTTTAAAATTTAGATATTATTGTTATAAGATTATCTTCACATAAAATATGATTTTTGTCTAAAATCTAGATATTTATTATAAATTTATATTCATAAAGTGATTATCTTCGATTTTATTGAACATTATATATGATATAAATTTGTTAACTTTAATGAAATATGTGAAGATTTGTTATATTTTTCCTCTAACATGTTCTCGAGAGAAAAGAAATTCGATATACAAGTTGAATGAAATATTTAATGACATTTTTTTTAATCGTTTCATTGTTTTAAAGGTGACAACACTCTTTTTAGCTCAATTTATTTTTCCAAAATCAAACATATTAATTAGCAGACACGATGTATAAATGAAAACATGCTAATAAGTTAGAGATATCGCTTCATACAATTTTGATAGTAATTATTTTAAGTCATGGCATCGTTCAAATAATATATCAAAACATAATTACATAAATACATAATACTAATCAAATTATTCTATCTTATAATATTTTATAATCACTTTTATGTATTAATATTTAACTTAAATTTTGTTTGTTAAAGATTAGTTCTTGTTTTCTCGTTTAGTTTACTTGTTGTGTGTGTGTTGGCCTTGTCCACATTTAAATACTATCTAGTTATTTATGTTTCATATCTTATGGGACTTGTTTCATCTATCTTTTAGTTATTACTCTATAAATAATGGGAATCCTATTTTTATTATTTTTATCAATATCAAAAAGTATTTAACTTACAATTATACACATCTTAAATTCGTAATGTATATATACTATAATAATAAAACTCTGTGTGTGTGTGTCTTCAGACACTTAGTGTCATGATAGAAACATTTTATTGGTGAGCCGACCACCAAGGTTCAAACCCCCATTGGGCCACTGAGCTTTCAGATCTCGTGCCTTTGCTAAGCCACTGAGCTTTCAAACCTTATACCTTTGTTGAACCGCTGAGCTTGTGGATTTGAACAAATGAAATGTGGCAAACAAAAACCACCCAAAAATGAAAAGAGATCCCCTATATATGTACATGTATATTCCACTAATAAACTAACTCCATATAAATGGTTAAGATCAGTCAACATGAAAAAGATTTGACATTTGCTCTAAATGGTCAGGATCTCTAGATAACTACATATTGCTTAGTTAGGTGGCTATGACCAACATTTAATGCCTAATTTGGAGAGTACATGTCAATCAGTGTAGTAAACCTGAAACTGTCCTTTTCATTACTGATTATGAACAGGGATTCCATGTGGGTGGCTTGTTATCATTGGAAAACAAGAAGAAAAAGAGAGAATGTGCTAGAACTTCAGATGGAGCAAGTGTGCTTATGTGATTGGACCTGCAGGGAACAATACATTACATAATCTCCCTTTACTCAGAAAAAATGAAAGCTAGGAGTGAGTGAGAATATTCTAGAGCATTCACATTTCGTTGTTGAATACAACATGTGCTTAAAAATACTAAGAATGGCAGATGAGGCCTAGAAAGAAGGGCTGTTGGGAAATCTGATTTTAAATGTTTCAGTCCTTGTGAAAAGGCATGATAGCAACGGTACCGGCTATAAAAATCCTGAATTTTTGATTGGTGGAAAAGGAAATCAATATTCACACTAAATAGAACTCTAATATTACTCTTAAGATTTTAAATTTAATAATCAGAAATAAATTGCCACTGTAATGTGCTTAAATGGATCTTTTATATAGTGCCATATGGACACTAGGAGAATCCAAGTAATTGATCCTCTTTTCTTCCTTTTATTCCAACTCTGAAACACCTAAGCAGGCACTTTTGTAGTATGATGAAGTGATTGTATTCATTGCTGAGCTGATTCAGACGCTGTGTAGATAGTGTCTAGTCAGTCAGTGAGATTGTGCTTTGTCTTGTTGTCATTTAGAGAATGGGAAGAGCTCCTTGTTGTTCAAAAGTGGGACTTCACAGAGGTCCTTGGACTGCTAAGGAGGATATGTTATTGACTGAATTCATTGAAGCCAATGGAGAAGGCCAATGGAGGGCTCTGCCCAAAAAAGCAGGTAATCAATCTACTTTTATCAAAATTTGGTATTTTTCAGTTCCACTCTCAAAATTTGATCTTTTCAATTGCACTCTTCTGGTAAAGAGACTTAGTTTTTGATATTGAATTCCTATGACAGGCCTGCTGAGGTGTGGAAAAAGTTGCAGGCTTAGGTGGATGAACTATCTTAGGCCTGATATAAAGCGCGGAAACATTACTTCTGATGAAGAAGAACTTGTAATCCGGTTACATAGACTGCTTGGAAACCGGTAATGGCTGTTTTCTAATTCCACCAAACTGATATCTTGTTTTTGATATTAATAAACAGCAAAACTAAGGTGCTGACCATGTAGACAAACAACCCATATATAATGAATGCTTTATAATACCATCAAACTGATATCTTGTTATAACTCTGTGGGTGCTCTGTAATACCACCAAACTGATATCTTGTTGTAGCTCTCTGGGTGCTCTGTAATATCATCAAATCGATATCTTGTTATAACTCTATGGGCAAGAATGCTGGCCTGAAGTTGAAATTAGAAGCTTTTGTACGTTAATGGAAGATGGAAGATCTGTGGGATGAAATGTCCAAGTGCAATAGTGACTGATAATGTTTGTTATAACTTTTATCAGTACTCTGTAATATGAAAGTTTTCAGAGTGTTTGGATATCGTTTGTGATGTGAATTTTAGTGTAGGAGGTAGAGTGAGATATGTATTCTGAAGAGTTTTTCATCTAAGTTTTTTTTTATGAATTTTGAGTTGGTTTTATTGTTAATGTTGTTCTTTTTGGATTAAATGGTGTGAAATTTTTTCTATATCGATATAAAAATCATCCCATGATTTAATTCAGAAAGTGCTAATGCTGTTCTTTCTGGATTAGACTGTGCAAGAATTTTGTGTATCAATACGAAAAATTCTCACAATCTAATTCAGAAAAAACAACTGTAACAATAAAACTACGGATTATGAAAATCCGATTTCATTAATCTGAGTTGGTTGGTTTGTTTATCTTACTGTTACAAATTGAACAGGAACTCTGATTATTCTAACATATTTTGGCTTTATATGTGCAGATGGTCATTGATTGCTGGAAGACTGCCTGGCAGAACAGACAATGAAATTAAGAATTTCTGGAATACACACCTGAGTAAGAAGCTGACGAAAAAAGGGATTGATCCCAAAACCCATCAACCTCTGCCTGGTAAGGAAGAGGCTCAAGAAACTTCTGATCAGGTGAAGAGTGATGAGAATTCTAAAAGAAAAAGGAGAGTCATATTAGAAAGTGATTCTAAGCAAGTGAATAAGGGTCATGTCCAACCAATTCATCTCCCAAAGGCAAATAGATTTATAGCTTTTCCTCGTTCTACAAGCACTTCTGATTTAACAGGTCTTTCTTTGACTAAAAATGCCTTAGAATCTCAATCCAATGGTATTCTGCTCTCTCCCTCCATTGATTTGAACTCTCCCTGCTCAATCTCAAGTTTGAACAGCACCCAAGATAACTCTGACTATTCCTCTTATCTCACTCCAGTGGACAACCTTGACCCACAAAGCATTCTTCCTGTGAGTGACTGTTTTCCATGGCCATGCATTGATGATGACGAAAACTGGACTGTCTCAAATTTTGAACACACTGGACAAGAAGAAGAAGAGGAGAAAAGAATCAATCTTAATCCCAATCCAATATCTTCTTTACAACTTCATGATGATCAAAATACCAAAGCCCTTATTTCTCAGCAGACCAATTCAGACAATTATGTTCATTCTGAGACCAAAATGGCATTCAAGCAACTTAACAAACCAGGAAAATCTTCCACCATTATGCTGCAAGAGGTCTATGAAGAATATTTGGAGCTTTTGCAAGAGGAATCCCCCCCTGCTAATGAGAGAGAACTGATTTCAGACAGTAATGGGGATGAAAATGTTCATGTTTTCTCAGAAGGTGGTCTTTCATCCATGTGGGATTGTCTGCAAGGAGATGATGAATTGCTGAACAATGCTGCAACAGAGACTGCACTTTCATTGCAGTAGTACAGAATATGACATTTCTGTTCTTGTCTATTTATATTTACTTGACATTTTCAGGGAATCGGGCAAGGCAACTACTGGTGTTTTTATTAGTGAATTGGAATGATTGAATTAGTTAGGTATATTTTATTTAGAGATTTGGAAATAAATCTTCTTAAAACTCTCTGCCAGAGATCCAGCCATTTACTGCTTACCATGTTTTTATGATGGATCTCTATTTATGTAAAGTGTTTTTGGATTTGCATCAGTTGAAATTGGGCTTAAAATCACTTTGATAATGAAGGGTACTGCACATTATTCTTCGATACCAGAATCAGAATAGTTTGAATATAGAAAAAGTTTGTTAGAAAAATAACACGTGAAAATCTTACTTTCAAATGCATGGTCACGTGTATTTCAGTAGGTGGCAAGTATGGCAAGTATAGTCACGTTTATTTCACTAGTGGCATTTTAGCAAATTGTCAACCTAGATTCACGGTCAACGAGGCCATCTTAGTGTCAACATTTTTTTTTTAAGGCTGTAACCACTTGGTTGAATTATAACCTTCTATAGTATGGCTTAGGAAATGGGCATGTCTATAGGAACCCATAGTAAACTCAGGCAACCCTCAATTAGTTTAAAATAAATATATATTGATTTTATTTTTCAATTCAGAGGATTTTCTCTTATTCACGAGTTTGTTTTGTGATTTGATTGGTTGAGAGTCAAAGATTCAAGGGTATCCAATCCATCAAAGTCGTTTAGGGCAATGGAAGATTTATCTTACTCATGAGTTTGTTTTGCTATTTGACTAGTTCAAAACCAACATCTGAGGGATTCTATTCCGTCAAAGTCATCTAGGGCAATGGAGAATTTTATCTTAGTCATGAATTTGTTTTCCTATTCGATTGATTGAGAGTCAATGACTGAGGAGTATCCATTCCATCAAAGTCGTCTAGGACAATGAATGACTGTATCTTAAGTTCGTGCGAGTTTGTTTTGCTATTCGATTGGTTGAGACTCAACGATTGATGTGTATCCATTCCATTAGAATCGTATAGGGCATTGACCCTGGCCTCATCACTTGTATTGCACATCCAGGAGTTTGAACATTGGTGGATGGGGTAATTAAGGAATATACCATTACCCTCACCAATTGTTCTCAACCAATTGAACTAGAACCCTTCAATATATTGATGTTTTAACTTTTAACATGAGAAACATTTAATGTAACAACATAATCTAAAATATTTTAACAATTTAATTTTACTTTAAAGTTGGTAAGTGGGTTGATAATAGTACACACCAATGAAGTTAGAAACGTGTTAAAATTTAAATTGGGTAATTTATATTTTTAATGTTAATTGTCACTCTCAAGTGTTAATCTTTTTGTTTTGGATTGTCATAATCAATGTCATTGTAAGGGACCTTAGACAAGCAACTATAAATAGCTACAATTTAATTATACCTAACAAACAAAAAACAAATTGTGATATTTAACAAACCTATCAAAATAAAATATTGTGATAGTTTACAAATAATATATGTAAACATGATATGACAAAAAGATAAGAGATTGTTTTAACTAAATGCATCTGCATGTAAATTGTTAACAATGCTAAAAGAGTAACAAATATTATAAATTTTGATACGGATATATAGTTTTTTTTAATGAATAATGTCTATAGTACCATTTAAGAAACAATGTTATACATATTCACCAAAAAATGTGGGTGGAAAAATCACACCCCTAAAGGCCAAATCAGTCTTAAGCAGCCAAGCCACTAGGAGAGTAGAGAAACAGTTGGAAGAGGAGAGGAATCTCATACATTAGGTTTACCATATACACCAATGGAGTCTAAGGTAACCATAAGAGGGTCCCATCCATCATCAGTATTAGTATTTTCATCATTGGTCACCCAATTGGGAGAGATGGCAAGAGCCAACTGAAGAAATTTACTAGAGGTTGGTCATCTCAAAGAGAATCCACCAATAAGCAATAGAGAAGAAAATCACCTATTTATTGGCTATTAACAACCCTATTGAGCATGTTCTCTTCTCAAATGATAGTGAGAGGCTTATCAATGAGTCTCTTGATGGACATGAATAAGTTGGCTATGACCATGCCAATACCCATAATGTGTGGACCAATCCCAAGAGGAGGAGAAAGTCACAGAAATCATGGCCATAGTACATGGGGCAACACACCAATGATCTAATAAAATTTGTAAGTGGCAAGCTTAATTGCAACTTTGTAAGTTTGCACTTGAATCTACAATAATACATTAGAATAAATCATAGCTTTAGTATGGACTGAAAATTGTTGATCAACAAAATATTCTGAAAACGATAACAAAATTTATATCTTCCATATGCAAAAGAGAATATCCACCCTAAAACTATACCAAACTAAATTAATCTATGAGAGATGTGAGGCCAATTCTCTAACAAGAGATGTATTGCATCAAGTTCCTGCCAATAGTGTGATTATTTATGTTAGTTTGAAGTTTTAAAAAATACTATTAAAGAATTGTGTTAAGACTGTAAAGAAAGATTTGCTTAATAATTTGATAGGATTAACTAAGATTTCAAATAGTCTAGTGCTTAGGAAATATATATTTTTTAAGTTTTTAACTTTTGAGGATCAAAATTCCAAAATATAATACACCAATAAAAGTATACAAATTATATTAAAAAATTTAGAGTACAAATATAACCAATATAATTTAATATATTAAAAAATATAATAGAAAAATTCATATGTAGATGGTGAATGAATTGAAATTAACAAAATAATTGCAAACGGTTAAATTGTAAGTAGAAATAACTTGTAAATTAAATTATATTGCCACCATAATACCTAGGTTAACAATTTAAGGACAAAATTTAAAGAAAATTACTATTTTATAAAAATTGAATGAAAAGTTAGTTTTGGAATGACTGTTTCTAAAAGCAACCAACAAAAAATATACAATAAAGTCAAGCTATGACATATACAACTATGACATGCCATTCAAGCCATAAATACAATTGACATTCAATTGATGAATTAAATGCTTTAGGACATATCTTTGTTAATAAAGAGATTTTTTGTTTTTTCCCTTACTGTTTCTAATATAAACCAATAGAAAGACAAATAAATAAAATATTTACACTCATTTAAAATAAAATAAAAATATAGCTATAGGAATTTTGTTTAAAATTTTCAATTCTATGCTATGATTAGTTAAATTATTGAAAGAAGTTGAATGCAATGAATGCATAAGTATTCCTACCTTGTCAGTAACTAATAAGACCATGTTCTACGAGAATAACTTTGGTCTAAATGGCTTGAAGAAATCATGAATCAACAAACAAACATCCTAAGCTTTAAGACTATTGCCTCAATGGTTTTAGTTGCCCATTTAAAAAAATCATTTATTTATTAAAGGAAAATTTCTAAGGTCTTTAAAACTTTGTCGATCTTTGTCGAGTTCCTAAAACTGTATTGAATCTCAATGACCCTCTCAATACTCAGATTTTTTTTTATAATTTTGGCCTTTTCTAGTGGTTTTGAAACCACCATTGGGAGCCAATGATGTTTTCACAACTCTTTCAATCTTTGATAAAGTTGTCAAAACTTGCTCAAGCCTTGGTCAAAAGCTTCATCCTTTCAAAAAAAATTCACGTCTTTCCTTACATGTCAAATTTTACTTTGGTTCTCAGAACTACATCAAGATCCAACAAGATCTCCACAGTCATGTCAACTTTTGATAATTTTTAGAATTATTTCAAATAATTCACTCTCAATACTTAAAGCTTATGTTTTCTTTGTTGCCTACTTTCATAAATAGTTTTAGGACCATTGCTGAGTTTCGACAAGGTTCTCACAACCTTGTCAAAGTCTAACTTACAACTCACAATTATGGAAAGCCTTTGACTTTCTCTAAAGAAAAGATATTAAGGACTTAGCGCAAAGAAAGCAAGTTTTGGAACTTATTTTGGATCTTGACAAGGTTCGCATAACCTTGTTGGTGTCTAATGCCAAAATCACAACTTTATTTCCTCTTCTCACAAAGGTGGTCCATGGAAGCTTTAAAAGAAGAAAGCAAAAATAATAAGAAGTTTTGAAATCCAAGTCAAAACTAGATGAGGTTTCTGAAACCTATCACAAAGGTAATTTCTATTCATACTAATGCTTTGTAAATGATGGTGTGAAGTACAAGGCTCATCTACCACCATTAAGGCTCACTAATAGAGCCAGTGGAATTAAATGCAGAAGTATTTAAGGGATTAAAGTGGTTAAAAGTGAATAATTTTAGTAATTTCTTACCATAAATTTATGGGAGGGTTTTGGACAATGTAGAGAGAGAAATTGTAGGCAATGAAATCAATAGCCATACATAGTGGAATTCAAAGAGAAAACACTGAATTTCAACTAAAAAGGATAAGATACTACCCTTCCCTAAAACTTCTAATAACAACATAGAATTTGAAAGAAGGGTTTTCAAGTTATTTATAGGGTGGAAAACATTTTTCTCTTGCTGAAACTTTGCTCAAATTTTCTAGAAATTAGCGTGCATGTTTTAACTAGAACTAGTTATAATGAACTACAAGTACTTGGGCTATGAGAACTTGTCAGGCTTGATGAGCACAATATCTTAGATTGGGCATACTTTATTAGGGAAATGTTAACTTAAATGAATTTTGGGAAAGTGTAAACAAGGATAAGTGGCTCCCAGTTACACAAAGGATGGTTGAAAGCATTCTCCTATAGGTAGTTGGTTTCCCTATGGTCTTCCAATGCATTAAACTAGTTCTAAAATGCATCAATCATCATGAATTGGAGACAAGAGAGGCTAGATCTAATAATAATAATTTTTCGTATGACCATCAATAGGGACGTCGTCAATGGATGCTTTTGCTTTCCAGAAATGAAGGTTTATGTAGACTTCAATTTATTGTTGTCTCACTAGAGATTTAGTGAGAAAAGGGGGAATAAGAAATGTGATTTCTCAAGAGTGGTTTTTTATTCCCAAGAAAGGAAAATCATAGTCACCTAAGAAATTATAAAGGTCTCATTTTGCATAAGGTATTTTTTATATAGTTGTTCTCCTACATAGACTAAAAGGTAACAAAAATGATAACGATTTTGAAGATTGGATGTTCTTCTTTATCCAAATAATTATTGTTGGGATCAGTACTTAGATTGGGCACATTAATTATTAGCAAACAACTACATTCTATGATAATCAACTTCCCTTTGAACATTTTTTTCTCTCTGTCTTCATTTTTTATGCCCTAGCTTGCACTAGGCAATGACCAAGTCTCTTCCCTATAGAAATATATGATGAAAACATCCAAAATTATGATTATTAAACTCATTTGAAGTTGAAACATAGTTACAAGAAGTTCAAAAGGGTGAATGATGAATTCATCATGAAATTGGTAAGAGAAATCCAAGGTGATTTGGGTTAGAGGACCTCTCTTAAAGTTATACAATTGATTAATCAATATGTAAACCACTTCATTCAGTTATAGAGGTTCACCTACATCGCAGTAGGAGGTTTTGATGGTTTCCATGTACAAATTATCTAAGTATGTTGAGGAAAAAAATTTTCTTAGATAAATTTCCAATGAAGTGGCTGAAGTCAATAAAAGGTGCTCTAAGAGGAAAAAGGTAGGTATTCAATTCCCCATAGGCCTTGTTTGTACTACTCTTATAAATCTTATTCTAACTCCCTCAACATTCAAAGGGAAGTATGTTGTAATCCAATAACACTAAGAAGGGGTGGGGGTGAATCAGTGTTATATCGGATGAATTAATTTTATCCTTATTAAAATATGCATACACCAACCAATATACCGGTACATACAAAATTGAAAGAAGTAAAGCAACTAATAAGCCAATCACATAAATGAGAATCATAACACACAAAATTATATGTGGAAAACCTCAAAGAGGAAAAACCACAGTGGGATTTGTGACCCACAATATCAATCCACTGGCCATATGAAGAGATATTGCAAAATATAAGGGGCTTGCACTTCCAGAAAGGCTTACAGCCTAAAGCACACTGCTCAATCACAAATGGAGCCTCACTAACTACATATAAATCCAAACTACAATCTGAAGAAGTGTTGAACTGCTAAGATAACATCTTTTATGCCAGAATACAGCTTCGATTTAAGCTCTGTTTGTTCCGGTCTAAAACCCTAAACCCTTTACTGGAATAACCCTTACATAAATATCATCACATACATAATCTCTCTAATATATTTCGTATTATATCACATTCACATATCCATCACCACATCTATATCAAAATGATCTAATCCAACTTACCTATATATCCTATACAACTTATCATGCCTTATGTCAACTTATAAAGATAATTACAATATCAAATTACATGTCGGCTAGATAACATAAATGCATGAATATCAAAAACAATTGCCGATGTCAGATACAAGAGATGTCGGCCTCCAATACCGATAACCATATTATAATCCATGTCAGCCTGCATTGCCGGTAACCAAAGAAATCCTTCTGTCTTGTCAGTGCCAGTGTTGGTGTAGTGTCTATGAAGTGCTTTCCGGTACACAATTGAACCAAAACATGAAGCCGGAATAAAATACCATGTTGCCATTAATGACAACATAGTGAAACCAACCAATTAAGAGTCAAAATACCTTTTGCTTTCTCTCAGTGAAAACCTCCAACAAATTCTTCCAGACGCCGATGTGATCGCTCAAGAAGAAATTTGATTACCTCTGAATAGCCTTTGATCATACTTAGTCGCTCTGAATCACTCTGAAATCACTCTGAATGCAAGGTGATTAACAATGAAGTGTATTTGACCTTTTATCCTTTGAGAGAAAGCCCTAATCTTCCATTTACATAAATGATTGCCGGTGAAAGATATCAGATCTTTCTCAGAACATATCCATGCCGGATAATCCTCTCCAATATCTGGAACATCTTCTAGAACCTCTTCTTGGGGCATATGAGGCATCTTCATGATTTTTTCCTACCCCTGCTGGTGCAGGAGCAACCTTCTCTACCGGATAAGTAACCGATGCATTTCCATCTGATGATTGTTCTTCAATCTTCCTAACCCATCTCTGAATATGATCTTGCTAGATTTAACTAACCTTTTCTTTCCCTTTCTCATTTGATCCTCCATTACCAACCAATGGATTTATGCTTCTACATAATTTAGCAATATGTCCAACCTCATTACATGCATAACATGTAACATTGTTCCTTTGAATTGCTTTGCTAAAACCGGTGATATTGATTGACCTGCACTTATTAGCCATATGTCCAAACTTTCCACATGCATAGCATTTAACATTCATTTTGCAATCTTCTGTCTTATGACCATGCTTATTGCATTTAGAACATTTACCAGGAATAGAATCAGGGTTCGGATTTGCTTTGTTTCTACATTGTCTAGCCATGTGACCAAATCTATTGTAAACAAAACATTTACCATTAAATTTATAAGCATTAAATTGCCTTACCAGTGCCTTGTGGTTTTGATCTTCATTAGTAGTACCAGAACTCTGTCCTTTCTCAAATCCAAGTCCACTGGAATCTCCAATCTGCCTTTGTCTCTTCAACAACTCATCTAGTTCTACTGAGCTAATCTTGAATTTTTATTTATACTCATTTGCAGTAGTTAGATCTTCTCTCAGAATTATTATTTGTCTCTCAAGCTCTTGTTCATTACTCTGGGATTGTACTAAATCAGTTCTCAACATATCATTCTCATGAACCAGCCTACCACATACTTCAATTTTGTTCTTCAGGGATACAACAATATTTTCTTCCTTTTTATTTTGGTCCTCAATCTCTTTAGACATTCTCATAGTTATAGCTTGCATTTCATTTCTCATAACCATGTTCTTCTGACTCATTTTTCGACATTGCTCCTTAAGTGCATCTTTCTCTTCATCATCCTAACTTTGCAAAAGTTCTTTCCTCCTAGCTTGAACAGATGATAGCCTCTCTCGTAGGACAAGAATGAATACCTTAGCAGAATTCAATTCCTCTTGTAGCTTTAAGGTCTTCAACCTTTCAGCATCATAATCTTCAAGTGCCATCTCAAGTTGTTTCTCCAAACCCATGTCCATGGATTCCGGATTTAGGATCTTCCTCCAAGGCACAAGGCTCTGATACCAATTGTTGGAATCCAATAACACTGAGAGGGGGGGGGGGGGTGAATCAGTGTTATGCCGGATGAATTAATTTGAGCCTTATTAAAATATGCATACACCAATCGGTATACCAGTACATACAAAATTGAAAGAAGTAAAGAAACCAATAAGCCAATCACATAAATGAGAATCATAAAACCACAGTGGGATTTGTGACCCACAATATCATTCCACTAGCCATATGAAGAGATATTATAAAATATAATGGGCTTGCACTTGCAGGAAGGCTTATAGCCTAGAGCACACTGCTCAGTCACAAATGGAGCCTCACTGACTACATATAAATCCACACTACAATCTAGAGAAGTGTTGAATTGCTAAGATAGCATCTTCTGTGCCTGAATACAGTTCCGGTTTAAGCTCTGTTTGTTTCGGTCTGAAACCCTAAACCCTTTACCAGAATAACCCTTACATAAATATCCTCACATACACAATCTCTCTGATATATTTTGCATTATATCACATTCACATATCCATCACCATATCTATATCAAAATGATCTAATCCAACTGACCTATATATCCTATACAACTTATCATGCCTTATGTCGGCTTACAAAGATAATTACAATATCAAATTACATGTCGGCTAGATAACATAAATGCATGAATATTAAAAACAATTGTCGATGTCGAATCCAAGAGATGTCGACCTCCAATACCGATAACCATATTCTAAATCATGTCAGCCTACATTACCGGTAACCAAAGAAATCCTTTTGTCCTATTGGTGTCGGTGTCGGTGTAGTGTCTGTGAAGTGCCTGCCGATACACAACTGAACCAAAACATGAAGCTAGAACAAAATGTCATGTTGCCATCAATGACAACATAGTGAAACCAACCAATTGAGTGTCAATTTCCAACAAAGTGATCAAATACTCCATGCAATTATATGAAAGGAGGTTTCCCTTTGATAGTAAAGATTTTGTGAAGAATAATTTGTAATTGGTCCCAAATTTACATTACCTCACATAAACTGAATAATATTGGGTAGATTGTGTTGATGATAATGAGGTGAGGAGAAGTAAGATGAGGATATTACTTAGGCAAATTATAACATTTAGATTTGATTGGGATATTTTAGGCATTGTTTATGATGAGTCAAACTTAGTAGACCAAATCTTTAAATCTATCATATCCAAATGTAGCCAATTGTGCATATAGATTGGAGTCTTAAGGAGACATAAGAAATAGGGATAAATATTGATATATTTTTGAAAATAAATTAGGAATGGTTCACCAAGAAGAAGGTAGAAACATCAAAATCCCAACCACAAGGAGCCCAAGAGATTGCAGTACAAAGCAATCCAGGCTAAACACAAACTACTTATACATTAAACACAAATGTATTGGCAATATGTGCAACATGGTGTTTTCATTGATGTTAACTCAATGAGTGTTGCCATTGATGTCAAATGGTGATCATTGGTAAAGTTGAAGAGATTAAAATGATATGTGATGAGACATTTGACAGTGATGGTTTGTCTCAAGTTATATTATTTTGGTAATTACAATTTGTCTCTCTCCTCCTGACAATAGTGTAGCGTCCTAAAATTGTGACACTTGCAATTTCGACTGCATTTCGGTCTTCATGATGGTGACGCAACACGTAGCCTGAATGGAGACCCCAAAACTTGCTCGCGACACTGAAAACTGCATTTTTCAAGCACCCTGGCCTGAAGCTCCTTGCACCCTGCTGTCCCGGGAGGTGGGACCAGAGCGCCCAGCGTCCTGGTCCTTCAGGACCAGGGCGCCCAGCGCCTTGGTCCCCAGGACCATGGCGCCCAGCGCCCTGGTCCCTGGGTCCTATTTTGGGCCCGGTCTCCTAAGGGGTCTCGGGTCTTTTTGTTTGCAAATTGGAAATTAACTTTCCTGGTCGGCCTAAGGTCGGGAAAATCAGTCTATCAGCCCTAATTGACAAGTATATAAACTACATTTTTCTCTCTCATTTGGCATGAGGAGATACATGAGGAAAAAAAAAAACGTGGAAACTATACTCAAACATTCAAGCATTCAAGCATTCCTTCAAGCAATTGATCATTTCAAGTCTCCATTCAAGGCTAAGTGTTGCATTCAAGTCAAGGATTCAACCATTGAAGAGGAGATCACATACTACATGCTACAACATACAACATACAACATCTATACCTTCGCACATAAGGATACAAACATCCTTAGAACAAGGTATTAGTACTTGTTTTACAGTCATTTACATTTACAGCTCTTGCTCATTTCTTGGTTAATTCCAAAACTGGGGTTTGACCTAAAGGCAAACCCCTAATCCCTAACCCCCCAATCGTCTTCGCTTTTTTGTGTGTAGGTTGCAGGTACGCGGCTGAAATTGAAGATCTGGAATCCTTGTGCAGAGACGAACAGATCCCCCTTCGTTTCGCGGATTTTTCGGAGGACCGTGGCGCCGGGCGCCATCATCCCGACAACTTTTGCTCAAATTTGTAGGACAGCGCCGTATCGACATTCTACTGCTAATTCCAGGTCCGCAGCTTCATCCTATAACCCGAACTCAGTTTATAAGCGAATCTTTATGACTTTTTATGTATTCTTAGCTTAATTTCCTTAACAACATTCTTTACAAAAGAGGGTAGCCTTGCTTTCCTAACCCTTGAAATTCATTTAGCATCCAATCTTACATTGTGTGGGATTGGATCTTATGAGTTTCAACCCCTCTTTTGAATGTAAAGTCTCTCCCCTAAGTGAAAACCATCGAATCCTAGCAAACCTCCCTTCTCTCTCCTCGGAGTTGGAAGAGGGGAGAACAACTAGGGTTCGATCGCGATTTTCCGCTTTACATTTTGGTGAACCCGACGTGAACATCCTTTCTGATTTTTCATGCTTAGATCTGAAAAAATTGATTACATTTCCATGTTTGATCTTTTGCAAAATTTTAGAGGTGATTGCATAAAAACCCTAAATTTTCTTTTTAGTAATTGAACTTGCGAAATGTCTAAATGTTAATGCCTGTTTCAGATCTGCCCTTCTATTACAAATTTTCAATTCATATTTGTGCTTTAATTCTGAAAATTAAGTGGTTAAATGTCAAAACCCTAATTTTTGAAACCCTCTTAATTCAACCTTTGTCCGACAATTTGACCAATCAAAACATCTCCAAATCAGTTGTAACTTTGGATTCTGCAATAAAATCACAATATCCTTCATCCCTGAAAATTTGGAAAAAAGTTGCGAGGACCGTGTTGCACTCTGAGCGCCATCGTCCCCGACATTTTTTCCAAAATTTCGGGAGCGAGATCTTGCTGTATTTTCCTGCTAAAATCCAGAATTTTGGCTGATTTTGTCAATTATAACACTTTCAAAATTACAGTCAAAGTTGGTCTTGCGATTGCTTGGTCTAAGGCTTCTAATCATTCAAAAATCATTGAAATTAAAATTTTGTGTCAAAATTGTGTTTTTATTATCATAAATCTGAAAATTGTGTTTGCATTCATTCGAAATTTCAGTGCTTTATTCAAATTCTTGCATTTTGTGACTTTTGAAATTAAGTGTTTAATTACAACAACTTTGATTTCCGCTTTCAAAATTGAATTTTGCGTGAAATTGAGTCAATTTTCAAATTTCAAAATTTGCATTGCTCTTGACATTCCCTCTAAAATCATAAAATTCAAAATTTCAGTTTCCCTCTCTTTTTCAAAATTCAAATTTTGCATTTTTCGACAATCTTGATAGGGTTCAATTTTGAGATTGCAACTTTAATTTGGCCTATCTACAGATCGTAAAATCACTCAATTTTTTCAGATTAGCTCTAAAATCATCATACCTTTCATCCCTGCAAATTTCGAAAAAAGTTGCAAGGACCGTGTTGCACTCCGGGCGCCACGGTCCCGGACATTTTTTCCGAAATTTCGGGAGACTGTTGTGATTGCATTTAACAGCTTAAATCCAGAAGATTGGCTGATCTTACTGAAAATTGCTACCTCTAAATTCAAAATCTTCTCTCTCTTTCTAGTGCATGAGTTTTACAACAATAAGCCCTACTTACACTATTCCCATTAGACAAAGCCGTAGAATTAAGTCTTTCCGAGGTTTAACTACTGAGGAGATGGAACCTAATTTGAATAGCCTTTTTAACGAGGACATGGGTAATTCCTCTAATCCTCCTAATGATGAAGAATCTCTCCATGAGGTTTCTGTAGAACAACTTTCGAAATTGGATAACCAATTTGACGATTTTCGACAATGGATATCTCAAGAATACCCTGATAGTCAAGCTCTTCCTTTAATTGAGGGTCTAAAACGTATGCTTCAAAGTGATAAGAATGGAATTGATATTTTGCGTGGTATTGCACACATTGTGGATTCAAATGTGATGCCTATGAAGAGTTGTGCCGAAACCTTAGGTTATACACAACCTCCTACCCAAGACAATCATTCTATTCCTTTGACGACTCCTATTGCTAGTATACCTACTTTTACATCAAACATAATGACTACTTCAACACAAGACATTCCTCCTATGATCACCAGTCATGGGGGCAACCCTTCTTCTTCAATTAACCCTCTTCCTTCATTCAATCCGACTTCTTCATTCATTCCTCCAATGAGTGTTCCTATTACATCTTCACAAATGAACATGACGCAAGGGGGCAATTCATTTAACCATTCCATTCCTCCTTGTAGTGTTCCTCTTGTCCAATCATCTCCTATGACTAATTATCATAGAGTCCCACCACCTTACTCTTTACCTTCTTTCAATAACATAACACCTCCATCTCAATCTAACACATCCAATATGAATTCTTCGACTGAAGCGACCATTAACAATCTAGCACAAACTGTCTCTTCTTTACAGCAACAAATTGCCTCTATGAATCAATCTAAGTTCAGTGTGCCCACATTTGACATTGCGAGCCCACTTTCTCTTGACATTGTTCGAGCTATCCCTCCTAAACATGTTGAAATCCCGCATTTGGAGCTTTATAATGGTAAAGGAGATCCTCTAACACATGTTAAGACTTTTCAAACAATTTGTACTGATTTTGCTTATGACCAAAGGTTGCTTGCAAAATTGTTTACTAGAACATTAAGAGACAAAGCCCTACAATGGTATTTCTCGTTGGCTTCTTATTCTATTACTTCTTTCGAACAACTTGCAAATGCTTTCATTCAACAATTTCAAAACAATATAAGTCCTAAAGTTACTTTGATTGATTTAATGCATTGTAAACAAGGTGTTAAAGAAAAAGTGACTGATTTCATTGGTAGATATAAGCATTTGTATGCTCAAATTTCTTTTCCAGTGCCTGACAATGATATTCAAAGAATCTTTATTTCTAATTTACAAAAAGATATTCGAGACAAACTTCTGTTTTCTGAGTTTACTTCTTTCCAACAGTTGTGTGCAACTCTTCACAATTATCAACTGACTGTGAGTCAAATGGAACAATCACATCCTATGGCTCCGAGTGATAAGGGTGATAGCAATCAACAACCATTTGGGAAGTTTAAACCGAACAGAGATTCCATCAAATTCAATGAAAACATCATCAACAACAATGTGAATGCAGCATCAGGTGTGCCTCCTATTTCTAAATTTTTCAAGAAAGAAAGAAAATATACTCCTTTGAATGAATCATTGCATAGTATTATGAATAAGTTATTGGAACAAAATGTGCTTACTCTTCCTCCTATAAGACAAATTGATCCTGCAAAGATTACTTCACCTTATTTTGATAACAAAGCCTTTTGTCAATTTCATCGTCAGCCTGGGCATGATATTGAAAAATGTTTTTCTTTAAAGGGTAAAATTCAAGATTTGATTGATAACAATACTATCTCTGTTTCTGGAGTGAATGATAAAGGCAACACATCTGTAGCTCCTCCTAACCAAAATCTTTAGATTTTCACTGATCCATTGCCTTCTCATACCTCTAATGCGATTGAGGCTAATGATTCCTCTCTCTCATCTGATGGTCTTGTGTCTATGACTCCGAATGTGATTAACTTTGTAGAGTAGCAAGAAATCCCTGAAGAACCTTCCATCACATTTGATTCCAGTGAAACCATTAGGGCACCTGATGGTCCTTTATACATAGTTGCAAAAGTCAAGAATACACCTTGCCGTGGAGTGCTTATTGATCCTTCGTGCATGGTTAATGTTATTACTGAAGAATTTCTTTTTACTTTGCAATTGAATCAAGTGATCTATGACAAAACAGATGTGATTGTGAAATTATTTGATGCATTTTCTTCTCCTGCAATTGGTTCTATTACATTGCCTATTGAGGTCCATAACAAATCCCTTGATGTGAACTTTGCTATTATTCCATCTTCCGAACAATTTCGTGTGAAGCTTGGCTATCCTTGGCTATCTTCCATGAAAGCTATTGCTTCTCCTATTCATAAGTGTTTGAAATTTCCCCATAATGGTGAAGTTGTTACTGTCAATCATAGTCTCTTTAAACCAGCTAAAAGAACTTATAGTGTTCCTATAGACTACTTTTGGCCTAAACAATTCCAATCTCTTCCTCCGCGAAGTGATCATCTTTTCAAATCCTATCAAAAGTGGAAAACAGATATGATCCTATCTCTAAGTGAACCTAGAACACCTAAACTTGACATTCCTATCATTCTTGAGAAGGAAGTTCTTCCTTTGAAAGATAAAACTAATGTCTTTCCTCAAGAAGATTGCCAACCCATCCCTATGGATGTGACTATGTCTATGCCTAATAAACTTCCTAAGAGTAGACCTATACCTCCTCGTCATGATGGACTTGGTCTTCTCCCTAAACCAAATATTCTTCCCTTATATGGAGCAGTTCCTCCTCCTTCTTTTTATAGAGAGAAGAGACCTTCTTCTTCTCCTATTATCCAGCCTAAGAGACCACAACCTAAACACCCAAGTGCTAAGGATGAGAACATTCCTCCTCCTCAATCTTCTCCACTTCCTACTAAGACTAGACGAAATCGTTCTGCACGTGAACGCCGACGAAAGCGTCGTCTTAGAGCTCAAGCAGCTGCTTCTCAAACTTTGCAATCTCCAAAAACACCTTCAACAAGCATTATTCCATTTTCTCCTCAGCCGGACATTGAGCCTAAATCTCCTAAACATAAGATGCATGATGATCTTGATCCTGTGTGAGTTAAAGATCCTATTTTTATAAATCTTGATGACGATATAGATGAAAATGTTACTCCTCTTGCTTCTGATAGTGAATATGAACTTGTTGATGTTGATAACCATTTATCTAATGAATTTTCTAAAGCACTTATCCTAGCTCCTAGACAAGAACAATGTGGCTCGGAACATGAACATAGCCCTTGTTTGGATCTTGTGATAGCTCCATCTGCTGTGTTGGATGTTCCTCCTCTAGCGTGTTCCCAGCCTTCCCGAAACATTCATCAGCAAGATCGGGGGGTAGATGACGTGCTAGACTAGTTACATTAGCATAGCAGATTCTCTCCCCCTCTCTTTTGTTACTTCTTCTATATGTTATTCTCATTCTTCTATTTGTTGTCCTTGGTGTTGTCTACTTGAGGACGATGCAAAGCATTGAGATCTCTCGGTCTCTCTCATGTTGACTCAAAAGACACATGTGTTCCCTTCTTCTAGGTGACCTTCCTTGATTGGGGAATGAAGAACAATTATGCATACATACATATGATATATATACATGAATTATCATATAGCATACTGACCCCGAGGAAAGTGAAGTCACCTCGTGCTTTATGTTTTGTGTCTATTATCCTTGGGTTTATCTCACACTTGGGGGCTAAATCCTTGCGATAACGTGCTCCTTTCTCATTTCTTATGTGTATCACTACGTTAAAACAATCACCCCCGGTGAGGTGTGTGCGATCGCTTTAACGTAGGGGGGCATACATCCCGTTCATATCTTTTCAAGATACTTGAAAATTTCTTGGTAAATTTAACCTTGCCTTGAAAATTTTTGATATCTTTCTTGCATGACTCATAGTGAGGGAATCTTACTACTGACAGTCATGGTTCTCCCTCGTGATCTTCCCTTTTACTTTTTCAATCGAAGTCATAAGATCCTTAGTCCACTGGGGGCTTGGTGTATCTTGCCTCCTTGACGTGGTGAAAGTCTTTCAATGTTGTTTCCTTGTACTTTACCGGAAGTATGAGCATACATACTCCCACCAAAGTGGGGGCTAAATGTAGCATCCTAAAATTGTGACACTTGCAATTTTGACTGCATTTCGGTTTTCACGATGGCGACGCAACACGCAACCTGAATGGAGACCCCAAAACTTGCTCGCGACACTGAAAACTGCATTTTTCAAGCACCCTGGCCTGAAGCTCCTTGCACCCTGCTGTCCCGGGAGGTGGGACCAGAGCGCCCAGTGCCCTGGTCCTTCAGGACCAGGGCGCCCAGCGCCTTGGTCCCCAGGACCATGGTGCCCAGTGCCCTGGTCCCTGGGTCCTATTTTGGGCCCAGTCTCCTAAGGGGTCTCGGGTCTTTTTGTTTGCAAATTGGAAATTAACTTTCCTGGTCGGCCTAAGGTCGGGAAAATCAGTCTATCAGCCCTAATTGACAAGTATATAAACTACATTTTTCTCTCTCATTTGGCATGAGGAGATACATGAGGAAAAAAAAAAATGTGGAAACTATACTCAAACATTCAAGCATTCAAGCATTCAAGCATTCCTTCAAGCAATTGATCATTTCAAGTCTCCATTCAAGGCTAAGTGTTGCATTCAAGTCAAGGATTCAACCATTGAAGAGGAGATCACATACTACATGCTACAACATACAACATACAACATCTATACCTTCGCACATAAGGATACAAACATCCTTAGAACAAGGTATTAGTACTTGTTTTACAGTCATTTACATTTACAGCTCTTGCTCATTTCTTGGTTAATTCCAAAACCGGGGTTTGACCTAAAGGCAAACCCCTAATCCCTAACCCCCCAATCGTCTTTGCTTTTTTGTGTGTAGGTTGCAGGTACGCGGCTGAAATTGAAGATCTGGAATCCTTGTGCAGAGACGAACAGATCCCCCTTCGTTTCGTGGATTTTTCGGAGGACCGTGGCGCCGGGCGCCATCATCCTGACAAATTTTGCTCAAATTTGTAGGACAGCGCCGTATCAACATTCTACTGCTAATTCCAGGTCCGCAGCTTCATCCTATAACCCGAACTCAGTTTATAAGCGAATCTTTATGACTTTTTATGTATTCTTAGCTTAATTTCCTTAACAACATTCTTTACAAAAGAGGGTAGCCTTGCTTTCCTAACCCTTGAAATTCATTTAGCATCCAATCTTACATTGTGTGGGATTGGATCTTATGAGTTTCAACCCCTCTTCTGAATGTAAAGTCTCTCCCCTAAGTGAAAACCATCGAATCCTAGCAAACCTCCCTTCTCTCTCCTCGGAGTTGGAAGAGGGGAGAACAACTAGGGTTCAATCGCGATTTTCCGCTTTACAAATAGGTATTCTTAGCTCTAGAGTCTCTCAACTTACTGGAACTTCCTTGATAACACTCAAAGGAATGATGCCCAATCTCTTTACACTTGAAAAATGTTCCCCAAAATGATCCTCAGTCAAATCTCCTTTTAGTCCTATGGTATTCATTCTCCTAGTGGTAGTCCTCCTTTTCCTTTCAATCACAATATGAATCCTCCCTAGACTACCTCTCTTCCTTTTGGTAAGGGCTCCTTACTCTAGTTTGCTCCATGTATGGACTCCTCTTAGTATGTTGTGTCCATCTCTTTAGTTACGTCTAGTTTATGTAACCCAACATCTTCCTCGATAATTTTTCCTCAACCCTGAGTGCAAATTAATAGGCTTCCCCCATGTTGGTCAATTGGGCCAGGATTAATTCCTCCTGAATGTTGGTTCTAAGGCCATTAATTTACCACTCCACTTTTCTCTTTTGGCTTCACTGCATGTCCAGTTCTAATGGCAATTTTGTGGAACTCCTTTGTGTACTCCTTCACTATCTTCTCTCTTTGCTACAAATTTTGAAGGTTCTTCAATAATTCTAATTCATAGTCCATGAGTATTAATTGGCCCTTTAATTTCATTACCATCCTATCCCATTTCATGATATGTTCTTTCCATCTCAATTTTTTTTCCAATTGTATTTCCTTCCACGATATGGCAAATGTCCCTTCAACTTGGTTTTGGTGAACCTCACTCACTATGAATCTTCAATATCCTTGAATTCAAAGTACTCCACCATCTTGTTTATCCAATCAATCAACTCCTCCAAATTTATACTTCTAGCATAATTAGGGATCTCATTCCTCAACCCCTTTCCAATCCTAGTGATTTCCGTCATCATCTTTATCCAATTGGACTCCTCTTCCTAGATTTACTCATCTTGTTTTCACATCCTTAACTGTTCATCATCACTCTCTTCTTTCAGTCCCAAGACTATGCCCTTCCTTCAGTCTTCCTCAATCATATCTAATTTGATCTTCATGGCTCTCATCATGTGCATCATTTCCTCTACTCTTTTAATGACATTGGCCTTTATTGGCATCCTTCTTGGTCGCACATTTTCTTCCAAACTAGGCATGACTGCCTCAATTAGGTGATTTGGCTCAGGGTTGTAACTATCTCACTTTGGCAATTGATTGACAACACTCTTAAACTACCTCCAATTGATGATTTTTCCACATCAACTATCTTCAAGAACTTCCACCTCCTCAAGTTTGAATCTCTCTCTAATACCACTTGACATAGTCAAGGTTAGAGGGTCTATAATGGACTATCCAACCTTGCAGCTCAAACATACACAGAAACACAACAAAGAATTGAATATTGACAAAAGAGGAACTTATATTAATGAAAATAGAATGATTACATGCTCATAGACCTTCATATGGTCCTTACATTTGGAAAATCAGCCCCACATGTAGACATATAGGCTATCATGGGCTTATTATAGAGAAAACTATTAAACAAAAGCCTTTTGCATCAATTACTTCCTATTGTTGGCAATTGACACTCTATTTGTTGGTTTCACTATGTTGTCATTAATGGCAACATGATTTTGTGTACCGGCTTCCAATGGTGTACCGACAGGCACTTCACAGATTCTACACCAGCACCGACACTAACACTGACACCTATAGGTTAGAAGGATTTCTATGGTCACCGACAATGCAGGCCGACATGGTATAGTAAAGGTTATTGGTATTGGAGGTCGACACATCTTGGATCCGGAATCGACAATTTATTTTAATGTTTATACATTTGTGATATCTGGCCGACATGTAATTTGATATTGTATATATCTTTGTAAGCCGACATAAGGCATAAATTTGTATAGGGTATATAGGGAAGTTTGATTAGATCATTTTGCAATAAGGAGACAAACATGATGTATGAAATGGATTAGTATGCAAATGCAATATGATGCAAGATTATTCAGAAAGATTATCTGTGAGGAATTTATTGTAAGGGTTATTCCGGTAAAGGGTTTAGGGTTTCAGATCGGAATAGATAGAGATTAAACCGTAACTGTTTTCTGGCATAGAAGATGCTATCTTAGTAGTTCACACTTCTCTGGATTATTGTTTGGAATTTTATGTATTCAATGAGGCTCCTATTGTGATTGAGAAATGTTCTCTAGGTTGTAAGCCTTTCTGCAAGTGCAAGACCATCATATATTGTAATATCTCTTCATATGGCCAGTGGATTGATATTGTGGGTCACAAATCCCACCGTGGTTTTTCCTCATTGAGTTTTTCCACGTATAAATCTATGTGTTATGGTTCTCATTTATGTATTTGGCTTATTGGTTGCTTTAATTATTTCAATTCTATTTATACCAGTTGGTGTATGAATGTTTTGTGAAGGCTAAAATATACTATTCCAGTATAACACCCCCCCCCCTCTCAGTGTTATTGGTTTCCAACAATTGGTATCAGAGCCTTGTGCCTTGGAGGAAGTTTAATAGCTTGAGGAAGATCCTAAAACTAGAATAATTGAATATGGCTTTGGAGAAACAACTTGAGATGACACTTGAAGATTATGATGTTGAAAGGTTGAAGAACTTAAAGCTACAAGATGAATTGAATTCTTCTAAGGAATTCATTCTTGTTCTACAAGTGAGGCTATCATCTGTTCAAGCTAGGAGGAAGAAAATTTTGCAAAATTAGGATGATGAGGGGAAAAATGCACTTAATGAGCAATGTCAGAAATTGAGTCAAGAGAACATGGTTATGAAGAATGAAATGCAAGTTATAACTATAAGGATGTCTAAGGAGAATGAGGACAGAAAGAAAAAGGAAGAAAATCTTGTTGTATCCTTGAAAAACAAGTTTGAAGAATGTGGTAGGTTGGTTTATGATAATGATAGGTTGAGAACTAATTTGGTACAATCCCAGAGTAATGAGCAAGAGCTTGAAAGACAAATGATAATACTAAGAGAAGATTTAACTGTTGCAAGTGAGTACAAAGAAAAAATCAAGATCAGCTCAACACAACTTGATGAGTTATTGAAGAGACAAAGGCAGATTGGAGATTCCAGTGGACTTGGATTTGAGCAAGGACAGAGTTCCGGTACTACTAATGAAGATCAAAACTACAAGGCACTGATAAGACGATTCAATGCTTGCAAATTCAATGGTAGATTTTTTGTTTACAATAGATTTGGTCACATGGCTAGGCAATGTAGAAACAGAGCAAAACAAAACCCTAATTCTGCTCCCAATAAATGTTCTAAATGCAATAAAACTAATCATAAGACAAAAGATTGTAGAATGAATGTTAAATGCTATACTTGTGAAAAATTTGGACATATGGCTAATCAGCGCAGGTCAAGTAATTTCACTGGTTTTAGCAAAGCAATTCAAAAGAACAATGTTACATATTATACATGTAATGAAATTGGAGATATTGCTAAGTTTCATAGAAGCAGAAATCCACTGGTTAGTAATGGAGGATCAAATGAAAAAGGAAAAGAGAAGGTTAGTGAAATTCGGCAAGATCATACTCAAAGATGGGTTAGGAAGACTAAAGAACAATCATCAGATGGGAATGTCCAAATTACTTATCTGGCAAAAAAGGTTACTCTTGCACCGACAGTGAGCTCATCCGGTAACTAAGGTAGATGCCTTAGGGGTAGGCAAAATTCACGAAGATGCCTCATATGCCTCGGGAAGAGGTTTTGGAAGATGTTCCAGATATTGGAGAGGATTATCCGGCATGGATATGTTCTGAGCAAGATCCGGTATCTTTCACTGGTAGTCATTTATGTCAATGGAAGATTAGGGTTTTCTCTTGAAGGATAAAAGTTTGAATACACTTCATTGTTAATCACCCTGCATTCAGAGTGATTTCAGAGTGATTCAGAGTGACTAAGTGTGATCAAAGGCTATTCAGAGGCAATCAGATTTCTTCTTGAGCGATCACACTAGTGTTTGGAAGAATTTGTTGGAGGTTTTCACTGAGAGCAAGAAAAAGGTATTTATCTTTAAACATGGAAGCGAGATCATCTTCTACTCCTGTTTTTGTTGCAAACCCAACTATAGTGGAGGTCAAGGACCACCCTGGGCCAATTTTCAAGCAGTACCCACATGTGGCTACCCAGGAAGATTTGGTTGGAGCATTTTCTCGCATTCTGGAGGGAGTTGTGTATGTAGAGGATGTTAGGGAATACATCCACTATCATATAGAGGACTTAGGAACTTCATAGATCAAGGGAATATATATATGAGTGAACTAATGGGAGAATCCGGTAAATATAAATATATTAAAGAACTAGGGTTTATAGACATTCTGGATATTTCAGAGTTTGAGGATGAGATAATCAGATATGTACTAAGCATAGTACATGGGGAATTCATATGGCTGGACAGACCTTATAAAATCACTAAGGAAGCCATCTGGCCAATTATTGGTTTGCCATCGGTGGGGCAACATCTAGATAAGAATGTTTCAAATGAATTCATGAGGAAGATCACCAACACTATATATGACAAGAGATCCATGAAAGTGAGCACCATCACTGACACTGACATCAAATTTTGTAGCATGATTACCAGATATAAGGTAACTTAGTCAAACCAATTGAATTCTATTTCTAGTTCTTGCATTTTGGCTGCATATAAAATGATGAGAGACAATGTAAAGTTAGATCTTTCCGGTTGGAGGCTTGATGAGTTGTTAATCAACTTAGGAAAGATTAAGGGTGAGAAGAAGGGCACTTTCCGGTATGGGAATTTGTTAGTCTGCTTGATGCTATATTTTTTTGAATGATACACCCGGTTCTAGAAGGAAACAATGGGCTTTTGATTTAGGAAGCCAGAGAGATGATAAGATATGGGGGTATTTCAATGCATTTAAAAAATCTATGAGGTCTAGGGTAGGGGTACCTGAGCATATAGTAGAGAAATATTCTACCGACATTTGCTTCATGGTAAAGAAGGATGAGACTCTCATGGAGGCACTTAAGCCACAAAAGATTTGGATTGAGGAAATGGGATATGAGGTAGATACACAGATTCTTGATGCCTATGCAAAAATGCTAATTGATGCACCTATAGATGAGGCAGAGAAGCCCTGTGGAACTGCACAACAGAAGACTCTAGAGGTTGAAACGGAGTTCAACTAGATGAAAAGGGAGAAACAAGAAGGAAAAGCAAGTAAGTTTGTATAGAAGGTCTCAAAGGACATCAAGGCACTAATTGATGTTGTCTCAGAGAAAGGAAGAAAGAGGAAGGATCCAGAAGTTCATATTGAACCTGTTACTGTTGAATCTAAATCAGAGGATAACACACCATTAGCATTCAAGAGGGTTGTTAGGAAGAAATCGGAGGAAACATAGGTGGAAGCAAAGAAGCAACCAGTTAGGAAGGTCACAATCAAGCTACTAGCACAAAAGCAAGCACCTAAGGCTACACCTACAACTGCATCTCGTACTGTCAAGAGGAAGAAGGATGACACTGATTCTGGTAAGGTTTCACCTAAAACTTGTGCAAAAATTGTAGATGAAATTACAAAAGATGACATGTTGAAGAATGTTAATTTTATTATGAAAACTTAGAGGATGATGAGAAGAGAGAGGTAGAAGAAGTAGTCCTACTATACTTGAATATCTATAAGAAAGCCTTAATAGAGATAGAAAATTAAATACTAGATGAGTCATATAACATGTTAGATGCTAGAAGATTATCTGCTATGCAAGAACTGCTGGCTATCTATGTTACTATAGCTCTAGATGAAATGGATAAGACAATTGAGGCGACATACATTAAGGTCTTCAATAGAAAACATAGGATAACTAGTCTGATGCTAGGGAGAGTGAATGAAGTAATAAAGGAAACTTAGAAAGTATGGATTCAATTTTTGGGAGAACACAAAGGATTCTTTACTTCACCAAAGACCAAGACAAATATTGTGATACCCTAGTTGAAGGAAAAGGAAAAGGTATTATGGGCACTTCACCATCAATTTTGAAAAATATCAAGATAGTGGAAATTGATCCACCGGTAAATATAGATGTACAGACAAATACTGAGGTACCGGTTAATACTGATAATGAACAAGATAACATTGTACATGATACTAACATTGAGGACAATTGTCCTCTGAATACAAATGTACAAGTTGAGGATACTGCTCTTGTAGAGGAACCGACAGTTACACAAACTGCACCAAGTGATGAAGCCACCGGTGCAAGTAAGGAGGTAATAAAGGATAAAACATTAGAGGACAAAATAGGGGAATCCGTAGGGGATCCGTTGTTTGCCCATCATTATTGACAATTGACACTTCTCAGGTAGAAAAGAAAACCATCATAGAGATGAGTCCCATTGAACTAATGATGATGGCTTCTCAGAAACTGATGAAGGAGGGAACTACAAACAAGGGGATTATAGATCAATCAATCACTGTTCTACAAAGATTGGTCCCAGAGTGTAAGATCAAAAATGAAGCGAGCCCTTCCGACAAGATTAAGGTAATCGCTGAGCACATATCAAAAGACTTTCAATCCTTACAACAAATATCAAACTGGCAAGCATTAGAAAGATTTACTCAGGCTAAGAGAGCCACTTTTGATCAGGTAATTGAGAAAGAGAAGAAAAAGATTGAGGAGAAGCTAACTCTAATACAAAATTCTTTGAAATAATGTACAAATATATATAGGGTATGTTGCAATACTGAAATACTTACATCAAATGTAGATAAAAAGATAAAAGAGATACAAGAGAAAATTGCTAGTATTGCTAACTCTTTTGATGGACTAATCTCACTGACAACATCAATTTATGATCACATTTTGATTTTGGAGAATCAAATTTTTTCTCTTGAGAAGGAAAGAGATAAAATAATTTGAAGAGCAAGAAGTCTAAGAGGTTTGGTGAGTCCAAGATTGGATTCACTCTATGTACATAAGAAAGAATGCATGGATATGTTGGGAAAGCCCACACTAGTAGAGGTAAATGAGAAATAATCTTTTGTACATTTATTGAGTAGACTTGTATCTATTTCCGACACATTCAAAAATGGTTGGGATACTTATGTGGAGTTACTGGAGAAAGCTTATCCAAAAAATTTCAAATTGGTCAAGCTCCGATAAGACATTCTTGGAGGTATTCAGTGTATAGTTCTTATTCTTTGACATTCTTTGTACAATTTTTTAGGCATTGATGTCAAAGGGGGAGTAGTATAGATGTGAAAAAGAAATAAAGAGTTGCATACATTAGGGGGAGTTACAAAATTTTGGAGTTTTTGGAGATATGGAGTATTTTGCATATTCAGCTCATGGGGAGTAGGGCAGGATGAAACCGACAGATGAAACCTTGACCATTTTTTCCATCAGTGTTGCCATCAATTCCAAAGGGGGAGATTGTTGGAAATTGACACTCTATTGGTTGGTTTCACTATGTTATCATTGATGGCAACATGATTTTGTGTACCAGCTTCATATGGTGTACCAACAGACACTTCACAAATTCTACACCGACACCAGCACCAATAGGTCAAAAGGATTTCTTTGGTCACCGACAATGTAGGCCGACATGGTATAGTAAAGGTTATCGATATTGGAGGCCAACACATCTTGGATCCGACATCGGCAATTTGTTTTAATGTTTATGCATTTGTGATATTTGGCTGACATGTAATCTGATATTGTATATATCTTTGTAAGCCAACATAAGGCATAAATTTGTATATGGTATATAGGGCAATTTGATTAGATCATTTTGCAATAAGGAGATAGACATGATGTATGGAATGGATTACTATGTGAGTGTAATATGATGCAAGATTATTCAGAGAGATTATGTATGTAAGGAATTTATTGTATGGGTTATTTAGGTAAAGGGTTTAGGGTTTCAGACCGGAACATACATAGCTTAAACCAGAACTATATTCAGGCAGAGAAGATGCTATCTTAGAAGTTCACACTTCTCCGAATTATTGTCTGTAATTTTATGTATTTAGTGAGGCTCCTATTGTGATTGAGCAATGTGCTCTAGGCTATAAGCCTTCCTACAAGTGTAGGTCCATCATATATTATAATATCTCTTCATATGGCCAGTGGATTGATATTATGGGTCACAAATCCCACCATGGTTTTTCCTCATTGAGGTTTTCTATGTATAAATCTATGTGTTATGGTTCTCATTTATGTGTTTGGCTTATTGGTTTCTTTACTTCTTTCAATTATGTTTATACTGGTGTACCAGTTGGTGTATGAATGTTTTGTTAAGGCTAAAATCTACTATTTCAGTATAACACTGATTCACCCCTCTCTCAGTGTTATTGGTTTCCAACACCTATCTACTACCACATGATCTCATTGTCCTCTTTGTGTGTTTAAATATTAGATCCTCTCAGTGGAAGTGATCTGCATTGATCTCCCAAGTCCCATAGTTGGTGTGACATGTGCACATGCTCCAGATGCTTGAGGAGGACCTAAATTTAGATGCCAATAGGTGTGGACCTGTTTGAGTGTTATTTGGTCCCATACCCACCTCTTGACAAGTTCCATACATTCCATAAGTCTCGGAAAGGGTTTGCATGCTTCCAAAATTAGGTTTGGCTTGCTCTTGCATCACTTAATCATAGCAATACCAAGACTTAAAGATTGTTTAAAACATTAAATTAGAGTCCTCTATAATGGTGTTGATTGTTAATGATTTTTTTCCTATCTAATATTGTTAATTTATTCTATGAATATTATTGAATAAATTAAAAATTAACCCTTTACTAATATATTATAAAATATTATAAATATAAGCTTTTATGAGTGTCCTTTACTAATATATTATAAAATAGTACACCTATAGTAAAATACTATATAAAAGGTTCCCTATCTTGGTAATAGATACTATATATAATTATTCTTCCATTCTTGGTGTCCTTACAAATCATATTTTATCATTTGTCTAACTATCATATCAATTGTACCATGACCTTAAGTGCTAATTCAAAACTAGCTTTTTGGACAAGACATGGAGAAGTTGAAAAAATAAAGAATAAAATAAAAATAAAAGTACTTGGTAAATCTCTTAGTGCATTCATCAAATTATTCATCCCTTAACTAATGTACCTTCAAAATAATTTTAATATTATTAATTAAATGAACCTAATGATTTTATTATTTAAGATAATTCTCTTGCATATTCCTCCACCACTTAAATCTAAAAATAATAAAAATTCAATCCCCACTAAAATTAAAAAAAAATTGCATCTCCACTCTCTTCTCAAATCGAGATTATCTCCACCATCTACTTTTGTTAATCCTTATCTTATTCATATGTGCTTATCCAAAACCACCACTTGTAAGAATCTCATTTCATAATACAATTGAGGTAATCTCACCATCATGAGATTCCCTAGGAAGATAATCAATCCTCACCCTCCAATCCAAGACTTAATCTCACCTTCCCTATTTCCATCCAAAACTATAGACACCCTCATCCTTAATCTCATTTGCTAGTAGTGGAAGACAAGCAAGTATATGCTACCTAATTACTTGGAAAACAAGAACAACATGCCCAATAATCTTCATCAACACATCTATAGAAAAAATCAAAGTCATCAAATAGATTTTTGGTGATTATTTTTTATGTGCTCTTGTATTTTTATTTTACTCTTATTTTTCTCTAATGAAAGTGTATGCAATTTTACGATTATAGGTTTTTTTTATGTCATTCCTCATGTTTTATTCTATATTTTAGAATCCACTCTAGTCATCCAATGTCATTTCTAGTGCTAATTTTGAGTGATTCTTCTAATTTTTTGGATGTTTGCAATAGTGTTTTCAATCTATCAATTTATTTAAAGAGGTGATTTATATGAGACAACTTGATGGTTTTTTGGTAATGTATTGGATAATTTGGTTAATTATGTTGGAAGTATGTGTTGTTGTGGTTGTCATTGATGTCAAACTTCTTGTTCCAGATAGTTATTGGTCTAGAAATTTTGTGGTGCAAAGATATCTTACTGTATTGGTGTTGCAGTTATTCTATTGGTTGTTTCGGAAGTGTTTGGGTCTGGGAAGTGTTGTTGATGTTGCTTAGTATTGTTATATTCTTTGGTTATATTTTTGGCATTATGGATATGTTAGTCTTGTGGTTTAGAAATACCTCTATTTTCCAGATGTTGTGGTATGTTTCATAGCTAGTTGTGATATTTTGTGTTAATCCTACCTTTTGGTCCAGATATGACTTGTGGGAAGTATTTTGATGTGTTATGGGTCTCATCATAGCGTGTAGAGATTCAAATAAGAGTAATTGGCATTGGAAAATATGTTTTGGGTTATTAATTGTATACATGAACATGTTATGTGTTGGAATGCTATGATACATGTTTTGGTATTTGTGGATCAATGGATTGGTCTTAGGAAGATGTGTTTTGGTCCCCTCTTTCTCTTGGAGTGGATCAACGTGTGTGTTTTTAGTTTGGAAGATTTATTTTGTTTTAGGTCGACTTGGTTTAGGTTTTGATGATCTATCTTGTATATAAAGAATTGATGTAAGGATGGTGATGTGAGTGATAAGTAAACATATGGCAGAGAATGTGATGTGGAGATAGTTAGCGCAAAATTCAGTGAAGATAAGAGAAGAAGAGTTGTGTTCGAATGATATGCAATTTGTTTGAGACTATGACAAAAGTGTGAGATAGTGAATTGATAGATGAGGTATGTGTTGTGTGTGTTGATGTTGGTCTCTTTATGCAGAGTTCAAGGACAACTTCATGATCAGGATATCCTTCTTTTCAAATCATTTTATTGTATCTTTCCCTATTGTAGTTTACATCAAGTTTGCAAGTCATTTTTGCATCTTGCCCCAAGAGCAATTAGCCTTGGTTTGCAAGTCTAGAGAAATGAGCTCTTTCATTGTAACTTGATATGCATAGTGGATATATTTTGTGGGCAAGTGCTCACCATGGTTTTTCCTTGTCTGGGTTTTCCACGTACAAAATCATTGTGTTGATTAATTGTTTGTGTTACATTAATTTTGGTTTAGACTGATTCCCCCCCCCCCCCCCTCTCAATCTTTATGTGGTTTCAAAAATTGGTATCAGAGGAAGGTTCCTCTTGAGTAAGCTTAACCACTTGAGGTAGATCCAATATGACACAAGACGTGCATTACAAAGTTCCGATATTCAATGGCATAAAATTTTTATACTGGAAGAAGAGAATGGAAGCACATTCAGAGACATTACAAAATTGAATATGGGAGAACCTTCAAACTGGATATACACCCCCATAGGGTGGTCCTCCGGCTTTAGATGAGAAAAATTTACAAGAGACTAATGCAAAAGCTAGAGCTGTAAAATTTAGTTGTATAAGTGATTCAATGTTTGGAAGAGTAATAGGATTAAAAGAAGTTAAAGCTATATGGAAGAACAAGCTATGTTTGTCACTTGAAGGAGATCCAAATTCAAACAGGTTAGGTTGATGAATCTAAAGAAAAAGTATGAATATCTAAGAATACTTGAAGATGAAGGTGTTGAGAAATATACATAGAGTGACTGAACTTGTTGATGGTATTAGAGCTTCTCGTGGACATTTGGACGAAGGTGATGTCATTCAAAAGATCTTTTTGACCCTACCAAATTCCTACAAAGCAATGAGGTGTGTCATTCAAGAAAGTAATTATTTAAGAAAATATACCATTGATCATTTTACTAGTACCTTAGCAGCTTTTGAAATTTCAAAAATAGAGGAAGAGAAAAGAGAAAAGAAAGAAGAAACATTTAATGTTTCAAGACATGATAATCTGAAATGCATTAAAGTCATGGATGAAGCTAAGGCAAACTTTGTGAGAAGATTTTAGTGAGGCACTAAGAAAGACATAGGTAAGTTACCTCTGAAATGCTTTTCTTGTGATATAATTGGACATGATGCTTCTCACTGCACTTATAGAGAGGACCTCAAGAAATCAGATGATGATGAGAATAGAAATAAAACTAGAAGATGCAAATTTAATAGACAAGAGAATTAGGGCTTATGTTCTATAGAGGAACACTCATTCAAAGATGACTCAAATGAAGAATCCTTGATTTTAGCAATTGAAGAAAAGAAGAAAGCATCAAAGAAACCATAGGAGACCGGGCCCAAAATAGGGCCAGGGACCAGGGCGCTGGGCGCCATGGTCCTGGGGGACCAGGGCGCTGGGCGCCCTAGTCCTGGGGGACCAGGGCACTGGGCGCCATGGTCCCACCTCCAGGGATAGCAGGGTGCAAGGAGGATCAGGCCAGGGTGCTGAAAAATGCAGTTTTTGATGTCATGAACAAGTTTCGAGGTCTCCATTCAGGTTCAGTGTTGCGTCGCCATCATGAAGACCCAAATGCGGTTGAAATTGCAAGTGTCGCAATTTTAGGATGCTACATTTAGCCCCCACTTTAGTGGGAGTATAAGCATACGCTCATACTTCCGATAAAGTACAAGGAAACAACATTGAAAAACTTTCACCATGTCAAGGAGGCAAGATACACCAAGCCCCCAGTGGACTAAGGATCTTACGACTTCGATTGACAAAGTAAAAGGGAAGATCACGAGGGAGAACCATGACTATCAGTAGTAAGGTTCCCTCACTATGAGTCATGCAAGAAAGATATCAAAAATTTTCAAGACAAAGCTAAATTTGTCAAGAAATTTTCAAGTATCTTGAAAAGATATGAATGGGATGTATGCCCCCCTACGTTAAAGCGATCGCACACACCTCACCGGGGGTGATTTCTTTAAGGTAGTGATACATATAAGAAATGAGAAAGGAGCACGTTATCACAAGGATTTAGCCCCCAAGTGTGAGATAAGCCCAAGGATAATAGACACAAAACACAAAGCACAAGGTGACTTCGCTTTCCTCGGGGTCAGTATGCTATATGATTATTCATGTATATCATATGTATGTATGCATAATTGTTCTTCATTCCCCAATCAAGGAAGGTCACCTAGAAGAAGGGAACACATGTGTCTTTTGAGTCAACATGAGAGAGATCGAGAGATCTCAATGTTTTGCATCGTCCTCAAGTAGACAACACTAAGGACAACAAATAGAAGAATGAGAGTAACATATAGAAGAAGTAACAAAAGAGAGGAGGAGAGAATCTGCTATGCTAATGAAACTAGTCTAGCACATCATCTACCCCCCGATCTTGCTGATCAATGTTTCGGGAAGGCAGGGAACATGCTAGAGGAGGAACATCCAACACAGCAGATGGAGCTATCAGAAGATCCAAACAAGGGCTATGTTCATGTTCCGAGCCATGTTGTTCTTGTCTAGGAGCTAGGATAAGTGCTTTAGAAAATGCGTTAGATAAATGGTTATCAACATCAACATATTCATATTCACTATCAGAATGAACAAGAGTAACATTTGCATCATGAATAACATTTTCATCTATATCATCATCAAGATTTATAAAAATAGGATCTTTAACTCGCACAGGATCAAGACCATCATGCATTTTATGTTTAGGAGATTTCGGCTCAATCGTCGGCTGAGGAGAAAATGGAATAATGCTAGTTGAAGGTGTTTTTGGGGATTGCAAAGTTTGAGCTCTAAGACAACGCTTTCGCCGATGTTCACGTGCAGAACGATTTCGTCTAGTCTTAGTAGGAAGTTGCGAAGATTGAGGAGGAGGAATGTTCTCATCCTTATCACTTGGGTGTTTAGGTTGTGGTCTCTTAAGTTGAACAATAGGAGAAGAGGAAGGTCTCTTCTCTCCATAAGAGGAAGGAGGAGGAACTGCTCCATATAAGGGAGGAATATTTGGTTTTGGAAGGAGACCAAGTCCATCATGACGAGGAGGGATAGGTCTACATTTGGGAAGTTTATTAGATATGGGCATAGTCACATCCATAGGAATGGGTGAGGAATCTTCTTGAGGAAAGACATTAGTTTTATCTTTCAAAGGAAGAACTTCCTTCTCAAGAATGATAGGAATATCAAGTTTGGGTGTTCTAGGTTCACTTAGAGAAAGGATCATATCTTTTTTCCACTTTTGATAAGATTTGAAAAGATGATCACTTCGCGGAGGAAGAGATTGGAATTGTTTAGGCCAAAAGTAATCAAGAGGAATGCTAGAAGTTCTTTCGGCTGGTTTAAAGAGACTATGATTGACAGTAACAACTTCACCATTATGGGGAAATTTCAAACACTTGTGAATAGGAGAAGCAATAGCTTTCATGGAAGATAGCCAAGGATAGCCAAGCTTCACATGAAATTGTTCGGAAGATGGAATAATAGCAAAGTTCACATCAAGGGATTTGTTATGGACCTCAATAGGTAATGTAATAGAACCAATTGCAGGAGAAGAAAATGCATCAAATAATTTCACAACCACATCTGTTTCATCATAGATTACTTGATTCAATTGCAAAGTAAAAAGAAATTCTTCAGTAATGATATTAACCATACAAGAAGGATCAATAAGCACTCCACGGCAAGGTGTATTTTTGACTTTTGCAACTATATATAAAGGACCATCAGGTGCCCTGATAGTTTCACTAGAATCAAAGGTGATGGAAAGTTCTTTAGGGATTTTCTGCTGCTCTACAAAGTTAATCACATTCGGAGTCATAGACACAAGATCATCAGGTGAGACAGAGGAATCAGTAGTATCAATCGCATTAGAGGTATGAGAAGGCAATGGATCAGTAAAAATCTGAAGATTTTGGTTAGGAGGAGCTACAGATGTATTGCCTTTATCATTCACTCCAGAAACAGAGATAGTATTATTATCAATCAAATCTTGAATTTTCCCCTTTAAAGCAAAACATTTTTCAGTATCATGCCCAGGTTGACGATGAAATTGACAAAAAGATTTGTTATCAAAATAGGGTGAAGTAATCTTTGCAGGATCAATTTGCCTTATAGGAGGAAGAGTAAGCACATTTTGTTCCAATAACTTATTCATAATACTATGCAATGATTCATTCAAAGGAGTAAACTTTCTTTCTTTCTAGAAAAACTTAGAAATAGGAGGCACACCTGATGCTGCATTCACATTGTTGTTGATGATGTTTTCATTGAATTTAATGGACTCTCTGTTCGGTTTAAACTTCCCAAATGGTTGTTGACTACTATCACCCTTATCACTCGGAGCCATAGGATGTGATTGTTCCATTTGACTCACAGTCAGTTGATAATTGTGAAGAGTTGTGCACAACTGTTGGAAAGAAGTAAACTCAGAAAACAGGAGTTTTTCTCTAATGTCTTTTTGTAAATTAGAAATAAAAATTCTTTGAATGTCATTGTCAGGCACTGGAAAGGAAATTTGAGCATACAAATGCTTATATCTACCAATGAAATCAGTCACTTTTTCTTTAACACCTTGTTTACAATGCATTAAATCGATCAAAGTAACTTTAGGACTTATATTGTTTTGAAATTGTTGAATGAAAGCATTTGCAAGTTGTTCGAAAGAAGTAATAGAATAGGAAGGCAACGAGCAGTACCATTGTAGGGCTTTGTCTCTTAATGTTCTAGTAAACAATTTTGCAAGCAACCTTTGGTCATAAGCAAAATCAGTACATATTGTTTGAAAGGTCTTAACATGTGTTAGAGGATCACCCTTACCATTATAAAGCTCCAAATGTGGAATTTCAACATGTTTAGGGGGAATAGCTCGAACAATATCAAGAGAAAGTGGGCTCGCAACATCAAATGTGGGCACACTAAACTTAGATTGATTCATAGAGGCAATTTGTTGCTGTAAAGAAGAGACAGTTTGTGCAAGATTGTTAATGGTCGCTTCAGTCAAAGAATTCATATTAGACGTGTTAGATTGTGATGGAGGTGTTATGTTATTGAAAGAAGGTAGAGAGTAAGGTGGTGGGACACTATGATAGTTAGTCATAGGAGATGATTGGACAGGAGGAACACTACAAGGAGGAATGGAAGGGTTAAATGAATTGCCCCCTTGCGTCATGTTCATTTGTGGGGATATAATAGGAACACTCATTGAAGGAATGAATGAAGAAGTTGGATTGAATGAAGGAAGAGGGTTGATTGAAGAAGAAGGATTGCCCCCATGACTAGTGATCATAGGAGGAATGTCTTGTATTGAAGTAGTCATTATGTTTGATGTAAAAGTAGGTATACTAGCAATAGGAGTCGTCAAAGGAATAGAATGATTGACTTGAGTAGGAGGTTGTGTATAACCCAAAGTATCAGCACAACTCTTCATAGGCATCACATTTGAATCCACAATGTGTGCAATACCACGCAAAATATCAATTCCATTCTTATCACTTTGAAGCATACGTTTTAGACCCTCAATTAAAGGAAGAGCTTGACTATCAGGGTATTCTTGAGACATCCATTGTCGAAAATCGTCAAATTGGTTATCCAATTTTGAAAGTTGTTCTACAGAAACCTTATGGAGAGCTTCTTCATCATTAAGAGGATTAGAGGAATTACCCATGTCCTCATTAAAAGACCATTCAAATTAGGTTCCATCTTCTCAGTAATTAAACCTTGGAAAGACTTAATTCTAAGGCTTCGTCTAACGGGAATAGTGTAGGTAGGGCTTATTGTTGTAAAACTCATGCACTAAAGAAAGAGAGAAGATTTTGAATTTAAGAGGTAGCAAATTTCAGTAAAACCAGCCAATCTTCTAGATTTAAGCTGTTAAATACAATCAGGACAATCTCCCGAAATTTTGGAAAAAATGTCCGGGACCGTGGCGCTCGGGGTGCACACAGTCCTCACAACTTTTTTCAAAATTTGCAGGGATGAAAGTTATGATGATTTTACAGCTAACCTGAAAAAATTGAGTGATTTTACGATCTGTAGATAGGCCAAATTAAAGTTGCAATCTCAAAATTGAACCCTACCAAGATTGTCGAAAAATGCAAAATTTGAATTTTGAAAAAGAGAGGGAAACTGAAATTTTGAATTTTATGATTTTAGAGGGAATACCAAAAGCAATGCAAGCTTTGAAATTTGAAAGTTGACTCAATTTCACGCAAAATTCAATTTTGAAAGCGGAAATCAAAGTTGTTGTAATTAAGCACTTAATTTCAAAAGTCACAAATTGCAAAAAATTTGAATAAATCACTGAAATTTCGAATGAATGCTAACACACTTTTCAGATTTAGGACTGTAAGAAACACAATTTTGACACAAATTTCAATTTCAACAATTTTTGAATGATTAGAAGCCTCAATCCAAGCAATCGCTAGACCAACTTTGACCGAAATTTTGAAAGTGTTAAAATTGATAAAATCAGCCAAAATTTTGGATTTTAGTAGAAAAATACAATAAGATCTAGCTCCCGAAATTTCGGAAAAAATGTCGGGGACGATGGCGCTCGGGGTGCACACGGCCCTCGCAACTTTTTTCCAAATTTTCAGGGATGAAAGATATTGTGATTTTATTGCGGAATCCAAAGTTACAACCGATTTGGAGATGTTTTGATTAGTGAAATTGTCGGACAAAGGTTGAATCAAGAGGGTTTCAAAAATTAGGGTTTTGACACTTAACCACTTAATTTTCAAAATTAAAGCACAAATATGAATTGATAATTTGTAATAGAAGGGCAGATCTGAAACAAGCATTAACAATTAAACATTTCACAAGTTTAATTACTTAAAAAGAAAATTTAGGGTTTTTATGCAATTAACCTCTAAAATTTTGCAAAAGATCAAACATGGAAATGTAATCAAGGAATCCAATTTTCAGATCTAACTATGAATAATCAGAAAGGATGTTCACGTCGGGTTCACCAAAATGTAAAGCGGAAAAATCGAACCCTAGTCGTCCTCCCCTCCCCAACTCCGAGGAGAGAGAAGGGAGAGTCACTAGGGTTGATGGTTTTCACTTAGGGGAGACTTTACATTCAAAAGAGGGGTTGAAACCCACAAGATCCAATCCCACACAATGCAAGATTGGATTCTATATGAGTTTCAAGGGTTGTGATAGCAAGGATACCCTCTTTTGTAAAGAAATGTAGATAGAAAGATTGAACTAGGAATGCATGTAAAGTGGGAAATATTCGCTTATAAACAGAGATAGGGATATGATATGAAGTTACGGACCTGGAATTAGCAGTAAAATGTTGAGACGGTGCTGTCCTGCAAATTTGAGCAAAAGTTGACAGGACGATGGCGCCCGGCGTGCACACGGTCCTCCGAAAAATCCGCGAAACGAAGGGGGATCTGTTCGTCTCTGCACAAGGATTCCAGATCTTCAATTTCAGCCGCGTACCTGCAACCTACACACAGAAAAGCAAAGACGATTGGGGGGTTAGGGATTAGGGGTTTGCCCTTAGGTCAAACCCCAGTTTTGGAATTAACCAAGAAATGAGAAATGCTATAAATGTAAATGACTGTAATGTAAAACAAGTACTAGTACCTTGTTGTAAGGATGTTTGTATCCTTATATGCGAAGGTATAGATGTTGTTGTTTGTTGTATGTTGTATGTTGTAGCATGTGATCTCCTCTTCAATGGTTGAATCCTTGTCTTGAATGCAACACTTAGCCTTGAATGGAGACTTAGAATGATCAATTGCTTGAAGGAATGTTTGAATGCTTGAATGCTTGAATGTTTGAGTATCGTTTCCACGTCTTGTACACATATGTCCTTCCTCCCCAAATGGGAGAGGAAATGTAGTTTTTATACTTGCCAATTAGGGTTAAAAGACTGATTTTCCCGACCTTAGGCCGACCAAGAAATGTTATTTTCCAAATTGAAAACAAAAAGGCACAAAGTCCCATAGGAGACCAGGCCCAAAATAGGGCTAGGGACTAGGGCACTAGGCGCCATGGTCCTGGGGGACCAGGGCGCTGGGCGCCCTAGTCCTGAAGGACCAGGGTGCTGGGCGCCATGGTCCCACCTCCAGGGATAGCAGGGTGCAAGGAGGATCAGGCCAGGGTGTTGAAAAATGCAGTTTTTGATGTCATGAACAAGTTTCGGGGTCTCCATTCAGGTTCAATGTTGCGTCGCCATCGTGAAGACCCAAATGCGGTCGAAATTGCAAGTGTCACAATTTTAGGATGCTACAGTATGTAAAGGATATTTTCAGGTGGAAGGAATAGATTTTGAAGAAACTTTTACTCCAGTAGCAAGAATGGAAGTTATACATATGTTTCTTTCTTTTTCTTCTTACAAGAACTTTAGAGTTTATCAGATGGATGTCAAGTCAATATTTTTGAATGGAGATCTAGAATAAGTTTAAATTAAGCAACTAGATGGGTTTATACTATCAAAAGATCTTGATATGGTGTGCAGATTAAAGAAAGAATTGTATGGGCTTGAACAAGCACCCATGGCCAGATATGCAAGATTAGATAGGTATTTATTATGACAAAGTTCTAGGAAAGGTACAATAGATAGTAATCTTTATTCAAGATTGAGGGAGATAAGTTACTTATTGTTATTGTAGACGTCTAAAATTAATTAAGTTAATATTTAATTAATTTAAACCTTTCCACACAATTAATTAATTTAATTATGTTGGTCTTGTTCTTATTAAATTAATTAAATCAAATTTAATTAATTTTATCACTATAGTCCAATAATTAATTTATCAATGAATTGATTATTACCCTATTCTTCTAAAGTCATTCCAATCATTATTTCTTCAAAAACCTCTATTAGCTAATTAATTTTAATTAGCTAAGCTAATTGTGTGATTCCTACAAATCACCCTTCCTAATCCTATCATCTAGCATAATTAATTCTTCTCTAATCATGCTTATCATTATCCCTCAATTTTAAATTCCTCCACTAATTATCTCTCCTCATGTCACATCCCCCAAACTTTTCCACTTGCACTATAACCCTCATTAACCCCACCTAATCACTCCTAATCATTTGCACATCCCTAATCACCTTGATTAGGGATGGGTCAATTCTTTTCCATAAATGGATTTCCCATCTCACCCTACAACCTTAAATGCTACCCACTTTGGTCCTTTCAAGTAAATTCAAATCCTTTGCACATCCTGATGCCTTCTCTTTTCCAAGGAATTTTTAATTCCTTAATCCCTTTATTCTTCCCACACAATCTCTTGTTTAGTAATTTTTAATTCCTTTCTCCTCCCACAAGGAATTCTTAATTTTTTTTTAATCTTCCAATGTACTTGGAGAACTCTTCCCCAAGTATCTTGAGGGGTGTGGAGACAAGAAATGTCTTTATAGAAAATATCTTAGATCCCACACCTTGTCCTCTCAACCCTCTCCCACTTTTTTTCAAACTCAACCCTTCATTCCAAATCAATCTTGACCCTCCATTTTGGCCTTCTCTAATCTATAAATTGGAGTCTCCTCCCTTCACAATCCATCCAACATTTTGAGTAAGTTTATGTTGTTATTTTAAGAGCCAAAATCCATCCATTGCATCCTTATAATTCCCAATTGTTGACTCATATCACCCATCTATTCTACAGTTAGCCTCTTGATCATCCCCCATCTTATTGTGTAGTGGAGAGCAATCCACAATCCATACAAAAAGAGAAAATCAAATTAAGTGGAAGAAGGGTGGATTCTTCACTTCATCAACAAGCTCAATCAGAGGAAGTGGAAAGGAACTTAAGTATAATGGTTTGATTTATGTATATTTGAATGTTTTTGAATGTTTATGTGATTTGTGTAACTAACCATTAGCTTAAATTTTTCATCACCTTCATTTTGGCATTGCCCTGTGGGACCCCAAGTCCCTTGAAATTTCACGTCTTTTGTGTGTTTTTGTAGAAATTTTCTTTGCAGGTTGCAGATCGATGTCTCTGACTGCACATCGTAGTCTCCACCTTTGAATTAGTACCTCCACTTCTACCAATTGATGTCTTTGTTTGAAATTGACTTTCCCACCTAATCATTTTTGTGTAGAAACTATAGATCAACTTCTTTGCTTGCAAAATGGTGTCTTCACCTCTATTTTGTTAGACAGTTCAGATAACTGGAAGACAACTGAGAGGGGGGGTGAATCAGTTGTCACAGATTACAGGAACATTCAACAATTAAAAATTTAATACTGGAACCCAAAACAATAATACCAGAATAACAGTTAATCAATTAAGCATAAGCAATAATCACAAAATAAAAGCCATCCACACAACACCAATATTTGTACATGGAAAATCTAGTAAAGGGAAAAACCACGGTGGGAAGCCTAACCACAGTCAGATAATACTTTTGCACTAAGTATGTGAATTACAATGAAGGGGCTTGCACTTGCAGGAAGTCCAACAACCTAGAGCACACTACTCATCACAAAAGGAGCCTCACTGACTACATATAAATCTAGACTACAATCCGGAGAAGTGTTGAATTGCAAAAGATAGCATCTCCCATGCCAGAGTATAGTTTTGGTTAAGCTCAATACTAGAGAACTAAATCCTCTTACATAAACCCAATTTGATCTCCAATGATCGACCAACTCCTCTACCTGAATGATATTACATTATTTGCATATTACATTCCTTGACCATGACCTCTTACATTAACCATGATGATCTACAATGAGATCTTACATCTATTTATACAAACCCTCAACCATAAACAATCAGGTCGGCCACCAGAAAATAAACCAATTACATAATTACAAACCATGTCATCCTTAGACCAAACAAGTAATATCAACACATAAGACATCTTGGAAATGTTACCACTTATCAAGTTGCCATTAGTTTCATGTCAAAGTTATACTATATACTCTAGTCGGTTACTACTACCGAAATATTCAGTTGGTATGCACAATCTAGTCGGTTACAAAAGAAAGTAGTCTCAGAGTGTAGTTTACACCGAGTTGTCTACCGAGTATCATTCCATGTCTACCGAGCAGCAAAGATGACACACCGAGTTGATATACACCGAGTTAAACGTGTTACCAGATTCATTGAACCTGGACATACATATGAAAACGTGTTACAAGATCGAGGAACATCTAACCGTTATCACATTGGAAATTGCACTTAAAGATTATGTATGATTTTGAGGTCATCTAACCAATGAAATATCTTGCATGGTTATTCATTCGATAAATCATATTTGTAAGATCGAAGCAATGAATGGATCACCGACGTAAGAGATCTATTTATACAGCATGAGTTAAGAATTAATGGGGTGTGTGCATGAGTGTAAGAAGACTGTTACAGAGACACAAAGGTCACCGAGAAGGTTTTCAGAGAACAGTTAAAGAATAGAGTAAATAGAAGGGTTTACCGAGTTACTATATGGGTTACCGAGGTATGCTATAAGCAAGGTAATCATATTCTGAGCACATAGAATCTGCTATAACATTCCAGATGTAAAGTTGCAGATATTTGTAATGATTTTATTGTAATATTTTGAAGTTGTATGAGAAACCTTCAACAGGGTAAAAGACTCTAATCAAGTCTATAAATTGTAAAGCCTCTAACCAGGTGCAGCATTTAGTTTAAGTGTTGTAAAATCCCTTAGCAAGGTAGATCTAATAGATCTTATTACTCTTAACAGGGTAAGCTATCAGAAATAGCTAAACATGTAGCTCTAACCAAGCACTCTTTATTATTGCAATAGTGAAGTTGTGGGTGCCATCCCCACTGCAGTTTTTCTCTCTAACCAAGAGTTTCTGCATAACCAAAATATATGTGTTATGGAGTGAATCATGTATGATTGTTATCTATTTGTTTTAGTTTTATATTATGTTACTGCACTATTCGGTTTATGCATAATAGTAAAGTTCTTATTGAAGAAAAGTTTTGAAGTACTGATTCACCCCTCCCCTCTCAATACATTAGCTTTCCATATTGGGCCTAACAATTGGTATCAGAGCTTGAATCTTGGAAAAAGGTTTAACTGCCTAAAGAGAAAGATCTTATAAATGGAAGGCTATAAACAATCTTGGAGGATTGTGTATCTGCAAGAAGAACTGGATCATGCTAATCAAGTGATTGCAGACATGCAAAGGCAAATGCAAAAATCTCTGAAAGTGAGAAGAAGATTATCTGATGATTTGCAGAACTCTCAAGAGTTAGTGGAACAAATTGAGACATCATCTGAGAACAATATATCTGAAGAAACTGAAGAAATGATTGGAGTATTGAAAGAAAAGAACAAAGAAATGGCTGATCAACTAAAAGCAATGAAAAGAGAGCATGAACATTTTAGCACATAGATGACTGAAAATCTTGATGCATTGAGGACAACCAAGGATAAAGTAAGAGATCTAGAAAGAGAGAAACAACAACTTGAAGTCTTAGTATCTGATAAGAATGATGAAATCACAAGGTTGACTCGAATTCAACAAAATCTGTTAGATCAACTAGGTTATGCACATCATGAAGCAATTCTGAAAAATGATGAGAATCAAGCATTGAAACTTGAAGTATCAAGGTTGACTAATGAACTTGAATCAGAGAAGAAATCCAAAGAAACATTGAAGAAGAGTTATGAAGCATCAAAGATGTTGGATGAGCAATTGAATACAAGAAAACCCAACAAGGATGCAGGACTCGGTTACAAAGGAAAAGACTCTACCAACAAGGGAATTCATACTACCGAGAGAGGAAAATCATCAAAGCAAGCTGGAAACAAGAATAACATCAAAAGAAAGAAGCCTATTAGCAACTACTATGGAAATCAAGGTCACACTGCCAACATGTTGCAAATTAGAAAAGGTAAGCAACCAAATGTCACTAAGTCTAATGGTTATTGTTACAATTGCAATAAATATGGTCACACATCTAATCAATGTAGGACAAAGTCTATTAACAATTATCAGAAGGCAAAATTCAAAGGGTTTTGTAAAAACTGCAATAGATATGGACATAGTACCGAGAAGTGTTGGTTTAAGCAAAAGAACTATATGTGGTATGCACACCGAGCAAATGCTAGAGGTTACTGAACTCACACAGATCCTTACCGACAGTACTCTACAGTACCATGGGATTATAATACAAGGATATGGTGTGAATGTTGTGGAAGATATGGACATATAAGTGCCAACTGCTTTATAAGATTTGGAATGAACAACCGAAGATCATGGAGAAATCCTGGTATGGCATGTTTTCATTGTCACAAAGTTGGATATTTAGCTAGAGATTGCAGAGATCAACCTAGAAAAGACACTGAAGAAATAAAAGACAAATTAAAGATGATTTGGAAAAAGAAGGAAATTGTGTCAAATGAAGTAAGCACCTTACCTATCAAGTTAGGTGCACCTATTCCAAATTAATCGGTAAAGGTATGAAGGGATTGCATTATCTCAATGTTAAATCTTAACAATTCCTATTTTATTATGTACTTAATTCAAAATCTACATAATTAAGATGTAATAGTAAAGTTTGAAATTATATCAAAGTCTTTTGAAGCACTATGCAGGAAAACTATCAAGTCGGTGAATAAAGGAAACCTGTCTAGTCAGTGAATGAAGGAAGTTTGGTTACTCGGTTAAAGCGAAAAAAGGAAAGAAAGTTAAAGTGAACCGAAAACATTTAATGTTTTTGACCTAACCCACACGGAGCTCGATAAGGTATAATGTGTACTTAAAAGCATTTTTGCGGTTGTTTTCACTTACCAAGTTTTCAAGAGAGCAGAGCAAAGCGAATCCAAGGTGATCAAAACCTCCTACAAAGAAAATTCAAGGTATTTACATCAATCTCAATGCATTGTTAAGCTGATTTACCGATCTTATCTAGTTGCCATTATCTACTAAGTATAAAGTGTCTATCATTTGAAAATCCTGAAACCCTTAGGATTCTTTGTTAGCTTTTATTTGAAATCTACAATGGCACCTAAGATCCAAGATCCCATTGTTGTCAAGAATGTAGAGAAGCCCTCACTAAAATACTCTTTGACTCCCAAAGTTGCATCTAAACCGGATGACAAAACCGCTTTTTCACTCATCCCGGATAGAGTGTTGTTAGTCGAAGATGTGAGATTGTTCACCAAATGTCATGTTGAAGAACTTGGTCATGTTGAAATTAAAGATACCTATGATGAACTGTGCACAGATGGTAAATTGAATAGCAAGTATGAACACATCAAGATCAAGGGATTAACTAAAGCCCTAACCTATCCCCGTATGTTCAAACCCCAGTGGGTTAAGATTGTTCTGAGTAGAGTTCACGATGATTTCATGTGGCTAGAAGAACAACCATTTAAGATTACCAAGGAGATCATTCATCTGATTATCAGTTACCCCATTTATGATAATGCCCAAGCCCAAAAGATGATATCACAGAAGGAATTGATCAGTTTAACTGGAGTGGAATCAGATTGCAGAGGATTAAAACTGAATAATGTCACTGATGAAGAACTAAAATTTTCCATAAGAGTAATGGGTTACTGTTTCTTCCAATCAGCAAGGGAAAACAATGTACCCTATGCAGCAGTAGACTTGGCATACAAAATTGTGAAAAAGGGAATGAAAATTGATCTATGTGAGGTGTTGCTAAAGAACCTGTGTGAGAATCTAAACACCATTAGGAAGCCGAAGAAAAACAACTCGGCTAATACACTAAAGTTTGGATCATTACTTGTATGCATGTTTTTCTATTTTGAAAAATTCTTTCCATCAGTCGGTAAAGTTGTTTGGGAACTACACCGACCAATCACCCATTAGATAAATGACTTCATCAAGAAGTTAGGTGATAATTTCAATGATATTATGGATGACTACTTCAGCAAATTTCAAGAGAAAATGCATAACAGATACCAGATTCCACCCCAGCTAGTAGAGAAATACAAAAATGATATATGTTTTGAAGTTGACATTGATTACTATTATGTGAATGTTGTGGAACCGAGAACTCAATCTTTGTCACCTATGGGATACGAGATTGATTTTGACATCACACAATAGCAAATTGATGCATTTCTCACATTACCGAGGCATGCTACTGAGCTAAGGTATGGAACCTATGAGGAAGTAAAGGAAAAGGTAAAGATGAGCAGTGTAGTACCCAAAGCTACAAGAAAGGCAACAAAAATGATAAAGGTATTGTCAGAGAAATTTGGAGAAGACTCTTCCTCTACACCTATCAAAGGCACCATTGCCATTACTGAAGAGGAATCTGAAGCCCAAGAGGAAGCAATAACACTAAGCACTGAATTGCCTAAGGGTAAAGTGTTGAAGAGAAAGAAACAGGACACATCAAAGGCCTCGTCGACCCCACCTCCAAAGCGACCTAGCACAAGAGCATCTGCAGCCTCACCGAGTAAGAAAACAAAAAGTGTTACTACTCCCAAGGTAACAAAGACCTACAAGAAATCTACTCGGATACTCATTTTGGCAAAAGAGTCTAGTGATACTGAATCAAAGGATGCAAGCAAATTTTAGATTGTCAAAAGCAAGAAGGGAAATGTACATAGTATTGAAAACTTATGTGCTAATCTGAAAGAATATGGAGGATTTGGTTCATTCAAATATGTAAAGTATGAAACCAGAAATAGTGATGAGAAGAGACAAATTGAAGAAGTTGTCATCTGCACACTTCTAAAATTCCGGTTAGCTCCATTGGAACTAGCAAAGTCACTTCCAAATGAACTTTACTTGCATATTGATAATAGGTGGAAGTATGCAATGGACTCGGAGAAACAGATCAAAGAGAGAAGTTTGGTTCATCTATTTCCTGACATGTTAGTAGCTGAAATAAAAGAACATTTGACAACCTACAACTCAAAGTTTCTTGTCAAATAGAGAGCCTTAAAACTAATGAATGGGCTGTACATTGAAGTTGAAAATGAGACAAAAGCAAAGTGGTAGGAAATCTTTAAAATCAAGGATGTCAGTGAGCAAGCTACAGTTGAAATTATTGATGTCACCGAGCAAGATCTTGATGTTACCGAGCAAGACCCTGCTGACACCATACAAATAGATGAAGATGTCATGGATACAGAGGCACCAGAACAGGAAATGATAGAAGGCAATGCATATGCAAAACTTGTATCTAGTGAATCAGTCTTGGAACAAGTTTAGCCTTATCCACCAGTCAAGCAACCTGTCTCAACTGAAATCCCTCATGACATGGATGAAGACACCAAAGGTCTCAAGTCTACAACAAGAGAAGGTACTACTGAAGAACAGATATCTCAAGCACATTCTAGCACTGAGAATGTTGCAACTGAGACACCAAGTACCGAGACACCAAAGGACACTACAGAGGCTAAAGAAACCAATCAAAGTGTTGCCTCTATCGAGAAACCTACCGAGGGTCATCAAGCCTCTCAAGCCATTGTCTTAGTTCCATTGGTGAAAGGTAAAGAAAAGAAGATAAAAAAGCATAGTTTTAAAGTTGATTTGTCAAAACCAATAGTGTTGCCCAATGTTGATATATCAAAATTAAAGGGGCAAGCACTCATTGATTTTGGTGAACTATGCAAAGCAAAGGCCGAACAAGAGAAGCAAATGGCCATTCAAAAGAAAAATAAAGTACTTCAGAAGGTGAAAGCACTCTTAATAGATATGTTACCTGAAGCTACAGTATCCACTGATGCAGCCATCCACATTCAACTGGATGAACTCCTAACAAAAATAAAGACTTCTGGAGTAGATGCATCAGAGTATTTGAGCAAACTAAAAGACAAAGAGCTCACTGCAAAAATGATAGAAGAGGTACAGAAAGCTATAGCTATTGGAAAAGTTAAACTTGTCAAATTTATTGCTGAGTTGACTCCTCAACTCAAGCACATTCTTTATTTATTTTAGAAACTCTACACATTTTCTTTATTCATTAAAGACATTAAAAATAAAACAAAGGCAATTGAGAAAGAGATCACCGATCTCTCAAATAAGTTGACCACAGAGCCAAATTCAGTTCAGAATTTTTATACCAAGCTACAACAGCTCATGGCTCAACAATTGGACTTAAGAAATGAAGAACACAAGATCAGGATGGATATAATGACACTACAGACATTATTCCTTCCTCATCTTTCATCTGTCCAAGAATAGATCAACTGAGCCACCTCCCTATGTACTACACAAGAAGGAAGTACTCTAGATGGCTTAATATCATTATTGGCTGATATTCAAGCACAAAATTCTTTAATGGATAGTGTAAAGAATGCACTCTCTGTTGCTCTCACCGAAGCCCGGACCAAGTACAAATCCATTTTTGATCAGTTACCACCCTTGAATGGTAATTAAGTTTTGATGTTTGTCAAAAAGGGGGAGTAATATAGGATTGGGGGAGTGATATAGTATTCAAAGTATCAAACAAAAGGAGTATAGTATACAGGGGGAGTATACCGAGCAGAGCAAGTAGAGTATCCAAGAGCAGTGGACTGAGTAGTGAACAGGACAGTAATCAAAGATTAAGAGCAGCACACAGAACATTAATCACCGAACATACAAAATTAGAGTTTTTTATAGTATATCGACAAGGGGAGTATATCTAGATATATTATTTTATTGACAATTGTACATACTGTCAGTATAGTCAAATTTTGCAAGTATGTAGATTTTTGAGTTATAACTTTGAAAGTAGTTTTTTGTCAAACATCTCAACTAATGTCAAAAGGGGAGATTGTTACCACTTATCAAGTTGCCATTAGTTTCATGTCAATGTTATACTATATACTCTAGTCAGTTACTACTACCAAAATATTCAGTCAGTATGCATAGTCTAGTCGGTTATAGAAGAAAGTAGTCTCAGAGCATAGTTTACACCGAGCTGTCTACTGAGTATCATTCCATGTCTACCGAACAACAACGATGACACACCGAGTTGATATACACCGAGTTAAATGTGTTACTAGATTCATTGAACCTGGACATACATATAAAAACGTGTTACAAGATCGAGGAACATCTAACCGTTATCACATTGGAAATTGCACGTAAAGATTGTGTATGATTTTGAGGTCATCTAACTAGTGAAATATCTTGCATGGTTATTCATTTGATAAATCATATTTGTAAGATCGAAGCAATGAATGGATCACTGACATAAGAGACTGTTACAAAGACACATAGGTCACTGAGAAGGTTTTCAGAGAACAGTTGAAGAATAGAGTAAATAGAAGGGTTTACCGAGTTACTATATGGGTTAGCGAGGTATGCTATAAGCAAGGTAATCATATTCTGAGCACATAGAATCTGCTATAACATTCCAGATGTAAAGTTGCAAATATTTGTAATGATTTTATTGTAATATTTTGAAGTTGTATGAGAAACCTTTAACAGGGTAAAAGACTCTAATAATATATGTGTTATGGAGTGAATCATGTATGATTGTTATCTATTTGTTTTAGCTTTATATTATGTTACTGCACTATTCAATTTATGCATAACAGTAAAGTTATTATTGAAGAAAAGTTTTGAAGTACTGATTCACCCCTCCCCTCTCAGTACATTAGCTTTCCATATTGGGCCTAATAGGAAATACATCAATAGGTCCTATCCATACATTACGTTAAAGTCGATCAATAACCTAGAACAACCAGAACCAAGTATAGGTCCACACGCTTCAGCAATGATTTCCATCCACCAAGTCTCGAACATGATCACCAACAACATCCTAAAACTCCATCAGAAGTTGCACCAACACCACTTATGCAATTCATCAAAGATCTCCATCAAAATCTCTACCAATGAAACCCTCGTCGAAACTAGAAACCAATCTTCTAAGCAAGCAGGATAGCATCCAATCACCAGACCAAAACCAACTAACCAAATATGAGTATAAGTATCATGAGCAAGCCAATCCCATTACTAGATTATACCGGAGCTTTCCGAATCATATCGGATCCAAATTAACTAGAAACCACTTAACCTATCGGGACCAGAAGGGTGTCGGTAAAGTATCCAAACATCTAGTGTTGACATCAATGACAAAACATCAATGCAACACATAATCAATTCCATAAAATGGTCAACAATCTCCCCCTTTGGCATTGATGGCAACACTAGATGTGAAAATTATCTAAGTACCAAGAAATGCCAAACAAGTCTCCCTCTATGGAAGACAACCAACAAATTCCCACAAATAGCTCTGAATATCAATATCTCCCCCCCCTATGAATTATATCTTTGTAAAGCTTTGAATTTCTCTTTCTTTTTCACATCAATATCACTCCCCCTTTGACATCAATGCCATAAATCTGATAGAAATATCAAAGCAAAAATATAAGCCTTTGAATCTCAAAGCTGACTACTCCTCCTGAGTAGTAGCATCTCACATCCGTTTTAGAATGAATAGTATCTCTAATAATGCTTGTCAGACTGATGCCAAATCGCATCAATCAAGTCTCTATTGAAGGGGCAGAAACTCCAAATCTATCTCTCAGGTACTCTAATGATTCCTTGGATAAAGGTTTTGTGAAAATATTTGTAATCTATTCTTTAGTGTTCACATAAACTAGTCTAACTTCATTTGCTTCCACGTTCTCCTTCAAAAAGTTATACTTGATAGATATATTCTTTTTCTTAGAATGAAATACCAGATTCTTTGATATATCAATAGCAGCAGAGTTATCACAATGAATAACTACCGATGCATCACAATCCATCTTTATATCCTTCAATATTTGCTTCATCTGTAAAACTTGTGTACAGTTAGTAGTAGCAACAACATAGTCGGCTTCAACAGTAGATAGAGAAGTACATGATTGTTTCTTGCAGATCCATGAAACCAACTTCTTTCCAAAAAAGAAAGCTCCACCGGAAGTACTTTTTTGGTCATCAACATCTCCAGCCCAATCAACATCTGTATATGCACATAAAGTAAAGTTATCATCATTAGGGTACCATAAGCCATATTCCGATGTACCTTGCAAGTATCTAAAATCCTTTTCACCACCATCTCATGATTTTGTCTAGGATCACTCTGAAATCTTGAAACAATACAAACATCATTCATAATGTCAGGTCTAGTTTGAGTCAAATAAAAAGACCTCTAATCATATATTTGTATCTTGTAGGATTTACCGATGCAGAAAAATCTTTTCTTGTCAATTTCTCACTTGTAATCATAGCTATACTTATTGTAATGCCCCGCCAGGAAACCCCTAAGGGTTTAAGTTAAAAACACCCGAATAGAGTGTAAATTTTTTTTTTTTTTATAATAATAGTTAAGAGTATTACTGATTAGATTCAACATTAAGATAATTTGGAGTTATCTGAAACATAGATAGCATAGCGGATGACTAAACGATCCTAAGGAGTTTCCCAACGCAATTACGTAACCTTACTCCCAACTCAACACGCGTCAATTGATCCAATAAGCTGGATAGCTTAATTACGAGATAATGCATAAGTCTTGATTATACATATGTTCAATGATTTGACATCTTATAATTTTAGGAAGCGTTCATTTACTTTGGGTGGTTAGGAGGCCATCAAGAGGATTATTTATTCAATGCACTTTAATTCATAATTTCATCAGGAGGCCTCCCAAAAGTTTCAAGCGTTTAATATAACGAAGTTCACTCATTGGGTTTTAAGATAACCACCCACATTTGATATATATATTTTTTTTCTTAAATATTAAAAGTATGGTTAATAAGATGAGATACATTCATTAAGGATTAAACTACAATTAATAGAGTGAGGTTCCTTCATTTGAATTCAAGCATAACCAACTAATGAGTCATAGTTATTTTATGGAGGTTAGAGTGCTAGTGGCCATAGAGTTCATTCATTGAAGTTTAATAATGCTAATAGATGGACTAAATTTGTTAAGGTGGAAATGTATTAGGAACACACGAGTTATTCCTTTAAATAAAAAAAATAGTTAGCAAGATGATATTCAACATTATAGAATTAAAATACAAATTCATAGTGACGTTCTTCCATTATGATTAGAATATAACTATGTTGTTGCGTATCACTCTTTTTAGTTAAATGAAGTTAATATTAAGAGATGCATTTACTAAGATTGAGATATAAACAACTAAATTGAAACCTTCCCCTTTTAGTTCAAATTTAGCAATCATAAGAGATTCTTTTATTAGGGTTATAATTATGGATAAATAGTTGAGTTCATCCGATTTTCAAGTTAATTTTGGTAAGGATTATTTGTTAAGATTAAAACATAAATAACTAAACAAATTTATCCAATATAGTGAAGTATGATTAACATGGCGATACTCATTTAAGAGGATAAAAAGTAAATAACTACATGATGTTCATCCATTAGATTTCAATCTAGGAATTATAACATTAATTCTAACTTTGTTTTCCATTCACATTCGTTCAATTTACATGCTTAATAACAAGCTAATCCAATGATGTAACCTAGCAAGATTCTTCCCACTATTACTACTTTTAATTCACATTATCAAAATACTTTTCCATAATCTTAATTACAATCTTCCATGAACTTGATTACTACATTTGCCAAGATGAATAATTTTATGCACTTAGATTTACATTCGTTAATTTCCATCGTACACTTTACAAGATAACAACCATACATGATAACTTAAAGCATGAAACAAAGGAAGCTAAAACATCGCATAACACAGATATGATCTCGGAGTTCACCCCTAAAGGGCTACATCTCCGGGTCTGCTCAACTGCAAGACCCCTTTGGCATTTAATATAGTTAAGACTACATAATTTACACGTCTTTTACAATCCTGCCTTTTAGGTGATCACAACCATAATACAAATGACCACTTCGGTCAGTAAATACATCTCTACAAGTTTTCCAACCAAGTTCACATAAATGTAAGCATTTCTCGTCCAGGTATATTACTTAATCTTTAGATAAACATCACTGACATATAGGTCTAGAACTATACACTAGTACCCCTCTCTAGCAACACAACTATACCCAAATCAAAGAAAATATACTTTAAAAGGAGACTTTGAAATGAAAGAAAACGCTCCCCATTGATTTATAAATCTCTTGTATATATATATATGAAGCAAGTATACTTGAATCTCAATAAATATCTAACCGATTACAATTAACGTCCGAGCACTAAGGGTTAATTCACTGACGGAATTCGTTACAAAGGGACCCAGAAGCCACATATAAGCAATATTATATATTGATATAAGGATTACCTAAAATAACAGTTATGAAACACCCACATTCAACCATAATTCATAATTAATATTTATTAATGCCATTTATATAAATCGGAGTGTAACAAAAGCATATACTACTATATGGGTTATTTAAATGTCAATATTCTAAATTCCAAATATTATTTAATACTCATCTTAAATAATATTAAATGAATAAGGAAGCAAAAGACTAAATTTAAATAATTTAAAAACTCCATTTAAAATCATTATTATTTTTTTTCATTTATTAACATATCATTAGTTTATTGTTTTTACCCCTTTTTTTTGTTTTTCTTTGTTTTTTTTTTTGTTTTTTTTAAAAAACAATAATAAAAAAAAATAATAAAATAAATAAATAAAACAAAATATCATATTGGGGTTACCCACGTGGACCCCCATGTGGGCCCCCTTGGTAGCCCACGCTACCGTTGGTAGCACTGCTACCAAATTGTAGCAGGTCGCTACCTTTGGTAGCGCTGCTACCATTTGGTAGCAGATCACTACCAGTGGTAGCGCTGCTACCAACTGGTAGCAGTTGCTACCATGGCAGCCCGTTTCCTCCTAGCCATGGTTGGGGTAGTGATAATAATTTTTTTTTTTCTTTTTTTTTTTTTTATTTAATTTTTTCTGTTAAAATAACAATAACAGACCTAGGCAAAACTGCCAAAATGTGTAGTAAAAATCTAATTTATTGAATATATATTGTTTTTTATTTCTAAAAAAAAATAGTATATGTAAATATAACAAAGAAATGAATAACTCACCAAAACACACAGTCTGAAACACATTTCCCAGCAAACCCCCATTTTGAAAACAGTCAACATTTCTCTTTCTCTTTTTTTTTTTGAGAATGTTTAAGCATTTAAATGGGAAGGTTTTCTTCTTTCAATATGTTCAAGAAATCCATAACAAATCTTGATTCCAAGGACAACCCAAAATCAAAACTGAAACTAAATCTTAGAAAACATTCATGGGTATTTCTATTTCTTTTTTTTCTTTTCCAGCATTTCATGGAGAACATTCAAACACCATTTTTTTATTTTTATTTTATTTCAACAATAGCAAAAAGGGTAGATTGGAATCCTACCTCCAAACGCATTCCGGGAAGAGTTTTGATGAAGAGCTCCACCTGCAACTCAAAGCAAATCTCCCATTTTTTTTCCAAAAAAATTTCCCCATCTCCATTTTTTTTTTTTTTCTAAAAAGCTCTCAAGAAAGAACCCCCCCAAAACATTTCAAAAATTAGGTTAAAAATGAGAAACCCTATTTTTGACCTAATTTTCAATTTCGAATTTAGGCATCTATTTTTTAAAATAAAGAAAATGAAAAATGGAATTCATTCCTTTCCATTATTCAATACTTCTTTTTCGTTTTTTTTTTTTTTCTTTTAAAATTAAAAAGCTTCCATTTCTTATTTAACTCTAATTTTAAATTTCTTCATATTACTTTAGCCAACACTTTATATTTTGAACTACTAACAAAGGTTAGATATTTAAATTAATTTAAATTTCTAAAAATCAATCCTTTATACTAAATCAACTTTACAAGTAAAAAGAATAATTTTCTTTAAGTAATAAAAATTACCCTTTCTTTTCCAAAATGCGAAAATGATAAATTTATTTCTATTTCCCAAATGACTTTAAATCTTTCCTTTCTAAAAACGCATAACTAATTGAATTTCGTTATTATTAAAATTAACTATTAAACTAACTCGCTATAACATAATAAAGCAACCTTTTTTTAAATAAATGACTAATCTCATGAAGGAGATCTATTTATTCTAATTTTCTCAACCACAAATGCGTAAATGAGCACATTAATCCAAGTTAAATACCTTAAGCTTGCTACAATAATAATTAAAGCAATCTCTTTAAATTAATGATTAATCATATAAAAGAAGCTACCTATTTAATTTTCTAAATTACTAATGCGTACATCTACTCATTAAATTGAATTAAATATTTGGGATAACAAAGTCCACTTACCCCGCACAAGGCACACAAATCGAGGAAGTCCACCCAATCTCACGACATGCAACCCAATGAAAGGAAAGCCCCACGAATCCACCCACGATGCTCACCTAACCATGGCTAAGGCAAGACGAGAGTTTTATGACCCCCAATTCTGAATTCTGAGGACGGAGGAGGTTTACTCACACCTGCAAATCCCAAAGAAGATAAACTTCACCCTAGGCGGTGTTGTACCTGCAATCTCCTGCACCCATGAATTCATGCAAGCATACATATACATATACATATTCAATGAGGGCATTAGCTCGAGATTTATCATAAGAGTTAGGAAACAATTACATTTACACAAGAATCGACGCAAGAGCACAATAATAAGTATGCACAATTATTTATATTATCTAAACTACACATTGCATCACGGTTAACCTACCATTCAAGAATGCCACATAGGAAGTCAATCAAGGTCAAACGGGTTTTTTACAAGTCCGACTAGGGTATGGGCATTACATTCTCCCCCCCAAGGCTCCGACTTACTCCTGGAAGTCGCAAAGCTAAACGGAAGTCCTGCAACACTTATTAGCCCTTAAAATCAATTAACAATTATCAATTTGCACAACCTACTATTTTGCCATCCTCTTGGAACATTATTCATAAATCCTCTACGAGTGTCATCATTCATTAACAAAATGCATCTAACATCATTCACATCTTAGAATATTCTAGAATTTAGACACAACCATGGTAGAGAAACGAGACTTTTTCCCTTTTTATTACGCCAAATTTAAGCAATTTAAAATATATAGACACAGTTATCATACTCATTTATCAAACATGACAAGAAAATATGCTCTCAAGGTCAATTTCTTTCACCAATTCATCTCTTTCACAAAACTTTATCACATAGAACTAGCTTCACATATCAATTTTTTTACAACCAGGTTAACTTTCGACAAATAAGAGCAATGTAAGAACTCAATTGTTTACACTTTTCAGACATACAAGAACCTTTCCAATGACTATGCCCCATAACATAGTGACAAGTTAGCACCATTTATTCCATGATTACACATAATATCCATCCACAAGACTGGTTTGCACAACACAAAAGGCCACATGTGTGCATGTCTAATGCTCGGTCAAAGGTAACATATATGATCCACATCTCTATGCCTGCTCTCACAATAAATACATGATCAACAAATGTCCAATATCTCACTCGAGGGCTTGATGGTGCTAGGGTACACCATAGCGGTGCTACCTTCCATACAAGTCCCTCGTGAATATCCCTTGTTGTGTAAGGTGTTTAGCCTCCAAGAGATAGTCACCACTCATAGGTAGGCAGTGGATCCTAGCTGTTTCACAGCTTCACATACCTCCATCCTCAAGGTTCCCTGCATCTACTTCCTCGTATACACTCATCCAAGACCATCTCCTACGTTCTTGGAGAGGAATTCACATTGCAACACAAGACCAGCATACGAAAACAACAAGGATAAACCGGTTTAGCCACCAAAGTACAAAAGAATAAAGATAATAATTGTCAATTCCAACAATAAGACAAGAAAATAATTTCCAGATTTGCAACATCGAATCAAGTAAAATCAAGATTGCAAGATCGTGGCTAAACTATCAAAGTCAAAGTAAAATAAATTGCTGGCCCACAAAGAAATAAATAAATAATTAAAAGAAAATCATAATTGCACATTACATCACTACGTGACTAGTAGCTAGCCACCAACGAGGAAGGAAGGAACAATCATCTAGCTATCCTAGTAGCTCATCATATGGTGTGGCCAAGTCACACATCCGCATGGCATGGTAGTGTGCACCTCGGCATCACCCCGCATCATGTCGTCACGTGGCATGGCTCTACCCTACACCTAGCGGTAGGCCGCATGGAAATGTCTACTACATTCTGCATCGTGTCTCAGCACGACATGGCAATACTCCAAGTGGACAAAGCACGCAATGGACGTATCCCGCATGGCAGTGTACCCCGTGGATAAAGCATGTGCCGGTCACACTCCGCATAGCGATGTTCCTCTCAGGATACTTGCCATAAGCCAGAGGTATACATAGCTAAGGTCTACCCACAAGCCTACCAACACTAGTCAGTTGGCAACTTATGTAAGAAAAATAACACGCCTCTCATGAAGACAAGGCAAAAGATGCTCCAATAAAATCCATGAATATGCTCAAGAACTGTCATCTATATGCTCAAAATAAAGGATAGGAATTCGGCTAGCACACATGAACCTCATAGATCGGTTCATCACAAGGGGAAGTATTGAGTACACCCATGTTACAGTTTCATTACAAAACTATATTTTTCCTCAAAATAGGGAAGCTAAAGTCGCTTCGCATCGACATTACTCGTACGTTGTTCATACTATTCAAGGAATGGTGACTTCTACTACTACCCCTTCACATACTGACTTATCAACAACCCATGGGTTGGCACTCAATAAGGAACAAATAAGCAACATCACATAGATAGGTATGGTTTTCCATACTCATAAGCAAACATATTTCCCCATGGTTGATTACTTCACCATCCCATGGGCACACAAAACAAGTACGGGTTTTCTCACAACACACAGAATAGCACCATTACTGGTTTAGTCACATTTATGGGGAGTACTTTACATTATGCTAACATATACTTAAGGGAAGTTTTAATTATGCTTTACACATGAATCACCAAACAAAGTTTACTCTAGATACACGTTCTGAAATTCTCAACAATTCAATCTTGCACAAAGAAATTACTTCATTCTAATATCTTTCTCAATCTTCCCTAAGCAATTTCGTTCACATTACTAACTATGCAATTTCTTTTTTTTCCAAGGCAAAAACCTTTCCTCTTTCAATTAGAAGCCAAAGCAAACATACAATTTCATATGCATTGTAACAAAATTTCTTTCAAATCACTGCATTCTAAATGGTATTTCAAAAACAACAATTCCTATATTTTAAACCAGAGGAGGAAGAGGGTTGGAAAATCAACTATTTCCTACGAATACACAAGAATTTCAAGATCACCCCATATTGCTCGGATATAGGTCTATCATTTTAGTTGCACGGTTTTCATTTCACTATCTTTTAGGAAAGTGCCAAGGCATCCTAACATGACATTTCTAATCATTATTGTTGCACTATATTGTTCTAGTTTTCCGAACCAGAATTCAAGACAATCAAATGTTCTTTTGTAATACAAGTCTTCTTGAGCACAATCACTATTCGTAATAGAATACAATACAATAACACATCAAATTTAACATTGAAAATTCATAATACGACAAGGAGGTAAATGAAGAGCTATCTACTAGATATTACACACTTAATGCATACAATTCAACAAGTCTTTCATTTACTCTTTCTTAAACACAATAAGGCAATTATCTAAATCCAAAGCAAGTTAAATGGTGCGTCACTTAATAGGTCCTAAATCACACTAGTTGAATAAGCACATAAAACAATCTTTCGAGGAGCACAATAATACACTCCTGAAGCTACTACGACATGTCCTCTTTTGGTATTCCTTTCACATCAAGCAATTTTCACAAAATCACTATGCGCATTTTAATGCACCTTACTTAAGATGGAATTTAATTGTATTACTCCTACCAAGCACATGGAGAACCCTTTAATGCAAACATACCATTTTCTATCATTAACCAAAATTTAACTCCGAAACCAAATCCCTTTCACAATTCTAAAACACAAAAACGTTATAAGGCTCACACAAGGCTCAAGAAATATCATCCTTTCTCTTGCAATAAGAAAACTTAAATAAGAGATAACTACACATATCAATTCCTTTTAATTTACTAGAGAGAGAGAAGGAGACGAGTCATAATCACTCAATGTACTACGTAATAAGCATTAACATTTGCCATACTAGTCTTTCAAGTGGACAACCATTAAAATCGATCAATACCATAAACAAGCACATACCATACTTTTAGATTCAAGATATTAACAACTAACCCAGATGGATTAATCAAAAGAGTAAAACAATTCAAGAATGAAGGAACATATGACTCCCTTTCAGAGTAAGAGAAATTGTAGACCAAGACCTCAATAAGCCGACAAAACACCTATAATTATTCCCAAAACACCCACATCAATAAGGTGAAAACAAGGTGTGAACACACACGTTACACACAAGCAGGGGTTGTTAAATCACACCCTCACATCAAGGTGGACAAGCATACAATATAAGGTAGACACACACACACCAACTAAGGGCACAAGTGAAACCAGATATCCCAGTGTTGCAACATGGGCTCTGATACCAAGTGTAATGCCCCGCCAGGAAACCCCTAAGGGTTTAAGTTAAAAACACTCGAATAGAGTGTAAATATTTTTTTTTTTTATAATAATAGTTAAGAGTATTACTGATTAGATTCAACATTAAGATAATTTGGAGTTATCTGAAACATAGATAGCACAGCGGACGACTAAACAATCCTAAGGAGTTTCCCAACGCGATTATGTAACCTTACTCCCAACTCAACATGCGTCAATTGATCCAATAAGCTGGATAGCTTAATTACGAGATAATGCATAAGTCTTGATTATACATATGTTCAATGATTTGACATCTTATAATTTTAGGAAGCGTTCATTTACTTTGGGTGGTTAGGAGGCCATCGAGAGGATTATTTATTCAATGCACTTTAATTCATAATTTCATCAGGAGGCCTCCCAAAAGTTTCAAGCGTTTAATATAACGAAGTTCACTCATTGGGTTTTAAGATAACCACCCACATTTGATATATATATATTTTTTTCTTAAATATTAAAAGTATGGTTAATAAGATGAGATACATTCATTAAGGATTAAACTACAAATAATAGAGTGAGGTTCCTTCATTTGAATTCAAGCATAACCAACTAATGAGTCATAGTTATTTTATAAAGGTTAGAGTGCTAGTGGCCATAGAGTTCATTCATTGAAGTTTAATAATGCTAATAGATGGACTAAATTCGTTAAGGTGGAAATGTATTAGGAACACATGAGTTATTCCTTTAAATAAAAAAAATAGTTAGCAAGATGATATTCAACATTATAGAATTAAAATAAAAGTTCATAGTGACGTTCTTTCATTATGATTAGAATATAACTATGTTGTCGTGTATCACTCTTTTTAGTTAAATGAAGTTAATATGAAGAGATGCATTTACTAAGATTGAGATATAAACAACTAAATTGAAACCTTCCCCTTTTAGTTCAAATTTAGCAATCATAAGAGATTCTTTTATTAGGGTTATAATTATGGATAAATAGTTGAGTTCATCCAATTTTCAAGTTAATTTTGGTAAGGATTATTTGTTAAGATTAAAACATAAATAACTAAACAAATTTATCCAATATAGTGAAGTATGATTAACATGGTGATACTCATTTAAGAGGATAAAAAGTAAATAACTACATGATGTTCATCCATTAGATTTCAATCTAGGAATTATAACATTAATTCTAACTTTGTTTTCCATTCACATTCGTTCAATTTACATGCTTAATAACAAGTTAATCCAATGATGTAACCTAGCAAGATTCTTCCCACTATTACTACTTTTAATTCACATTATCAAAATACTTTTCCATAATCTTAATTACAATCTTCCATGAACCTGATTACTACATTTGCCAAGATGAATAATTTTATGCACTTAGATTTAAATTCGTTAATTTCCATCGTACACTTTACAAGATAACAACCATACATGATAACTTGAAGCATGAAACAAAGGAAGCTAAAACATCGCATAACACAGATATGATCTCGAAGTTCACCCCTAAAGGGCTACATCTCTGGGTCTGCTCAACTGCAAGACCCCTTTGGCATTTAATATAGTTAAGACTACATAATTTACACGTCTTTTACAATCCTGCCTTTTAGGCGATCACAACCATAATACAAATGACCACTTCGGTCAGTAAATACATTTCTACAAGTTTTCCAACCAAGTTCACATAAATGTAAGCATCTCTCGTCCAGGTATATTACTTAATCTTTAGATAAACATCACTGACATATAGGTCTAGAACTATACACTAGTACCCCTCTCTAGCAACACAACTATACCCAAATCAAAGAAAATATACTTTAAAAGGAGACTTTGAAATGAAAGAAAACGCTCCCCAATGATTTATAAATCTCTTGTATATATATATGAAGAAAGTATACGTGAATCTCAATAAATATCTAACCGATTACATTTAACGTCCGAGCACTAAGGGTTAATTCACTGACGAAATTCATTTCAAAGGGACCCAGAAGCCACATATAATCAATATTATATATTGATATAAGGATTACCTAAAATAACAATTATGAAACACCCACATTCAACCATAATTCATAATTAATATTTATTAATGCCATTTATATAAATCAGAGTGTAACAAAAGCATATACTACTATATGGGTTATTTAAATGTCAATATTCTAAATTCCAAATATTATTTAATACTCATCTTAAATAATATTAAATGAATAAGGAAGCAAAAGACTAAATTTAAATAATTTAAAAACTCCATTTAAAATCATTTTTTTTTTTTTTCATTTATTAACATATCATTAGTTTATTGTTTTTACCCCTTTTTTTTGTTTTTCTTTGTTTTTTTTGTTTTTTTAAAAAAAAACAATAATAAAAAAAAATAATAAATTTTTTAAAATTTTAAAAAAATAAAATAAAACAAAATATCATATTGGGGTTACCCACGTGGACCCCCATGTGGGCCCCCTTGGTAGCCCACGCTACCATTGGTAGCGCTGCTACCAAATGGTAGCAGGCCGCTACCTTTGGTAGCATTGCTACCATTTGGTAGCAGATCACTACCAGTGGTAGCGCTACTACCAACTGGTAGCAGTTGCTACCATGGCAGCCCGTTACCTCCCAGCCATGGTTGGGGTAGTGATAATAATTTATTTCTTTTCTTATTTTTTTTTTTTAATTTTTTCTGTTAAAATAACAATAACAGACCCAGGCAAAACTGCCAAAATGTGTAATAAAAATCTAATTTATTGAATATATATTGTTTTTTTTTTCCAAAAAAAAATAGTATATGTAAGTATAACAAAGAAATGAATAACTCACCAAAACACACAGTCTGAAACACATTTCCCAGCAAACCCCCATTTTGAAAACAGTCAACATTTCTCTTTCTCTTTTTTTTTTTTGAGAATGTTTAAGCATTTAAATGGGAACGTTTTCTTCTTTCAATATGTTCAAGAAATCCATAACAAATCTTGATTCCAAGGACAACCCAAAATCAAAACTGAAACTAAATCTTAGAAAACATTCATGGGTATTTCTATTTCTTTTTTTTCTTTTCCAGCATTTCATGGAGAACATTCGAACACCATTTTTTTATTTTTATTTTATTTCAACAATAGCAAAAAGGGTAGATTGGAATCCTACCTCCAAACGCATTCTGGGAAGAGTTTTGATGAGGAGCTCCACCTGCAACTCAAAGCAAATCTCCCATTTTTTTTCCAAAAAAATTTCCCCATCTCCATTTATTTATTTTGTCTAAAAAGCTCTCAAGAAAGAACCCCCCCAAAACATTTCAAAAACTAGGTTAAAAATGAGAAACCCTATTTTTGACCTAATTTTCAATTTCGAATTTAGGCATCTATTTTTTAAAATAAAGAAAATGAAAAATGGAATTCATTCCTTTCCATTATTCAATACTTCTTTTTCGTTTTTTTTTTTTTTTTTCTTTTAAAATTAAAAAGCTTCCATTTCTTATTTAACTCTAATTTTAAATTTCTTCATATTACTTTAGCCAACACTTTATATTTTGAACTACTAACAAGGGTTAGATATTTAAATTAATTTAAGTTTCCAAAAATCAATCCTTTATACTAAATCAACTTTACAAGTAAAAAGAATAATTTTCTTTAAGTAATAAAATTTACCCTTTCTATTCCAAAATGCGAAAATGATAAATTTATTTCTATTTCCCAAATGACTTTAAATCTTTCCTTTCTAAAAATGCATAACTAATTGAATTTCGTTATTATTAAAATTAACTATTAAACTAACTCGCTATAAAATAATAAAGCGACCTTTTTTTAAATAAATGACTAATCTCATGAAGGAGATCTATTTATTCTAATTTTCTCAACCACAAATGCGTAAATGAGAACATTAATCCAAGTTAAATACCTTAAGCTTGCTACAATAATAATTAAAACAATCTCTTTAAATTAACGATTAATCATATAAAAGAAGCTACCTATTTAATTTTCTAAATTACTAATGCGTACATCTACTCATTAAATTGAATTAAATATTTGAGATAACAAACTCCACTTACCCCGCACAAGGCACGCAAATTGAGGAAGTCCACCCAATCTCATGACACGCAACCCAATGAAAGGAAAGCCCCATGAATCCACCCATGATGCTCACCTGACCATGGCTAAGGCAAGACGAGAGTTTTATGACCCCCAATTCCGAATTCTGAGGACGGAGGAGGTTTACTCACACCTGCAAATCCCAAAGAAGATAAACCTCGCCCTAGGCGGTGTTGTACTTGCAATCTCCTGCACCCATGAATTCATGCAAGCATACATATATATATACATATTCAATGAGGGCGTTAGCTCGAGATTTATCATAAGAGTTAGGAAACAATTACATTTACACAAGAATCGACGCAAGAGCACAATAATAAGTATGCACAATTATTTATATTATCTAAACTACACATTGCATCACGGTTAACCTACCATTCAAGAATGCCACATAGGAAGTCAATCAAGGTCAAATGGGTTTTTTACAAGTCTGACTAGGGTATGGGCATTACACTTACCGATTTAGAATCTCCCATACCAAATTTATTCAATAATTCTTTAGCATATTTAGTTTGACAGATAAAAATGTCTTTGTTAGTTTGAGTAATCTGCAAACCTAAGAAAAATTATTTCATCTCACTAATCATAGACATCTCATATTCTTTCTCCATATTCTTAGAAAATTCTATGCATAATTTATCTTCACCTGCAAAAATAATGTCATCAACAAATACTTCAACAATCAGTATATCATCATTAGTGATTTTATAATCTAAATTACTGTCAGCACTGCCCTTAGTAAAACCAAGTTTCAAATGATATTTATCCAACCTTGCATACCAAGCTCTAGGTGCTTGTTTTAGTCCATATAAAGCTTTCCTTAACCTGCAAACCATATCTGTATCATCTGATAGTGAAAAACCATTAGGTTTCTCAATATAAAATTCCTCATTAAGATCCCCATTCAAAAATGCACATTTAACATCCATCTGATAAACCTTGTAGTTTTTATAAGCATCATAGGCAAGAAATAATCTTACAGCTTGAATCCTAAAGTCTCTCCATAATCAATTCCTTCCTTTTGAGAATATCCTTTACAAACCAATCTAGCCTTATTTCTTATAACTTGACCATCCTCATTCAATTTATTCCTAAAAACCCATTTAGTTCACATTTTATTTTTAGGTTGGGGAACCAAAGTCCATGTGTTATTTTTGTCAATCTGATCTAGTTCTTCTTCTATAGCTTTCAACAAATGTTCATCTTTACATGCTTCAATTACTGATACTAGTTCAACTTGTGAAATTAAACATACCTCACTAGTTGCCATTCTTCTTCTTGTCATCATTACATTTCTCTTATCCCCAATGATTTGATCTTTAGAATGATTCAATCTCACATACCTAGGAGACTTCTCACTCTCTGTTCCTCTTCCCTATTCTTGAGTTACTATAGAATTCTCTGATGTTGCCAAAGTAACTAGTTCAACTCTCTATTCTGGTAAAGGTGCTACCAGTTCAGATATAATCATTTCCACTTCCGATTCCTTCTCATAAAATCATATTTGACTTCTGTTCATCTCATCTACTTTGATATTAGCACTCTCCACAATTCTCTGCAATCTCTTGTTATAACATCTATATGCTTTGCTTTCATTAGAATAACCAATAAATATGTCTTCATCACATCTAGGATCAAATCTCCCAAAGTATCATCTCTCCTGATATAACATTTACTACCAAAAATTATGAAATACTTAACTGTAGGTGTATTGCCAAACCATAATTCATAAGGTGTCTTACCAGTTTCCCCTTTGATATGTACTATGTTGAATGTATAAACCATTGTACTCATTACTTCTCTCGAATAGATATGAGGTAGATTAGCTTCCAACATCATTGTTCTAGCAGCATCTAAGATAGTTATGTTTTTCCTTTCCACAACTCCATTCTACTGAGGTGTTCGGGGAGAAGAAATTTGTCTTCTTATACCATGCTTGTCACAAAAGTTATTAAACTCACCGGATGTGAATTCTCCACCATGATCTGATCTCAAACATTTAATCTTGAATCATATCTCATTTTTCAATTTAGCCTTAAAGATATTCAACTTTTCAAATGCTTCAGATTTTTCTCTCAAAAAAGTAACCCACATCATTCTAGAATAATCATTAATGATTAGCATGAAATATCTATCACCATGAAAACCTTTAACTCTAGCAGGGCCACATAAATCAGTATGAATACAATCAAGAACATCATTTGAGTTATCTTGTATACTCCTAAAAGAGGTTCTGACTTGTTTACCCATTTGACATTCTTTACATACTAGATTATAGGGCTTCATAATCTTAGGTATATCCCTAACAACCTTAGTTGAACTGATCTTCACAATGCAATCAAAATTCACATGACACAACCTTTTATGCCATAACCAACTTTCATCAATCTTTGTAATCAAATATATCTCCTCACCAGAGTTCAAATGAAATATATTACCTTTAGTCTGTGTACTAGTTACAATCTCCAAGCCAGATCTGTTAATGATTTTGTATTTCTCATCCTTGAACTATAATTGAAATCCCTTATCTACCAATTGTCCTACACTCAAAAGATTATGTTTCAAACCTTCAACATATAAACATTATCAGTATTTTTCTTACCATCCAATGATAAAGTTCCTTTTCCTTTAATCATACATGCCTTGTCATCTCCAAATCTAACTTGTCCACCATCAAATTCTTGCAAAGATAGAAACTTCCCTTTATCTCTAGTCATATGATGTGAACAACCACTATCAATTACCCATTCATCCTTGTCTTCAATTTTAGTAGAAAGTGCCTTCTCTTCAGGTACATTCTCTTCCAGTGTTGGATCATCTTCCTTGATAGCTAGAAACACTCATTCCTTCACATTGCCAGATCCACTAGCAGAGTCTTTTTCTGGTTCATCATCTGAATCAGTAATGCATTCCTCATCCGCTATGTAGCATGATTTGTCTCTATTTTTCTTGTATTTATATTTGTTTTGATATCTAGGGTTAGGCTTAAATGATCTTTTAACTCTTTCTTCAAATCTAGAATTCCTTTCAGGACATCTAGATGCAAAATGACCTATCTTATTGCATGCAAAACATTTAAAAGGTTCTTTACCTTCATACTTACTTCCTACCGGTCCTTTTGGTACTCTTCTAGCAAATACTAATTCAAGTTGCTCAAACTTATCATCGTCTCTCTTCATATCTTTTAACTCCTTTGCATATAAAGCTTTCCAGTCTTTCTTATCGGTTGTAGATGTAGATGCATGAAAATCAGGTTTAGTCTTCATAGCTCCAGAAGGTCCAAATTCTTCAAGCTCAAAAGAAGATAGTTTCACAACCAAAGTATCTTTGTTGACATATGTATTAGCTATTGTTCTCAACTCATTAATAACAATAGCCTTCATTTTGTAAGCCAGTGGTAGGGCTCTCAGGACTTTAGAAACAATCTCATCTTTGTTCAGAGTTCCACCACAACATTGAATTCCCATAACAATCTCATTTACCCTTTCCATGAATGCAACAATCCTTTCATCTTCTTCCATCTTCAGGTTTTCATATGTCACCTAGTAACTATCAAGTTTAGAAATATTCACTATAGGGTCACCTTCATTAAGAGTCTCCAACTTATCCCATATAGCCTTTCTAGATGATTTGTTAGTTAATCCAATTATTTGCTGATCAGAAAGAGCACACAAGAGGGCTTCTCTTGCTCTACAATCATTCTCAAGCTCCTTGTCTAGGTTTTTCAGAGGAGGATTTCCAAATCCCGGATTGTAGGGTGTGACACCATTTTGTGTGATCTCCCAAATCTCTTTGCCAAGACATCTCATATGAGTCTCCATCGGAATCTTCCATACTATGTAGTTTGTTCCATCAAGCCTTAGAATATCCCTTTGAAAGATAGCTCCAGAAGAATTGGATGAACTTGAACTGTTATTCACCATAGGATCTTCCCCAAGCAGTTAAGCTTTCTACAAAGAAGACCAAATCTTTGATACCAATTGTTGGACAGTTCAGATAACCAGAAGACAACTGAGAGGGGGGGTGAATCAACTGTCATAGATTACAAGAACATTCAACAATTAAAACTTTAATACCAGAACCCAAAACAATAATACTAGAATAACAAATAATCAATTAAGTATAAGAAATAATCACATAATAAAATCCATCCACACAACACCAAGATTTGTACGTGGAAAAACTAGTAAAGGGAAAAATCATGGTGGGAAGCCTACCCATAGTTAGATAATACTTCTGTAGTAAGTATGTGAATTAGAATGAAGGGGCCTGCACTTGTAGGAAGGCCAACAACCTAGAGCACACTGCTCATCACAAAAGGAGCCTCACTGACTACATATAAATCTAGACTACAATCCGGAGAAGTGTTAAACTGCAAAAGATAGCATCTCCTATGCCTGAATACAATTTCAATTAAGCTCAATACCAGAGGAATAAATATTCGTACAAACCCAATTCAATCTCGATTTATCGACCAACTCCTTTGTCTGAATGATATTACAATATTCGCACATTACATTCCTTGACCATGACCTCTTACAATAACCATGATGATCTACAATGAGATCTTACATCTTATTTATACAAACTCTCGACCATAAACAATTAGGTCGGCTACCAGACAATAAATCAATTACATAATTACAAACCATAGTGGCCTTAGACCAAACAAGTAATATCAACACATAAGACATGAAATACATCAATAGGTCATATCCACATGCTACATTAAAGTTGGTCCATAACCTAGATCAACTGGGACCAAGTATAGGTCCACACACTTTCAACAATGATCTCCATCTACCAAGTCTCGAACATGATCATCAACATCATCCTAAAACTCCATCAGAAGCTACACCAACACCACTTATGCAATTCATCAAAGATCTCCATCAAAAGCTATGCTAGTGAAATCCTCATCAGAACTAGAAACCAATCTTCTAAGCAAGCAGGATAACATCCAATCACCAGACCAAAACCAACCGACCAAATATGAGTATAAGTATCACGAGCAAGCCAATTCCATTATTAGATTACTCCAGAGCCTTCCAGATCATACCGGATCCAAATTAACTAGAAATCACTTAACCTACTGGGACCGGAAGGGTGTTGGTAAAGCATCCAAACAACAAGTGTTGACACCAATGATAAAAAATCAATATAACACATAATCAATTCCATCAAATGGTCAACATATTTTACCATCTCCGCTTTGATATTTTCTAGTCCTAAAACTAACTATCTTTCCTAGTAGGCCAAAACATTATTTGCATAGACGTCAATCCATAGATCAACATCTGCACTAGCCTCAATGTACAAATCAACATATGCACAGAGCTCAATCCATGGATCAATGTGTGCACAGACCTCAATCCATAGATTAATGTTTGCACAAACTTCAATTCACAGATCAACGTCTATGCAAACCTTAGTGTCTCTGCCTGGGTAATTTTCCCATCTATTATTTGTCTTTGAATTTTGAATTTTTATAGGCTAATCTATTTTTTGTGTAGGACCTCAATTAGCATCTGCATAGACAAATTATTATTTGCGTAGATGAATTAACATTTGTGCTTGCACTTCAACGTCTGCATTGTAAGTATTTAATTTTCAATTTTTGCTAACTTTTCTCTAACATTGTAGCTTTTTCATCTGTCCAAGACCAAGAACTGAAACTACTAATCACTTTTTCAGGACATTTCTCAAAGGAAATCTTAATTTTTCCACTAGCTTAGATTTTTTTTTCCCATTTTAGCTTAGAAAACATATTTTTGGGGTTAAAAAGAATGATTGCCTTCCATGTTTGGTGCGATTGTACATATGTAGAGTGGACCCACCGTTATGCTTAGTATCCTCTCCCCTTGCCTTCATGGATCTTGGGTGTAAGAGAAAAGCAATTAACAACACCCACTTTTTTAATTTTGAATTAGAGAATCACCTCTTGGTGGCCCCATCACCCCAGGGGAGTGTTTCAAAATTGAGGTATGTCAGGGATATTGTTTCTCCCGACGGGATCTCAAGTGATGTTTTTCAAGCCGCTATATAAATTTGCTAGTCAGGCAGCTAGAGTGTTGAGTGAATTTGACATATGTGGAGGCCTTTTCTACACTGATAAGCTCAATTAAATCCTTTAGTGGCTTGCTTTGAGAATCTATTGTTGGACCAGGATCCCTTAGAACATTAATAAAGACCTTGTTTTAGTTGTCAAGATCCCATTTGCGTGTTGATTCAAGAGGTCAGACCTCCAAAGCGGTCCCACGTGTATCATTTAGAGTAGAGATAAATTTTTCTGAGTACATAAGATCTCTAGATCTTCAGGGTAAGAGATTCTGGTATGCCCGAGAAGTGAGTGTCATGGAGGGGATTCTAAGCTACCAAATCTCTATCTATCCACTTTGTCTAGGTACATAGGAGAAATCCATGTGGAGATCTGTTGGCATTATATGAACCGGTATGAGGACATAATGACATTGTATGTTGTCATTGATGTCAATATACTGAAGAGGTGAGAACTGGCATATGAGAGAACTAGTATAACACTGTGAACCAGCATGTGTGCCAAAGTGAAGCGGTGTGCTTGTTCAAAGGTGAATCGGCATATGGTTATGGGAACCGGCACATGGAAGCGTTGTATGACTACCAGTTGGTATTCTCAATTTTAGGGTATCTGGTTGAAGTGGTTCAAGCCTGTGTGGCTCAACCAATGACTTTGTGTGATGAGTTAGCATGATAGCAAAGAACAGATCATGTTGCCACGTAAGCCTTGTGTGCATGAAGGATTTTGCATGAAGAAGATTGTTCCTATCTACCTTGGGAATGTTCGAAGTCTATAAAATGGTGATAACGTGTGATGGGTTATCATCTGCCATGAAATCGGTGGAAAATGAACAATGGAGATTAATGCAGTATGCTCAATGGTCAGGATTGAACCATTTGAATTCCTTAACCTAATAGGTTTAGGGTTTAGGGTTTATGCTACCGACCTAACTATTTTCCTATAAGGTCGATGTTGTGACTCTTTCTAGGGTTGTTAGCAAAAGTTGTGTGTGAGTATCCAAGAGAAGGGATACGTGATTCTTGCCAGACTGAAAGGAGAGAAGTGATACTGGCAGAGTGTAAGTGTAGAAGGTGAAAAGGAGCTTAAGTGGATCTGCATTGGCATTGAGTGATGTTACCAGATCATTGTAATACCTGTTGATCTCTAACCACCTCAATAGTTGGAAAATCCCTTAACAGGGTAGCCTTAACCAGCTTGCTGTAAATCCTTTAACAGGGTAACTCAAAGCTACTGAGTTCAAAGTCCTTTAGCTATTGAGTTCTTGAAATCCTCTAACAAGGTAACCTTTAACAGGGTTTAACCCTTAACCAGGTGATCTCTAACAGGATCGGTTCCTAGCAGAACCTATTGTAATGTCTCTAACCGGACAAGGCTCCTAACAAAGTGGACTTCTAAAGAGTTCAAAATAGCTTGTGGGTATTCATCCCCACCATGGTTTTTCCCAGTTGGGTTTCCACGTGAAAAATATATGTGTCTTTTATGATGCTTTTATCTTGTGATGCTTTGATATTGTCTGTTAAGCATATGATGGTTCTGTGTTTTATGCCTGTCAATAAAACATGTTGAACTAGATGTTACTATGATCTGATGATAGATTACCTATTTATGCATAAGGGTGAAATGGTAGTGTAGTCTCAAGTTGAGTGAAAAGCTAAGTGAGTAACCCATTAATGCCTGTCTCAAACATTCTTAGCTTTACCAGTTGCACTTTGTTTCAAACCGGTGTCACTGTCTGCTAATCATTTGAAGTGTCTACTGTCAAACTGGTTTAGGACTGTATTTTTGTCTATACTGATTCACCCTCCCCCTCTCAGTACCAGTTTGGTACTATTTTCTCATCATTGAGTTATCAATTGGTATCAGAGCGTCCTCCAGGTCCTCTATGTTATAGGCTTTACCACTTGAGGTAAAGATCCCAGTCAAATGATGAAGAGGGAAGGTCCAAAGTTTAACAAAGAAAATTTTAGTATATGGAAAGACGGAATGAAGATATTCATCAAAAGCATGGGTGCTCAACACTGGAGCTATGTTGAGAATGCTTATGTTGCCCCTATCGATACTCTCACTGTTGACTAGAAGAGAGAGATGCAGGGAATGGGCAAGTCATGGAAGCCCTAATTAGTAGTTTATCTGACATTGAGTTTATTGATATCCAAGATAAGGTAAATCCCAAAGAGGTATGGGATACTCTTGAAAATATCTATGGCGGTGATGAGCATGTAAAACAAGCTAAGGAAGAAAGCCTTAGAGGGAAGTTTGAAGATATGCAGATGGTTGAAGGTGAGACCATTCAATAGTATGGAATAAGAATCAAAATTGTTGTTGGAGATATCAAGAGTGCAGGTGGTAAAATAGAAGATTCCACTGTGGTGAGCAAAGTCTTGAGATCCCTATTACTGGTCTATGCAATAAGGGTTGCTAGTATTTAGGAGCTGAGATCAATAGACAAGACTAAGGTATCCCTAGACTCCATCATAGCAAAGTTGATAGCCTATGAGCTAAATAGTTTCGATGGCAATGTTCAAAAGATTGAATCAGCTTTTAAAGCTTCTACTGTACCATCCAGAAAAGGAAAAGAAGCTAGCACTAGTGGTGAACCAAGACAGAGCAGAGAAATGGATGATGAGGAGATTTTGATGGCATTTGAAGCTCTCCTTACTAGGAGACTTCCTGAGGGAACCAACAAATACAAAGGTAAGCTACCTTTGAAATGCTTTTCTTGTAACTAGATAGGTCATATTGCTATAAACTGTCCTAATTGTGATAACAAGGACAAACCGGAAAGGTTCAAGAAATTCAAAGGAGGAAACCGAAGAAACTGCTTTGTGGCAGTTGATGAAGGTGTCATAGATGAAGAATCAAAGGATGAAGAAAATGAAGATATTGTGTTTGTTGCTATCAAAGAAGATGTGTTAGACAAGAAGGCTCTTGTCTCCCGGTTTGATAATTCCAATGAGTGGATCATTGACAGTGGCTACTCTCACCATATGACTGGTGACTGGAGCAAGTTTCTATCCTTGGAGGAGTATGATGGTGGTGTGGTTCACTTTGGCAATGATGCACCATGCATGGTCAAAGGTAGAGGGTGCATCTCTCTAAATGGAAAGAGTAGTGCTAATAATGTGTACTAGGTTGATGGTCTCAGACACAACCTTCTGAGTGTTGCCTAAATGAATGACAGTGGCCTCACTCTGGAATTCAAGAATGGAGTTTGCAGAATCAAAGGAAAGAATGGTGAATTGGTGGCCACCGGCATGCAGACCAAGGTAACCTATTTCATCTGAATGCAAGTATAAGTACATGTCTTATGGCTAAATTTGATGATAGCTGGATATGGCATAGGAGACTCTGCCATGTAAAATTTGATAACACTGTGAAGGCTAGTAAGATCAAGGCAGTTAGAGGGTTGTCGGTGCTAAGCAAACCGGATAATACCTTGTGCAGAGAGTGTCAATTGTGGAAAATGTCTTCCTCAACCTTTAAAGGTAAATCTTTCACTACTAACAACTTGCTTGATCTTGTGCAAACTGATTTGTGTGGTCCTATGAAAACTAGAAGTGTGTAGGGTGATAGGTACTTCATGATTCTCATTGATGACTACTCAAGAACAATGTGGGTCACATTCTTGAAAGACAAATCTGAAGCTTTTGTAAAGTTCAAAGATTTCAGTGCATTAGTGGAGAAGGAAAGTGGTAAAAGGATCAAGTGCCTGAGAACTGATCAAGGAGGGGAATTCACTTTCAGTAAATTCAACAAGTATTGTGAAGAATATGGCATCAAGAGGCAAATGTCTGCCCCCCGGAATCCACAGTAGAATGGCCTAGTAGAGAGGAATAACTAGACTATGGTTGAAGCAGCTAGAACCATGTTGATTCAAGGAAAGGTAGCTCACACCTTTTGGAGAGAAGCAGTGAGCATTGCAGTCTACACAATCAACCAGGTACTCATCAAGAAAGGTAAGGATAAAGCTCCTTATGAGTATTGGACCAGTAAGACACCTATGGTTAGCTACTTTAGAGTGTTTGGTAGCAAATGTTACATCAAGAGGAGTGAACACTAGAGAAAATTTGATGCAAAATGTGATGAGGGAATATTCCTAGGATATTCCACCAAGAGCAAAGCTCTCAAGTGTTTCAACAATAGGACTCAGAGAATTATGGAAAACATCAATGTAAGAGTTGATGAGACCTCTGAGAAAACTGAGGAAACCGACAGTGAGCAAGTAGTAAACGAACCGGTTGCAACCTTCTGGGAACTGATTGTCAGTCAACCAAGTACCAGTAACAGTGTTCCTACACCAGCAGATGTAGATGCTGATATTGATGGAGATGCGGATGAAGAAGAAAAGAAAGAGGAATCTACCAAGACCATTCCTTGGTATGTCAAGTTGAATCATTATCCTAAGCAAATCATAGGAGATAAGGATGCAGGAATCCTTACAAGAAGAAAAGTCAGAGAAAACTCATGTATGGTCTCTGATTTTGAGCCTAAAACATTCAAAGAGGCACATAAAGATGAAGGCTGGATCAAGGCAATGGAAGAGGAACTTGAACATATAGAAAAAAATGGTACATGGTCCTTGGTACCCAGACCAAAGCACAAAAATGTAATTGGTACCAAATGGGTCTTCAGAAATAAGCTGAATGAGGATGGCACAATGATTAGAAACAAAGCTAGACTGGTGTGCAAAGGATATGCCCAAGAAGAAGGAGAAGACTATGGAGAAACCTTTGCTCCTGTAGCCAGATTGGAAGGAGCTCGTATGCTTCTTGCATATGCAGGTTTTAAAGGCTTCAAAGTATATCAAATGGATGTAAAATTTGCATTCGTGGATGGTGTACTTGAATAGGAGGTGTATATAGAGCAACTAGATGGGTTTGCCCTATCGGAAGACAGTGACATGGTGTGTAGGCTACATAAAGCCTTATATGGTCTAAAGAAAGCACCTAGAGAATGGTATGAATGCTTGCATTCCCATCTTGTGAAGATTGGATTCGAGAGAACAAGTGAAGATAGAAATATCTACTTAAAGTCTGAAGGAGATCAGATCCTGATCTGTGAGGTATTTTTTGATGACATTATCTTTGGTGGAGATGACAAGATGAGTCATGAGTTTGCAGATGAGATGAAGAAAGAGTTTGAGATGTCACTCATAGGGGAGATTAAGTTCTTGATTGGACTGTAGATCCAGCAGATGAGAGATGGAATCTTTATCACTCAGTCCAAGTATGTCAAAGAGGTGTTGAAGACCTTTGGCATGGAAGATAGCAAACTGGTTGGTACACCGATGGTGACCGGTTGTAAACTATCCAAAGAGGATGACTCAACATTGGTTGATGAGAAGGAATATCGATCAATGATTGGTAAATTGCATTATGTAGTGCGTAGTAGATCAGATATTGCACATGCAGTTGGCATTACTGCAAGGTTCCAGAAAAGTCCAAGAGAATCCCACTTGGTTGCAATCATGCAGATTCTTAGGTATCTGAAGGGAACTATTGACTATGGATTGTGGTATCCATATAGCAAGGATTTCAACTTGAAAGTGTTCACATATGCTGATTGGGCTGGTAATGTAGATGACTAGAAGAGCACAACCGGTGGTGCATTCTTCCTCAGTGGTAGACTAGTCTCATGGATGAGTAAGAAGTAGAGTTGTATCTCTCAGTCTACAATGAAAGCAGAGTATGTTGTAGCTTTTATGAACTGCACTCAGACAATTTGGATGAAGCATGTATTAAATGGCTTCAAAGTTCTTGTATCTGAACTGGTAAGTATATTTTGTGACAATACTAGTGCAATTAATATCTCCAAGAATCCAGTTTTACATTCTAGAACCAAGCACTTTGAGCTTAAGTATCATTTCTTGAGGGAAAAGGTTCAGAACAAAGAGATTGCACTGGAACATGTTTCCAGTAAGGAGCAGTTAGCAGACATATTCACCAAGCCTCTCCCAAAGACTACATTTATGTACTTAAGAGGTGAATTAGGGGTGTTGCCCCTTCAAGAGGTAAACTAAAAGCATATGCTCCACATCAGTCAGGTATTACATAGTCAAATTTATTTTGGATTGATGTGTTGAAGGATGCTACTCCTCAGGGGGAGCATCATAATGAAATAGGGAAGCCTGTGCCTCCACCTTAGCATTGTTGTCAAAGGGGGAGAAGATGTGAAACGGAGAAGATATCTGCAAAAATTTGGGGAGAAGATGTGAAGTGGAGAGATATCTTTGTATATTGCCATCAATGCCAAAGGGGGAGATTGTTGGCATTATGTGAACCGATATGAGGACATAATGACATTGTGTGTTGTCATTGATTTCAATATGCTGAAGAGGTGAGAACCAGCATATGAGAGAACTAGTATAACACTATGAACCGACATGTGTGCCAAAGTGAAGCAGTGTGCTTGTTCAAAGGTGAACTGGCATATGGTTATGAGAACCGGCACATGGAAGCATTGTATGACTACCGGTTGGTAGTCTCAACTTTAGGGTTTCCAATTGAAGTGGTTCAAGCCTGTGTGGCTCAACCGGCGACTTTGTGTGATGAGTTAGCATGATAGCAAACAATAGATCATGTTGCCATGTAAGCCTTGTGTGCGTGAAGGATCTTGCATGAAAAAGATTGTTCCTATCTACCTTGGGAATGTGCGAAGTTTGTAAAACAGTGATAACGTGTGATGGGTTATCAGCCACCATGAAATCGGTGGAAAATGAATGATGGAGATTAATGTAGTGTGCTCAATGGTCAAGATTGAACCATTTGAATTCTTTAACCTAATAGGTTTAGGGTTTAGGTTTTATGCTACTGACCTAACTATTTTCCTATAAGGTCAATGTTGTGACTCTTTCTAGGGTTGTTGGCAAAAGTTGTGTGTGAGTATCCAAGATAAGGGATATGTGATTCTTGTCAGAACAAAAGGAGAGAAGTGATACCTGAAGAGTGTAAGTGTAGAAGGTGAAAAGGAGCTTAAGTGGATCTGCATTGGCATTGAGTGTTGTTACCAGATCATTGTAATACCTGTTGATCTCTAACCACCTCAACAGTTGGAAAATCCCTTAATAGGGTAGCCTTAACCGGCTTGCTGTAAATCCTTTAACAGGGTAACTCAAAGCTACTGAGTTTGAAGTCCTTTAGCTATTGAGTTCTTGAAATCCTCTAACAAGGTAACCTTTAACAGGGTTTAACCCTTAACCGGGTATTGTAGCCATCCCTTAACCGAGTGATCTCTAACAGGATCGGTTCCTAGCAGAACCTATTGTAATGTCTCTAACCGGACAAGGCTCCTAACAGAGCAGACTTCTAAAGAGTTCAAAACAGCTTGTGGGTATTCATCCCCACCATGGTTTTTCCCAGTTGGGTTTCCACGTGAAAAATATGTGTGTCTTTTATGATGCTTTTATCTTGTGATGCTTTGATATTATCTGTTAAGCATATGATGGTTCTGTGTTTTATGCCTGTCAATAAAACATGTTGAACTAGCTGTTATTATGATCTGATGATAGATTACCTATTTATGCATAAGGGTGAAATGGTAGTGTAGTCTCGAGTTGAGTGAAAAGCTAAGTGAGTAACTGGTTAATGCTTGTCTCAGACATTCTTATTTTTACCGGTTGCACTCTGTTTCAAAATGGTGTCACTGTCTGCTAGTTATTTGAAGTGTCTGTTGTCAAACTAGTTTAGGACTATATTTTTGTCTGTACTGATTCACCCCCCCCCCCTCTCAGTACCGGTTTGGTACTATTTTCTCATCATTGAGTTATCAAGATCAACAAGTAGAATCAACTTTCCATCCTAGGACTATATGTTTTTCGCGTGTCTTCTATTGTGTAAACCAGTAAATTTTGTCACATTAGGCTAGCTTAGGCCCTCATATTTTGTGTTCCTCAAGTGTCACCTTGGCCAACATGTTTTCATTGCTTGACATCTCTTTCCAAGACAAATAATCCCTATATTTTCAAGTTTGACCACACATTTGACCAAAAACCCATCAAATTTTACCTTGTCATAGTCAAGTTGAGTTTTGTCATCTCCGTCTGAGTTTCTTCATCTCCACCTCTATTTCACCATTCGTGTTTCACTATGGATCACCATCTTTTTCTGAGTTTCACCGTCTCTACCTTTTTTTCATTGTCTCCATTCAAACTAAATCGCCAATCGGTTTTCATCCATCCAAACAATCATCAATCCCCAACTGATATCTCTAGATAATCATCAATCTAGTCTTGGGTAACCTTTCCCTTCTTTTGCCTATCATCAATTGAATCTTCCATAATAATTTTCCTCCCTCTCTTGAGGACTTAACACATCAATCCAATCAACAACCTTAAACCAATCTCAGTAAATCAATCAATCAACCTCCCAATCCAAGGTCAACACTTTGCAAAGTATGAGTTGGACATTTTATCATTTGTCAAATCCTTAATTAGCCTTGTATTTGAGAAAGAATCTATCTCAAGTACCTTTCTTAATTAATACTAATCACTTAGGTTGATCAAAACCCTAATCCCTTACCTTATTTTTCTTAGGGATGAAATCTATCCTACGTAGAAGAAGGCTTGATCCAATCTTAATCCAAAGGTCATACATAGCCTAGCTTGGTTGTTACCTCGCTTTGTGGCCCATATAATTGACCCCTAAACCCCATATATGTCCTAATCCAAGGGCTAAGGTGCCATCCAAATCCAAATCAATCTTTTCCAAATCCAAGGACCAATCTCTCATCTAATCTAATTATATCAAATCAATCCTAAATCAAATCCAAATTTGCTATGTCCTGATCCTCACCTTTCATATCACATATCTCTATTGTCTCTTGATCACTTTGATCCATATCATCTCATTTTTATTTCCTTCATCATCATCTTGAGGTTACCCTTGTAGGGTCTACACACACTCACCAAAGAAAAATTTGGTTTCCCAAAACCCACATTCAAACATCATGGGTTGGTTTGAAGAAATGGTTATGGAAGTTCAAGGATCACCCTATCAACCATGTCCATCCAGCTCATCCATGCCTCAATGTTATCCAGCCTCTGCCTATTCATGTCTCCCACACTAGCCCACTTACCAAATCAATCCCAATTCATCTCATATCTCTTGTCCTTCCTGTACCTTTGACAAGGGAAATTTATCTTATTCTCCATCCATGTCTTTGTATTATCCCTCATCCACATACCCCTCTGATCCAATATGTATACCCCCATCTTTCCTCCATCCACATCCCAATCCCCATATTTTTACAACACCTTAATCATATCCACTCGCCATCTAAATCCTTTACACCATAGTTCTCCCAACCTTAATCCTAATCCTCTGTTCCATAATCCCAATCTTCCATCTAATGCTAAACCTCCACATATTCCTAAACTTGTAAAATCCACAATATCCTCATCCCTCTAGATGTTTTTCCAACAAATGATCTAGGACTTACAAGCAAAGGAGACAAAATCCCCACCTCAAATTTTTTTTTTCTCAATCTCCCCAAGTCCTCCATCCACCTCCATGCTCTCCCCATCAAGACACACCTTAATCTCCTATGCTTCACGGTACACCCATCCCCCCATATTTCTAAGTTGAAGAACCCACCTACTCCTCCATCACACCATTCCCCCAACCCCAACCATGTCAAGTGCTTGTTCCAGAGCATGCTATCATAAATTCCTCTAAACCTAAAGATCAAAGCATCACTCCATCTCATGATCCTCTACCATCTCAAATTCCATTTATCCCCTCCACTCCATTGACTAATCCTGTTCCATCTCAAGATCCAACCATCCCTTCCACTCCACCACATGTTACCATCCCAAGTCAAGATCAAAGTATTCCTTCACCTCCATGTCATGATACCAATCCATCTTACGATCCTAATATTCCTCCTAATCCCACACATGATCCTAATCCTCTAGATGATCCAAGTTCTCCACAAGCTACCATCATCCCTATCCATGATATCTATGAATCTCATACCCATCAACTTGGGTCTTCCACCTTCATCCACTTTGGTTTCCTCCAAGAGCTTACGATTCCTTCCACCTCCCATCCCTCTCAAAATGGACCCGCATCTTGTTTCCAAAATAATAAGTATCCTATTGGAAAAATAATTTGTGAAAAAATAAATTATCAAGGCAAGGGGGGGGTAGGCCTTGATGAACAAGGCATATTGGAACCCCTTCAAGTCAAAGATAAGTGTAGCATCCTAAAATTGCACCCTTTACAATTTTGACTGCATTTGCGGCCCTCACCTTGGTGTTCTCATCTTCATGCTTGATCGGGACCTATTTATGCCTCCCCCATGAAATAAACATCATATTTTCACACTTTACCTCGTTGGGACCCCTTGTCCTTGCCCTAAATTGGCATAGGACTAGGGCGTGGTGCCCTAGTCCTCCTCAATTGGGCCCTAATTTGAACCCTTGGCCATATCTCAAATTTGAGCAGGAAACTTTTCCCCGTGTCGTCCTATGTCAAAAAATTAATATGTTTGACGACAGGAAAGTATATAAGGAGGTCTTCCCCTCTCATTTGGGCATAAGGCAATGAGACTGCATTCAAGCATTCATCATCAAGCACTCTTTAAGGCTTCATATTCTTCATCTATCCATTGGAGAAACATTACATCATTCATTTGCAAGCATGTGTGTGCGATTAGGGTTTTGTCATGTTCATGCCATTTCATACAACATATGTGATTACATTCAAGAAGCAAAGAATCATTATCATTCATTGCATATCTAAGGTATACCTTTCCATTATTTACTTAGTATTTTCAATATTTCATTCAAGGTTGATTCTATTAGACAGTTTAGATAAATGGAAGACAACTCAAAGGGGGGAGGGGGGTGAATCAGCTGTCATAGAATACCGAAAGCATTATCAATTCAAAACAACAATACCGGAATAGAAGTTAATCCAGTTAAGCATAAACAATAATCATAGAATAAAAGCCATCCACACAACACCAATATTTATACGTGGAAAACCTAGTAAACGGAAAAACTATGGTGGGAAGCCTACCCACAGTCAGATAATACTTTTGCAGTAAGTATGTGAATTTACAATGAAGGGCCCTGCACTTGCAGGAAGACCAATAACCTAGAGCACACTACTCATCACAAAAGGAGTCTCACTAACTACATACAAATCCAGACTACAATCCAGAGAAGTGTTGAACTGCAAAAGATAACATCTCCTATGCTTGAGTATAGTTCCAGTTAAGCTCAATATGGGAGGACTAAATCCTCTTACAAACCCAATTCAATCTCCATTTATTGACTAACTCCTCTGTCTGAATGATATTACAATATTCGTGCATTACATTCCTTGACCATGACCTCTTACAATAACCATGATGATCTACAATGAGATCTTACATCTTATTTATACAAACTCTCGATCATAAACAATCAGGTCTGCTACCAGACAATAAACCAATTACATCATTACAAAGCATCTCAGCCTTAGACTAAAACAAATAATATCCAACACATAAGACATCCCGAAAATACAACAATAATTCTTGTCCACACATTACATTAATGTTGGTCCATAACCTAGATTAACCGGGACCAAGTATAGGTCCACACGCTTCAACATTGATCTCCAAATGCCAAGTCTCGAACAAGATTACCAACAGCATCCTGAAACTCCATCAAAAGTTGCACCAACACCAAATATACAATGCCTCAAAGATCTCCACCAAAAGATCTGCTAGTGAAACCCTCGTCGGAACCAGAAACCAATCTTCTGTGTAAGCAGGATAACATCCAATCACCAGACCAAAACCAATTGACCAAATATGAGTATAGGAATTATGAACAAGCCAATTCCATCACCAGATTATACCAGAGTTAACCAAATCATGTCAGATCCAAGTTAACAAAAAACCACTCAACCTACCGAGACCAGAAGGGTGCTGGTAAAGCATCCAAACAACTAGTGTTGACATCAATGACAAAACATCAATGCAACATATAATTAATTCCACCAAATGACCAACAGATTCCTCAACTGGGGTTTGATTAGGCAAACCCCTATTCCCAATACATTTCCCTCTCTTTCTATGTGCAGGAAATAGGTACACGACTATACTTCTAGAAATAAGCTTCAGACATAGATGAAAAAACTATTTTCGACGATTGGAAATCTTAGAGGACCAAGAGGGGGCGCCCTTGTTCCTGCAAACGGTCCCTACTATTTTTGGCAGTTTTCATAGAGAAGCTCTGAATCAACTCATATTACTCAGATCCAGGTTCATGACAAAATCTTGAATCTATAGCTCACCATTTTCACATGTTTTCCTTCAAATCTTAGCATTTTACACTATTTCATTAATTCAACTTACAAAAGAGGAAAACGCATATCAATCCAATCCACTCAGTATTCAGTCCCTGTCTCATTTAGGATTGGATCTAATGGATTCCCTTCCCTCTTTTGAATGTAAAGTCCTCCAAGTGAAAAATGCCTTAGTAATTTCTCCCTTCCATGTGGTGAATTTGCTAAGCCCTAATTTTCCCCTTTACATTTTGGTGAAACCAACTCCTTACACCTTTAATTCTGATTTTTGTTCTTAGATTTAAGTGTATGGAATTTAAAATTCAAATTTTCATTTACAAGTTTGATTTCCTTGCAAATTTTAAAAATTTAGAGGTTAATTTCACTAAAACCCTAATTTTTAAATTCAAAATAAAGCTTGTCAATTGTTTAATTTGGATTAATTATTTCAGATCTAAGTACTTCTTCAATTTCAAAATTCAAATTTTCATCTACAAATCAAATTTCACATTTAAATTATAAAATTAAGTGGTTAATTTCAAAAACCCTAATTTTAAATTTTTTAAAAATTGAGCTTGTGGGTTGTTTAAATTTTGAATTTCACACTTCAAATTTGGTTGTTAATTTCAATTCCAATTTACAATCTTGGATCAAATTTTAATTTCAAATTTAAATTTTAAAATTAAGCAGTTAATTAAAAAGACCTTAATTTTTAAATTTAAAATAACCTTGTGCATTGATTATCTCAATTTTCACATTTCAATCCTAGATCTAATTTTAAATTTAAATTTTAAAATTAAGTGGTTAATTAAAAGAGCCCTAATTTTTAGATTTAAATTGATTATTTCAATTCCCAAATTTCAACATTTAAAATTTAAAATTAAGAGGTTAATTTTACAAGGCCCTAATTTTAAATTTTAAATCTCTTTTGGATAATTTTAAATTTAAATTAAGAGATTTTTTTTGCATAATCCTAATTTTAATTTTTAATTTCCTAGGAGGTTACATTATTGCTCATTATTCTTTCAATCAATGTGCTTATTTAATTGAATAATCATTTTTATAAATTTTTACGTTATTCAATTATTTTGCAAGTTCCAAATTTTAAATTTCAACTTTCAAATCTCACATTTCAAATTTCATTTCATATTTTTCAAAAAAAAAAAGAGTAATAATAAATTAAAAACTACAAAAAAAAAAAAAATCTTGTTTTATGCATTTTGTGTGTTTGCATGCTACAATTAGCATTTCTTTTCAAAATGTCAAATTACTCTTTGCAAGGTTATCGTGTCTTTGACAATCCATTTTCTTATAATGACTTTCCTTTCGAAGAAGTATATAATAGAGAAGAACTTGAGGAGGCTCTTGATGGTTTCCTTTATCCTAAGCCTTCTAAACCATCCTTTTGCCAAAGGTTAATCAACATAATGCATAAGCCATTTAGTAGTGATGTGATGGATGAAACTCTTGATGACTTCATCCTTCCCTCTAAATCTCCAACAATTCACAAGGATATTGTCATGCATGACAATCCGCTTTATGAACCTTTACCTTCTATCAATCCTATTTATGAAGAAGCTTTTGTGATAAAAGAAGTTGATGTGGTGGACAATCCTCTTTATCAAGCTTTAACTTTTAGAGATGATACCCTAATGAACCATGATAATACCTATCCTAAATCTTCTCTTGTTCATGATGATACTTTGGTGAAAGAAAAGATTATTAACACTCCTTTTACAACTCTTCTTCTTAAGGATGAACTTTTGAAAATTGATATTGATCTTTCTCCTAAAAAGTGCCTTTCCTATAAGAATACCATAGAGAAAGAGGATGATATCATAAACACGTTCCTTGATGTCACTTTACCTTCCATACATCATATATCTCCTAGAGAAGTGTTGATGGAGATTGATTTACCCTCTCCCAAATTTGGTTCTACCAATGAGGGCACATTGGTGCAAGAAAAGGTTATGAGCACTTCTTTCAAAGATATCCCTCATAAAGATGAATCTTTGAATAATTATATTCATCCTCAAATGTACCTCCCCCATGAGGATAATTTGATGCAAGAAGATGAAATTATTAGCAATTTCCTTAATGCTCTCCCTTCTAAAGATGTATCATTAGAGAGCAAAGAGATCAATCAAGTCAATACCATTCATGTTTCTAGTTATGAGAAGCCTAAAGCCAAGGAACCTCCCAATATTCTAAAAGTTTCCAAATACATATGTGAAAGATATGCTATGGAGAGACAACTAGAACAAAATATGGCTCCGAAATACATCAAACATTTAATGCTTGTGTCAAAAAGAAAGATCCTAATATTCTTCTCACTTCTCTTTCTTCCCTCTCTCACCCTAAGAATGACATTGATAAGGATCTTGTTGAGAAACTCCATAGTATCTTAGTAAAGATATCTCTTAGGGACTTGATTCAAACTTCCCCTTCATACCATAGGTTGATCCAAGAAGCCTTTCATAAAGTGGTTCCTCATCCTTCTTCTAAACCAAATGATATCACATTCTCACAAGATGAATTGCCTTCTATAGAGTTTAGAAATAGAGATGATCCCCTTATGATTACTCCTTGCATTTATAATCAAAACATAAAAGGTACCTTAATTGATAATGGGTTAGAGCTTAACATTTGTCATGTTGACTTATTAGACAAGATAAGTTGTTGTGAGATTTTGCCAAGATCAAGAGCTCAATGAAAAGTACAAAATAGAGAGACAAAATATAAGACAAGAATAAATTGTATTCTTGTCAATAGATAAATGATCAATTGTTACATACAATGAATATGAGCTTGTTAATATAGGTAAGGCTATATGGATATGTGAGCACACAAATATGACATGTGGCTCAATAAGAAACAAGGGTAGGTAGGGATAAGTAGGGGTAGGTAGGAGAAACAATATAATATTCCACATGAGGTGGATCACACACCGAATCTAGAATGTAACAACAAGATAAGACAACAAAAGGTGGAAATTCTCCTGAACACACTAGCCCAATGTGGCTCAAACACCCAAGTGTCTCATACCCAAACTACTATGAAATGCATTATCCTAAGTAAACTTAAGTAAGGTATAATAATATCCAACATGAATAAATAATTACACCAACACCCCCCCTTAAGTGAAACTTAGGGGAATGCACTTAAGTCTACAATGAAACTAAGCAATGCAAGATGGGTCTTGGCTACGAGGCCATGTTAGGTACCCATGTACAAATGCAAATGCAAAGAAAACCAATGCAATTAAATCTCTCATAAAGTGGGGAAAGAGAGAAAAACCCAATGGGAAGAAACCCTCCCCTAAAAGAGAGATGAAAACTATACAAGAGAACTCTCATAGAAGTGTGAGAGGAACAAAACCCCATGTGATAAAAAATTCCCCTCCATATGAGAGAAGAAGAGAAGCTAGGTAGCCCCCCCTCAATGTAGAATTTGCACCAATGGTAGAAGCTCAATAATGAATGAAGAAACTACTCCATGAACATCGAAGAACATTCCTCCCCTTGGGAGGAAACAAAACCAAAGGTGTATCCATGAAGTCTCCCCAATCATGAAGGGAAGATGTAGGAAAAAACTCATGATGAAAGGAATCTCTAAAAACTACTCAAGTGTCCTCATGTTGATGATGAAAGATTCCCCCTCCAAAGGTGGTGAACTACTCCACACTGCTGAAAAAGGAACTCCAAGATATAGTGGAGATGAATGTAGAATGAGTCCCAAAGACTCACATGTATCCTCTAAAGATAAAGAGACCTCCTCCAACTATTGTACATAAGTATCCACAATCATGTCAACTTCAAAAGAATGATCATGTAGAGAATGAACAAGAGGGTCAGAGTGTTTCCTCACAACAATCGAAGAAGGATCATCTTCATCAATGATGTCTCCCAAATTTTCAATGTAGGATTTCACAAACAAGCCTACAATGTTTGTCAAGTAATCATCCCATGAAACTGAAGCTGGAAGACAAGATATATCCTGCTGCACTGAATCACAAGAAGGCAAAGCTGTCGCACTATCTGCATCATCAGGTGCAATAGGTCATGTGATATCAATAGGAGGAGATGAAATGCAAGGCTTAAGAACGGGGTCACATGTGAGAATCCCCAAGTTCAAGTACCCAAAGTTCTCCTCAAAATTTGAATCATCACAAGAAGTGTGATCATCATATGTAAAATCATCCTCATCACCAGGAACAAAATCTGAAAAGGAATATAACTGAGATACATAATCCTCCACCCCAATTGCAATGATATCTCTAGTCTCCAAATCTCTAATGAAAACTAACTCAGGTGTGAACTCCATATTTTATTTGTTGCCCCATGTGTGATTTGATAGATGGAAAGGAGATTGTTTGTCAAATGGGGTACACACAACACATCATTGAAGAAGTTATCCCCAATGACAATAGTTCCTTTCCCAATCACATCCATGTATGTATGATTTCCCATCAAAATCCGCAGCATGGTGCAAGGCTCAAATGTAGAAAACATAGATTGCAAAGATTCCATATGATGAGAAGCCCTTGAATCTAGAAGCCATCTCCTTGAATCATGACTTATAGTAGCACAAAGAGCTTTTCCTTTTTTTGTCCCAAAAGCATGAGTCATCCCACTTGTTGAAGCCATGAATGCTTTCCCTTTCCCTTTTGAATGTGAGGAAGTGGAAGCTAATGAATCCTCCTTCTTGTAGGCATGAGGCAAATCAATGTTGTGCTTTTTGAGTATATGTGTGAGCTCATCAATCTTCTTAGAGTGACAATGATGCTCCTCATGACAAACATTTTTACAATAGACACAAGTAGGTCTCTCCTTCTTTGGTGAATTGTACTTCTTGGAAGAGGATGAATCTCCTTGGTGTGGAGAAGGTGGTGCTTTGAACTTAGGATTTGATTTCCATTTCTTCTTGTTGGAGTTGTCCTTTCCTTGATTTCCTTTATTCCCTTGATTTGCCACTAATGCTTGAGACTTAGAAGCCTTAAGAATGCCCATGCTTATCAACTTAGTTTGTTCCATCATCAACATTTTGGCAAAAGCATCAAATGTAGGCATTGTGTAGCTTGAACCCATTGTCATCCTATGGGTTTGGAAACTAGAAAAAAATGTTGCATATTCTTGTGGAAGCTTGCCCATCAAATTGAAGATCAATTGAGTATCCTTCTTATCAATTCCACAATCTTTGAGTTGTGCCCTCAACTCTTTTTCCTTAGTGATATAATCTTGTATAGTATCAAAGTTCTTGGGATCTAACATAGTGAGAACACTATCAATTTGATATCCCCTAATCTTGTCAACTTGACCATACAAGTCTTGAAACTTTTGCCAAGAATCCTTAATTGAGGTACATTTTTCAATATGAAAGATGATATCCTTTGATACATACTTTCTTAAGGTAGCAATTGCCATGATATTTTTAGTGAGCCAATCCAAGTGAGCAATAGGATCAACCTTAGGATCAACAAGAGAAACAATAGTTCCATCAATGTAATGAGATAGTCTTCTTTCCATAAGTTTACTCCATGCATAAATTTTCCAAGTAGCATAATTATGAGGAGTTAAGAGAGGAAACTTAGGAGAATGCATAGCAGAAAAAAGGAAGAACACAAGAGCACAAAAGCATAAGAGACACCCCCCAAAATTCAATCAATCAAAGTACCCCCCCAAAATGATGATTTTGGCACTTTATATGTAGTGCATGTACAATAGGTCACTTGCAATAATGACAAGGTGGAATTCTGATTTTGTTTGACACCCTGCCCCAATAGGCTAAGAACTACAATGCAAAAGACCAGAAATATAGATCTATGCAATACAATTGCCAAATTGGCCAAAAAAGACCATATGCTGAAAGTACAATTTCTACTCAAAATCACTGCAAAATGATAGTAGATTATGAAAGTAGACAAAAAATTATGCACTTACAAAAAATGGCACTTGAAAAGGAGTTCATATGAGCCCAAACAGAGTCTTGAAAGTTGCAAAAATGGGGATTGGATAGGTACCCTCACCAAAAACTAAGATTTCTAAAATATTTTTCCATAAAAATTAGCCCATTTCAAAAACAAATACACAAAAAAGGAGCAAAAATGAGCAAGATATGGCCATTTAAAGTTGAACCACAAAATCAAAAAGCTCAATGGGAGGGGCTTGCCAAATTTTTAAAAAATGATGACGTCAGAAATATGTGAGGTTAAATTTGATGGTTGTATGGTTGTCGCCAAAACTTCACCTCCCTACCTATGTGGCATCCGTACAGTACAGACGGATGACGTGGACAAGTCAGATGGTGCCACATGTTATATGAAAAATGATGTGTCGGATGACATGGCATGCACAGATGGCACTAATTAGACTACTGACAGGGTTGTACACTAGGTACTAATTGGGCAAGGATGACGTGGACTAGCTGACGTGTGCTGCTTGCGTGGCGCTTGGGAGGTGACTATGTGACAACCACGTAGAAGTCACATGGTAGAAGGGCCTGACGGGGCTGTTCAAAGCAATGGTCCAGGGAAGATAGGTGGTTGGCGATGGAGTGGAGTCTAGGGAGCAAAGAGTAGTAGCATTAGGTGGAAGAAACCAAACATCGAAGGATGAGGTGTAGCTATCGGGCCGGGTGGAAGCCGCCAGCCGGAAATGGTGGTCACACTGACAAGGAGCTGCAATTGTTGGTAGGAGGCCGAAAAGAGGGGGTCGAAGCACGGTTGACTACCAAACAAGAGATGTTGCCAGAAAGAGGGTGCCCGTTGGGAGGTACAATGGTCTACAAAAATCATCATAAAATTTTGCAGATCTTGCCAAATGCCCAGGAGTCGTACGGTGGGGGTGGGGTAAATTAACCCCCCCACAATACAAATATATAATTTTTTATTTTGTTTGAATTTTTTTTAAAAAAATGCAAAATAAATAATGAATATTGAATAAATTATTTGCAAAAAAAATGAAAATTTAAAAAAACAAAAAATTTAAAAATAATCGTACCATACATCTCAATAGGCGGATTTTTTCCTCCAAGCCGCCAAATCGATTTTCACCCAATATAGGCGAGTTTATAGTCAAAATTCATGAAAATGGCCACCCAAACACAATGGTGAGGTCGGATCTAGTCTAGGACACCTCTAGAAGATGCTGCTCCTCATATCTACCTCTTGATGTCCTTCAAAATCTATCCCAAAGACAAATCAATGATGCTCTAATGGCTCTGATACCATGTGATATTTTTCCAAGATCAATAGATCAATGAAAATTAAAAAATAGAGAGACAAAATATAGGATAAGAATAAACTATATTATCATCAATAGATAAATGATCAATTGTTACATACAATGAATATGATCCTACTTATATAGGCAAGGCTATATGGATATGTGAGCACACAAATATGACATGTGGCTCAATAAGAAATAAGGGTAGGTAGGGATAAGTAGGGGTAGGTAGGAGAAACATTATAATATTCCACATGAGGTGGATCATACTGAATTTGGAATGTAACAACAAGATAAGACTAGAAAAGGTGGAAATTCTCCTACACACACTATCCCAATGTGGCAAAAACACCCAAGTGTCTCATACGCAAACTACTATGAAATGCATTATCCTAAGTAAACTTAAGTAAGGTGTAATAATATCCAACATGAATAAATAATTACACCAACAGTTGCGATCATTCTTTTATTCAACCTGGCCCTCTTTGTGTTTGTGGCTTTGATGATGTCCCTCGAGAGACACTTGGTATAGTCATATTACCAATCAAAGTAGGACCTATGACTTTACCTAATCCTATTCATGTCTTGCCCAACCATCTTAAGCATAACCTTCTTCTAGGTAGACTATGGATTTATGCTATGAAAGTTGTCCCTTCTACTCTTCATCGCACAATCAAATTCATAGATCACAATGAACTTCACACAATCAAGGCTGATCCTAATCCTTATGATATTGTTCATGATGAAGTAGGATGCATCTCTCCCTTTACTACTATGATTCCTTCAATAACATAATATCCTTTTAATGATGTCTCTTTAGCAAAGAATTGGGGTACATTAGACTTTACGCCTTCCATTAATGGGTATAAAATCCCTCAATCTAAGAATGAAGTCTTGAAGGAGCCTTGTGTGTCATTTATCCAAACTTATTCTAAATCAATTCCCATCTCTCCTTCCAACACATGTCTTGATGATGATGAGGGATCTTTAGATTTTGATACTAGGAATGAACCCTCTCCTCTAGACATTTCAATGTCTATGCATGGACACAATAGATATGGTTTAGGATGTATGAAACAAAGTTTTGATGGTCATGAGAAATCTACACCATAATTTTCCCAAGAAGATCTAGGTTTCCAAAGTCCTCCTTTATTAACATCCTCTCCTCCATTGTCTAATACATCTATGTCTTCTTAAAAATTCTCATCACAACAAGAGAGTATCTTGTATGAGATTCTTAAAGACAACTTGATTACTCTCCCTTTAAAGAATCAAAAAAAAATTGTAAGAAAAATCAACATGATTCTTCTTTTTGCAAGTATCATCAAATCCCTGGCCATGCCACTAATGAATGTCATGATTTAGTGGATAAAATTCAACAAATTATTGTAACTAGTGCCATTCAAAAATATAATTTAAAAAATAGATAACAATAAGTTGGACTCTCGTATTTTCACCTTTACATAACATTTAAGCTCCTATTATGTTGCTCCTCATTATGTGACATTAGTAGCTTACCTATTGGGGGCTCATTGTCATTCATGATGGTACAATTTTGAGTGCAATTATACTTTGGTAACAACATAATAGTATTTTTATTCTTGTCTCCATGCTTTGGGGGCAAGAATAGCATTTCAATCATCCTTTCTCACTTTCCCTTTGTGAAGTAGGACCTTTATTAAGGATCTCTTATCGATTGTGAAGGTATATATCCCTGTTGAGGATCTCCTTCCTCTTATTGGAACAAGTATACCTAATAAGGATCTTATCCTTGCCTTATAAGTGCATATCCTTAATTGGACCTCTTCCTTAGTGTTGAAAGTATATAATCATTGATAAAAATTTTCTCTTTATTGAGTAGTATCTTTTATAATGAACCCTTCTATATTGTGATATGCATCCATGTTGAGGAGCTTTTTCTCATTTTAGAAGAGTGTTACTTTTATAGATGATCTCTCTTTTGTGTCCTTGTCTCAATGCTTGGAGGGAAAGAATAATGTTTCATCTCTCTCTCTCTCTCTCTCTCTCTCTCTCTCTCTCTCTCTCTCTCTCTCTCTCTCCTTCTAAAGATTTCATTCTTCCTTTGTTGACTTGCATCTTCCATAATTTGATGTCATTTCTTATGAGTGTGTGTACATTCATCATTTGAAATGGTGCATCTTTTATGAAGAATCTCTCCTTAGTGAAAGGGTGATATCCTAAGAATCCACTATGGAGAAGGTGTGTATTCTTAGTCCTCTTATCCTTCCAAGATGTCATCTTTATTAAAGATATCCTCTACTCTTGGAGGTCGATATCTTTATGCAAAGATCTCTTCATTCTTTGTTAATCATACATCCCTCAAAAGGATCCCTTTAGACTTGTTGCAAGATATCTCTTTTACAATTATCTCTTCCTTTCTTAAAGAAACAAAGCCTACTCAGGAGTCTTTCTTTCTAGCTTGGAGGGTATGCATTATTGATTAGCAGATATCTCCTTGGTGTTCAAGGTGGCTATCCTTGTTTCTATCTTCCTTAAGACATCAACATAGGACTATGTTAACATCTTAAGGAGGGGGGCATATATGCGATCTCCTGGTTGCATTTTGACTATAAATTATCAATATGGGATTGTTGCATACTCATGTTTCATCCCTATTATGTCTATCATTCATGGGATTATTGCATCCTGATGCATGATCCTCATTTCATTTATCAATATGGGATTGTTGCATCCTCATGCTTCATCCTCATTGTATTCATAATTACATGTCTTAAACAGGTTGAAGCACACTCAAAAATAGAGAAATGACTCTTACATGGGGTGTTATACACTTGAAACCAGACATCAGTTGCACACATGCAAGATGATAAGTGGAACTAGCTAAAAATAGCTAGACTATTCTTACTATCCTCCTCACATGGATCACCTAGATAAAAACATCTAGAGGCAACTTGTCCATGTCCTTTCTCACCATGGATCCCTTAGATAAAAACATCTAGGGGCGAGTAGTCTATGCCCTCTCTCATCATTTTTATCATGGATCACCGAGATGAACACCTCTAGAGTGTATTCCTGTTCTCTCTTCTTCCTCTCATGGATTCATAGTTTTTCTATTGATAGTTCATGGATGATTCTTTTTTTGATCTTTTATGTGATCACTTGTGCTCATGAGATAGCTTTTTTTTTCAAGAACTATATTAGTTGTTGAGACATTTTGATATCGAGGTCTCTTTGGCTAGTTGACTTGAGGTCTTGTTTTTGGTCTTTAGCTTTTGTATCTTGTGTCTTTTGCCTTTGTTTTCCTTTTTGTCTTTTCTTGCCTTCTTTTTTTTATCTTATTTTTGTGTGCCCTTGCATATGATTGAGTGTATTAAGATCCTAATATTGGGGGCTTGGTTCCTCGAAATTAGTGATATCTTATACTCCTTGTGATTTTGCTCCACATTCCTCATCTCCTTCATCTCTCTTTCTTCTACTTTACCATGAGTATTTGTGTAATCTCATACTCCCACTAAAGTGGGGGCTAAATGTAGCATCCTAAAATTGCACCCTTTGCAATTTTGACTACATTTGGGGACCTCACCTTGGTATTCTCATCTTCATGCTTGATCGGGACCCATTTATGCTCCCCCATGCAATAAACATCATATTTTCACACTTTACCTTGTTGGGACCCCTTGTCCTTGCCCTAAATTGGGGTAGGACTAGGGCATGGTGTCTTGGTCCTCACCAAGACCATGGCACCATGCCATGGTCCTCCTAAATTAGGCCCTAATTTGAACCCTTGGCCCTATCTCAAATTTGAGTGGGAAACTTTTCCCCGTGTCAGTTTATGTCAAAAAATTAATATGTTAGACGACAGGAAAGTATATAAGGAGGTCTTCCCCTCTCATTGGGGCATAAGGCAAGGAGACTACATTCAAGCATTCAATCATTCATCATCAAACACTCTTGAAGGCTGCATATTCTTCATCTATCCATTGGAGCAACATTACATCATTCATTTGCAAGCATGTGTGTGTGATTAGGGTTTTGTCATGTTCATGCCATTTTATACAACATATGTGATTACATTTAAGAAGCAAAGCATCATTATCAGTCATTGCAGATCTAAGGTATACCTTTTCATTATTTACTTCTGTATTTGCAATATTTCATTCATGGTTGATTCCTCAACCAGGGTTTGACTTAGGCAAACCCGTATTCTGAAAACATTGACCTCTCTTTTTGTGTGTAGGAAATAGGTGCACGATTGTACTTCTAGAAATAAGATTCAAAGACAGAGATGGGAAAACACTTTTTAGCCAATCAAAAATCTTGGAGGACCAAGAAGCCTTGGTTCCTACATTTTCTGGCAATTTTCACATATCAGCTCTGAATAGCTCATATTACTCGAATCTAGGTGCACGATGAAATCCTGAACCTATAGCTCATTGTTTTTGCATGTTTTCCTTCAAATCTCAACATTTTATAGTATTTCAGTAATTCAACTTACAAAAGAGGAAAACAAAAAATTAATCCAATCCACTCAGTATTCAGTCATTGTCTCATTTAGGATTGGATCTAGTGGATTCCCTTCCCTCTTTTGAATGTAAACTCCTCCAAGTGAAAATTGCCTTAGTAATTTCTCCCTTTCATGTGGTGAATTTGCTAAGCTCTAACTTTCCCCTTTACAACAAATTCATATGGCCTTGGCTACAAAACTCATGTTCAAGATGTTGGTATACCTTCCATCTCTTCTAACTCTAAAATCCCTCCATTTAAATCCAAATATTTCCATCACTCATCATCCAAAATTACATTCCTTCCTTATCCATATCCATTTTGGGTCCTTATGTTCCCAAGATAAACTCTTCATCCCTTTCATCCATCTTGGGTCCATACATCCCTCTATCTACCACCCCATCACCTCAATTGATCCCTAATCAAGATCAACAAAGGCACATATCCTTGAATTCCTTCCAACAATCTCTCTCCACCATACCATCCATAAAATATCTAAGTTATCCAACCTCATGCACCTATACCATTGCTATTGCAAGTGATTTGGATACCCGATCTAAAATGCATAACTCCAAAAATCCAAGGATCAACATGTCCCATCAAAAAGACATTCTCAAGAAAAGAAAAATATGATCCAAAAGGCCACAATGCCCAAAAGGGAAAAAACCAAAAATATGTGGATTCACAAAGTACTCATTGAAGAAATGCATCTCAAAGAGAAATCCAAATTGGCATCCAAACTGGCTAATCTAAAAGCTCCCTCCACTTATAAGTCTTCCATCTAACAATCCTCCCTCTTCAACATCCAGTTTGGGCCCTTACATTTCAAAATTCACTATCTTAAGTCCATCATACCCTTTATTTATTTTGGGTCCTCATATCCCAAGATTGACATTTGACACTTCATCTAATTCAAAATCCTCTCCTCCACAACTCCACCACCCCTCAAGGTGTGTGCCAATGTTGATCTTCCCAATATCCCCATCCATTATCCAACATCTTTTTTCCATACTCCCCTTCCTTTAGTCCAAACTTTTGCACAAATCCTTATCCCCCTTCATCTTCCATCCATTTCATCTCCTCATATATATTTCTACCAATATCTATGAGCATTCCTCCAAACGTATTGGTACATTATAGTGCATCTACAAGGGATACTATGTATGGAACTCAATGCTTGAGTCATTCCTCCATTCCTCTTTCACACATCTACTATCCTAAAAATCCACTTGTCTACATCTACTTATCCTCATCCTTATCTGTCCAAACTATTTTTTAAAAATGAAAAAAAGAAGAAAAAGAGAAGAAAAAAAGAAAATTAAAGATAAAAAATCCATCCAATGGTGAAAACCACGTCTTGTGGCGCCTTCGGTAAGTACCATGATGAAAACTTGGTAAGAAAGAATCATGTGTAAATCCCCCATCCTATTGCACTCTACACTTAGGGGCAAGCTTTATCCATGTCTTCCTACCATCCACATCTTCTATATCTCTTATCAACTATCCACATTCTATCTAAGTCCATCCTCCTTTCCTACCTTTGATCTTGACTATCCTATCCATATTCTCTATCTCATATCCCTCATCCTATCCAAATCCATCATTCATTCTTATCTTTTATTTTCAACACACTAGAGGAAAAATAATATCCATGCATGCTTTGGAAACTACAAGCCTTAATTTCTCCACCACCCATATCCTTTACACCTTAACCTTCCATCTCATACATATTTATCCACCATCCTTCTATCCTTAATTACACTACCTCTAATGTGGGGCATTGCAATCCTTTGCAACATAGTTTTTGGATCCACATTCCACCTATCCTTCACCTATTCATCCTCCATACCCTTTAACTATCCATCTCCTTAATCCCTCCATCTCATGTCCAAGCAATCTCTCCATCGGTTCCATCCTTCTACCAAGCCTTGGTTCTCCCTTGTTATTGGTCTCACTCATTTTATCTTATATCCACAATCTAATATTGTCATATCTAATCATATTCCCCATCCCATCTTATCCAATATATTTGCAATCCCCATCATAACGTGCTTCTCATCTATCTAAGATTTACCCCATTAAACTGAGCTTTGCCCATCTATCTGAGCTTATATATACTTGTGTGTTATCCAAACACCCATCTAGACCATGCTAATCAAATCTTAGTGGAAATCATCCCATATGTACACCCCGCACAACCAACTTGTCTTTTGTCATCCATCAATCTATCCACATCCTACCCATCGAGATGCATACTTCCCATGTCTAGCAGTTTATCAAAAGCCATCACTTGCCCATTAAGATATATCCTTCCCATGTCTGGCAATCTATCCAGATCCATGTCCTACTCTTGGAAAGAGAAATCATTTGGCCATGTGCATGTTGTTTGCATGATTGAGCTTTCTACTTTGATTTTTATCTTGTGTCCCAGGACTATACCTATTCAAGGCTACCTTGATCATCCTATATCTTGGTATGTCTTGGGTTGGTATACATTGGGGCATCTTTTCATGGTATGGTGTGTTTGATAGTTTCTCATGTATAATCCAACAGTCTTGCATTTATACCATCATTGGTGTTTGTGAACCTATGTGCATTGAGATACCTATTGTTGAGATTCCAATCCATGCCTTAGATATTCACAACATCCTGATTCCTATAAACAATGATGTAGATAATCTGTGGCAATATAAAAACTAGGTTTTCTCTCCACATCTACACAATAAGAAATCCAATCCACCTTCTTATTTTATTTCATCCATTTACCTTGGAGACTCTGATTTATTCATTCATTCCCCCTTCATCATCGTTATCCCTTTTACATCCTTCATCCTCTAGTCCTCTAATCCATTTTGAGAGCACACTTGTGTTCTTGGAACCCGCATGTCCTCTCAAGGGGGCATACCAATACCTCCTCGTCATCCTTCCTCATCTCACCTATTATTGGGACATCATGCTACCAGTCCTTTCCCTTTTCATCCACTATGTTTTTATTCTTCTTTGATATCACATCACTCCATGATGCTTTATCAGAGAGGGGTAAAATGTAGACATCTAAATTTAGTTAAATTAATATTTAATTAATTTAAGCTTTTTCACATAATTAATTAATTTAATTGTGTTGGTCATGTTCATCTTAAAATTAATTAAATCAAATTTAATTAATTTTATCACATTAGTCCAATAATTAATTTATCAATAAATTGATTATTTCCCTATTCTTCTAAAGTCATTCTAATCATTATTTCTTCTTGTGTGTGAAAAGTGGATTTGTATTTGTATCTATATCTGAATACACAACACTTGAATTAAGTCATTAGATACATGGTTAGTAAATCAATAATCAATGAATAAGGAAACCATTACAAATCAACCTAATACCTTCTAGTAGATGTGAGTTTAGTTTTTCTCTTAGATTTCTTTATGCAACACCAGTGACTAGACAACACCTAAATGAAGGATTTAATCTATATGAGTATGAAATTGAGCTAAATGGATGCAAGATATGCAAGATTAAGCTAACATGATTTAAGCAATTTATCCATCTATATGATTTTAATCAAACTTAACATGATTCAAGCAATATAATTAAGCTAATGCAATATTCTCAATAGATCTAGAGCAGAAACAACATAATAACAATAATCTCCAAGGATTTTTTAATGAGAGATGAGGGTCTGAATTTATAGAAAATCCAGAGAGAGACCAACGGTCAAGATTGATCAATGATGAATGACAAAGATTCTCGAAGAGGAAGCACAATCCAAGTGAATTGATGTGATTGGCTGCTTTTCTCAGCTTTAAAGGAAATTGAACTAATTTTAAGATAAAATTAGAAAATTTAGTTTATTTGATATTTTATTCAATTTTGATATTTAATATATTTAATTCATTTAATTGCTTTTTTGAGATTTTTCCTTTTAATTCCATTTTGATTTCTTTTCTCAATTTTAATTATTTTTTCAAATTAATTATTTTTTAATGGCAAATTGATTTATTAATTAATAAGCTATGATATTTAATTAAATAAATAGGATAACTGATTAAAATGATTTACTTGGAATGATTAATTAATTAAATAATTATTTAATTAATATACAATGATTTATTTGTCATGTGACAATGATGACTGAGAATTATTTAATTAAGTGTTCTTGATTGATTTAATTTGCCTTTGGTTAGGACCTTGGTGATGTAGTCGAGATTAGGGGCCCATGGTTTAGATGGCCATTTTTAGGGTATTGCATTTTCCCCTCTTTCAATTAATGTGCGAGCAATGCATTGATTCAAAGAAAATTTAATGTCAAACAGATTATCAGTTCTGAACTTGGTGGATCACAAACTGATGAAGAGCAAGATGTTCAACTTGATTTGAAGTGATGAAACTGAACAGATTGATTAAAGAGACACCAATCCCCAACTTAATTGAACTAGGACCGACAAAGAGTGAGATACCATTCTTGAACTTGATGGATCAAGAAACGAGTATCGATCTAGAACTTGATAGAACTAGATTGAGCGAAGAGATAAACCAATTACGAACTTGATTGAACTAGAACCGATTAGCGAAATAGAATGTTTAGCTTGATTTGAAGTGATGAAACTACACACTGACTTGAATTAAGTGTGATTCAAACGAAGACAATATCAACTTGATTTGATTTGATGAAACTGTTAGGATTAATGATAGTCCCAAAGATACTGAGAGGGGGGGTGAATCAGTATCTAACTAGTTAGCAGATTCTTTAACCTTATTAAGTATTTTGCATTCCAAAATAGTGTACTGGAAAATAAGAATTAATGTAGTAAACAGGAACAATAAAGACAACATAGAAAACACATGATAGCACAAGATGTTTAACGAGGAAACCCAGTGTGGGAAAAACCTTGGTGGGATTTGTGACCCACAATATTCACTCACTAGCTAATGAATGCATATTACTTACAATGAGGGGCTTGCACATGCAGGAAGACCAACTGCCTAGAGCTCACTACTCAATCTACAAAATGGAAGTCTCACTGACTTACAAATGGATTATGAGAATCTAGTATAATGTACTACTACAATTCAGCATCTGCTATGCTAGGTTCAGTACCAGTTTAAGCTCATACTATAACCATAAACCTTATACAAAATCTACCTTACTATTTACTCAAGACTTCTCCTCTCTCATCTATCATATGTCCATCATCACAAAATGATTTACAAGATCTCATACATATATGAGTCTATTACAATATTCCATGTCATCTTTACAAAAAGATATTTACAATTAAATACAATAAACAAAACTTTATTCATGTCGGCTGGGGTGACGGTATACATTATTGTCGCTGCTGGTGAAGTGTCTGCCGGTGCCGGTGCCTGCCAGTGTCTTTACCAGTTGAATGTCGGGTGGTTTCCTGAAGGTCAGCAATAGATTTCCATCAATGACAACATCTTCAATTCTCACTAGAGTGTAGAATGCCAACAATCTCCCCCTTTGGCATTGATGGAAACACTCATGAGAAAAATCCAAAAATCTGTTTCCAAAAAATGAAGTCCAAAACTTTGCCAAAAATATGTGCTCCCCCTGAGAAGATGATCTTCTCTAATTAGCCATTTTTCTCTATCCACTACTCCCCTTTTGATATCAATGACAAAGGTTGTCAAAAATTGTCAAATGAGTGCAGAATTTCACCTTGAAGTTTGTAACCAGTTGGTTACAATCTGAAATAGGTCAGCCAAAACCAAGTTTAAATTCTATATGAATATGTTGTTGTCCTTCATGGTTGCCTTAGTTCTTTGTATTGTACTGGTGAGATGATGCATATGCTCCTTCAGTGACTTTTTCCCTTGAATTAATGCCTCAAAGATCTCTTTCCTTAGAGAGATAAAGTTATCGAATTTAGGACTGAGTTTGTACTTAAGCTCTCTGGCATTTGCCTTGATCCTTTCTTTCTCTTTCTGTAATTTCTACATCTTTTCCTCAAACCTTGCTATCTCTTTCTCAATAACTAATATAGGTTCAGATGAACCAATGATATTATCAACTATATCATCTATTTCCTTTTGAACTTTGCTTATTTCTTTCTCAATATCCTTAGTCAACAGATGTGGCTTGAATGTCTCTCTATGCAGTTCCTTGTACTCCAAAATTGTTTTATTCAGTGCTGGTAAAAGTGTGTTAATGTGTTCCGTGCACTTCTTTATTGTTTCCTAAAAGAATTTTTCTTTTTCCTTTTCCATTTTCTCCTTGAATGTTTCCTCATTTATTTGGTCAACTGTTAAAATATTCCCAGAGATGAATTTAGACAATGTGTCTAACTGACTTAAAGAATCCTTTACTTGATCTAAATTGCATTTTGGTGTAATCATCTTAAGAATAGGAATAGTGTCATCAATTTCCTTATAGGCCAATGCATTACAATCCGTTATCTTCTTTATTGAGTCTAGAAGTACTTCAGTCACATTTGTAGGTCTAAATTCGCTTAGTGAAGTACCACGTGTCTGACCAACTGCCTTTACTATCTCAGTGCTTGTAGTACTAGTAACCAATTTGTTTGTTTCAACCTTCAGTGGATTAGTTTGAGTTTACATTTCAACTAGCAATGGTTTGGGCTTCTCAGTGATTACCATTTGTACTGTCTCAATGTGTACCTATGTATCTACCATTTTCTCTATTGGTTTGTTTGTATTATCTACTGCTGGTATCTCTGTATTATCCACTGTCGGTATCTTTGACTCTGTCAGTTTTACTATGCCAGCATCTACATTACCAGTATTTGTTTCACTGTCCAAAGGTTTCTCCGTATGCACTATTTACTCTGCTTGTATTCCAACCTCAATATTTCTTGCTCGTTTCTCTACAACGTTTTCAGTGTTAGCAGTATTATTTTTCACTTCAGTGCTATCCTTGTCCACTACAATGTTTACTTCTTGACTATCAATGTTCATGGTAAATAATTTTTTTGACTTAGGGTTAGTATCCTCATGTGTTGTGTTAACATCTTCAGTAGCCACTATGTCCTTAGTATTTTCCGATGTAGTATCCAAAGGTGGTGGTAGGTTGTCAGTTACTTTTATGGTTGGTAATCCACCAACTTTACCTTTTCCTTTGTCTTTGTCCTTTTGATAAACCTTGAAAGTTTTCTTAGGTCTGTTCAACTCTTTTTGTTTTTCCTTTTCTACAAAAAAGATATCCCATTTGTTTGTTGTTTCCTCTGCATTTTCATTGACTCTGCCAGCCATTAGGCTTACATGTTAGTGACCACTTGAAAAAACTGATCTATTAGCTTCACTAATGTGTAGGGGGAAAAGTGACACTAAGCAAACATGCCCTAATCTCACTTTCAATCACACACTTGTGGAATACGAAAGAGCCTAGAGGTATCACACAATTGGCTACTTCTTTTTGTAGAAGAGAGAGCCACGGGCTACCTATTAGGATTTCTATTCCTTTGTTGCAAATGATAGATAAAATGATGCAAGTTCAACTACTAGCCCTAGAGTGCAAGTATGAACTAGTAACAAGATTGCAAGATTGAGATTAAGTGATGAAAAGTTGTAAACACAAGGATAAAAGGAGAATGCAGATGTGTACCTGGGGTTAAAATTTGAGTGAAAATGTTCAGGACGGGGGTGCAAGCACCACTGTCCTGATACTGCCCCTGAAACTGCTCCTAAAACTACTGTTTTGCAACCTGAAAAGCTGTCTGAAACTTTCTGTCTGATAGAAGGACCAGGGTGCCCAGCGCCCCTGTCCCAGGGACCAAGGCACCTAGCGCCCCTGTCCTGGTAGGACCAGGGCACCCCACGCCCCTGTCTTGGTCTTTTGCTCTGCAATTTGGTGTGAAGTTCAGTCTCCGTCTGCTTCCGTCGGATCTGCAACTTGCAGCGTCGTCCGAATCCCGAAACCTGCACTTATATCTGAAAAGGTATGGTGGGCGGCTATATAGGGTTTTGCCTTAGTCAAACCCCCGCTTTGGTGATTTCCACCTCCACGAATAGCCAAGTTGTATTGTAAAATTAGTGTGTGTGCAGACCTTGTGTGTGTGCAAGATCCTAAAATGCAAGTAAGCAAACTAGAGCAACCTAGAAAGTAAACCCTAATTGCTTGCAAATGATAATGTAAAGGCTCCAAATCAAGATGTAAAGAGATCTAAAGCATGAATACAAGTGATATAATGAGGCTTATGCAAAGACATGAAAACAACATGAAATCATACCCAACCCCAAGGGAGGGGTACAAGCCAATCTTCAGTTGGTGATCCCCTATTGCTCTTCAATGTCTTCAAAGCCCTAAATGGATGAATGAAATTGATGAATTCTTGATGGATGGATGTTGAATGTTGTTGAAGTCTTCAAAGATCTGCTCTTTTGCTGCATAGAAAGCCCTTGAAACCAAAAAATCTGGATCCTTTCAAATGAAGAAAGAGAGCTCTTATATATGAAACCGTAGGTCTTAATTTCAACTTTTGGCCGACCTAGAGATTGAATCTCTCGCCAATTTCTTGGGGTTAAGCTTTATTTTATGATTGGATCGAGCTCCTAAAATTTTGAGAAAAATGTTCGGGACCGTGTGCACTCCGGGCGCCATGGTCCCGACAACTTTTCACCAAATTTTCAGGGCCATCAGATATGATGATTTTAGAGAGAATCTCGAAGTTACAGGTGATTTCGAGATGTTTTGACCCCCGAAATCAAGCCCCCAAGTTCAAAATAGGACTTAATTAGGGTTTTTGATTAAATGATGTATTGGAAGAATAAAATGAAAGGGGCACACTTTAATGAAAAGGGAGATGATAAAATAGAACCTTAGACCTAATTAATTTAATTAATTAAGTGCTAAATGGGAAATGCAATGCAAAATGCGAAATGCGCCAAGGCGGGTGCTAAACTAGGTGTGAAATTGTACCACCCTAGCAAGTGCGTACAATTTACGACGCTACAACTAATTATTTCATCAATCTCCTCTATAGAGTTAACTGGATGAACAACCAAAAGTTTTTCAATCTTGAGTTTCTTATCTAACTCCATAACTGCAATCCTCTTAGCATCTAACCTTTTGTACAATTCATTAGGCAAATCATCTATAACTTCTATTAATACTTTCTTGTAAATATCTAGATGTAGAATTATGTTGTTCTCAACACTTTCCTTTTCTGCATCTGTGAATGTATTATACAGTTTGATCACATTTGATAAATTGTCCTCATCAGTGATTTCACTCAATAAGTTATCCAAAGGTGGTATAACCTATTTTTGTTTCTTCTTCTTTGGTGTCAACTTCTTTGTTGGAGGTCTAACTGCCTATTGCTTCTGCCTTGTGGTTCTTGTTTTCTTGGGTGGAGGAGAGGGTACCGGTGACGGTTTTCTCTTCCTATCAACTCTTTTAAACTCTGCAGGTATTTCACTTTTTGATGATGTACCAACTGGTGAGATATGTGCCTCCGATTGAAATCCTTCTAGGTCACTTTCCTTAATTCCAATTAGGTTTAAGACATTTTCCTTTATTTCCTTTGCTTGTTTAGATGCACTCCTTATGTACTTTTCTCTTTTCTTGTTTGTACATCACTCTCAATTGATTCTGCACTACCCAAAACTTTTTCCTTTGGATCTCTAGGTGCTTCTAATAGGGCTTTAGCATAAGTTTCAATAATATTTACATCTGCTTCATACCCCATTTCTGTTACCCATACAGCTCTAGGAAGAACTCCCTCCATCCATATTTCATCCTTTTTTATTGCAAAACATATTTCCTTGTTGTACTTGTCTACTACACTCTATGGTAGTCTCTCCCTTATTTTCATTTTTTCTTGGAAGCTTTTAAAATACTCAATTATTTTGTTTTCTTTATCAGCACCCATGCTGGTGAAGATTTCTAGCAATTGTTTGCCTACCAGTATATCATATCCAAAATCTTTATTTCCAATACCGAGAACTTCTTTTGTGAAATATAACATAAGACATACCAAAAGATTGCCAAAACAAAATGTTCCTTTCTTATCTCCTTTTATCTTTTCCAGGTTGTCTATTATTTCATCCTTTAGCCACTCACATACATCTATTTTTGCATCATTATTCACCATATCATAAGCACTTTTAATGGAAAGATTGGAAACTGAGTTAAGTCAGTTTGCATGTGTGGTCTTATAACCTAGGATCATGCTTATGAATTTGACATTTTCATCTTTGACATCATTTACTCTCAGGGATCTACTATCATATGTTGCTCCTGTTAGGGTCATGACTGTGCTATTGGGTACCTTCTTAGTCTTATCTGGCCTATTACCAGTGGAGGGTAAACTTGTCATTGCCCTAATTTCTTCCTTAGTGATTTTGCAAATGGAATCTAGCCAAAGAAATTCTCCATGAACTCTGCTAAGGACAATTCTTACTACCTCCTTAGGAAAATCAGGGATGTCCAAGATTTCCACAAAACCTAAAGTTTTAATTACCTTGTGCTCAGGTTTTACATTTCCTTTTTCATCACAGATAACAGTTTTAAACATTTTCAATATTTCCTTAGAACCTAATTCCTCAATATTGCAATGAATATAAATTCTAGGGTCTTCGGCATAAGCAACACCTTTTGGAATTTTAGAAAAAGAACCTATGGAATCAGGTTGTTTTGCTATCTCGAGAATGATCTTAAAAATGGGCCTAGGGCATTTCACAACTTCCACAATAGTAGGGTTTGCAATAAATTCCAAAGCAGAGGAGGAAGCCATTGAAAAATACCTTAATTTGCCTAATAATGGTTGAGTGCTTGAAAGAAATTTCTTCACTTATTCACCTTGGATGCCTTCGCTCTGATTTTGTGCTCTCTGAAAGTTTGAATGCTCAGTGAATTGAAAAAGAGGGATAATCGATGCTTTATAATGTCTTTTCTTCCAACAACTGCATTAAATGCTTTGCCAATTAACTAAAATTTAACACATCTACCGGTAGAGAAGAAATTCATCTTCATACCATCAATCGAAGGTAAACTATATGATATTCAATTTACTGCAATACCCCCAAAGGGTTAGTTTTTAGTTGGATGAAGAATCTCCTATCGGTGGAGTAATACTCTATTCTACCAGTGAAGGAATAGTCTCATTAACATTCTGATCTGACTTTCTAATCCATTGTCTTGAAAATTCTTGCTTTACCTCGTCAACCTTTTCTTTGCCTTTCAAATTGGGTCCCTTATTGTTTGTCAGTGAAGTCTTGCTTCTACAAAATTTTGCAATATGTCCAATCTTGTTACAAGCATAACAAGTCACATTATTCTTCTGAATAGCCTTTCTATATCCTATGCTGGTTTGTGTTATGCATTGATTAGATAAGTGTCCAAATCTTCCACAAACATAACATCTTACATTCATTCTACAGTTTTCTGAATTGTGACCAACTTTGTTGCATTTGGAACATTGACCGGTGGGTGCATTAGTGTTCTGATTATTTCTAGATCTACATTGATTTACTCTATGACCATACTTGTTATAGTTAAAGCATTTCCCATTAAATTTGTAAGCATTAGGTTGTCTTATTGGTTTACTATGATCATGATTGTTTGCAGTACCCGAACTTTCTACAACTTCAAATCCAAGTCCATTAGTATCTCCATTAGGTTTCTGACTTTTCATCATATTATCAAGTTATTCTGAACTTTTCTTGAATTTCTTTTTATGTTGATTTGCAGTAGCCAACTCATTTTTCAGAATTCCCATCTATCTCATAAGTTCACTTTTATCATGTTCCATGTGAATCAAAACTGTCTTTAACAAATCATTTTCATGACCGAGTCTTAGATTTTCATTTCCAGCATCATTGAGTCTCCTAGTCAAGTCATCTTCATTCTTTTTTCTATCTTCAATGTCTTTACAAAACCTCATAGTCATGTCTTGCATTTCATTCCTCATAGTCATGTTTTCTTGCCTCAATTTGTTCGCAAGGTCATTAAGAGTTTCCTTTCCATCATCATCACTTTGCATCTTCTCATGAAGTTCTTTTCTCTTATTTCTAGCAATAGTAAGATTCTCCTGAAGTCCTTGAATGAATTCTTGTGCAGTCCTCAGATCATCTTCAAGTTTGATATTATTCAACTTCTCTGAATCATAGTCTACAAGAGCTCCTTCCAATTGCTTTCTTAAGTTCTCCATCCGTACCGGTGTCAGAATCTTCCTCAAGCTATTAGGTTTTTGAAAATAGAGGACCAAACTCTGATACCAATTGTTAGGATTAATGATAGTATTTTGCATTCCAAAATAGTGTACCAAAAAATAAAAATTAATGCAGTAAATAGGAACAATAAAGACATCATAGAAAACACACCATAACACAAGATGTTTAACGAGGAAGCCCGGTGTGGGAAAAACCTTGGTGGGATTTGTGACCCACAATATTCACTCACTAGCCAATGAATGGATATTACTTACAATGAGTGGTCTGCACATGCAGGAAGGCCAACTGCCTAGAGCTCACTGCTCAATCTACAAAATGGAAGTCTCTTTACAAATGGATTATGAGAATCCAATATAATGTACTGCTATAATTCAACATCTGTTATGACAGGTTCAGTATCGGTTTAAGCTCACACTATAACCATAAACCTTATACAAAAACTGGCTTAATATTCACTTATCACTTCTCCTCTCTCATCTATCATATGTCCATCATCACAAAATGATTTACAAGATCTCATACATATATGAGTCTATCACAATATGCCATGTCAGCTTTACAAAAAGATATTTACAATTAAATACAATAAACAAAACTTTATTCCTATCAGCTGGGGTTCCGGTATACATTGTTGTCCCTGTCGATGAAGTGTCTGTCGATGTCGGTGCCTACTGATGTCTTTACCAGATGAATATTGGGTGGTTACCTGAAGGTCGTTGGTAGGTTGCCATCAATGACAACACCTTCAATTCTCACTAGAGTGTAGAATGCCAACAAAAATTGATATGCCCCTAGAGATCAATTCGATTTTGAAGAACCATAAGGTTTTGTTTGATTAATCTTTGATTAAAAAGATTTTCTGCTTGACTTTAGATGAAGATTTGAAAAAAATATTGACCTTTGATGATGCAATCATTGATAATGATGATGTAATGATCATGCCCCTTGGGGATTGAAATCAAAATATGGCAAGGTTATAATGATTTTGGGCAATTAAAAGGATAAAAGGATTTAATGATGATAATCTAAGCACAAAGATGTATTGGAGATTTAAGTTGAAATCAAAATTAATTTGAGTTAAAATGATGAGAAAAAGTGATCTGAAGATGAAAGTACCAAGTGGTCAACATTGTGAGATTTTGACTAGAAAAATAATCTCAGATTTTGATTTCGATCCAGAAAATGGACTCAAGAAAGTTGATTTAGTCAAGGGTATAATTTTCACATCCATCAAAGAAAGTTGAAAAATTAGGGTTTTCTATATAAGGGGTGAAAAGGGTCATTTTCTTTTCATTTTCACTTCTCAAAGTTTGAAAATTCAAAAACCTTCTCTAGAGCAAAATGGCAATTCCTGCGAATACCCACCAATTCAAGTTGCAAAGATGACATAATCGACCTAGGCACTATCCCCTGTTGGCATTCTACACTCTAATGAGAATAGTTGGTGTTGTCATTGATGGCAACCAACTGGCACCAACCGACAATAGGTTTCTACATGCACCTACAGACACTGGCACCGATAGGCACTTACACTAGCATTCAGATTACATCGGCAACAAAGCATATTGGCACTCAAGCTGACATGGGATGAACTTTTGTTTATTGTAATATAATTATCTTTTGTAAGCTAACTTGGTATATTTTAAAAGACTCATATATGTATGAGATCTTATAGGTCATTTTGAAGTAGTAAATATGGTGAAATAAATAGGAAATTATTGTATAAGGTGATATAGTGGACAGCGAAAGTTTTGGTAAATGACTGAGCTTAAACCGGTACTGAACCTGGCATTAGAGATGTTGTTTTGAGCAGTAGATTGTATTGGATTTAATTATCCATTTTGTAGTCACTGAGACTCTTCTTTGAGCAGTGAGCTCTAGGTTGTTGGCCTCCCTACATGTGCAGACCCCTATTGTAAGTAGTATTTATTCATTGGCCAGTGAGTAAATATTGTGGGCCACAAATCCCACCAAGGTTTTTCCCACACCGGGTTTCCTCGTTAAATATCTCGTGTTATGGTGTCTCTATTATTTTTGTTTACTACATTAATTCTTGTTTACCAATACACCGTTTTGGGTGGAAAAGTTATAAATAAGTTTAAATATACAACTAACCGGTTAGAAACTGATTCACCCCCCCCCCCCCCCCCTTTTCAGTGTCTGTGGGACTATCATTGAATCTAACCATTGGCATTAGAGCATGGTCCTCTATTTGCAAAAGCATAACAGTTTGAGGAAGATTGTAAAACTAGTACAGATGGAGAACTTAACAAAACAGTTGGAAGGAGCTCTTGAAGATTTTGATGCAGAAAAATTGAAGAATATCAAACTTGAAGATGATCTGAGGATTGCATAGGAATTTATTAAAGGACTTCAGGAGAACCTAGTTATAGCACAAAATAAGAGAAAGGAACTTCATGAGAAATGCAGAATGATGATGATGAAAAGGAAACTTTTAGAGACATTGCCAATAAGTTGAGACAAGAAAACACTAATATGAAGAATGAAATGCAAGATATGGCTATGATGTTATGTAAGGATATTGAAGATAGGAAGAAAAATGAAGAAGACTTGGCTAGGAGACTTAATGATGCAGGAAATGAAAATTTGAGACTTTGTCATGAGAATGACATGCTAAAGACAAATTTGATTCACATGCAACATGACAAGGAGGAGCTTACAAGACAAGTTGGAATTCAAGAAAATGAGTTGATCACTACAAATGAACACAAAGAAAAATTCAAGAAAAGATCATAAAGACTTGATGATATGCTGAAAAGATAGAAACCTGATGGAGCTACAGTTGGACTTGGTTTTGAACATGGAGAGAGTTCAGGTATTGCAAACAATCAAGATGAGAACAAACCGGTAAGACAACCTAATGCTTATAAATTTAATGGGAAAGTTGTAATTGCAACAAATATGGTCATAGAGAAAATCAGTGTAGATTTAGAAATAATCAGAATACAAACTCACCCACCAGTCAATGTTCCAAATGCAACAAAGTTGGTTATAATTCAGAAAATTGTAGAATGAATGTGAAATGCTATGTTTGTGGTAGATTTGGGCATTTATCTAATCAATGCAGATCACAAATGGATCAAGGATATGAAAAGGCTATTCAAAGGAATAATGTAACTTGTTACGCATGTGACAAGATTGGACATATTGCAAAATTTTGTAGAAGCAAGAATACACTGGCAAATAATAAAGGATCTAGTTTGAAGGGCAAAGAAAAGGTAGATGAAGTAAAGAAAGAATTTTTAAAACAATGGATTAAGAGTGATCAGAGAATTGATGAAACTATCTCTACACCGACAAAATAGAGTAACCCTCTATCGGTAGGAGATTCTTCATCCAATTGAAGAATAATCCTTAGGGGGTATTACATCAAGTTGAAAATCATGCATTCTACCCTCGATTGATGGGAAGAAGATACATTTATTCTTTACCAGCATATGTGTTAAGTTTTCACTTAACCAACGAGCATTTAATGTGGTTTTAAAGAACATTTTTGGCTATAAAGCATCGGAAAATCCCTCATTTTTGACTCACTGAGCATTCAAACAACCAAAGAGCACGAAACTGAGCAAGGGAATTCTAAGAAAAAGCTACAAAGTAACTTTCAGGAATTCTAAGAACTTCAGTTAAAGAGGTATTTATCTTTTGAAATGGAAACCTCATGTTCTATTCCTAAGTTTATTGCAAACCCTACCATTGTTGAAAAACATCAAACGCCCTAGACCCATGTTTAAGATTATCCTTGAGATTGCAAAGTAGGATGATTCTGTCGGAGCTTTTTTGAATATTTCGAAGGGTGTCACATTTGCTGAAGATCCTAGAATCTACATCCATTGTAACATAGAAAACCTAGGGACTGAGGATTTAAAGAAAATGTTTAATGAGGTCATTACCGATGAACAAGGTGTGATTAAACCTGAACACAAGATTGTGGAAGACTTAGGTTTTGTAGAAATACTGAACATTTTTTATTTTCTAAAGGAAGTTGTAAGACTTGTATTAAGCAGAGCCCGTGGAAAGTTCATATGGTTAGAGTCAGTTTGCAAGATAACCAAGGAAGCAATTAAGGTAGTTACTAGTTTACCTTCAACCAGTAGTAGGCCTAATAAAACCAAGAAAATACCTAACAAGGGAGTTATAGAGTTAACCAGAGCCACATTTGATAGCAGATCACTTAGAGTCAATGATGTTAAGGATATAAATGTGAGATATGTGAGTATGGTACTTGGATATAAAGCAACACATGCAAATAGACTAAATTTGGTTTCTAGCCTTTGTATTCATGGTGCATATGGGATGGTGAACAATAATGCTAAGATTGATGTTTGTGAATGGCTTAAAGATGAACTGATTGACAATTTGAAGAAGATTAAGGGAGATAAGAAAGGTACTTTCCATTTTGGGAACCTACTAGTATGCTTGATGCTATACTTTACCAAAGAGGTACCTGGCATAGGTCACAAGGATTTTGGTTATGACATCTGAGTAGGCATACAGATTCAGGAAGCTTTCATTGGTATGGGCACTGACTATGATAAGAACATTGTAGATTACTTCAAAACATTTCAAACTAAGATGAGAGCAAGAGAGAGATTACTGCAAAGCATTATTGATAAGTATGACAAGAAAATATTATTTATCATTAAGCAAGATGAAACTTTGATGGAATTTATAAGCCCTAGAACTATTTGGGTTACTGAGATGGGTTATGAGGTAGACCTACCTGTTCTGGAGACATATGCAAAAGCTCTACTTGATGCACCAAGGGAGCCATTTGAGAAATTCTTTGGTAGTGCAAAAACCATTGAGAGTAATGTATCTATGCAGAAGATGAGAAAAAGAGGAGAAACGTTTATCAGAGATGCCTCTAAGAAGGTCAATGAAATCAAGGAAAATGTCATGAATATCAGTGGTATATCAGCTAGTGAGCATGACAGACTACAACCTGAAGCACATGTTTAACCGTTTGTAACATCTTCTGATACTGACAATGGCAAGGTTGCTAAGTTTAAGAGAGTGGAAAGGAAAAGGAAAACCTCATCAATACCTTCTCCTCCTCCTAAGAAAACTAGAACACTAAGGAAAAAGAAGCAAACAGTTAGGGAACCGCAAAAGAAACTTACACCAAAGAAGAAACAGACACTGGTTACCCCTACATTGGATGATCTACTGAATGATATTACACAGGAAGGTAATATGGTAAATGTAAATAAATGGTATAATTCTTTTAAGGATTCTAACAAACAAACTATTGAAGAAAGAATTATTTTACATTTAGATATTTACAAGAAAGTTTTGATAGAAGTAATTGATGATTTACCCAATGATTTATACATGAGATTAGAAGCTAAAAAGCTATCTGTGATGGAACTCGATAAGAAATTGAAAGTTGAAGCACTCTTGGTTGTACATCCCGTAAACTCTAAGGAAGAGATAGATGAGCTTATATCTGAAGCAAACCGGTCAGTATTTGTCAATGGGCATTGGCAAGTAAGCCTGATGGCTGGAAGGGTTAAGGAAATTGCAGATGAGACTGTAGATAAATGGGACATATTTTTTTTGAAAAGGAAAAGGAAGAGGAAAGAAACAAACCAAAAGTGGAAAAGACATTCAAGGTATATCAAAAAGATAAGGGAAAAGGTAAAGTAGGTGGTGTACTTGCTATAAAAGTAATAGATAACATCCCTCCACCGGCTCAGGACACCCCTCCATTAACTTCAACATCACTTGTACATACAGCTAATCCACCAGATATGGCTACTGAAGGTGTAAGTCATGATGATACTAACCCAGAGTAAGAAATACTTTTTACCATGAATGTGGATACACATGATATAAACATTCTTATGGACAAAGAGACTATAGAAGTTAAGGACAACAAGATCTCTGAGATACTGGCACACATTGTTGACTCTCAGGAAACTAGGATACTAGCACAAGCTGAGTAACAGGAGACTGAGAAACCAACAGAGGACAAGGTAACTAACATAGAGCAACTAGAATCAGAGAAACCAATAGTTGTACAGACTAAGAAACAATCTGAGGTAGAGGTTCATGTTGAGTCTGGGAAACCAGCAGTTGCAGAGGTGCTTAATCAAACTAAGAAACCATCAAAGGTAGAGGTACATACACAGATAGATCCACCAGAAGAAAATGTAAGTAAAGTGGAAGCATCTGATGGAAATAAAGAGGATATAGTAAAGGTAATTAGACAAACATCTATTGAGAAGAAACCCATAGCAGAACCAAGCACATCAATAGGAGTGTTGGCAATATAGCATTATAATAGACAATGAAAGATTGTTGACATTTCAATAAGGATATTGAGAAGGTTGTTGATGATTATGGATATAACTGATTAAGGATGTTTACTGTCTTGATATTATTATTTTGTCATTGATGTCAAGAAATTGATTTTCTAATTCAGTATGATGTTGCCATATCTTGAGAAGTATGATTTGAACAATATAAAGATGTCAGTAAAAGACATAGAAAAGATTATGATGAATAAGAGGATGAATAAGGTTTTCAATGGGCAACTATTACTGAGTCAGACAATGATGAGATCATGATGTTTAGATTGTTTTAACATCATACATATGTTGTAAATTGTAAGGTTAATACTATACTATGTTACCAAGCAAAGAACCTAGTCGGTAAACCCTAAGGAACCTAGTCGGTAAACCCTAAGGTTATCGCTATCGATTAATGAAGGCAGAATGTCTACCAAGTGAAGTTTAGTATTTACCGAGTTGTAACCGAGTTGTAACCGAGCTATAACAAAATGCATTAAATGTTTAAATGCATTATTTAATGAAGGAAGCTGATGAACTAGAATTGATTAAATGATTGGTATGCCGCACATGAAGTTTGTTAATGAATCTATGGCAAAGGAAGATCGGCATGAAGATCTACAGTGCAGATTGAACCGCAATACCCTAGCACAAGTTCCAAGAAATATATGCAAGTTCCAAGGTAGGATAAAACATTTTCAGATCGAAAGATGCATTGAACCTGGACAAGTTTGAAGATCTAATGGCTATGATTGATCATGGGAAATGTGATTAAGGAGATTAAGCAGTTAGCTAATTGTTTATAAATAGGGAATTGTTGATAAACAATGTAAGTGGGCAAGTGTATGCACAGGGATGCTACATAGTGATTACTGAGCATAGAAGCTTGAAGACCTATTTGAATAATAGAGTATAGAAGCCCAATAGATGGACAAGATTAGCTCTATGTCTAGATTGTATTGAACAAATAAAAATATTCTTTAGCATTTTAGATGTGAAGTTGCAGATAGATTTTTTATTACTGTTATTTTGTGAAAGTGATAGAAAATCTCTTAACCGAGTGGACTTAACAGTCTTATTTATCAAACCTGCTAGCAACGTGACATTCTGATTGAGTGTTTGAAATCCTTTAACAAGGTCACTTCTAACAAGGTGAAGATCCTAACAGATCTGAGGGAAATCCCTTAATCGGGTCACATCTAGCAATGTGTTTGTAATCTTTAACAGGATTTGCTTTTAATCGAGCATACTCTAGAAGAGTATATTTCTTAGTGGGTCTGAAATCCCACAGTGGTTTTTCCCTATTTGGGTTTCCACATTAAATCTGGTGTTATGAGGTTTATGATGTTTATATGATTTTGAGTTTGCATGTTTAACAATTTTTGTTATATTACTAGAGTATATGTTACCAAGGTTGAATCTGATGTTTTTATAGAAGATTAAGTTTGTATGATTCACCCCCCCCTCTCATCTTGTTGGCTATTGGATCTGTACTTACATTAAGTATCAGAACTATCAAGGAGAATTCAAACCTATGAACATAACAAAGGTTCTATTGGATTCTATTAAGAGGATAACTGATTGCAATTCCTTAGCATTTAAGGCAATTGATAACACATTACCTATTCTGAAGATGATTGCACCTAATTGTCAGATAGACCATATTAATGATTCTTTAGGTAAATTGGACACATTGTCCAAATTCATTGTTGATAATGTCATAACTCTGGAAAAGGTAAATGAGGATACCATTAAGGAGAGAGTTGACAAAGAGAAAAATACATTCTTTGAGAATACTATAAAGAAATGTACCGATCACTTGGACACACTTTTACCGGTACTTAATTCTGCAATTTTGGAGTATAAGGAGTTGTATAGAGAAGCCTGCAAACCTCATTATTTGACAGAGGACATTGATGAGGAGATCAAAAAGACACAAAAAGAGATTGATGACATAGAGGACAACATGATAGGTTCACCTGAACTTATCTTAGTTTTTGAGCAGGAAATGGCAGTTTTTGAGCAGAAGTTAGGAAACTTGAGAAAGAGAAGGCAAGAATAAGGCTGAAGGACCAAGAAATAAAGAATAAATTTGGTCTAAGATTGGACACTCTTATTACTCAGAGAGTTAAATTATCTAAGGCAACAGTTCAAGGAGAATGATCACCGGAGCAACAAATGCACTATCTCACTAGTATGATCTAGCAAACTGAGGCAACTCTAACTGATAGCAACAAGTTTATGTAGATTTTGAATCTAGTTTTGGCAAACATCTTTTAGATAGTAACCAACCGATTATAGACCTTAAGGTAGAATTTTTGTACTCTTTTGATTATTTATGACATCCTTTGTCATTGATGTCAAAGGGGGAGTAAAGGAGAGAAAAATGCATGTACATAGGAGATCACTTGCTCAAGGGGAGCATATCTTTTTGGATTTTAGTTTTGGGATAACAGTTTTGGATTTTTCTCATGAGTGTTGTCATCAATGCCAAAGGGGGAAATTATTGGCATTGTACACTCTAATGAGAATGGTTGATGTTGTCATTGATGGCAACCAACTGGCACCAACCAGTAATAGGTTTCTACATGCACAGGCATCACAAACTTCATGCACTGGCAAACTCCGGCACTGGCAAGTGCTTACATCAGCATTCAGATTACATGAGCAACAAAGCATACTGGCACTTAAGTCGACATGGGATGAACTTTTGTTTATTTTAATATAATTATCTTTTGTAAGATGACTTGGTATATTGTAAAAGACTCATATGTATGAGATCTTATAGGTCATTTTAAAGTAGTAGATATGGTGAATAAAGTAGGAAATTATTGTATAAGATGATATAGTGGACAACGAAGGTTTTGGTTAATGATTGAGCTTAAAATGGTACTAAAATTGGCATTAGAGATGTTGTTTTGAGTAGTACATTGTATTGGATTTAATTATCCATTTTGTAGTCAGTGAGACTCTTCTTTGAGTAGTGAGCTCTAGGCTGTTGGGCTCCTTGCATGTGCAGGCCCCTATTGTACAATAGTATTTATTCATTGGAAGTGAGTAAATATTGTGGGTCACAAATCCCACCAAGGTTTTTCCCACACCGGGTTTCCTCGTTAAATATCTTGTGTTATGGTGTGTTTCTATGTTGTCTCTATTATTTTTGTTTACTGCATTAATTCTTGTTTACTAGTACACTATTTTGGGTGGCAAAGTTATAAATAAGTTTAAATATACAACTAACCAGTTAGACACTAATTCATCCCCCCTCTTAGTGTCTGTGGGACTGTCATTGAATCTAACATCCCCCTATGGTAAGTGATCGATCTTTAGCTTGTTAAATTTCAGAATTTGTAAATTTTTTGCATGAATTTCTCATTTTAATTTTGCTTTAGCTCATGTCTTGTTGTTTCATCATACTGCCAAGTAGGGTTTATCGTACGAGTAACTGTTAAATAGTGTTTACTCGTATAAAGTCATTTATTTTGTCATTTTGTAGATACCCTTAGGTCATACTAAACATTTCATCAGGTTCTATTTAGTCGTACTATTTGAGATAGGGACTTGTCTTATCTTATTTACTCATATTGTTCGTGGGCTTTACTCATACGAGTTGCTACCTCTATTTATTTACTCATTTCAAAAATAGTGAGCATTTTTTAGCATCGAAACATGAAATTTTGATTTCCATGATTGATTAGGTGGATTCATGGGCACTTTTGACAGCTTTCTAACTCAAATTGTATTGAGTATTGATGAGTTTCTATTTAATTTTGCATGTTAGTTTGTCAGACATATAGTTTCGGTGTACCTATCCACTGACCATTAGATTACTTTGATAACTCTCATATTCTCAGAGGGCTCATATTGAGGCATGTGATTTTGGACACTTGTTGCAGATGCCAGATATTCATGTGAATCATAGATTGCTAAGTGCATTAGTCGAGAGATTCTATTTAGAGAATAACACATTTCACCTGCCTACCGGGGAGATGACGATTACTCCCAAGGACATATATAGGATTATGAGGATTCCTTTTTCAGGTGGCAGAGTGGACTATGATTCTTCTCCTCAGGTGGGGATTATAACATTACACAAGGTATTTCAGGATGACAATCTTATTGTGCGATCCATTTCATGGGATGACATGATGAGCAGATATGGAGGGAGATTTCTTGTTGCTTGTGTGTTGGCTAGACTGATAGGATGTTTTGTTATGCCGGATAGAGGTCAACAAGGATTCTAGTGTGGCTGGGGGAGGATTTTGGAGATGTTAGTTGCTCAACCGAGGAGATTAGGTTGGGGATGTTGCTTGCTGGCACATATGTATCATGAGATGCATGAAATCACATACCAAGATGTGAAGAGAATGGTTGTTGGAGTTCTTATTCTATAGATATGGGCATGGGAGCATATCCCAGTGTGCAAGCTAGTGGTTGATGATTCGAGAGAGGCACATCAGCCCATCATGTGTCGATATTCAGGTTACTTGATGCAACCCCACTTGGGGAAGACAATTTTTTGGAGACACCAGTTGAATGACCTGATTGCAGTTGTTTGGAGGCCTTATAGGGGTTTAGAGGAGTGGGATGACTAGAGGCATGAGTGGAGATTGATGTTTATAACACACCCACTCATTGGGAGATCGCAGACAGTTATTGAACAGTTTATTGTAAGCCAGGTGATGAGGCAGTACGGGTGAGTGCAAACCATTTCATAGGAGTTTACTACTTACCTTTGGTTTGGGTATGAGGAGAGGAAGGGATGGGGGCCAAATTTATCTTACGCCCTAGTAGTACAGGAGATGATATCCCTCTAGCTATAGTGTTGGGATTATTTAGAGGACATTTTTGATGCGAGGGTGACCCCAGAGTATAGGGATGAGTCCTTGAGACATCCATTCCCATAGTTTATAGATCTAGGAGAGTAAGCACCTCAAATTGATGAGGGTGGAGAGGATGTACCAACTCAAGCATAGGGAAGGGCTTAGGTACAAGGATAGAGAGTGGATCCGCCTAGGCAGACAAGAGGTGATCTCGATGCAAGCAGCAATAGGGAACCAGTGATTGGTTAGTAGTGGAGGAGGGGAGAGGGTGGTTCATTGGGTTTAGTCGGAGGAGAGGGAGGTGGAGCTTGGGATGTAGGGGCTAGAGGTGGTATTGGTGGTGAGGGGGAGATGGGAGAGAGAGCTACCCCTTGATAGGTGCAACAACGGAGGGATGGGCCGGGTGAGGGAGGAGAGGAGGAGATACCTTAGGGACAGACACCAACGGATATGATCTCTATGCTGAGAGGGAAGTTGAGGACTCTCTAGAAATAGCTAGCAGTCAGGTTGCAGAGTGCGATTAGGAGGTATTCAGATTACAAGGAGAGTTAGTTTCCTTCCAGCATGAGGTTCTACATCAGTCCAACTGAGAAGCGTATTATGTGGCAGCATATAGTGCAGTAGTGCCGATAGACAGATAGGTGGATCCTTACTCACAATATATGGCTAGATCAAAGGGAGCATAGACACCTCGATAGTTTGATGTTCCACAGACACCTCCTCCTCCACCAGGTGACGAGGGAGAGGGCCAAAGCTAGATTATTATAGGCTCTGTGTTATGTTGTATACCCCATTTTTGTAGTTTATGCGATTCTTGCCTTGATAGACATTATTTATGATAATTGATATCATTTGTACCCGTTTGACATTGACATTTTGATGAGATATATACGACACATGATTTGATCTCATTGTTCTTGTGTTGAGTTTTTGTGAGATGTCCTTCTATATGCATTTTTCTACTTGATATTCTAAATGAATGCATTTCTTTTTAGTATGTATGTAATGTAGATGAATATGGATGTTTTTGTTTATTTTTCATATGCAATAAATGAGAAAAATGATGAGCTAATGATGTAAATGTATATTTTTTTGTTTTTCATGTAATAATATGAATGTAAATGAATGCTGAATGAACTTATGGATCTATATATGATATACTCATGAATGTAGCGAACATCTCATGTAAGATTTTAGATTTTGATGCTCAATAACTCAATCATGTCGATAAAGTCATTTGACCACTTGGCGAAGAAATGATGATTGTTTCGAAGTCAAATTCTCATTCAAAGAGCAAAGAGAGAGATTATATTATTTTGAAATCACTTGTAATGCACAAAATTAAGAATGAATGCAGCCTAAAACTAAGTCACTAGATTTTAATTTACTTTTTATCATCACTGAGCGGAAATATAGGAATAAACATAAGCATCAAAGCACGAAGAACCAGGATGACCTGAATGTCACGTCCTTTTTAATATAGCAAGCGAACATAAGCATCAAGGCATAAAGAGACAAGATGACTTGAATGTTGCCTGCATGCAAGTGCACCAGACAAAGAAGAGTTCCTTGTTATATGCAATATTGATTATCTTGTCTGCAATGACCATTGTATTGTTCATATCCTAGGATAGATTAAGTATGCATCTAGATTGCATGATAAAGAAAGTTACTCAAAAAAGACAAGGAAATGATTCCAACCTCCCTATAGCATATGAATAAATGGAGTCGAGGTATGTGTGGCGAGTTCATCTTGATGTGAAGGAACTTATCACAGACACCCAACTTATGAGATGTTTTCAACTCATCAGAATTACTCCTACAAGCATAAAACAAAGAAAAGTATCATGCCCCCACTCCTTGCTCCTCTTAGTCAAGATAAACTTACTCGAGTTACTCAAAGGGAATAATAATCAAAAACCAAGTTAAAAGACAACATTCAAAGAAAATTTTAATCAGAGCTCAAACAGTTTTCAGTGTTCTTTGTGTTATGTGTTTATTCAATGGTAAAACTCTGTAGTGGATAGGAGATAGGTGACAGACTCAAATTGAATGACCTAGTACTACTGACAGAAAAATGACTTGGTTGAACTTCTTAGGACATTTAAATTGATCAGTTGATTACCCTAAGACTAGGACGTTGATCGGTTTCAATCCATGAGGGTTCTAAGAAGAACCAAGGTGTCACAAAAGAGACTGAAGGATATATACAAGCTAAAGTGAAGATGCAAAAAAGAGGGAAATAAAGCAATAAATGCCAAATTTGTGTTGATAGATGGAGCACTTCAGTACAAGAGTTGCCTGTTTACCAGGTTTTCACCTTCTTGGAAAAGATTATTTCTTTCTTTTTTTTTCTTTTTTCTTTTTTTTCTTAGGACTTTTTTTGATTTTTAGAATTTCTTCAGGAATTTTTAGTTGTATAGATTGTTGGAGTAAAGAATGCTAGGTATAGAATTTCTTCAAGTGGATGGTGTTGATTGGTTCATGAAGTTTTTCTCCTTCCAATGTTGAGAGTTGATAAGCGCCAAAGCGAAACGCTGCATTAACGATGTAGGGACCCAACCAGTTGGGTTCAAACTTCCCCTTTTGTTCTCAAAATTGTTAATTTTTAGGATTCTCTCTTAAAACAAGGTCACCAACCTGAAATTCTCTATGTCAAACATTCTTGTTATAGCCTCTAGACATTCTCTTCCGATAAGCTCTCAAATGATCAAACACCACTTGCCGATGTTCATCTAGCAATTCAAGTTCTTGTAATCTAGATATTCTGTGATCATTGTCAGTGATAAGACCTTGTAGAGAAACTCTCAAAGAATGGATTTCCACCTTTATAGGAAAGACTACTTCAGCCCCATATACCAAAGAAAAAGGTATAGCTCCTGTAGGTGTTCTGATGCTTGTTCGATAAGCCCATAGTACCAGATTGATCTGTAGATGCCAATCCTTCCTAGATTTGTTGACTATTCTATGTAAGATAGTCAACAGATTTTTATTAGATACTTCAGCCTAGCCGTTACCTTGAGGGTAATATATAGAAGACCAATGTTGTTTGATTTTTAACCTTTCGTAGAGCTCATCTAGATCCTTGTTTTTGAACTGTCCTCCATTGTCAATCACAATCAAAGAAGGTATGTCATACCTACAAATAATATAGTTAAGAATGAACATAGCTACCTATTTGTCAGTTGCTTTTATTAGTAGGACTACTTCAACCCAATTGGTGAAGTATTCAGTCCCAGTTATGATAAACTTGTCCCCATTAGAGGATGCAAGATAGATTTTGCCGATGAGATCAAATGCCCATTGTTGAAAAGGCTAATGTGTGATAAAAGGTATTAGCTCTCTTGTTGGAGCATGTATGAGATGCCCATGTAGCTGACATTTCTCACAAGTTTTAGCAAATTTTATAGCATCTTTTTCCATATCTGGTCAATAGTGTTAGGGTTTCAAGGAGATCCGAAGCAAATATGAACTAACAATTATATGCAGATTTAAATACAAAAGATAAAGAAATAAAATAGGACACAGATAACACAAAGATTTAACGTGGTTCACCCAGAATGGGTTACGTCCACCATACACAGTCGTCCAATCTTTCTTATTATCCAGCAAAAATATTACATCAACCTTGCAATTCCTTAAGAATCCTAGTCACTTATAACATGCATTTTTAGGGCAACAAACAAAGTTGTCCTTTTTAGGGTTTTATTACAATGTCAGTTTTCATCAACAAAAAAATGGCAAAAAAAAATTTCTCGGGGGCTGCCACCCCTGAACCCCCGCAGCGGGCTTCGCCCACTTTCTCGGGGCCTGGCTTGGCCCCAAACCTCAGTGGGGATACATGCTGAGTGTACAATACTTTGCTAATCAGTCACCACATATCAACAATCTCCCACTTGGAGACTGATCAAGCTCCACACCAAACAAATAGTAGCCAACCCGTAGCAGTTTTTGAGCTAAAGCTAGATCGTTTGAGTGAGATCCACAAATACCTTCATGGACTTCAGATAATGCATGTGGGGACTCTTCAGGTTCTAAACACCTAAGCAAATTACTATCCAAAAATTTCCTATACAAATTGTTAGCAACGATGACATACCGTGAAGAGTTTCGGATTAGGTTTCTTTTCTCATTACAGGTAAGGTTATTAGGGATAATTTGGTCACAAAAGTAAGAGTGGATATGACTATAGTGAGATGAGTCATGTCCAATGATAGACTAGACCATTTGGGACTCAGGGGAATCATAAGCAGGATAATGAAGCTCTTCCACTAGGAATTCATAGCGATACTCAAATTCTTGTAGTTGTATTATAGATGCCATTGTAGCAATAGCATCAACTACTCTGTTTGATTTCAGAATCTGCTGAAATGATACAAAGGTAAATTAATTCTTAAATTTATCAACCATTCTTTTGTAGGGAATCAGTTTTTCATCTCGAGTTTGATATATATCATTGATTTGGTTAATTATTATCCAAGAGTCACCATAGATGTATAACTCAACAACTTTCCATTCAATAGCTAGCTTGATTCCATTTACCAAGGCTTCATATTCTACAATATTGTTTGTAAGAAGGAAAGAGGATCTTGTACACCTTTGGGATTGAGTATCTTTGAGGAGTGATAAAAAGAATTCCAGTACCAGAACCTTGTTGAGTAAAAGACCCATCAAAGAAAATTTTCCAGGATCGCTGAGTAAGGTGCATTATGGATTCATCCGAAAATTCTATGTGCAAAGGTTGATTGTCTTGAAGCAGAGCACTAGCAAGTTGATCTGCAATAACATGTCCTTTGATAGCTTTGTGTTCTATATATTCAATATCAAATTTTGTATGTATCATAACCCACTTAGCCAATCTCCCTATAAGTGTTGCCTTGCTGAGAAGATATTTGAGCAGATCTATCTTAGCCACTAGTTTGATAGAATGTGCTAGCATTTAATGTCTTAATTTATATGATGCGAAGACCAATGCCAGATAATATTTCTCAATAATAGTATAGTTCATCTCATAGGACACCAATGTTCGGCTGATATAATATATATCTCTTTCCTTTCTATTCTCATCCTGTTGATCCAAAAGTGCCCCCAGTGATGTATCAGTAGCTAATATGTAAAGTATCAAAGGTTTGTTTTGAATTGGTGGCATTAAGATAGGTAGATTAGAAAGATATTCCTTGATTTTCTTTAGATGTTGTTCACATTCTTCATCCCAGTTGTACGTAACTCCTTTCTGTAAAGCTTTTGATCTATGAGCTGAGAGATGAAACATCTTATTGATTGGAGTTGCCCTTGTAGATTCCTCATTTGACTGACATTCTTTGGAGGTGGCATGTCCATGATACCTTTAACCTTTTCTGGGTCCACTTCAACTCCTTTCGCTGAAACAATGTATCCTAGGAGCTTTCCAAATGTGACTCCAAATGCACATTTCTTGGGATTTAATCTGAGTTTAAATTTTTCCATCCTGTCTAAGTTTGGACCCAATTCTAAAAGATGTGTTGATCTTTTTCATAGATTTGAGTAGAGTATCATTGACATAGTCATCCATGTTTTTGTGCATCGTGTATACACCTAAAAATGGTCTGAAGATAATTAATTAAATAAGAAATTATTAAATTTTTAATTTTTTAATTTTTTAAAAATAATACCTGGTAAACTTTTTAAAATGACTGGCGATGCTGGCATGACACGCCCTCTGGCTCCATGTGAAATGCTTCTAACCCAGAGATATGAACCAGTGAGGCCACAATAGGGGGACCTCATCCCCACACTTCAGTTGTTCAAACCTGCGAGCACAACGACCCAGCGAAGACACAAGGCCTGCAAGCACAATGGCCTAGCAAGGGTTTGAACCTTGGTGGCCGCTTCACCAACAAAGTGTTTTAACTGCGACACTACATGTCCGAAGACAAATTCCTCAATTATTTAATTAATCCCCCTTCCCAATATAATAAAATTCACTAGCAATTTGATTAAATTCCCCCATTCACCTACTTATTAATAAATCTAAGGATTTATTTAATAAGTTCATTTCAATAGTCCCCTTTGATTAATTGATTAATTAATCCTCCCCCCATTTAATTCATTTCATCTAATCCCCTAATTAATGAAAACAAATCAATTTATGAGTTGTTGAAAGTTAATTAGCCTTTTCCTATTATTTGAATCTTTAAATTCAAATTCCCCACATTTCTCCTAACTTCTAACCACCTAACCTAACCCATTCCACCTAATCCTAGGTTTAACAAACCCTATCCTCTTGCACATCCTAAACTCCTTATCCTAACTTCCTATGGGTTGGATATTCTCCCCTTGAGACACATTGCACTTATGCCACATGTCTCCTCCCTTGGATGCTTTCCCTTTTGTGAGCAATATTCTTTGACACTTGTCCCCACAGAGATGACAAGTGTCCCTCCCTCCAACCTCTTCTCCAACCTCCTCCAATTTGACCCTTGATATCTTCAGACTCAATTTTGACCATTGATTCCTGCCACCTCACCCCTGGCCTTGGAAATCCTATAAATATCCCCCATTTTGGAGCACAAAGGATCCCATCTCATCCCATCTCAAGCATTGTTATTATAGGCATATCATTTCTAACATTATAGTTTAGTATTGTTATCATTTATTGCATCTTAGATCTATCTTAATTTGATCATCTTCTAGTATAATTGCTTAATCATATAGCATAACCAATCTCTCATATAGCTTAATTGCATCTATTATATAGCATAATCATGCATACCATTAGCATAATTAGCTTCTGGGATCAATCTAGTTTAATCATGCTTTTATATAGCTTTCACATCATATCATTTTAAATCCTCTATCTTGGTGTAGTCAAGTCACTAGGATTGCTCATCTAGATCTGAGAGTAAATCCATACTTGCATCTCTTAGGAGGCAATAGGTTGCTTTTCCATGGTTTATCTTTCATTTGATTTCAATTTGCTAACCATGCTTGTAATGATCTATTGAGTGTTTGTGTTCCAGCTGTAGGTACCCTACTTCACACTCACAACATTTTAGTGCCCACCGTGGGGTCAGAAATCTAATTTCTTGGCCTCTTGCATCTTCAAATCTTCAATCTCATGGATCTTTGGCCGCACTGTCTTCAAAATCTCGTGTGAGTACATTTTTAGTACCATACAAGTTTCTTTGTGAACTTGTATGGGTATGTGGGAATACTTGTACTACTATGTGAGGAAACTCGTATGATTTTTTGTTTCTGTCTTTTCATAAACAGAGTTCATTTTAGGATTTTTATGGCTAAATTTGGCTATTACTAATGCTAACCTTGGTCCAATTTTGAGTTTTCTAGCACCCTAACTGGTTTTCTGCAGAACATTTGTCCAAGATTACCAAAGAATCAATTACTCAAAACAACATGATTACCAATGTATTGGTTTTGCAGGTTGCCTAAGGAAGCCCAACCAAACTTTGTGTCTTCTTAAAGTTTTCTATGCACACTTAATTTTCTATTGGTAAATGAACAATCTTGTTTTCTATGCTTGAGAAGTTGTCTAAAAGGTAGTAGAGTATGCTCTTGTCCATATGGACAATTATAAATCCTGACCCTTGAAGCACTTCTACATTTGAGATTTGAATACCTTTAGCGAGCCTGTCACAATGGGAAAAAGTAATCACCTTGTGAGAACGACCCATGTGAGTATAGCTAGACCTAAGCTTTCTGACTCACTCTAAAAAATAGGCCTCTCAGGATTAAAGTCTCAAAGGATGGGATTATTTGAGATCTCTCATATCGAACATTTAGTAGGGCCTCGCAGTCTCAATCATGCTTATGTGACTACTTCTTGTTTCGGTACCTTCTTGGGCTATATGCCTCAATCGTGCTTGCGTGACTGGAAGGGGTAATTCCAAACAAAAATACTTACTACGAACCCTAAGATAGAAGCTACCCGGTTCACCTTCGAAAGGGGGATAATCTTTGTGCAAGAGAGATAGTAACTCTCCCAAGACACTTGCCATATCATGCCCCCATTATCATTTGGAGTTGAATAATACGGTATTGAGAATCCATTGCATGAGACTCAGTGGCCATTTTCTGATTAGCTATTGGGTGTGTACCTAAGTTTGCAAGCAAAGGTTTTCTCTCTTAGCCAACTTCCTTCGGATTTATCATGTTGTGCTTGAGGTCACTTATCATATTGCGTGTTTACTGTGTTTTCATCCTTGACACTGAGACTGAAACATCTAAAACTGGAAAACATAACCAAAACATCAAACATCATTGATCAAAACTCTGTCAAAGTCAAAAATTTGTCTCTGCTCTATCCTAAGTCGTACTAGTTGTCGCTTCTCTATCAAAGACACTAGAAGATGGGAGATTTGAAACCTTACCTGACTACTATCAACAAAGGCAATTAACATTGGGACAATAGAGCAACCAAATATTCTACATCCAGCAACTTCTCTATCAGAACAAGAAATATAGATATATACGAAATTCTTCAAATGATGGAAAATCAATTTCTCCTAGTCATATGCAAACATGCCAGGGTTGGATCTAGATCTTATTATGCATCACTTAAATGTCAATATAGGAGCCAAACCAGTTAAACAGAAATTAAGGAAGATGCATCCTCATATCGATCTTCTTGTCAAAGAAGAACTAAAGAAATTACTGGATGTAGGATTCATCAGACCTGTAGCATATCCTCAATGGGTATCAAACATAGTTCCTATTTCTAAACCGGATAAAAGTATCAGAGTATGCAAAGACTTCAGAGATCTCATGTCCAAAGGATGACTTTCCTTTGCCTAATATTGACATCATTGTGGATTTAACTGTGGGACACTATATGTTTTCTCTAATGGATGGTTTCTTAGGATACAACCAGATTAAAATAGCTCCTGAAGATCAAGAAAAGATAGCTTTCACATGTCCATGGGGTACTTTCTGCTGGAATGTCATGCCATTTGGACTAAAGAATGCAGGTGCTACATATCAGAGAGTCATGACAATGATATTTCATGACATGATGCATACATTAATGGAAGACTATGTGGATGACATATTGGCAAAATCATACAACAGAGAAGAACATCTGGAAATACTAGAAAAGATCTTTGGTTGGTTAGAACAATACAAGCTAAGGCTCAATCCTAAGAAATGTGCCTTTGGTGTCACTTCAGGTAAGCTATTGGGATACATTGTTTTAGCTAGGGGTATTGAAGTAGATCCAGCCAAGGTCAAAGCAATCATGGAAATGGCATCTCCCAAGAATATTAGTCAACTCGAGGCACTTCAAGGAAGACTACAGTCAATCAGAAGATTTGTTGCTTAGATAGCAGATAAATGTCAACCATTTACTCATCTATTGCACAAGAATATCCATTTCAAATGGGACCATCAATGTGAAGAAGCATTCAACAAAATCAAAGAATATCTCATGCAACCACCCGTGCTAATGTCACAAATTCAAGGAAAGTTGTTGTTACTATATGTATCAACCACAATAATATCATTAGGAGTTATGCTCACACAACAAGATAATGAAGGAAAAGAACGAGCTATCTACTACATCAATAGAACATTAGTGGGATATGAGCTCAACTATTCACCAATAGGAAAAACATGTTTGGCAGTGGTGTTTGCTTCTCAAAAATTGAGACACTATATACTATCTCACTCTATCAAGTTGATTGCTAAAATCGATCCATTAAAGTATTTACTCAGTAAGGCGACATTAATAGGAAGATTATCAAAATGGATCATGATCCTAAACAAGTTTGATATTGAGTATGTGGACAAAACAGCTATCAAGGGGCAAGTCATTGCAGAACAACTAGCAGAGGTACCACTTCAAGATGATCATCCTTTACACATTGAATTTCTTGATGCTGATATCCTAACGGTCACCACAAAGACATGGCAATTGTACTTTGATGGTTCATATACACATCATGGATTAGGAGTAGGCATCCTATTCATCACACCACAAGGTCATACAATTCCAAAAGTGTAAAAATTAAGCTTTCCATGTACCAATAACATAGCAGAATATGAAGCTTTGGTCATAGGGATGAAAATGGCCATAGAATGGAACATTACACAACTTCAATCTTTGGAGACTCTCAACTCATCATCAATCAAATCAATGACGATTATCAAACAAAGGATGAAAAGATAATGCCTTATAAGAAGATGATTGATGATGTCAAGAAGTACTTTGTCGAAATAACTTTTGAGAAAATTTTGAGGAATGACAACAAGGTAGTAGATGCCATGGCAACAATTGATTCTCTACTTCAGACACAGGAAAATCAAGAGCGTTACGGATTCTTGGTGGAAGAGTTGTTCTACCCTGTTGATAATTGTCCTGATTCCCAAACTATTTGTCACCTTGTTGGGCATGATTCCTCCTACTATGGCCAAACTTATACATACCTAAAAGATAATATACTCCCTCCTGACTTGTCAAAGAACCAAAAGAGAAAATTTATTCGCCAATCCTCCCATTATACTCTTGTTGCGGATACCCTTTTTAAATGAGGTCTGGACAATACTCTTTTAAGATGTCTCGAGCAAGAAGAATCTGAGAAGGACTTAAATGAAGTCCATAATGGCATTTGTGGCACTCATTCAAGTGGTCTTACCCTTCTGAAAAACTCATACGCTTGGGCTATTATTGGCCAACTATGGAATGAGATTCTTTTCAAATAGCTAAAACATACAAACAATGTCAGATCCATATAAATTTGATTCATGCACCAACACAAGAACTTCATGCTTTGGCAACATCTTGGCCTTTCTGCCAATGGGGTCTTGATCTCATAGGAAAGATACATCCTCCTTCATCCAATGGTCACAAATTCATCCTTGTAGTTATAGAATATTTCACAAAATGGATTGAGGCAGTACCTCTCATAAATATCACAGGAAAATAAATTGCTGCATTTATCTTGAACTACATCATATGTCGCTATGGCATACCCATGACCATTATCACTGATAATGGGTGCTTGTTCAAGAATCAGGATGTACAAGAGCTATGTGAGAAATTCAAGATCCAACATAGATTTTTCACACCCTACTATCCGCAAGGAAATAGGCAAGCAGAAGCATAAAAAAAACTATTCTGAAAATCCTTAAAAAGATAGTGAATGATGCTGGCAGAGATTGGCATGTTCAATTGAACCCTTCTCTATGGGCCTACCATACCAGTATCTATACACCAATAGGCACCACACCTTTCTCTCTTGTCCATGGAATCAGAAACAATACTACCAATAGAAGTAGAGATACCTTCTCTCTGAGTATCATTAAAAGGTTTTATCCTAGATGAAGAACAACAAGTATCTAGACTGCAAGTGTTAGAATTGATTCATGAATGATGACAAAATGCCTTTGATTATTTGAAGGTGTATCAGCAAAGAATGTGTTGAAGTTATAATCACAATGTCAAACCAAGAGCCTTTAAAGTTGGAGAACTAGTGCTAGAGGAAAATCCATGCAACCAGGTAGCTCAAGAAAAGAAAGGGAAGTTTGAACCAAACTGGTTGGGTCCGTTTGTGGTCACAACAGTATTTGGGTCAGGAGCCTATTAGCTATCAACATAGGATGGAGATCAGCTCAAGGAACCCATCAATAGCATGCATCTGAAGAAGTTTTATATCTGAAAAAGAAGAAAAATCCAAGAACAGTGGAAAAGCAGAAAAATAAAAAATAGTGGAAAATCAAAAAATACAAAAAACAGCGAAAACAGGAAAAAAAAATTAAAAATAAAATATGAGAAAAGTGCAATAAAAATAGATGGTGAAAACCTGGCAATAGGCACTATCTGTTAGCTAACTCTTCCATCTATTAGTTCATGCATCCTCCTGCTTGCATTTCATTTTCCATCAGTTTTGTTCATAACCATAATAAGCCTTTGTACATATGCAGACATCACGGGTGATTTCTCACCATGGTTTGGATCATTGGGTATATCATAATAAGTTTGTTTCTAGGCTTGGGGAAAAATCCCGTACCTAGTTGGGAGCAAAATTTTCAATAGTTTTGAGCTTAATCAAACAGGTAGAACAACAGTTAGCCAATGCTTGTCAAGTGAAAGTGAGATGCATCCAACATTGAACACATGATCAGATTATCATTGATCAACCTATCATATCTCAGTCTAAGCATGACACACACATATCAATGGATGATTTTTTTTTACTAATAGTTTTAACACTTTATCAAAAATGGTTCAATGTTTATATCTTGATTTTTGTTATCATAATTTGTGAGTGACTCCAGGATGTCTCTAACTAGAGGAACAAGGATGGACCATGATATTTTTCTTGTCTGTTGTTTAAATTAATCATTAATATGTGAAAATTTTTCTTAGGACATGATCATTGGAGTGTCATCAAAGACATTTCCAATTTGCATATAGAAATGGTTAACACTACCTATTTTATGCAAACAACACTCAGGTCATCTTGGTTCAATTATACCTCAATGCTTGTGCTAACTTGCAATATCAAAATCCAAGAAAGTAGTGCTCAGGTCATCATGGTTCAATTATACCATCGATGTTTGCACTCACTTCCCACATTTTAAAAAGCTTAATGATGACACAAAGCAATAACCTAGTAACTAGCCTAATTGTAGCTTTGCAGTTTATTTGCATTTGCATTTAGCTTGCATTTCATTCTTGCATAGGATCACAAAAGCTCATCTTAGTCAAGGCCAAATCTCTCATAGGAATCATCAATGTATCATCAGAGGTGTATACACAATCAAAATGATGACTCATCTCTCTCCAAATGTTGTCAACCCAAAGTGAATCTTATGCTACTCCCTTGAATATGCCAACGTCAGACATCTGAATCTTCCTGCAATAGGATATCAACAAAATGTCAGTTTTTTATTTTATCAATCTTATCAATTCTTATCAATCCATCGCATCTAATCCATTCTATCATGTCCTATATAGGATGTATCCTTCCTGAAACCAGACGCTTTGATCATCTTTGTCTTATACAGGAGGTTTCATTCTTGAAACTAGACTTGATCTCAGTTTCATCAATTTAATCAATCTTATCAATTCAATCAAACTCTATCAATCATCACATCAAGAACCACATCACAATGATTGAATAACTTGCACTTTCATCAATCAATGTTGCAAAAATCAAATCATTTCTAATCAAGAAATTAATTTCACAAAGATTCAAACACTCCAAACGTCAATAATCTCAATTGATCTCATGAGGGGGCATCATCATATCACAATTTATCAATCAATGTCTGGGGCATTTTATCAAACCAATATCACATCAACATCATCAAAATGAGATTATTCTTTGAATAAATGCATCATCACACCTTTCTTCAAAGAGGGGCAAAATGTATATACCTAAAAATGATTTGAAGATAATTAATTAATTATTTAACTATCCCCCTTCCCAATTTAATTAAATTCACTAGAAATTTGATTAAATTCCCCCATTCACCTGGTTATTAATAAATCTAAGAATTTATTTAATAAGTTCATTTCAATAGTCCCCTTTGATTAATTAATTTGAATTAATTAATCCTCCCCCATTTAATTCATTTCTTCTAATCCCCTAATTAATTAAAACAAATCAATCTATGAGTTGTTGAAAGTTAATTAGCCTTTTCCTATTATTTAGATTTTTAAATTCAAATTCCCCACATGCCTCCTAACTTCTAACCACCTAACCTAACCACCCCCTAACCTTACCCATTGCACTTAATCCTGGGTTTAACTAGCCCTATCCTCTTGCACATCCTAAACTCCTTATCCTAACCTCCTATAGGTTGGATATTCTCCCCTTGAGACACATGGCACTTATGCCACATGTCTCCTCCCTTGGACACTTTCCCTCTTGTGAGAAATATTCCTTGACACTTGTCACCATAGAGATGACAAGTGTCCCTCCCTCCAACCTCTTCTCCAACCTCCTCCAATTTGACCCTTGATATCTTCAGACTCAATCTTGACCATTGATTCCTACCACCTCACCCCTGGCCTTGGAAATCCTATAAATATCCCCCATTTTGGAGCACAAAGTATCCCATCTCAAGCATTGTTATTATAGGCATATCATTTCTAGCATTATAGTTTAGCATTGTTATCATATATTGCATCTTAGATCTATCTTAATTTGATCATCTTCTAGTATAATTGCTTAATCATATAGCATAACCAATCTCTCATCTAGCTTATTTTCATCTATTATATAGCATAATCATGCATACCATTAGCATAATTAGCTTCTTGGATCAATCTAGTTTAATCATGTATTTATCTAGCTTGCACATCATATCATTTTAAATCCTTCATATTGGTGTAGTCAAGTCACTGGGATTGTTCATCTAGATCTGAGAGAAAATCCACACTCGCATCTCTTAGAAGGTGATAGATTGCTTTGCCATGGTTTATCTTTTATTTGATTTCAATTTTCTAACCATGCTTGTAATGATCTATTGAGTGTTTGTGTTGCAGCTGCAGGTACCCTATTTCACACTCACGACACATCATATCATGAAAAATTATTGTTACAACTCTTTGATAAGTGGTGCCTACATTCTTTAAGTTGAAGGGCATTACATTCCAGCAGGTTGCTCCCCATGCACAGGTGAACGATGTTTTCTCTTGATCCTTAGGTGCAATTTCGAATTGATTGTATCCAGAAAAACCATCCATCAGAGAGTACATTTCATAACTAGCAGTCATGTCCACTATCATGTCTATGTTGGGCAGTGAAAAATCATGTTTTGGACATCCTTTGTTTAAATATTTGAAATCTGTGCAAACACGTATTGATTTGTTAGGTTTGGAAATAGGTACAATATTAGATATCCACTCAGCATAATCAATTGCTCTGATGAATCCATCTTTTAGTAATTTTTGTAACTCAGCCTTAACAAGTAATACCACATGAGGATGCATTCTTTGGAGTTTTTGCATGATAGGTTTAAGTCCAAGAGCAATAGAAAGATGATGGATTATGAGGTCAGGATCCAGACCTAGCATATCAACATATGTCCATGAAAAATTGATCTTTTTTTCTGTAAAGAAATCAACAAATTATTTCAATTCTTCTACTGATAAGCATTGAGCCACATGTATGGTATGTTGAGCTTCTTTTGTTCTAATGTTTACTGGTTGTGTAGGTTCAACCAACACTAATGATCACTCTTGAATGTGATTAGGCAAAATATGAAGTATCTCACCTTTAGGTGCCTCAAAGAGGTTTTCACCATTAGATACGTCTCTTATTTTTATTATTTTTGATTTTGACACTGCCACAGTGTGGTTTTTGCCATCAGAACACTTATTTTTCTTTTTTTGATTTTTGAGGCTAAGATACTTGACATGTGTTGCAGTCATGTTCTCACTTTGTTCACTGGTGGAAGAGCCCATTTGTTCGACTACATTAATATAACAGGCTAATGTATAGTCATTGGAAAAGGTAGGGATATTCAAGGGCTGATCTTGGAGAGTACAGTCAATAAGCTCAAGATGTACCTAGGATAAAGATTCAATAGGTTCAAGGGAATTCATGGTATTGCCATTAGAACCTTAGACTGACAAGTTGAGTTCTAGGAGACTACCTTCCATAAGCATCTTGAGACCAGGAAGAGTTAGAACATGATTATCGAAGTTTACGTTAGTATTTAGGGGACCTAAACAAACATCTGTACCACTAGCACCGTCCTCTAGTTCAGACTGAACTACATATTGTGGTTCAATGGTAACATGATTTTTAGATAGATTTTTGACATTCATGACAAAGTAGTCATATTTTGGTGTCGATTAGGTAGTATCATAAATAGATCTTATTTTAGAGTGATCAGAGTCAAAAGATGAAGCCTCTGACCCCTCTTAAAGTGGCTTAGTGAAAGCATGTATAGTATCAATATCAACATCTTTTATGTTGCAATTTCCTTCATGATTTGGTTCAATGATCACTTGTAATTGACATACCTATTGACATAACCTTGATGACTCTGTTAGTCTCTGTCATCTTTCCCACAGCTTCCTCTGGGTTGATGACCGAACCTGCTTCTCTAGCCTCTAGTTCTTCATTTGTAGTTCCATATCTTATATACTCTATCTCATTAGAGGGAAATATAGTAGGTGAAGAAATTTCCTATGCTTTTCCTTATTTCAGTTGTTGTTCATAATCTTCTTGTCTTTTTAATATGATTTCCTCTATTTCCTTTTACAGCTTAAAGCATATTCTTTCTTGTGCTTTGTCTATGATATCATTAGGTTCTTTAGGAGTTTCTTCAGTAGATGCATTTGACAGAAGCTCTGGACCCCATTCACACTCATTCGATTCTAGTTCTAAATCCTCTACTTGCATTCTTCCCATATATGTGATAGGAATGTTTAGCGATGCAAACATGTTTTTAATTCCTTCTACCTCTTCTCTTATGTCTTCTGGAAAATCTACTTCTTGTAGTGTGATTGCTGATATAGTTGGAACTTGATTACAAGTTGCTTCTTCTCTCTTGATTTCCAATTCTTCTTGTTCTTTTTCATACTCATCCTGAATTTGCTAAGTATTTACTTCTTGTGATGTTGGAGATAGTATCTTTTCCCTCCACTTAGGCTATTGATGAGAAGCATGTTTTTTATTTAATGACTCTTCTAGATGGTAGCCGAGTCCAGTTTTATCATTTGTAGACTTAGTTTGTAACTTGATAGGTTTGATGATTTAATCTTGGCACTTTCCCAAAGGATTGGTACCTGAATATCCCATGTGTTGAATCATCTTATAACCTGGACCATATTGTTCAGGGGAAATATCATTGTGTTGTCCTTCTCTATTTTCACTCTCTTCTTTGAAAAGACATTTGAGAACTATTGCCTCTTCTATTTCATCTGCATGGGAAGCAAAGGACTGTACAAAAATACCATCATAGATTGCATTTGTATTTGAATTTTGTGGCTTCATAGCCTCTGATAGTTTTCTAAACTATCTTGGTGATGGCAGAAGAGACATCAATGAGAGTATAGGTTCTATCTTGTATCCATCCATATCAGTACCTGTGATTTTCAATTTCTTTTCTAAGTCTTTCATCAAAGTTTTTGAACTTTTGGCTATAGAGGTTGCTCTATTATGAGTAACAAGTGTATCAGCACACTGCTTTAAATCATTACAGGTGTAGGTTGTATCAGCAGGAACACTGACTTCAACTACATTGTAGGGAAATTTCAAACACTGATGGTAAGTAGATGACACTTCTTGCATTTCATGAATCCATGGTCTACCCAACAATATGTTTTAGGAGAGAGGAAGATCAAGCACCTAACAAATAACATCTCATTCTACAAATCCCACCCTAATCAGCAATAGTACCAGACCCTTAGATGTTCTTTCTTCTTCATCATAAGCTTTGATTGTTATTTTATTTGTTGGATAAATGACATTATCAAAAAATCCCAACTATATTAGTAAATTGTAGGTACAAATATTCAACCCAAAGCCTCCATCTATCAAAACACAATTAAATCAGTGCTTATGGATCATAGCTTCAATATGCAATGGTTGGTTATGCGGATGATTCAGTGAATTGTCATCTTCTTTAGAAAAGGACAAGTAGTGAGGTCAAGTTAGGTGACCCATTATAGATTGAAACCAACCAAAATCTAAGTCTTTAGGGACATTAGTAGTGAGAAAAGTTCTGTCCAGAATCTCTCTATGAGGAGAAGAGGTTTTAAGTAGTTCAAGAATGGAGATTTAAGCGGTAGTTCATTTTAATTGTTCAATAATGCTATAACCAGAAGAAGATGATGAAGTCAGCTTTTAGATTTAGTCATGATCATATCTGGTTGTTGGTTTGAAGAAGTTGGTAGGTTTGACGTTGGCAATGAATTTGATGATGTTTGATTAGGGGAGGAAGAGATATCTCCTTTGAGAGTAACCTTCTTTTGAGCGTGGGTTATGACATTTGCAGTTTGCATTTAATTTTGTTTATCTTTAACTATGATCACATTGTAATATTTAGATTGGGAAGATTCAATCATATTGATCACATTGTCATTATTGGCATAGGTGTAATTGACCTTGGCACCTCCCTTGGATTTTGAGGAATCACTTTGCTCATAAGAAGGTAAGGGATCTTTGAAAGCCTTGTGATCAACATTGGTTGCATGATTTCTAGCAATAATTTTGCCAGCATCGATGAGGTCTTGAATCTTGTGTTTGATTTTCATGCAATTATTTGTTGTATGAACCTTGTTTTGATGATATTCATAGTATTCATTTTGCCTCCACCATTTAGGTTTGACCTCAAGATCATATGGCTTAGAGTTGTCATGCAGGGGCACTTAGAAATTTTTGTTGAGTTTATTTCCAAGATGTTGGAATCATTTTTTTAGTTTTGTAATAAGGCCAAGAGGCCATAGAGTGTGTGCTCAAATGATTGTAAGGGCCCTAAGAGTTTTTGTTTGACCAATGTTGCCATGTGATCTCTTAAGGGTGTCAGGTAGAGCACTTAATAGGATAAGTTGTTTTTGGGTTGGTTGATGTTGTTTTGAGATTGTTAAGGTCATATGAGACATTTGAGAGTGACCAAATTCAGGTTTGAGAAAAGTTGCTCACCTATGCAACAATTTGCAAAATTTTCTCATAGCAACTTTGCAACATTTTCATATGCTAGTATAAAGCTTGGAAAGACCAATGATAATCAGTTGTTGAAAGTTGTTGAAGATATGAAGAAAATAAAGAAGTTTTAGATTCCCATTTGTGTGTGTTCTACCAAGTTTTTGTTGTTCTTGCAAGTTTGTATGACCTATACAGATCAAGCATTCCAAAATAGGGACATGGATTATTAGTCTAGTGTCTTACTTTCATTTTGTTTTTTATTTGGAATCTTCAAGTGTTTTAGTTTGTGAATAAACTCCATTTTGTTGCAGGCACGTTCAAGAGCCCTACAAAACCAGGGTTTTGAGAGAAAAATGGTTCCAACCTAACGTTCCATGGTGGATTTCCTCTCTAAAAGCCTATGGAATGGTAGGTTGTAATGTATTTTATGTTTTATTTTTGGTTTTGAGACAGGGGAAGCCAAATCAGATATTTTTCACCATACCCTAAGCTTGGCACGTTGAGTTGGCAAGCGTTAGGAAACATGGATAACAGGCCCTAATTGGGTGAGATCGGTGGGTGAAGGAGAAGTATGATTGGTTTGGACTTCCAAATGGAAGCATAGACCCCAAACTATCATCAATTCACTCAAGCAATCAGACCAGTGAAGGAGTTTTAACCAATCCCTATTTTTAAACCCTAGAAAGGGGCAATTAGGCCTAGTTAACCAGTAAGGGTTAGATATGTTAGTGACCAAACCCATCTCCGATTTTGAGATATTGTATGTAAAACCCTAAAGGGTGTCTAGGATGACAAAGAGTTCATAGGGTTGTTCAAGAATTTCAACCAGTGAATGTAGAAGACCTTGCTGACTGGGCTACTAGAACCGGTTAGGCCTAAAAGTGTAGTTTGTTTGTAAAACACCAAACCGGTAGGTGTCAAAAGCTCCTAAGTAAGGAATATGGTTGGTAATCTATCCAAAATCATCCAACCTAATGTGTGTATTATGGGGAATAAAGATCCTTTTGTAGAGGGGTTGAAATCTCCAGTTGAGTGTGAAAGGGTGAGGGAAAACAAGATCGTCAAAGAAAGAAAATGGAACTCAAAAAACAACAAAGAGCTTGTCCTAGCCTAAGGACCTTGCAAAGTTCAAAGAGGATAAGTCTTGCAGACCCTTAGAGGGTGTGAGGTATATAATCATTTGATGTTTCTTGTGTAGTTTGGAGGAGATACTTAGACAAGGTAGCACAAATTGATGATAGACAATCCACTCTACATCATATTGGTATCAGAGCCAATTGATTGAACAAAGTGGTGTATGTCCAGCCTAGAGGTTAAGTCAAAAGCTAGTAGCATGCCACCAAAGACAATGAGCCAAGAGGTCATTAGGAAGTTGGTCCAAGAAATTCTTAGTGAAGCCCAGGAGCAAGAAACCAAGAAAGGCAAGGGAAAAGTCACTGAATGGGGTGATGAAACTGATGATGAAGATGCAAATGTGATAGGGGTCATAACAGAAAAAAAGGAGTTGGACAAAGATTGACAGATCTTCTTGGATGCCCTCAAGTCACTCAATAAAGACAACATAGAAGGTTTACCTATCTACAATGGAAGCCTAAATGGTGAAGAGCTATTGGATTGGATAGAAACCTTGAACAATAATTTTGAATACAAGGAAGTTGCAAAAGAAAAGAGGGTCAATATGGCCAAGTCAAAATTAAAGGGATCAACCCTAGTGTGGTGGAACATGATGCAAGAAGAAAGAGAACAAACCAGGAAAAAGAACATCATCTCTTCGGAGAGAATGAAGATCATAATTAAAACTCAATTCTTACCCATAGATTATGAGGTGCATATGCACAAGAAGTTGCAGAATTTGAAACAAAGAGAAATGGATGTGATTGCTTATACAGAGGAGTTCAAAAAATTTACCCTAAGAGCTAGGAAGCAAGAGGAAGAAATGGAGAAGGTTGCAAGGTACTTAAATGGCCTTAGACAAAACATTCAAGATGAGATGAACATGATAGAACCTGACACAGTCCATAAATACTTTCAGTTAGCCTTGAGAGAAGAAGATAAGATCAAAAGGAAAGGTGAACATAATCAAACGGGTAGAGGTGGCAGAGGTTACAGAGGAAGAGGCACCTTTGGAAGGGGCTATAATCCTATCAAGAATGAAGAAGGTAATCAATCAGAGAATGGTGGTGATAATCCTAACAAAGGAGGATAGTTTAGAGGCAACTCTAGAGGAAGAAATAACTATAGAGGCAGATTTTTCAATTCGGGAAGAGGAACCACAGTCATCACTGGAAAATGCTACCATTGTCATCAAGTGGGGCATACCATGAGCCAGTGTCTTGAAAAGACTTCAATCACTCACATGGGAGATAGGAGAACTCAGTTGGTGCATGAAGAGGATTGTCAAAGTGTTACCTCACCTATCAACAAGGCAGAACCAGTCGTAGATGGAGAGAACCTAAAGCTAAGAACTACCTTGTTGAAGGTACCATAGTCCAAAGAACCTACACAAAGGAAGACACTTTTCAAAACCACCTACAGATCTCATGGTAAGATTTGTAAAGTTATAGTAGATTCAGGGTCTAGTAAGGACATTATAGTAGTTGAGATGGTAGACAAACTAAAATTGAAAAGGCTGCCACATACCACCCACTATAAGGTATCTTGGTTGAGTAAAGGTCATCATTTACTTGTAGATGAGAAAGCTTGGGTAGATTTTGAAATGAGAGATTACAAGGATAGTGTGTTATGTGACATATTACCCATGGATGCATGTCACTTACTATTAGGACGACCTTGGCAGTATGATGTCAAAGCCATACATGATGGTGAGAAGAATTCCTATGTTATCACCAAGGAGGGTAGAAAGTTTCAAATGGATCCTTTGATTGATCAAGGAGTGTTGGCTTGATGATGATTTTTGTAATGGATGACTTCATGTGTTGTCATTAATGGTACATGTATACACCCACATATGCTCACATTGTCTTAGTCATATTAGTTAAGACAAACCAGTATTACTCCTAAGTCTTTGTATTGCAAAACTGGTATTATAAGGATACAGAAGTCCAATCAGTTTTGAAGGTGTCTAACTAGTATATATCGACAACCGGTATATGCAGGAATGGCATGACACCGGCTTGAAGATTCAACAGAGATCAATAAGGAAGAAAATGGAGGATAATTGGTCTATGAGTTGGAAGAGGTTAACTCTTAACCAGTATTGGTGTTCCAACTAGTTTCACTGATTGTGTGATGAGTTATCACTAGTCGTGATGAGTTATCCCTAATCGACAAATTTGGTGGTAATCTGTGATTTATTATGTTAGATTATCCAGATACACTGCACATAGGAAATTGTGATGTGATTCCTGAGCTGACATGAAATCTAATGTCTATATAATGACATTATGATGAACTATTTTCATGATGCGAGATCAAAGTGTTAATTTGTTGTGATTTACTGAAGGCAATGTAGAGTATGTCGATGATGCAGTTCTGAGTGAGAAGAAGAGGATATATTCAAGCAAGTTGTACTACTTCTAGATCACACCATCTGTTGTTTTCTAATCACTACAATAGTAAAATCCCCTAACCGGGTAAGCTCTAACAAACTTCATTGTACAAATCCTCTAACCAGGTGCTCCATTAGTTTTGGTTTAAAATCCTCTACTGAGGTTACTCCTAATAGGGTACTACCTTTAACAGGGTATAGCTCCTAATAGGGCTTTGGGACCTTTAACAAGATTCACTCCTAGCAGAGCACTTTTGTAGACCTTAACCGATCAGTTACCTATTACTACAGATAGTTAACTTGTGAGTCCCATCTCACCGTGGTTTTTCCTAGTTGGGTTTTCCATGTATAAACACTTATTTTATGATGGATGTTCTATTTATTGTGGATGTTTTAATATAATTTTGGATTGCATGCATAGTATTAAGTACACTGGTTAACTGTCTTTACCGGTTTGTATTTAAAGTGGTATTGTTTTTGCTATCACTGATTTGCCCCCCCTCTCAGTGCTTTATAAGTCTATCAATTGGTATCAGAGCCAAACTTCCTTAAGGCTTAATCTCTTGGAAGGAAACCCTAAAGCCACCATGGGGGATATGAGTTATTTAGAAATGGATAGAGTGCTTGATGAAACAAAGGAAGAGCTTGAAACCCTAAGGGTCAGATTTAAAGCTTCACAAGTTAAAAGGAGAGAGCTGACTAAGCAACTACTGGAGATATCCAATAATAGTAAGTGACATGCGAAGGAATTCTTTTGTTAGTCTTTCTCAAATCAAGTTTATCCAGAATGACATCGTCGTCTAAGAAAGAAGAGAGACTTATGATTATTGTTGAACCTATGGAGTCTATTGAATCAGAAAAAATAGTATCATATAATGCATTTTCTCAAGTTCTTGATGGTGTTATGACCAAAGGTGATTTATCCAATTATATTGACTGTAAAATTGAGGATTTAGGATCACTATCAATTTATTCTCAACTCAAATCTTTGTGTGATAAAAGTGGAAAAATCAAACCAGAGTACATTAGGGTTTATGAAAAAGGTTTTCATAATGCAGCATATTTTCTTGAAGATTTTGAAGAATAGCATGTTAGGATAATTCTTAGGTGTGTGCATGGAGAGAATATGTATCTTGACAGGTCGCATACAATCACGAAGGAAGAAATTCATACAGTGACTGGTTTTTGGTAAACTGGTGAAGTTCCAAAGTTGAGGAAAATTTCAAAAGAGACTATGATTGCACTAACTTAGACCACCTCTGATAGTCATGCGTTTGCGGTCAAAAAAATTAAATACCTAGTAGTTAGACTTGCAACTATGGTCATTGGTTATAGGATATTTTATTCCAGCAGGATGAATAGTGTGCCATCTGTTGTTGTGCATAGAGCTTACAGGATGATTCTTGAGAATGTAGATTATTACTTATGTGAGGCTATAAGGAGTCAATTGATGTTGATCCTGCAATCAATTAAGAAAGACAATAGTCAAAAGTTCAAATTTGGTCAACTGTTGATTGGTCTATTCTTCTATTTTCAGAATTTCCTACCAGGAATTGGTGACATTCAATGGTCAAATGACATACCGGTAACAACTCAAATCAAGAACAACATTAAGGGTGTAAAGAACACATTTCCTATTGCTATAAATAGATATTTTAACGAGCTCCAAAAGAATATGAGCATGAGGTTGAGGCTACTTGAAGATGCGGTGAAACACTTTGCAAAAGACATTCTGTTTCATAGTTACCACATATTTTTGTCTTATGGAGGCCATTGAACCTAGGGAAGATGAGATGGAAAAAATGAGTTATGAAGTCAACTATGACTTATTAATTAGTTATGCCAACAACCTTTTGGAATCTCCCAAGGATAAGAAGAAGAAAAGACTGGGAACTTACCAGGAAAGAAATGTACCTGTTGAGCCCAATAGTGCCAAAGAGAAGAAGAAGAAAGTTGAGCAAGCACCTTTAGTGACCACCAATACAAGGGTGACACGAAGTCTTCAAGTCAAAAAGGAACCGACACCCAAAGTGTATGCTAAGAAGCAAAGTACAACGAGGAAGAGAGGTAGGCAACTTATTCTTCAAGTAGAATCTAAGGATACCGACACTGAAGAGGAACCAAAGAAAATGAAAGCAACTGGTAAGAAATCCAAACCAGTAGAAGACGTTTCAAAGCCAAGTATTCCTATTAATGTTTTATCTTACAAGCCTATGACTAATTTTGAGAAGACATTGAAACATTAGAGAGGAAAAGGTTTGATAATGTGAAAGAATGTTATGATTAATTTAATGATGAATAGAAACAACAAATTGTTCAAGAGGTAATCAACTACTTGTGTCAATACAATCGGTTGCCTCATGATATTGAAAAGGATATTTATGATTCTTTGTATTCTATTCTTGAATATAAGTGGAAAATGGCTATAGAACAAGATCAAGAAATTATTGATAGAATTTTCATTCAATATTTTCCTGAGCTACCTAGAGATGAATTATTAGAATTGCTTGACAATTTCAATAGACAGTTTCATTCTAAGGCAAGAAGATTGAAAGTATTGAGTGGAAAGGTTCAGTCTGTTGAAGTTGAAACTTATCAGACAGCTAGAAATATTCAAAGGATGCATGAGTATATGAAGTCTCATAAAGATGACCAAACAGAGATTGGAGATCAACCAGAGCTAGATGAAGAAGAGATTGTTACACCGGATATTGTCTATCCTATTAAGCATAAGAACGACACTACTTCTCTACTGGTTATCTTTGTAGATGATACTGATGAAATCCAGGACATTATTGATACAACTGGTAATATCATTGAACAAGTTATGGAACCTTTACTACAACCAGACATTACTATTACATAGGAAGTAGCTGAAGCACCAGTCATTGAACCTAGTGTGGATATTCAACCACCACCAGAAAAAGAACACCAAGTGGAAAATAAACTGCCAACGGTAACAACAGATACTCAGGAGAAACAAATAGAGGTAGAAATAGAGTAAGAGAAACCTGAGAAAGAGGTTGAAGTAAAGGAAACTAAATAGAAAAAGGAGGAAGTGAAAGAGAAAATAAAGGAGAAGATAGTAGAGAAAACAGATGAAAAGGAAAAAGCAAAGGTAAAGCAGCAAACTGATGATGAGGATGACTCAATAGGCATAAAAGGGTCTATAGATGTAGATAATATGAGTGCATCTGAACTCATGGATATTTCTATAGTGATGCAATCTAGAGCTCAAAAGAAAAGATTGAAAGAGCAGAGGAAAGAAGTAGAAACAATTCAAACTATTGTTGAGATTCTGTCAAGTCTCCTACCAGAGACTAACACTAGGAATTTGTCAACCCCTATCGGCAAGCTTGGCCAGTTGGTTGCTGACGCTTCTGACCAACTGAAGTCTCTTGAAGAATTTTCTTAGGCTTTAGCTGAGAAGAATTATAGAAGGAAGAGGAGAGAGAAAATAATGAAAGATGTTGATATAGGGAAGATTTCTTTATCCCTGAATAAAGATATTTTGAAGAATGCTATAGAGATTGGAGGAAGGATATTGGCCTATACATCTAACATTTCATTTTTCTATCTTGATTTGAAGAAGAGGTGAGCAGAGATAGAACAAGAACTCAAGAGGATATGTATTGCCTACATACCTTTACAGGATTCAGCCTTAGCATTTGGCAAATCAGTTGATGACTTGAAACATCGGTTAGATATTTATGATTATGAATAGGATAAGAGACTTTGATCCTTGCCAGATCTCAAGAACAAGTTGAGACCTAAAGTGGGCATCTTACAATGGGCATACAAGGATGTAGAAGTGGTTTTGGCAACTTCAGAGATGAGCACAATGGATGCAATGGAATAATTTGCTGCACAAGTTATAACAACCATCGAGATCACTAAAAAATTATTGAAAATATGGGATAATGATTTTACTTAGATGAAGATCATTTTCAGTGACATTTTCTTGAAAATTGCGGTGAACACTCCTTGAAAACACTCGTATGTTTTTGTATATGTAGTTTTTGATGCAACTTTTGATATAATATATATGTATTTTATTTTTCAATTCAGCATTGTTTTCAAAGGGGGAGTAGGAATATGTATGTGTTGTGAAAATTTTATATGTATTGTTAAGGGGGAGTAGAAATATGTTTGTACAATTTTTGTAAGCACACTTAGTTGTAAGGTTGTAAAATTTTATAAGTGTTACCATCAATGCCAAAGGGGGAGATTGTTGGCTTGATGATGATTTTTGTAATGGATGACTTCATGTGTTGTCATTGATGGCACATGTATACACACACATATGTTCACATTATCTTAGTCATCTTAGTTAAGACAAACCAGTATTACTCCTAGGTCTTTGTATTGCAAAACCAGTATTATATACATAGAGAAGTCCAATCGAATTTGAACGTGTCTAACCAGTATATATAGACAACCGGTATATGCAGGAATGGCATGACACTAGCTTGGAGATTCAATGGAGATCAATAAGGAAGAAAATGAAGGACAACGGTCTATGAGTTGGAAGAGGTTAACTCTTAATTGGTATCGATGTTCCAACTGGTTTCACTGATCATGTGATGAGTTATCCCTAACCGACAAATTTGGTGGAAATCTGTGATGTGTTATGTTATATTGTCCAGATACACTAGACCTAGGAAATTGTGATATGATTCCTGAGCCGACATGAAATCTAATGTCTATATAATAACATTATGATGAACTATTTTCATGATGTGAGATAGAAGTGTTGCATTGTTGCAATTTACTAAAGGTGTTGCAGAGTATGTTGGTGATGTAGTTCTGAGTGAGAAGAAGAGGATATATTCAAGCAAGTTGTGCTACTTCTAGATCACACCACCTGTTGTTTTCTAATCACTACAACAGTCAAATCCCCTAACCGGGTAAGCTCTAACAAGTTTCATTGTACAAATCCTCTAACAAGGTGATCCTTTAGTTTGGGTTTGAAATCCTCTACCAAGGTTACTCCTAATATGGTACTACCTTTAACAAGGTATAGCTCCTAGAAGTGCTTTTTGATCTTTAACAGGATTTGCTCCTAGCAAAGCACTTTTATAGACCTTAACTAGTCAATTACCTATTACTGTAGATAGTTAACTTGTGAATCCCATCTCACCATGGTTTTTCCCAATTGAGTTTTCCATGTATAAACACTTGTGTTATGGTGGATGTTTTACTTATTGTGGATGCTTTAATATCATTTTGGATTGCATGCATAATATTAAGTAAACTAGTTAATTGTCTTTATTGATCTGTGTTTAAAGTGGTATTGTTTTTGTTGTCATTGATTCACCCCCCCCCCTCTCAATGCTTTATAAGTCTATCAAGTAGAAGAAAGACATGTTGGATCAAGTGTTATATTGCTCAGTGGGAAAGAGTTATTGAAATTATTGAATCATGAAGGGAATCAAGGATATTCTCTTAGTAAAACCCAAAGAAGAGACAAAGACTGAAACCAAACCAGTGATACTGCAAGAGGTGTAGACCTTACTAGATCGGTACAAAGAAATAGTTGTCAATGAGATACCGGATGCCTTACCCCCCATGAGATAAGTTAACCATCAAATAGACCTCATACCTAGTTCAACTTTGTCAAACAAACCTTCTTACAAAATGACACCTACTCAAAATGAAGAAATAGAAAAGCAAGTGCAGGAATTGATAGATAAGGGGTTGATAAATAATATTTTAATTCCATGTGTAGTGCCTACTATTTTGGCACCTAAGAAATATGGTAAGTGGAGGATGTGCATTGATTCAAGGGCCATAAATAAAATCACAATTAGATACCAATTTTCAATGTTGAGGATTGAGGATCTAACGAAATACCTAGGTGGATTTGAAATCAGGCTATCATCAAAATACAATCAGACCTGGTGATGAATGGAAGACAACCTTTAAAACAAATGAGGGGCTATATGAATGGTTGGTGATTCCCTTTGGACTCACAAATTCACCTAGCACCTTCATGAGACTCATGAATGAGGTTCTTGCAGAGTTCATTGGTAAGTTTGTCATTGTTTATCTTGATGACATTCTGATTTTTAGTTGGTCAAAGGAGGAGCATATCAAACATTTGAATCATTTTTTTATGAAGCTACATCAAGAAAAGTTGATGATCAACTTGGATAAATGTGAAATTTTCAAAAATGAATTGGTGCATCTTGGTTTTCTAGTTTCTCAAGGTTGTTTAAAAATGGATCCATCAAAAGTGGAAGCAATAGTAAATTGGCCTACTCCGAAGTCAGTAGGAGATGTAAGAAGTTTCCATGGTTTAGCTTCTTTTTATAGGAAATTCATTAGAGGTTTTAGCCATGTGTGTGCACCTATCTTTTCAAGGTGGGATAAAATGTTAGTTTAAGTGGACTAGTGTAGCAGACAAGGGATTTGAGTTGTTAAAACAAAAGGTAGTAGGACTTCCTTACCTTAGGCTCCCTAATTTCAATCATCTCTTTAGTATGGAATGTGATGCCAGCAAGTTGGCTATAGGGGCCGTTTTGAGTCAAGAAGGTCACCCGGTTGCATTTTTCTCCAAGGAGCTCAATGAAGCAAAACAAAATTATTCTACCTATGATCTAGAGTTATATGCTATGGTGCAAGCACTCAAGAAGTGGCGGCATTATCTGTTACCTAAAGAGTTCACAGTCTACACTGATAATCATGCACTTAGTTTTTTGAATGGGAAGGAGAAATTGAATCAAAGGTACCTCAAGTGGGTTGAGTATTTGGAGGCCTACACCTTTTCCATCAAGAACAAGAAAGGAGTCACTAATAAGGTAGCAAATGCCTTAAGTAGAAGGGTTCTAACCACTCAAGAAGTACAACTACAAAGTGCGGGGTTAAATGACCTCAAAGACCTCTACCAAGGTGACAAAGATTTTGGTGAAGCCTATGATGTTTGATCAATGTTTGCTAATGCTTGTCATGTTGCCTATTCTAATTTTATGTTGCAAGAAGGCTTATTATTTAAAGGACACCTACTTTGCATACCGCGATACTCTATGAGAGACAATATCATCAAGGAGAAGCATCAAGGTAGTCTAAGTGGACATTTTGGTCTTGACAAGACCTTAGAGCAGGTTGGAAGGTTCTACCATTGGCCTAGACTATAGTCATATGTTAGGAAGTTTGTGGAGAAATGTGCTATTTGTCAAAGGGCTAAGGGTACCTCCAGCAATGCAGGTTTATATCAGCCTCTAGCCATACCAACAAGGCCATGAGAGTGTGTGAGTATGGACTTTGTTCTTGGTTTACCTAGAACTCCAAGAGGATATGACAGTGTCTATGTCATAACGGATAGATTCAGCAAGATGGCACAATTTGTGCCTTGCAAATGCACTAATGATGCCTCCTACATAGCAGGGTTGTTCTTCAAAGAGATTGTGAGGATCCATGGTTTACCCCTTAGTATTGTGAGTGATAGAGATACAAATTTGTGAGTCACTTTTGGCATACCTTGTGGAAGAAACTTGGTACTGATCTTTTTTTTTCATTTGCATACCGTCCATAGTCTAATGGTCAAACTAAAGTAGTAAATAGGTCCTTGGGTAATTTACTAAGATGTCTCACCAAACAACATGGTCAAGTTTGGGATCTAGTATTGGGACAAGTAGAGTATGCCTACAATGACTCGATTCATAGAAGCATATGCTAGAGTCCATTTGAAATAGTATATGGATGTCATCCAAGGGGTATCTTAGAACTCAGAGACCTCAGTTCTATGGACCATAGGAGTGCTCAAGGTGAAAACTTTGCAAAGAATATGAAGGAGAAAGTCAAGAAGATATTACAACAGAACAAGGAGAAGTACAAGACACAAGCACACAAAACAAGAAGAGAAGTACACTACAAGATAGGTGATCTAGTTACGGCCTATCTAAGAAAGGAGATACTTCCTAAGGGGCAGCATAGCAAACTATGTATGAGGAAGATTGGACCTCTTAGGGTTGTGCATAATTTTGGCAACAATGCCTATGAGGTGGAACTACCACCAAACTTGGGAATATCACCAATCTTTAATGTATGTGATTTGTTATAGTATAAAGGAACTCAGTCAGCTGTAAATCAAGGAGAGGCTATTGCTACTGAAGAAGTAGATTGGATACAAGACCTACCCCCAAGCCAACTAATGACATTGGATTGCATTTTGGACTCCAAGATTGTCAAAAGGACTAGGAAAGGAGTCTATAGAGACTACTTGGTTAAATGGATAGGTCTCCCTGAATCAGAAGCTACATGGATATCTAAAAGAGATATACTGAAGCATGGAACCACTGTTCAAGCCCTATCCACTCAAGGGACTTGATTTTTTCCTACCCTGTGAGTATGGTGCAGGGGCACTTCGCAATTTTTGTTGAGTTTGTTTCCAAGATGTTGGAATCATGTTTTTAGTTTTGTAATAATTCCAAGAGGCCATAGAGTGTGTGCTCAAATGATTGTAAGGGCCCTAAGAGTCTTTGTTTGATCAGTATTGGCGTGTGAGCTCTTAAGGGTGCCAAGTAGAGAACTTAATAGGATAAGTTGTTTTTGGGTTGGTCAGTGTTGTTTTGAGATTGTTAAGGTCATATGAGTCATTTGAGAGTGACCAAATTTGGGTTTGAGAAATGTTTCTCACCTATGCAACAATTTGCAAAAGTTGCTCATAGCAACTTTGCAACATTTACATACTCCAATGGTTAGTTGGTTGACACAATTAGTTGTGAGCATTTGTAACTACTCCAAGGCTAGTATAAGGCTTGGAAAGATTGATGATAATCAGTTGTTGAAATTTGTTGAAGATCTGAAGCAAATAAACAAGTTTTGGTTTCCCATCTGTGTGTTCTACCGAGTTTTTGTTGTTCTTGCAAGTTTGTATGACCTGTACGGATCGAGCATTCCAAAACAGGGACATGGATTATTAGTCTGGTGTCTTACTTTCATGTTTTTTTTTAATTTGGAATCTTGAAGTGTTGTAGTTTGTGAATAAACTCTATTTTGTTGCAGGCAGGTTTAAGAGCCCTAAAAAACTAGGGTTTTGAGAGCAAAATGGTTCCAACCTAACGTTCCATGGTGGATTTCCTCTCTGAAACCTTATGGAATGTTAGGTTGAAATTTATTCTATGTTTTATTTTTGGTTTTGAGACAAGGGGAGCCAAATCATATATTTTCCACCATACCCTAAGCTTGGCACGTTGAGTTGGCAAGCATTAGGAAACATGGATAACATGCTCTAATTGGGTGAGACCGGTGGGTGAAGGAGAAGTATGATTGGTTTAGACTTCCAAATAGAAGCATAGACGCCAAACTATCATCAATTCACTTAGGAAATCAGACCAATGAAGGAGTTTTAAGAAGTTCCTATTTTTAAGGCCTAGAAAGGGGCAATTAGGCCTAGTTAACTAGTAAGGGTTAGATATGTTAGTGACAAAACCCATCTCCAGTTTTGAGATATTGTATGTAAACCCCAAAAGGGTGTATGGAATGACAAAGAGTTCATAGGTTTGTTCAGGAATTTCAACTGGTGAATGCAGAATACCTCGCTGACTGGGCTACTAGAACCAGTTAGGCCTAAATTTATTTGTAAAACACCAAACCGATAAGTGTCAAAAGCTCCTAAGTAAGGAATAGGGTTGGGAATCCATCCAAAATAATCCAACCTAATGTGTGTAGTGTGGGGAATGAAGATCTTGTGGTAAAGGGGTTGAACTCTCTAGTTGAGTGTGAAAGGGTTAGGGAAAACAAGGTCTCTGAAGCAAGAAAATGGAACTCACAAAACAACAAGAGCTTGTCCTAGCCTAAGGACCTTGGGAAGGTCAAAGAGGATAAGTCTTGCAGACCCTTGGAGGGTGTGAGATGTAGAATCATTGGATGGTTCTTGTGTAACTTGGAGGAGATACTTAGACAAGGTAGCACAAACCAGTAAGAGACAATCCACTCTACATCAAGTTGTCAGGCAATGTGATCAGTTCGTTTGCTAATAGAGTTTTAAAAGATGACTCACAAGATTCACCCAAAGGAGTAAACTCACGCTTAGGTTTTGAAACTCAAGGTTTCTCTTTGAACCACTCTTTTGATTTCTTAGGTGGGTTTTCTGTAGCGCTTTTAGTTGCTTGAGGAGAAAAAGTGTTCTGCTAGTTAGATTGAATACGACAGGTTTTGATTTTGTTTGACTTTATCAACTACTTCATCATTAACGACATTTCTATTATTATCTTTTCTGTACTTCTAGTATTTGTTCTTTTCTTTGGAACTAGAGCCTTGATGTGTTTCTTTATAAAGTGATATATCTCCTTTCCTTACAAGCACATCTTCCATTTTTAGAGCCATATCCACCATTTTTTCAAATGAAGGGTATACTTGCATTTGGATATTATATTTCAACTCATAAAACAAATTATTGGCAAAGATGTCCATTTACTTAGAATCAAGAATGGGTCATGAATATCTAGAGAACCTCTTTCTCCAACACTGAAGGAAAGTAAGAAAAGGTTCTCCTGTCTTCTGTTTGGTGTTACAAAGCTCAATCATTGTGATCGGATGATGAATGTTATAGGAGTATTGTTGTACAAACAATTCAACCAATTCTTCAAAAGATTCAATTCCTATAGGCAAGCTTGAAAACCATTCCATAGCTTGTCCTCCTAAACTTCTTCGAAAGAGGTGCATGAGATAAGTCTATTCGTGCATGAACTCCATACATAGGGCACAAAATTCTGAGACATGGTCCCGGGGATCCAAGTTACCTTCATATTTATCAAACTTTGGAATTTTTGTTCTGGAAGGAAACAGAGGCATGTAAAGACTCTTGTCGAATGGAAACAGACAAATTGTATCCAGGGAATATTTCATAACAGATTTATCTTTGTCCTTCATTTCCTTAATCTCAGTTTGTAGTTCTTGTAATTATTTTTTCACCAATTCTAGTGGAGTATCGTCTTCTTTAGTGATAAGACTTTCAACATTGTAATCAGGGGGGAATTTAGCTCCTTTTTTGGCCAATTCTAGAAAGTATTCTTCTTTTTCTCGGGCCATGATAATCTTCATCATCTTTCTGAAGTCTTTGTCCTTTTGACATTTTACTATTGTATCTTCTCCGGGTTTGAAAAATTCTGAATAGCTAGAAGAAGAATCACTGTCATTAGCTTGGACACTAAGGTCATCATGAACTTTATGTTTACCATCCTTCTTGTCTTCCTTCAGACATATTGGAAGATAAGGATTGATCCAAAACTGGTTTTTTTGAAGATGAAGGTTTCTCTAAAGTTCATTGTTCAAAAGGTTCGTCAAAAATTGATTGTTCTTGGAAAAATGGAGTAGTTTGCAATGCTAGTGTCTCTTCCTTTTTCTTGTTCTTGTTCTCAGAAGAGCTCCTAGTTTGAATAGGCATTTATAACTGACATGACTGAGAGTTAGATGTGATGTAGATGTCAAGATCAAATTAAAGCTAGTTACATGTTTAACGTAGTGATTGAGGTGACCAAGACCTAGCCTGGTTTTAGGAACAATCTATCCTATATAAGATGTGATCTAAGCAACCTAGGTTGATTAAGTTTGATAAGCAATTGATTGAACTAGCTGGGAGATTATCGACAAAGTCATGCAACACAACAACAAAGGTACACTATCAAGGTTGTTTATGCTCAAGATTAAAATGATCAGATTTATGCTCATTATAGACTGATTAGGCAAGTATGATAGATCTGAAAAGGATATAGAAAGACAAACTTTTGGTCTGATAGAATCAGACACTCGTATGACAAAATATAACAACCCAGACAACAGTTTAGTATCTTCTAGATGATAAAGATAGATATTCGTACGAGTTGCTTCCTATACTCGAATGATAATTTAAAGCTCATCAGATGACAACTCTTCAAAGACCAGTGTGACTCGTACGACAGAGTTTATAAGCCCATATGACAATCTTCAAAGACTAGAACAACGATTTGGAGAACATAGAATGAAAAACTAGATGACTCGAACGATAATGTAGGTAACTCGTACGACATTTTAGATGATTCGGATGATGAATTAGGAAGCTCGTACGACAATTATGACCAGAGGCAAAACAAATTGACAAGGAAACTGAGTTTGTGACCACTGAATTTGATTTTTTTTATTTGTTTTGAGTTTTTCCAATTTTTAGAGTTTCCATTTTCAGCTTTGGAAAAAAAACATAGCAAACACGTAAGATCAAAAATAATTTCAAACACAGCATGCTAATTCTAAGGAAGTTAGCTGAGAGAGAAAACCTTTTCTTGCAGACTCAGGTACACACCCAATATCTAATCAGAATACAGTCGCTGAGTCTCATGCAATGGATTCTCAACATCATATTAGCCAACTCCAAATGCTAATGGGGGCACAAAATGGCAAGTATCTTGGGAGAGTTACTATCTCTCTTGCACAAATATTATCCCCCTTTCGGAGGTGAACTGGGTAGCTGCTATTTTAAAGTTCATAGTAAGGATTTTCATTTGAAATTACCCCTTGAAGTCATGCAAGCGCAATTGAGGCCTATAGCCCGATAAGGTACCGAAACAAGTTGTAGTCATGCAAGTGTGATTGAGACCGTGAGGCCCTGCAAAATGCCCAATACGAGAGATCTCAAAAAGAGAAAACTCAAATAATCCCGTCCTCTGAGACTTTAATCTCGAAAGTCCTATTTATTATAGTGTCAGGATGCTTGGGTTTAGTTGTATTCACTTGGGCCGTTTCTCACAAGGTGATTACTTTTTCCCACTATGACAGGCCCGTTAAAAGGTACACAAATCTCAAACTTAGAAAAAGCTTCAAGGGTCTAGATTTCTAAGTGTCTGAGCAGACAAGAGCATACTCTCCTACCTCTTAGATTTTTCTTCAAGCACAAAAGATGGATTTGTTCATTAACCAAATAGCAATTTAAGTACCTAAAAAAATGAATTAAAGAATACACAATATTTAGTCAATCCTCCTTAGGCAACCTGCAAAAGCAACACATCAATAGTCATATTGTTTTCGATTCTTTGACATGCATGAGTTTGATTTGACAAATTTTTTGACAAGCATTTTGTAGAAAATTAGTTAGGCTATGAAAATCTCAGGCAGACAAAAGACAATTCAGGGTTAGCGTCAGTAAATCCAAAGCCAAATCAAGAAAACCCCCAAAAAATATAATATTTATAAAACAAGCAAAACAGAAATCCGTTCAACAATTCTCACAGAACAAAATGAGTATTCTCACCGAGCCGAATGAGTAAACCCCAAAAGAAAACAACAAAGCAAATCCTCATACGATGATTCCCACAGAGTCGAACGAGTATTCTCAGAACTCATCTTCTAATGCACAAAAACTCGTACGATCTTTTGCAGAGGTTGTAAGGACGAAACTTGAAAAATAAAATAAGATTTGCAAGGTCAAAAATTGAATTCTCGAGCCCCATGGTGGGCGCAAAAAATGTGTGTATGAAAAGTGGATTTGTATCTATATCTGTATCTGAATACACAACACTTCAATTAAGTCATTAGATGCATGGTTAGTAAATCAATAACCAATTAATAAGGAAACCATTACAAAGCAACCTATTGCCTTCTAGTAGATGTGAGTTTAGTTTTTCTCTCAGATTTCTTTATGCAACACCAGTGACTAGATGACACCTAAATGAAGGATTTAATCTATATGAGTATGAAATTGAGCTAAATGGATGGAAGATATGCAAGATTAAGCTAACATGATTTAAACAATTTATCCATCTATATGATTTTAATCAAACTAACGTGACTCAAACAATATGATTAAGTTAATGCAATATTCTCAATAGACCTAAAGAAAAAACAACATAATAACAATAATCTCTAGGGTTTTTTTATGAGAGATGAGGGCCTGAATTTATAGAAATTCCAAAGAGAGACCAACGGTCAAGATCGATCAATGATGAACGATAGAGATTCTCCAAGAGGAAGCACAATCTAGGTGAATTGATGTGATTGGCTGCTTTTCTCAGCTTTAAAGGAAATTGAACTTATTTTAAGATAAAATCAGAAAAACTGATTTATTTCATATTTTATTCAATTTTGATATTTAATTCATTTAATTTCTTCTCTCAATTTTAATTCTTTTTTCAAATTAATTTTTTTTATGATTTAATGGCAAATTGATTTATTAATTAAATATGCTAGGATATTTAATTAAATAAATAGGATAATTGAATGATATAATTTACTTGGAATGATTAATTAATTAAATGATTATTTAATTAATATAGAATGATTTATTTGTCATGTGACATTGATGACAGAGAATTAATTAATTAGGTGTTCTTGATTGATTTAGTTTACCTTTGGTTAGGACCTTGGTGATGTAGTCGAGATTAGGGGCCCATGGTTTAGATGACCATTTTTAGGGTATTACACTTCTACACCTCTATTAGTTAATTAATTTTAATTAACTAAGCTAACCATGTGATTCCTACAAATCATCCTTCCTAATCCTATCATCTGGCCTAATTATTCTTCTCTAATCATCCTTATCATTATCCCCCAATTTTAAATTCCTCCTCTCATTATCTCTCCTAGTTTCACATCGTCCTAACTTTCCCACTTGCACTCTAACCCTCATTAACCAACTGGTGCAGGAGCACCCCAAGCTTCTCATGATCCTGGTAGAGAAGCATGAAGACTCATGGTATGCCATGAGAGAAATTATGTAAATAGGTTTTGATTTGTGTTGAAGTCCTTTGGACTCATTTTGCAATATAATAAGGCCCATTTGTAAGACCATTGGCATGTATGGTGATTGATAAACCAACATTATCAAACTTGGTCAAAGGGTCCATGAGATTGTAGGATGTGTTGTTTTCATGTTAAGAAGTCTAATTGGTCATGTTGGATCAAGTGGAAATATATTTTGATTGCTAGGATGTAAAGTTACAATGTTGCACAAAAGGTTGTCATTTTGTCAAAATGTGCATGACAACATTTTGCAACTTTTCAAGTTGCACGCCCAACTTCCTCCAATGGTCATGAAAGTTCAAAATTCAGTTGGGGAAGTTGATCTAGGCCTATTTAAGGCCTCTTGGAGTGAAAATAATCATGCTGATGTGATTTTGGAGTTTGAAGCAATTGAAGCAAACTGAATTTTCTTGCAATTCTAGTGTATTCACGTTTGTCATTTTCTTGTGTGGATTGAATGGTGAATGATTTCAATTGAGGAGTGTTGAGGGATGAATTAAGATTTCCTAGTAATTGATTTTAAGTCATTTTTTTTTGTGTTTGAAGGGACAAATTTGAGCTTTACTCAGACCGAGTTTGAAAACCTTAAATTCGTAGGGTTTTATCATGAATTTGCCTCTTCCTTGAATTCTATGAAATGTCAAATCACATCCATTGGTAGGATGCAAGGAGGGGGAATTTAATATAGGATTCTGTAGGTTGGAAGCAGGGAGGTTTTGTTTGGAAAAAAAACAAATTGAACCTAGTCGAGCATCTCTATGTGACCTGCCTCTGAAGGTTTGAGAATTGAAGAGTAGATGAACAGGGAGAGTGAACCAGTGGAGTTTTGTGGTTGAATTAATGTATATGGATCAGGACACACCTTTTTCAAGAATTTATTTGGTTGGGTTGAGCCTTGAAGTAGTAGTTGCTTTGTAAATCTGTTCTTTTAGGCCTATTAGGTCTCTGAAACCTAGTACAGGTTGAGACATAAAAAACATAGAGTCAGAAACCACACTTGTAGTATTTTGTGTATCTCTCAAAATGGTATCTAAAACCCTAATTTTTTTGATAGGTCCTTTGGAAGGTTGAAAAGATATTAAACAAGAACTGGTTTAGTAGGGCTACAAGGAAACTAGGCCTTCTATAGAGCAGTCACCCTGTTGGAGTCATAAACCACAAATTGTCATTGGGTTTGGGTTGTAAATGGTTAGAGGTTGCAAGAAGTGTTGTAAATTTAACTCTCCCTAGGTGTTGGTTCATCTAATGGTGTTTGGTGAAATCCTAGTCTTGGAGGGTGGGTCTAGGATGAAATGTTGAGTTTTGTTTCACAAGTTGTATCTTGTGGAGGGGATATATTGGAATCTTTAAGTCTTAAAAAGACTCATTAGAGAGTTGATCAAGTGAGAAGTGATTGTCTAGTTGAGTGTTTTGGTCTAGTGTGGGTTGAGTCCAAGAATTCTTGTGTTTCCCTGTGCCTCTGCATCACCCACCTATTCACTCCTCCTAATCATTTGCACATCCCTAATCACCTTGATTATGGATTGGTCAATTATTTTCCATAAATTTATTTCCCATATCACCCTCCAACCTTAAATGCTACCCATTTTGGTCCTTTCAAGAAAATTCAAATCCTTTGCACATCCCCATGTCTCATCTTCCCAAGGATTACTTAATCCTTTTATTCTTCCCATACAATCTCTTATTTAGGAATTTTTAATTCCTTTGTCCTCCTATAAGGAATTTTTAATTCCTTTTTACTCTTCCAATTTACTTGGGTAACTCTTCCCAATGTACTTTGAGGAGTGTGGAGACAAGAAATGTCTTTATGGTAAATCTCTAGGATTTCACACCTTGTCCTCTCAATCCTCTCCCACTTTCTTTCAATAACAACCCTTCATTCCAAATCAATCTTGGTCCTCCATTTTTTCCTCCTCCAATCTATAAATTGGAGTTTCCTCCCTTCACAATCTATCCATCATTTTGAGTAAGTTTATGTTGTTAGTTTGAGAGCTAAAATCCATCTATTGCATCCTTATAATGCCCAATTTTTTACTCATATCACCCATCTATTCCACACTTTGCCTCTTGATCATCCCCCATCTTGTTGTGTAGTGGAGAGCAATCCACAATCCATCCAAAAGGAGCAAATCAAATCAAATGGAGGAAGGGTGCATTCTTCGCTTCATGAACAAGATCAATTGGAGGAAGTGGAAAGGAAATTAGGTATAATGGTTTGATTTATGCATATTTGAGTTTTTTTGAATGTTTATGTGATTTGTGTAACTAACCATTAGCTTGAAGTTTTCATCACCTTTTGTTATAGTCTATGTTGATGACATTATATTGGGATGAAATGATAACCTATGTAAAGAGTTTGTTGAAGAGATGTTGAAAGAGTTTGAAATGTCAATGATTGGTGAGTTATCTTTCTTTCTTGGGTTACAAGTTATTCAATCTAAAAATAGAATTTTCATCTCACAAAGAAAGTATGTTAAATAAATGTTGAAGAAATTTTAGTTTGATGGTTGTAAACCTGTTACAACTCCTTTGACTGTTGGATGCAAGTTGAGCAAAGATGACGAGTCTCCAAAGGTAGATCTAAAGAAGTAAGGTCAATGATTGGTGGATTGCAGTATTTGACAATGTTTAGACTAGATATCATGCATGCTATTTGTTTGGTGGCTAGATTTTAGGCTAATCTGAAGGTGACACATGAGCAAGCTATGAAAATAATTTTCAAATATTTGAAAGGTACTGTAGATTTTGGACTCTGGTACAACAAGGGTGGATATTTCATGTTAAAACCTTATACTAATGTAGATTGGGCTGGAAGTGTTGATGACCGAAAGAGTACTAGTGGTGGTGCTTTCTTTTTAGGAGACAAATTGGTCTCTTTGTTCCAAAAGAAACAAGATTCAGTTTATTTATCTACTGCTGAAGAAAAGTATATTGCAGTAGCATCTTGGTGTACTTAGGTAATGTGGATGAGACATACTCTAAAAGATATCAAGGTAATATATGATAAAGTAATTTCTATTATGTGTGACAATACAAGTACAATAAACATTTCAAAAAATATAGTTATGCATTCAAGAACAAAACAAATTTCAATCAAATATCACTATTTAAGAGAGAAGGTTGTTGAGAAGGAAGTTTGGTTGGAATATATTTCTACAAAAGAATAGGTTGCAAATATTTTCACAAAGGCATTGGAAAAGGATACATTTGAGTTTCTTCACAGGAAGCTTGGGGTCATTGCCCCTCTTTCTTCTAACTAGGTGCATTATGAGGGCGCATCTTTCCAAGGGAAGATTTAATGAATATTTATTTTCCTAGATTGGTGTTATGGTTGCTCTCAGGGAGAGCAGTGGAGTGTGTGTTGGTGTTGTGGCCTTTGTCTTTGATGGAAAAGGGGGAGAGAAAGAGAAAGTTGCTGCAGTTTCTAATAGAGAAATATGTTTTTTAGATTGGTCGAGTGTTCTGATTGGTCAAGTGTTGCCATCAATGACAAAAGTGGATATTGTTGGAAGTATGTGTTCCTATGGTTTCCATTGATGTCAAACTTGTTTCCGATAGTTGTTGGTTTGGAAATTTTGTGGTGCAAAGATATCTTGATGTATTGGTGTTGCATTTATTCTATGGGTTGTTCTAGAAGTGTTTGGGTCTAGGAAGTGCTACTGATGTTGCTTAGTATTGTTATCTTTTTTGGTTATATTTTTGGCATTATGGATATTATAGACAACTAAATTTGATTAATTTAATTAATTGAATTTAACTATCCCAAATGTCTTTAATTAAATAATTACACATTATTTAATTAATTGGTGTTCCCTCTTTCTATCTAATTATTTTTTAATTACGCTATAGTCTTCCTTTAATTAATTATTTGACAATCATAAATCATTTAATTAATTGAATCCACCTCCTTCTTCTATTAAATAAATCAAATGCATAATTTGATTATTTAATCCATTTTGTCCTTTCCTCCTAATTCTCTCATAGAATTAATTTAATTAATTAACTCTATTTCCCCCAAATGTCTCCTAACTCTAACCCTCATTTAACCCTTCCTCTAAACCTAACCCACCTAGCTAACCATAGGTTTCATTCAACCTTATCCTCTTTCCCTCCCCATATGTGTGCACATTTCAAAATATTTTAAATATCCTAATATTTGGGGAAATGTCTTGATCATTGGAAATGAGTCCCCTTTTAATTAATTATTTGACAATCATAAATCAATTAATTACTTAAATTAACCTCCTTCTTCTATTAAATAAATCAAATGCATAATTTGACTATTTAATTCATCTTTTTTCCCTTTCCTCCATTTTCCCATTATTGAATTAATTAATTAAATTAATTAATTATTTTTCTCCCACATGTCTCCTAACTCTAACCCTCCTCGAACCCTCATCTAACCCTTACTCTAAAACCTTACCCATTGGCTAACCATAGGTTTTAGTCAACCTTCTCCTCTTTCCCTCCCCATATGTTTGTAAATTCCCAAAATATCCTAAATATCCTAATATTTGGGGAAATTTCCTAAAATTTGAAGAAATATCTCAAATATCCTAAAATTTGGGAATATCTTTATTTTGGAATAGAATCTTCCTATTTGAGTGTCTCTCTCTCAAATAGGCATGTGTCCTTAAGGACACTTATCATTCTTTTCCATGACACTTGACCTTTTTAGGAACACTTGTCATTTCCATCCATGAATCATCTTGATATTTAAAAATATCTTTATATTTGGAATAGAACCTTCTTATTTGGTTGCGTCTCTCCCAAATAGGCAAGTATCCTCAAGGACACTTGTCATTCTTTTCCATGACACTTTCCCTTCTTAAGGACACTTGTCATTTTCATCCATGACACTTGTCTTTCTCAAGGACAAGTGTCTCATTTTCATGCCTCTTCTTCTCCCATCTTGGCCTTTTTAATCCCCTTATTTTCCTTCACACTCCATCCACTCATTTTCATATCATCATAATTCCAAAATTTTCACTTGTTGAAATCAGGGATCACTGTGAGGGGGGGTGAATCAGTGATCTACCGGTTAGCAAATTTTCAAGCTTATCGTTAAACCACAGGAAGCAAACACTTGAAACTAAAATGCAAAAACATAAAATAATCAACCACCAAAGCATAACACCAGATTTTTACGTGGAAACCCAAATGGGAAAAACCATGGTGGGATTTGAACCCACAATATTATTCCACTATGGCTAGTAGAAAAACAATATTACAATATGGAAATGCACAGGCATTCAGGCACACTGCCTAGAGCTCACTGCTCAAATACAATAAGGGCTACAACCCCGAAAGGCTCACTACCTTACTAAATGATTACAATGATGAATTACTCCAAAATTAACTCTAAAATAGCATCTACAATGCTTGGATGAGTTCCAGTTGAGTTCCAAATATACTGACTGGGTCACCTTTGTTGAACTGCTCTAAACTGCCATGTTCACTGTCTCGGTCAGCTACCGGATCAAGAATGCACATGTGAAACTGCACCAAAATGGATTCTCAGTCACCACTCACTCGCATATAATCGTATCATTCACCAAAAATATCATCCACACCAAACTTATATATCGGCAATCACAAAATAGGTCATTTACCATGTTGGCCTGCTAGTGTAACGTGTAGTCTCATGTCGGCTTGACCGGACCCCAAAGGATAAATGTGAATCACCAAAACAATAATAAAAAGATGTGTCTATGTTGACCCAATCATCCTAAACACAATTCAATGCACCGCAATCACCAGAAAGCTTTTGGACCAAAAATGCTTTGTTCACCCTAAAATACTGGTTAACTAGCTACCGGTTAACACTTGCTTCTGGATAAGAATAATTACAATCACCAAATCGAATCTCTATGAAGAGTTTCCATTAATGACAACCCTAAACCAATAATCAGCCACCGACAACTACCAGAAAGCACCGGATGAGTGTCAATTGCCAATAGTTTCCCCCTTTGGCATTGATGGAAATAGTCATGAAAAATGGCTAAGTGTTGAACATTGTACACCGATTCAATAGAATCATAAGAATTTTTAAGGCTCCCCCTTAGAAAAATAATTCCACTCTTCTATACTATACATTTTCACCTTTCCTCTCCCCCTTTCACAACAATTCAAAAAATGGGGTACTATCCAGAACATATATACATAGATCTTTGCTAGAGAATTTACAAATACTTGAAGATGTCAGCATAAATAGTCTTCAAAAATCCTAGGTGAGTATCCCACCCACTCTTGAAGTTATCCAAAATAGTGATGAATTCACTAAATATAGTGGCATGAATTTCTAATTCCTTTAGATAAGATGGCACAGGTCAGGCCATTTCCTTCATACAATCTACCTTATTACTCAACTTGGTGTCCAATCGGGGGGAAATCAGGTTCCAGAGTTCACCAACTTTTCTTAAAATTTTGTCTTTGTCTGCTTGGAGGCTTGAGATCTGATAATTTAGAGCTATAATATTCCCTTCAACATTGTTGGTTAGACCTACATTCAGGTCAAAGGACTATGAAATACTAGCAAGCTTGCCCTGGCAAACACCTATCTACTTGTCTATATCTACAGTGAATTTAGGCAAAATTAGACAAGACTTGTACAACTTACCACCTTTTGACAATGCATCAGAAATAATCTGCAGTCTCTTATTTAGTCTCACTCTATCATCCTCAATCATCTTCTGGAATATCTGCATCCTAACATCCTTAAATCTATCCAAAACTTTATGAGTACCAAAATTCTCTAAAGAATCAAAATTTGCATTTACACTGTTAATCAATTTCAACAATTTACTAGAGGGGCTATTATTAGAATCTGATTGGACATTTGGAGCCACCTTCTGCAAAACATCAAATGACATCAAAATGAGCTTCTTATCTTCAGATTCAGACTTTACTAGATCCTGGCTAGCCTGGGCTTGAACAGTAGCTGCGAGCATGAGCTTTTTTGTAGGAGACATCTATCCAAGGTTCAGCAGACCATCAAGATTGATAGCAATCTGAGGTGGGGTGGTAGAAACTACAAGAGTGTCAATTGCTAGATTAACAACTCCTTTTCCTTTGTCTACCTTAACGACCTTAGTCTTTGCACTCCTAGCATCCTTTCTCCCTTCTCCATCCCTTTTATCTTTTTCACCAGTGTTGCCACTTGGTGCAGTATCATCCTTTTGGATCTCAAGGGTTGTTGAACTATCCATCACTGGAGGGGTATCATCGGTCTCAACATCAAGTGTTGTGTTATCTTGATCTTTTAGATATCCCTCAGACTAAGTTTCACCCTTTTGATCACTAGAAAAACCTTGATTTTCTTCCGACTGAGAAGACTTGAATGCATCTATATACAAAGGATCTTTCACAATTATCTTTTTCCAAATGTCTTCTATCCCCTTCCTCACCTCTTCCACCTTCCCAATCATTAACCTGTTTACCCTATTCTTGCTTCTGAACTCTTTCTTGTTGGATTCTTCAATAAGTCTTTTGACTTCATCGTGAGTAACATAGGTGCAAACATTTATTAACTCTCTTTCATTCATTTCTCTATCAATCTTGCTATTTGTTAGCCTCCTAGCATCAATAATGTTATACAAATCCTTAGGGATACTATGCCCTAATTCAATCAAAGTCTTGCTAAATTTGTGCAAGTATAAAACTACAACTTCTTCCACTTTCCTCTGATCAACTTCATCTAGATTCTCATAGTAAGCTCCAAGATTCTTTAAGTTCCCATCAACTATTATTTCATCTGTTAGCTGATATGTTGATAGTGGAGGAAAAATTGTGTACTTACTAGACTTAAGGTCTTTGTCAAGTTGACTTCTGACCTATCTTCCTCTTTTGGGTCTACCGATAGGGGCAGGTTCTGATTTAGTTTTCTTGCTTTGTTGGGCTTCACAGGACTGCAACTTCATCACCACTCTGACAAATTCACCCTTCTTCTTCACCTTTCTTACTTCCTCATCAGATGATGTTTCAAAAGCCACCAGAGACAGCAACACAAGTCCTCTTGGGCTTCTCCTTTTGCTTCAATACACCTTTCCTGAATGGGCTAGGTCCTACAAATTGTGCCACCGAAGCAGGAGAAGAGTTGGTTTCTTTAGGTTTGACATTGGAGGGAACTAGATCAACCTTAGGTTTCTTGGTTTCCTCTTTGGCCTCTTTCTATGTGTGTCTCTCTCTAACTTTCTTCACCTCCTCCTAGGTGAATCCCATCAAAGCTGCCACCTCCTCATACATCTTTGTAACTTTCCTTTTTCTAGTAGGTGCAGTGAATTTCATGTGAAAACTAAGATCCTTCTCCTTGAATGTTCCAAATCTCCCTTCCTTAGGATCCACCGATTGACTCAATAAATTTTGATAATATACCTCAATTGTGATGGAGTTGACCCATGGGCATTATCCATAATGTTCTAGGCTCTACAACTTCCATTAGACATTGATCTTTGTTAACCATGAAGAAAATGGTTTTCTCATACTTCTCCACAATTTCCTTAGGGATTCTCTCTCTGCTTTTCATTGCTGCTTGGAAAGATTTGAAGTATCCCCATAAAGAAGATATTCTCATTGTAGAATATCTAATTCCCCATAATCCCTCTTTAATCTACATCACCATCAGTCTATCATAGGCCCATTGGACCTTTCCTTTCACACCAGGTATCATCTCATTCAAGAAGTATAAGGCCAAGAAAATAAGAAGAGTTCCATATTTGAAGGTGTGCTTCTTATCTTTCTTAATTTTCTTCAAATTGCTTTATAACTCATTCAGGAGGACTGTGCATAGGTCATACCTCTTGTCATCTTTCAACATCTGATAGGCTAAGTATATAGTAGTACCGGAAATAGAGTTGTGTTTGCTTGACTGGTAAACCTTGTAACCAACCACCATCGATGCAAACTTCACATCATTCTCTAGATTATTGTTGATAGTCATTGCTCTGTTGTTAAATTTGGAACCAATGGTCTCTATCACCATGTCATTTCACACTTTCCTTAGGCTAGGTACTTCACCGGTTTCATTGAGGCATGTCACAGCTTGAATTGCCTTCTCAGTAGTCTTGTGAGGCTTGTCAAGCCATATAAACTCATCATGAACTCAACTGAGAATGTATCGGATCCACTCTTCTTTGTCGACCAATGGAAAATGGATGAACTACAAAAAACCCTTATCCTAAAGATCTTTGTACTCAGGTTTGAGATTTCCCAAACTGTCTGCCAAGTGTTTGTTATATAGGTTCAGCATATTTGTGTTACCCAGCTCCTGGAGATTACAATGGATGTATGCCCTAATATCTTCATTATGAAGCACGTCATAGGGTACCAAAGAAAATGAACCTTCCAGATCATCTTCAACAAACTTGAAAGGGTGTTTCTTTAATACAGGTTTGCATCTGTTCTTAATCTCGACAGTAATACCAAAAACTGAAGCCATTTCGAATTTAGGGTTTACAAAAATGGATAAATACCTAGATTTGCAACTGGGCACTGGAATTCGCTTTAGAGTCAATGGAATCATTGATGAAATTGCAAAATCACTTCACGCTACTTCTCTGAACTATTCATTTGATCTCATTGTGACAAATGTAACTCTGAAATGCATTTTTATCTTTCGAAAACCTAATTCTTCACTATAATAATGCTACAACCGGTTACCATGATTTTCATAGTCGCTTACCAAAGCATCCCATCTTCTGTGAAACTTCTGGATAACATCTACATATCTTATCTAAGCCTTCTACAACCTTTTAGAATTTATTATAGATCACCAAAGAGGGGGTTCTTAGAATCTGTATGAAAAGTTCCCCCTAAGGCATAAAGCCCTAGTTACCAGATGAGGATCCTGCACTGGATTCAGGTGCAGACCCATTTTTTGCTTTGGATTCATCTTTTCTAAGCCAAGTCTTCTCATGTTTGTTTCTGATCTCTTCTACCTTCACCTTTCCCTTCTCATCTGATTTTCTCTTGTCTACCGGAGCACTTCTCTTTTTTTTGCAGTACTTTGCAATGTGACCAGTTTTGTTGCATGCATGCCAGACAACATTCCTCTACATAGGTTTGAAGTTCATCTGATTTGGTTTCATCCTCCACTAGTTAGAGATATGTCCAAACATCCCACAAGCATAGCATCTCTTGTTTTGTAAGTTATTCATTACTGCTCTACACATATTTGACTTGTGACCAACATTATTCCATATGAAACATTAATCGGTAAAGGTAGGAACATTATGCATGTTGTTCATTCCATTATTCATCCTACTTCTGCATTGATTTGCCATATGACCAAATTTATGGCAAGTAAAGAATCTACCATTGAATTTATGAGCATGAGGTTGTCTTACTAGAGGATTCTTGCTCTTCTTTTGATCAGGTTTTGTATTGCTTTGTCCAGATCCAGAGGATTCACCTTTCTCAAATCCAAGTCCTCGCATGTCCTTTCCATATCTCTGACTTTCCAACATCTCATCAAGCCTTGCTGAGCTAGCTTTGAATTTGTCTTTGTATTCATTAGGAGTAGAAATTTCATCCCTTAAGGTAGTAATTTGTCTTTGTAGTCATTAGGACTAGCAAGTTCATCCCTTAAGGTAGTAATTTGTCTTTCAAGTTCTTGGCCATTATTCCTTGATTGTGTCAACTCAAGCTTCAACTGATCATTCTCATAGGTAAGCCTCAAGCATTCATCAGCTCTTTCCTTCAATGATTGTGCCAAATTCTCTTCATTTTTCTTCTGATCCTTAATCTCCTTAGTCAACCTCATCATAATGGATTGCATCTCATTCTTCAAGGCAACATTCTCTCTTCCAAGCTTGTTAACTTCATTAGCTTTATACTATTATTCCATGATCTGATCTTCTTTCTCCTTCAACTTGTCCATCATTCATTTCCTCTTGTCTCTTGAAGTGCTCACTTAATCCTTCAAGTCATTAATGAAATCATTAGCAACATTCAGGTTTTTCTTCAAGGTACAGATCTCATTTCTAGTTGCATCAAGATCCTCAAGTGTCACACTGAGTTGTCTCTGAAAAACCAGAATCTATTGATTCAATCTCCCAGACCTTCCTCAAGTGGTTAAGCTTCCTCAAAGGAACTAGGATCTGATACCAATTGTTGAAGTTAGGGATCACTAAGAGGGGGGTGAATTAGTGATCTACCAGTTAGCAAATTTTTAAGCTTATCTTTAAACCACCAGAAGAAAACACTTGAAACTAAAATGCAGAAACATAAAACAATCAACCACAAAAGCATAACACTGAATTTTTACATGGAAACCCAAATGGGAAAAACCATGGTGAGATTTTAACCCACAATATTATTCCACTATGGTCAGTAGTAAAATAATATTACAATATGGGAATGCATAGGCATTCATGCACATTGCCTAGAGCTCACTACTCAAATACAATAAGGGTTACAACCCCAGAAGGCTCACTACCTTACTAAATGATTACAATGATGAATTACACCAAAATGAACTCCAAAGTAGTGTTGGTATTTTGGTATGGTTTTTTCATTGATGTCAACACCTGCTAAATACACCTACTTTGGAGATTTAGCAACATTCACCGGCAAACAGTAAGTTGTGCACACAGTCACCAATATATGGTTAACCGGTAGGATATAATGTTCACCGGTACCTTCATTGACATGGAAGACACTTGGTAATGTCAAAGACATCATGTGGACACTTTAATTTGAAGTAACAATCATTGGTACATTCTCATTTGCATATTTGCTTTTACCAGCAAATAGGTCCAGGTTATCTAGGGTTACAACGATAGGTTTATCTTTTCCAGATCAGCATGGCACACTATGGAGATGATTTATTATTGTTGTAAATGCATTAAGCTGACATGTTCAATTGGTTATTGCATCGAATATTGTATTATTTGTAAAATGTTTTTTGTAATATCTTGTAGAGCCGACCTACTAAAATTGGTCTTAGGGTATGGTATAAATGTAAGATCTTATTTGTAAGATCAAGGGTGGAATGTGAAAAAGATTTAAGGAAGGGTATATGTGATATCAAGCAGAGATATACATGAAGACATCATTTGAAGGTGAAGTTAGGTTTTTGTAGAAGCATATCAGCATTACACCGGTACTGAATCCAGCATATGAAGATGTTATTTTGTGTAGTACATTCTCATTGGATTTAACCATCCAACTGTAGTCAGTGTGACTCCCATTTGTGATTGAGTAGTGAGCTCTAGGCTATTGGCCTTTTTGCATGTGCAGACCCCTCTTTGCACACTTACTATCTGCAGTAGTATCATCTAATTGTGGGTAAGGTTTCCCACCGTGGTTTTTCCCCTTACAGGGTTTCCACGTACAAATATTGGTGTCATGTGTTGTGGATGACTTTATGTTTATGTTTCATGCATTAATTCTTACCAATATAGCAATTTTCTATTAACACTATTTACCAGCATACTTAACTGTCTTACCGGTACTAAGCATTAAGTTGGTTAATAAGATTTTGGTTTGAATTTATTAGACAACTGATTCACCACCCCCCCCCCCTCTCAGTTGTCTTTGGGACCTACAATTGGTATCAAAGCCTAGTCCTCTTTTTGCAGAAGTTTAACAACTTGAGGAGATCCAATGTCTACTAATTATTTCAAAAAGGATAGTCCTAAACTTGATGGAACCAACTATGGAATATGGAAAATTAGAATGGAGACACATCTGAATTGCATTGGTAAAGACATCTAGGAAGTTACTAAGAATGGTTATACTATTGCTATAGCTGGTCAGACTGCTCCTATTACTTTAGCTAAAGATGAAGAAAATGATTGCAAAGCAAGAGAAGCACTTTTGAGCGCATTATCAGATCAACAAATCATGGGATTATCAAATAGATCCACTACAAAAGCTATTTGGGATCATTTGGAAACACTGAATGAAGGGGATTCCATAGTCAAAATTGCAAAACTTGAAAGCTTCCGAGTCAGGTATGAACATCTGAAAATGGAAGAAGATGAAAGGATTTCTACTTTTATGGAAAGAGTAAATGAAATTGTTTTGGGTATCAAATGTTGTGGAGGAACCTTGAGTGAAGATGAGATTGTTTCAAAAATCTTAAGAGGTTTGCCACTGGCATATAAAATGAAGGTTACTACTATTAATGAGTTGAGAACAATGCCTAATACATCAGTTACTAGGGATACATTGATTGGAAAACTTTCAGCTTTTGAAATTGAGGAATTTGGTCCTATTACTACTATAAAAACTGATTTGGCCTTCAAAGCATCAACATCATCTGCTCCATCTTTTGACAAATCAGACTGGAGAGCCTTTTATGCAAGAGAACTTGAAGAAACCAAGAAGGAGAATGAAGGAGCTTGAAGAACTTGAAGCACTATTTGCAAGAAAAATGCCAAAAGGTCCAATTGGAAGTAAGTATGAAGGTAAAGCACCCTTTAAATGTTTCAATTGCAATAAGATTGGTCATATGGCTTCAAGATGCCCTGATAGACATGCTAGACTAAGAGAAGAAGCTAGAACGACATACAAACCTAATCCTGAATATCACAGATATAGATTTAAGAAAAACAAAGATAAATCTTGTTACATTGCTGATGAAGGTGTGACTGATGATTCTGATGAGGATCCAGCAGACAACGGATGGGTCTTTGTTGCTATAACAAAAGATCAACCGGTACCTATTTCTCAACCGGTAGAACAAGCCCTAGCAGCTAAAGTGGAATCAAAGGATGAATGGATTATTGAATCAGGATGCTCACATCACATGACTAGAGACAAAGGTAAATTCGTGAACTTTCAAGAATACAATGGAGGTTTAGTAAGATTCGGAGATGACAAAGCCTATTCAATCAAAGGTAAGGGTTCAATATCTCTTGATGGTAAACATAACACTGACAATGTCTACTATGTTGAAGGATTAAAACATAATCTTTTAAGTGTTGGTCAATAAGTTGAGAAAGGTTTTTAGTTACAATTTAAAAATGGAAAATGCAAAATCATGAATAGAACTGGTTTGGAAATTGCAACCGGTAATCAGACTAGAGGTAATATCTTTCATTTGAATAACAATGAAAAGGCATGCTTAATTGCTCATATAGATGAAAGTTGGCTATGGCATAAAAGACTATGTCATGTAAATTTTGATTGCATGGTAAAAATCAGTACTTCTAAGGCAATTAGAGATCTACCTAAAATTATGAAACCTCAGAATAAAATTTGCAAGGAATGTCAATTTGGAAAACAAGTTAGAGCTAGTTTCAAAAGTATTCTAGAAAAATCCAATAATGCTCTTGATTTAATTCACACTGATTTATGGGGTCCAGCTAGAACTAAAAGCTTACAAGGTGATAGATATTTCATGCTAATTATTGATGATTATTCTAGAATGTGTTGGGTTACTTTTCTCAGGGAAAAGTCAGAAGCACTTGGGAAGTTCAAACTATTCAAAGCAATGGTTGAAAATGAAACCGGTAAGAAAATTAAATGTTTAAGATTAGATCAAGGAGGAGAATTCACATCTAGATATTTTAATACATTCTATGAAGTAAATGGAATCAAAAGACAATTATCAGCACCTCAGACACCACAACAAAATGGAGTTGTTGAAAGAAAAAATAGAACTATTTTGGATGCAGCAAGAAGAATGTTATTAGAAGAAAATCCACCACATGTGTACTGGAGAGAGGTAATAAGCACTACTGTCTATACATTCAACAAAGTTCACATCAAAGGTGAAACCAGTAAGACCCCTCATGAACTATGGTTTGGTAATACTCCTACTCTTAAGTATTTCAAAATTTTTGGAAGTAAATGTTATATTAGAAGAGATGAGTATATTGGCAGGTTTGATCCTAGAAGTGATGAAGGAATATTTCTTGGTTATTCATCTAAGAGTAAACCATATAGATGTTTTAATAAAAGATTACAAAAAATTGTTGAAAGTACAAATGTAAAGATTGATGAACAATTCAGAGGAACTTCAAGGTATATAGACTCTGAACCAGTAATAGAAATTATGACAAATGAACCAATAGTAAATCCACTGGTACAGAATGATGATCCAGTTACTTTGGTATCATCAGAGGATTCCACAGCAATTGAAGAACAACAACAGACTAAGACACCCCGGTATGTAAGACTGAATCATTCTGAAGATCAAATAATTGGAAGCAAATTTAAAGGAGTCATGACAAGAGGAAGATTGGCAAATGAAGAGGTATGTCTTATTTCTCAAATTGAACCATTATCTATCAATGAGGCATGTGAAGATAAATTCTGGATTAAAGCTATGGAAGAAGAATTAGGACAAATTGAGAAAAATAATACTTGGACATTAGTTCCCCGGCTTGAAAATAAAAATGAAACCTTTGCACCGGTAGCCAGAATTGAGGCAGTTAGATTATTCTTGGCCTTTGCAGCTCACAAGGATTACAAAGTTTATCAAATGGATATTAAATGTGCATTTTTGAATGGGGATCTTGAAGAGGAAGTCTATATTGAACAACCTGATGGATTTTCTTTGACCGATGACAATGATATGGTTTGCAGATTAAGAAAAGCTCTGTATGGACTAAAACAAGCTCCAAGAGCTTGGTATGCAAGATTTGATAAGTATCTTTTAAAAATTGGTTTTACTAAAAGAAATGCAGATAGCAATTTATATTACAAAGTAACTAATGATGACATCTTGATTATGGAAGTATTTGTTGAAGATATAATCTTTGGAGGAGAAGACGGATTATGCAAAGAATTTTCTCTTAAAATGTAGCATGAATTTGAAATGTCTATGATTGGAGAAATAAAATTCTTTTTAGGATTGCAGATTTTATAGACTAATAAAGGCATATTTTTGAGTCAATCTAAGTACTTGAAAGAACTACTTAAGAAATTTGGGATGGAAAACTCTAAATCGGTAAGCACGCCTATGACTACAAATGACAAATTATCTCAAAGGGATGAATCTACACCTGTCAATCCAACTAGATACAAATCTATGATAGGAGGTTTACTATATTTGACACAAACCAGACCTGATATTATGAATGCAGTATGTATAGTTTCTAGATTTCAGAGTAATCCTAGGGAAAATCATGAATCAACAGTAAAAAGGATTTTTCGGTACTTACAAGGCATAGCAAATCTTGGATTATGGTATCCTAAAGATGAAAATTTTGATCTATATGCATACATAGATGCAAATTGGGTAGGAGATGTGGATGATAGAAAAAGAACCACTGGAGGAGCATTCTTTCTTGGAAAGAGATTAGTTTCTTGGTTAAGTAAGAAACAGAGTTGTACATCTTTATCAACAATAGTATTAGAATATGTTGCAGCAGCAACAAACTATACATAGGTACTTTGGCTTAAGCAAATGTTGAAAGACATAAAGGTAAAATACAAGGAACCTATTACTATATATTGTGATAACACTATAGCAATTGATATATCTAAGAATCTAGTATTACATTCTAAAACAAAACATGTTTCTATCAAACTAAATTTTCTAAGGGAAAAAGTTGAAGAAAAGGAGATAAAACTGGTTTATGTGAATACTAAAGAACAACTTGCAGATATTTTCACAAAACCTTTGCCTAAGGAAACTTTTGAGTATCTCAGAGATTAGCTCGGAGTCTTACCTCCACCGGTAGAGACTTAGATAGTTGATGATTGTCATCAACCGGGAGAATTAAATGGAAAAATCTTTTATTCTGGTATTTGATGAGGAAGCTACTTCTCAGGGGGAGTAGTTGGTATATTGAATTGGTTGGTATTTTGTATGAACTTGACCTTTTGTGACTTTGGCATTTGATGTCAAAGGGGGAGAGATATATGGAAAAACATTAGGGAGAGATAAAACATTAGGGAGAGATGCATGAAAAAGCATTATCTTTTTTAGGAGAGATTGGTATGAGAGTTTGGTATAAACACATATTACTCCCAAGGGGAGAATTGGTTTTTGTACTTGGCATTTCTATTTTGGCACTTTGATGGTTTTTCCATCTTATGTTACCATCAATGCCAAAGGAGGAGATTGTTGGTATTTTGGTATGGTTTTGTCATTGATGTCAACACCTGCTAAATACACCTACTTTGGAGATTCAACAACATTCACTGGCAAACAGTAAATTGTGCAAACAGTCACCAGTATATGGTTAACCGGCAGGATATAATGTTCACTGGTACCTTCATTGACATGGAAGACACTTGGTAATGTCGAAGACATCATGTGGACACTTTAATTTGAAGTAACAATCATTGGTACATTCTCATTTGCATATTTGCTTTTACCGGCAAATAGGTCTAGGTTATCTAGGGTTACACTGGCAGGTTTATCTTTTCCAGATCAGCATGGCACGCTATGGAGATGATTTATTATTGTTGTAAATGCATTAAGCCGACATGTTCAATCGGTTATTGCATCGGATATTGTATTATTTGTAAAATGTTTTTTGTAATATCTTGTAGAGCCAACCTACTAAAATTGGTCTTAGGGTATGGTATAAATGTAAGATCTTATTTGTAAGATCAAGGGTGGAATGTGAAAAAGATTTAAGGAAGGGTATATGCGAGATCAAGTAGAGATATACATGAAGACATCATTTGAAGGTGAAGTTACATTTTTGTAGAAGCATATCAGCATTACATCGATACTAAATCCAGCATATGAAGATGCTATTTTGTGTAGTACATTCTCATTGGATTTAACCATCCAACTATAGTCAGTGTGACTCCCATTTGTGATTGAGCAGTGAGCTCTAGGCTATTGGCCTTTCTGCATGTGTAGACCCCTCTTTGTACACTTAGCAGTAGTATCATCTGATTGTGGGTAAGGTTTCCCACCGTGGTTTTTCCCCTTACAGGGTTTCCACATACAAATATTGGTGTCATGTGTTGTGGATGACTTTATGCTTATGTTTCATGCATTAATTCTTATCGGTATAGCAATTTTCTGTTAACATTGTTTACTGGCATACTTAACTGTCTTACCGGTACTAAGCATTAAGTTGGTTAATAAGATTTTGGTTTGAATTCATTAGACAACTGATTCACCCCCCCCCCTCTCAGTTGTCTCCGGGACCTACAAATAGCATCTACAATGCTTGGATAAGTTGTGGTTGAGTGCCAAATATACTGACTAGGTCTCCTCCACTGAACTTCTTTGTTCTTCCATGTTCACTGTCTCAAACAGCTACCGAATCAAGAATGAGCACGTGAAACTACACCAAAATGGATTCTCAATGACCACTCACTCATATAGAATCACATCATTCACCAAAAAGATCATACACGACAAGCTTCTATATTGGAAATCACAAAATAGGTCATTTACCATGTTGGCCTACTACTATAACATGTAGTCTCATGTTGGCTTGACTAGATCCCAAAGGATAAATGCGGATCACCAAAGCAATAATAAAAAGATGTGTCTATGTCAGCCCAATCATCCCAAACATGATTCAATGCACCGCAATCACCACAAATATTTTGGACCAAAAATGCTTTGTTCGCACTGGAATACTGGTTAACTAGCTACTGGTTAAAACTTGCTTTCAGATAAGAAGAATTATGATCACCAGATCAAATCTCTATGAACAATTTCCATCAATGACAAACCTAAACCAATAATCAGCCACCAGAAACTACCAGAAACCACTAGATGAGTGTCAATTTCCAACATCACTCATCCTTTGCATAACTATATTATTTTAGCATCCATTTTGAATCCACATTTTTAGCTAATATCGCATAATTCCTCATCATGGAGCATATCTAGCACCCTTGGAAGTATAGATTGAGCACACATCAAATCAAAGGAACAATTTAGAGCTTGCATCTTAATTGTTTATCTTTTTATTTTTATCTAGTTTTCTTCCATTTTAGCATCCTAATTTTGAGTGTGGTTGAAATTTGTGTTTGCTTCATTATTAATTCCATCTTTTCAATCTCTTTAGTTTTGCACTCACAATTTTCTGCATACAAATATGTTAGCCTTGTGGTCCGAAAATATTTGTGTTCTCTAGATGTTGTGGTATGTTTCCTAGCCCGTTGTGATATTTTCTATTAATCCTAACTTTTGGTCCAAATATGATTTGTGGGAAGTAATTTGATGTGTTATGGGTCTCACTATAGCATGTGGAGATCCGGATAAGAGTAAGTTGCATTGAAAAATATATTTTGAGTCATTAATTGTCTATATGGACACGTTACATGTTGGAATGTTGTGGGATATGTTTGGTATTTGTGGATCAATGAATTGGTCTTAGGAAGATGTGCTTTGGTCCCCTATTTCTCTTGGAGTGGATCAATGTGTGTGTTTTTGGTTCGGAATATTTATTTTGTTTTAGGCCGACTTGGTTTAGATTTTGATGATCTATCTTATATATAAAGAATTGATGTAAGGATGGTGATGTGAATGAGAAGCAAGCATATGGAAAAGAATGTGATGTGGATATAGTCAGTGAAATTCAATGAAGAGAAGAGAAGAAGAGTTATGTTTAAATGATATGTAAGTTGTTTGAGATTGTGACAGAAGAGTGAGATAGTGAGTTGACAGATGAGGTCTGAGTTGTGTGTGTTAATGTTGGTCTCTTAAAGTAGAGTTCAAGGATAACTTCATGATCAAGAGATCCTTCTTTTCAAATTAGTTTATTGTATCTTTCCTTTTTGTAGTTAGCATCAGGTTTGCAAGTCATTTTTTATCTTTCCCCAAGAGCAGTTAACCTTGGTTTACAAGTTTGGAGCAATGAGATCTTTCATTATAATCTGATATACATAGTGGATATATTTTGTGGCCTATTTGGGTTTTGTGTTGTTGATTAATTGTTTGTGTTGCATTGTTTTTGGTTTAGATTGATTTCCCCACCCCCCACCTCTTAGTCATGTTGTGGATTCAACAAATTAGTGGTCTAAAATGTAATGGTGTAATTTGGAGCTAGGGTTTCAACAAGTAGGATAAGGCCACTAACTAACCAAATTATCCAATACATTGAAAGAGGGGTGAACCTAATAGATATAGCCTCAATCCAAATAAGGAAAGGGCTGAAATTCTAATTAGATTCATCGGTTAGGGTTTTGTTCCCTCTTTGTAGATTGAAATGGATTATAAATTATGAAATTAGGGAAAAACAATGGATAATTGAAGTAAACTGGTAGAAACAATAAGCTACAAATATCTCATGGAGTCAAAACTAAGATCTAGGCAAAAGAAGATGTTTAGAACCTATTCCCAGAAGTTTAGCTTGATTTTTTGGGACCAGGTAGCACAAATCCACCCTAGTTCTCTGATTTTTTCTCTGTCAAAAGTTGACCTATTCACCACTATTGACTCTTTTGTTCACCAAAAGTGATAACCCAAGCACACCTGCAATTCATCTATGAAGTAGCCAATTCAATCTATGAAGAACCTCAAGGCTTGGACAACATGACAAGGATCTAAATCCTTCTACTCTTCAGGCTCTGCAAAACCTAGGCGAGTATACCTTTGATGCTTAAAATTCAACCTATTACACACCTATGATAGCATCAACAGAAGCAGATGGATCTCACCAAGGCTCTAAAACAAGTAGTTCATTGTAGATGGGCTAGATCTACACATAAAACTCAACTATGCTTGAGCATGAGATAGATGAAACATTTCAAAACATAACATAAACTAAGGATATTCTAATTTTTTATTTTAAGTCTCTGAGAAAACCCCAATTATTTACAAGATCAATGCCTTATCTAAGGGCAACAGAGTCATACATCAAACTAAAAATGAACACCTCTATTGTAAATCCAATTTACTAAGAAAGATATCCCCGTATTAATGCCTGACATTAATACATTCTAAATTCAGACAGAGGATCATACATATCTAAACATTATCCTGAATCCATAATGATTGCTCATAGAATTTAAACTCTTCCTTGAAGAGTACCTGAAAACAACCCTTACACTCCCACTTTGAGAGGACAAACCCAGACTCCCTTGAAGACTAGATTTATTGAAAACAGAGAATGCTTAGAGACAATCCAATAAACTATGTATATGCCTTACACATACATGACCGGCAACAAAACATCTATAGCAAGAAGATACTCTATTACTGAAAGAAAAGCCCTGCCTTGTACAATCTTGGAGAAAACTTAGAATTGGAAGCCATGAAAATATGGAGCCATTCTCCAAATTCCTGGAACCCTTACAAAATGAGAAGAATTGGGAATAAGAAGGAGAGGGATGAAAATCAAATCTGCAACTGAAATTGCTAAGTATCTCCTCTCTAGCTGAATTTCACTCCCATAGAAAATACTCTTGAAATATCCAACATTTATCAAAATTAACTACTTTATCAGATTCCTCATTCCGAGAGCTTTCCGGCGATATATAACACTTCATATTTTGGCCAAAAATTGAGCCCTAGGCGAATTAATCATTCACGTGTGCACATCATTTAAATTTTTCATTTAATCATATAGTCTAAACTATATAATTAACATGATTTTAATTTTGATTTTTGCCTCCCCTTTGACTTGACGCCTTGCCACGTGGTGGCCTTTGATTGGTTGATGGTGTCTACTGGGCACCACCTCAGATGACACCTCATCACTCTGCCACATGTCCGCTTGCTTGTCGGCCATCTCAGCACCACTTGGTGCCACATCATCGCCACCTAAGCTCCACCTCAGTGCCACCGAACAACCACCTCACCGGGGCTGCCTACTGGACCACTGACTGGACCTTCCACCTATGCGCCACCTGGCTTTCACCATTTTGCAATGCTTATCCGGCAAGCATCTTCCTTTTGTGAAGTCGCACGAGCTGTTGGATCTTTCAAACTTGTAGGGTCTTTAACCATCTCAATTTTTGCATGTGCTTTTTGCCATTTCGCAACCTTTAACTTGCATGCATCTCGCCCTCGCGAAGTCACATGCACTATCAGATCAGCTGGAACCTGCATGACCTTTACCTCTTTTCGTTGTTTCGCAAGGTTTAACTAGTGGGCATCTTCAAGCTCTGAAATCACGCGCTTCGTCGGATCCTCTACCACCTGTTCACTGGTTAAGCTGGCCCTTCTTTGCAAAATTTGCATGTTTGCCTCAGGAAGCATGCCTACATGGGGTCCACCTGGTCACTGCTCAGTCACCTCCTTCATCACCTTGGGATCCGCACCTACACGTGGACCCACCTTGGGCACCCAATGACACCATCCATCAAAAGCCTTGATGGCTTAGACATTATACTTGAGTGTGAATTTGCTTATAAACATCAAAACTTTTCCCTCCACAGTGAATGTGGGATAATATTGTTTGCCTGAAAATGCTTTTTTGAAGGTTTTCTCTGCAGATTGCATTTGCTGAAGATTTAAAATGCATTTTCAGAACACTACAACTGGGAACAATGTTGGCAAGGTCGTGGAGTCAAGATTTACACCTACCAATGCTATTTACTTGAAAGTTTACAAAGCCTTTTATCCTTTCAATGGCTGGCAAGGGAGAATGGTGGCTAAGGTTTTGGGAACTAAAACTTAACCACTAATAGAACCTGTTGTTTGGAAGCTTCAAAACCATCGCCCTCCATCTGAAAATGCACTTGCTGAAAGATTTATAAAACTTATACACCATTTCATTCTATGCAAGGGAGGATTCAGCATGTTTGAAAAGCTGTAGACACCTATTGATTGCATTTCTTTGAATTTTTAATATCTTTCAATTTCCACACATAGCATGGGAGGATTCAGGCATACACCAATTGCATTTTCTTGGAGGCTTCACGTGGAGGGAGGGTCTGATTGTTGTTTGCATCTACAGATTGTATTTGTTTTAAAACTTATTCCTCTTCTCCCTTTCACTATGCTTACCAATTTCATTTTATTTGAAAACTCTATCCTCTCACATGCCACGCAGGGAAGACTCTGTGCTTTAAAACCACATTGAATTCCACCTTCCATCTCACAGCATGAGGGAACATTCAGGTTGCAGCTTGCACTCGCATTATCAAGTTTTTTTTTGTTTTTTTTTAAATGCTCTCCTCCAGCCATCACGTGCCATTGGAGATGGGCATTCAACCCGCCAAATGCATTGATTGGAGTTTGTTGTTGTTGTAGCTACTACCAAAGGGAGAGAACATGAGGGGAAAAACTTGCCATGATGGAGGAAAAACATTTAAAGGAGCAAATGGGAATTCTCTAATGTTTTTGGCAAAAGGAATTACATTCAAATAAAATGAATCTGCAACATTCCTAGAGGAGGTTAACTAAGCTACCATCATCCACCATTGTCTATTGATTTCCCACCACTGAAAGATTTGACTGCAATCTGACATGATTCCAAGTCCTATCATAAAAATCCAATATGTTCTGGTTCTACTCTGAGACAGTCATTGGTTCTGTTCAATGTAACAAAGTCTGAACTTGGAGTGTACGCCTGGAAATGTTTTACATGGAGAGGATGCTGACAAAGTCATGGAATTTGGGCTTTGCACCAGCCATTGCATTTGCTGAAGTTTTTATTTGTTGAAGATTCTTAAAATCTTTTAAGACCTCCCTTTCATCTGAGCATATCCAAATAGTCCCTCGCATCCTCATTTTGTACCACTCTGAAAAGCTACAAGCACCATTCCTTAAGTCTGGAAAAGATTGGAATCTCTGGAATACCAATGTGGCGTATTCAACTTTGAGTAAGCCATAGCATCAATCATTTTTCTTTATTATGTCCAGGGAGTTAAAATGTTGTGAAATTTAGAACATTCCACCACAAAAATAATGCGCAGGCATGAGCCAGGTTGGGCCCCAAAGTGGGTCCAACTAAAAAAAATTTTGTTTTCATGCAACTGACCTTTGAAATGACTCACAGCCCTCAAACATACCTATGGAAACGATCATCATCATTTTCGGATCATTAAATTGAATTTTGCAATAATCGCGAAGACGTAATTTTCAAACCTGTTAAAACACCTTTCTGGAGCTCGCCATCTGACAGGCGTGTACTCTGATATACAAGCATGAACACTGCTAAGTAGTTTTTCAAGATGAGTCCCCAGCAAAGAGATATTAATTTTTGAAAATGCCCAACTGGCTTTGTCGACACTGCGGACCTGATGAAGTCAATGTTCTGGCAACACATGATGCCTTTCTCAAAAATACCAAATGACTTTCTCAAAAATACCAAATGACCTCCGTAGACCCTCAAATTTGAAACATAGGTACCTTAAAGTACATATTAAAACTTAGAATTCTCAATTCGATCACTAGACTGATAGGATGCAAATGGTGTGTTCACAAAAATGGCTACATTAACTAACATAGCACTGAAAGTACGGATCACTAAAAACGATGGCTAAATGAACCCTTTTGAAAACCGATCAAAATGAATTGATAGAGACTTGAAATTTGAAACTTAGCTCATCATTCATACCAACATTATCCCAAAACAAACATTATGTCATGATTCTTACTGAGGCAAATTTTACACTTGTGCAAAACAGGGCTCCGACTAGCTGTCGAAACAGGGACTTGCCAAAACATAGAAACTGCAAATAGATTTGACTTGGTAAATTGAGCAAATGGATTCGTTAGAAATTGAAATTTTGCAAGCGACTCACATTTATGCATAGAATTGAATCCATTTTTAATTTCTTCATGACGATCAATAGGGAAAAATATACAAACACTCAAAATAGGCTACTCAATAAAATCTGCATTTGTGCCTAAAATGCACTTTCAGTTCACCCCTCAAACTGGGTACCTCATAAACTTATCCAAACTGAAATCTGAAAGTTGCACATCACTGAATAGATCAAATTAAAGGTGTAGGACATGTCTTTTGAGCCTTACCCTCTGAAAATCAACCGGCTCCATTTTGCCCTCTCGAAAACTAGGCCCTTCAAACTGACTCATTTAGGTACTTGCAAAGCAAAATTTTGAATTGGGCCTCTAAACTTGACTCAATTTTAATGAGTCCCAATAGACTACCAAAATTCTTGAGTACATCTCCTGAACCTATTTCCTTCACACATAAACAGAAGGATAGATATTGGGGATAGCCAATTTAGGAATTAATCTTGAATGAAATAATGCAAATAATGAAATAAATGTTAAGAAGATATACCTCATATCTATAATTGTTGATGATGATGCAATTATCTTTGAATGTAATCATAGATGTTGAATGTAATGGCATGAAAAACACATGAACATGAAAAAACCTAATCACACACACATGCTTGCATGAATATTGATGTTAACTTTTCTCCACAGTGCTTGAAGGATGAAATGTTTTCTTGACCCTCAAAAAATGTTTAATGATGAATTCTTCATGGATGCATGAATACTTTAGGTAGCTTTTGGATGTCAAAATGAATTGATAGGATGTCTTTTGTTAATGTAGGTTTTTTTTTTCTTATGTTAGGGGGTATTTATTTTTCCTACACATTTTTTAAGCTTACTTAAGTTATTAAGAGTAGTTAATATGAGGACACGTGGTGAAATACTTCAGCTACATCTATAACTCTCCACCTCACATGGTTAGTTGAGGTACACACCCTCTTTTGGCTTGTTGTGCCAGCTCTCAAAACTACTATTCAGTCATATCCTAAGTGGGTTACGGGGTAGTTGGGTGAGAGGGTTTGTCACCCTCTTTTGGCCTTATGTGCCAATTTTCTCAACTCCTTTCATGTCTTCATGTAACGAGGTTAAGCCACATGTTTTGCCATTTACCAAGAAGGTAAAACCTCCCACTTTTTTAGTAATAGGAGTCAATGCACCTCTTGAATGTATACCCTATTATTTTTCTATATAATAAGCACTATATACTCTCACCTACACTAGTTTAGTGATATCTCAAAGAGAGTCTTCTCAAAATTCTCTTCTTTGTCTCTATTTTTCTCTCATATTAGATTTATCTTCATTCAACTATTTTGATCTTCAATCATCTATTGCTTGGAGTTGCATGTGATCTACAACCAACATCAGATCCTAGCTTGGTTCTCACTTCTCGTAGAATCTAACATGGTATCAAAGTCATGTTGTCTGGTATAGATTATTATTTTTCTGATTTATTTGAGAGAATTGAGATTATTAGATAGCTAATATTTTTCTTAAAAGCCAAGTATGCTCTTCATATGACCTAGAGAATCAAAACAATTTAAAAGGAAAATAAGCTTTTAGATTAATCTGGTTTATTATATATGTGTTCCTTTGAGATCTTCGTGAGTGCACCATTTTGGTAATATTGGAGGCTTATTTAGAACTTATAGTGTCCAGAAGGCTTGAGAAAGTCAAAAGTGACTTTTATTTCACCAAAATCAAAATTTGGAAGACACAGTAAAATAAATCAAAGTAATTTTTTTATTGGAGTTGTTTTCATCTTGACTTCATAATTTTAACTTCCACTAATTTGTAGTAAAAACAATTTCTGGGTTTTCTTCCCAGCATCAAAAAACTTTTGGGTTTTTAGTATTATTTCTAGAAAATTAGTAAATCTTGTAAAAATTGAGTTTTAATTAGATAAGGAATGTTACTTAGCTATAAATCAAGGCTCAAAAGAATAGAAAGGGTCTAGTAAGTAAGATAAGAAACAAAAGAACCAAGGAGAGAAGAAAAAAGATCAAAATTTTGCGACTTCAAAAGTGGATAATCAAACCTCTTCATCAAAAGGTGAACAACCTAAGAAGGAGAAGGTCAAGTGTTCTTATTGTAAGAGGCTTGGTCATGATGAACATAAGTTTTTAAAGAAACAAATTGATCACCTTTCACATCTTATTGAAAAGAATAATATTTAATATACTTAAACAGAGTTCATTAGAAGGATCTTCTAAGGACACAAATAAGAGTAAGGGGAAAGGAAAGGGTAAGGCCCTAGTCATGGCTTGTTTAGAAGATTATTTCACCTCTTTAGAGCCATGTTTTATGCCTACCATACTTATAGGTGATGACACCCTTGTTGAAGTGCATGGGAGAGGGTCTATCAATGTGGGCAAAGGAACATTTGAGGATGTCCTTTGTGATCCATATTTATCAACTAATCTCCTATCTATTTATTAGATCACTCACATTGGTTCTAGCAAGTGAGTTGAGTTCACACCAAATACAGTGGTAATCAATGAAATGCATAATGGGTCTATTGTTGTTGTGGGAAAAGCAGATCAACATTCTAGATTATATTAGTTTTCTCACTTTGTTAGTAACTCTCCTTCAATAGTGTTAAACTCACTCATGCAGATGAGGTGATTTGTTTGTGGCATCAATGGTCTAGTCACTTGAACTATCATTGCTTGCAACAACTCAATCAACAAGACATGGTTTCGGGGTTTCCTTTTATTCAATTTTCTAATGGAGTTTTCTAGGGATTTATTTTTGGTAAGCATCCTGAGGAGAAGTATGATAAAGGTAAAGCATGGAGAGCTACACAACTATTGGAGTTGGCACACAGTGACTTGGCAAGACCATTGTAGACACCTAAAATTGTCATATTTATTTAATTATTTTAGCCTAACTCTTCTATTAATTGAATAAATCTTTATTTATTTAATTAATTCATTTATCCTCTTCTAGCCTTATTTCTCATTTAAATAAATACATTTATTTATTTAAATTATCATTTTCCTAAATTAAATAATGTAGATGTGTAAAAAGGGTCAACGCTTGCGGAGTCATACTTTAACATTTGCGCATTGCCTTATTTTAGGTTTTTTTGCATTACATCAACATTTCTTCTATGTTGCGCACTTGGTCTTTATCATTTGCGAGCATCGAGTTCTTCTTCTGCATTCCTCATTTTTCTCGCTTTTGAATTTGTTCTTGTCGATAACAATCTTCAGTAATGATTTTGGTCGATCTTATCCTATTGCATCAATGTGCGTGCTCATTTATCATTATTTTGGACATCGTCAATCCTAATCGATGATAGAATTAGGGTTTTGTCCTCTTGTCAATCTTGTCATCTTGCGATCAATTCATCATCGATCCTTGTCCTCTTGTCAATCTTGTCATTTTGTGATCGATTTGTCATCGATCCTTGTCCTCTTGTCAATCTTGTCATTTTGTGATCGATTCGTCATCGATCCTTGTCCTCTTGTCAATCTTGTCATCTTGTGATCGATTCATCATCGATCCTTGTCCTCTTGTCAATCTTGTCATTTTGCGATCGATTCGTCATCGATCCTTGTCCTCTTGTCAATCTTGTCAATTTGCAATCGATTCATCATCGATCCTTGTCCTCTTGTCAATCTATCAATCATTTTTAGCTTGTTAGTAATCATTTGCGATTATCAACTTGTCAATCTCATCATTTTGCGATTGATTCATCATCAATCCTTGTCCTTTTCAAATTGTGTCAATTTGGATCAATTAGTCATTGTTCCTCGTCAATTGGTGCCTATTAATTTGATCTCCTTGTCAATCTTGGTCAACTTGTCATTGATTTTTATCAACCAGTCTCAATCATTTATCAGCATTGGTCCTTTGTCAATCAAAATCATGATCGAATCGACATTAATTTCTTGGTGTCTTGACCTAATTCGTTGTCCTCTTATTTCTAGGGTTTTATGATTTGATCATTAAATCCTCTTCTTCTTCTTGGTGGGTTAAATAAATCTATTTATTTAGTCCTAGGTCTCTTTCATGAATTAATTAATGGATGAAAACCTATTAATTAATTCACCTAATTTCTATTTCATCTTTTTCCTCAATTTTCCAATTTACTAATTTCTCCTAATTCCTGATTTTCTATTTCTCCTATTTTCTTTAATTTTTCTAACATTTCCCCTAATTTCATGGGAATGGAATTTCAATTTGTTATAATTTGTCAATCAATCAACCTTGCATGTCAATTTTGTCATAATTTGTCAATCAATCAACCTTTCATGTCAAATTTGTCATAATTTGTCAATCAATCAATCTTGCATAGAAAATGTCAATCTTGTCATAATTTGTCATATTTGTCATCCTTGATTTGAAATTTCCTTTCAAATCTCTTCATGCTAATCTTGTCATTTCTCCAATTTGTCTATAAATTGGATGATTTTCTTCAATCAATCAATCACGCTTCTAGTATCCTTACACTGCCATTTCATCTTGTCAATCTTGCTTTCATACTATGCTTTTGCACTTGTAGGTGAGATCCACAAACAAAGTAATTTGAAGGAGAAAGAAGGACAATGGAGAATTATGGAGGAGATATTCACATTTGTAATGGTTTGCATTTGGTTTGATTATCTTGTTTTCATATCTCTATTGAATGTTTTTAGGATTTCTTATCATTGCAATTTAGCTTTTGTGGTTGAGCTAGTTTAATATTTGCTTTGATGATTTCCAAATTCCTATCTACATTTTCTGGTGAACCCGACGTGGACTAACCCCTCTAACCATGTTTTTGAGTGCTTTTGAGCTGATTTGCAGGTGAAAAATCAAGAAACAGGGTGACTCAAAGCTTTCTGGACACTTTTGCGCCTGTGTCAAAGCATTATGCACCTGTGTCAGGGCATCCTGTGCTTGTGTCAAAGAGATCTGCGCCTGTGTCAAAGAGATCTACACCTGTGTCAGTGCATTCTACGCCTGTGTCAAGGCATTTTGCGCTTGTGTTGAGACATTCTATGCCTGTGTAAGGCCAGAAACAGAGGTGAAACCAGTGTTTTTACTTGCAAATTACTTTGTTTTCATTCTATTCTTATATTCTGGTTTTTCTTTGGTACTGATTCTCTGTGCAGCACCTTGGCGTTACGTGTGACGAAGACATGAAAATGAAACTACTAACAAATCTTATGCAGGACGTGGTCAAAGACTTTTATTAAAACATCTTGCATGTGATTTTTAAAGTAGTTGCACATTTAATTTCTTAAAGGTTAATGAACGCCATGCATGCTTTGTTTGCTTTTAGTTTGATTGCATGTTTTAACCCTTAGAATTGGGCCTGCCTCCCGATTTTCCTGGCACTTCGCACAGGCATTGGTGAGAGGGAACGACCCAAAGTGGTGACGAGCTAAAGCCAAGATCTTCCGAACCACTCTAAATAACTATGGATGCAACGAAAATTGTAGACAACAGGTGCTGGAATGGTATTGCGATGATTTATTCATCGGATCAATACCCACCCGAATGGATGCCCTTACTAGAATCTCTTTTTTTTTAGAGGTCAAAATCCTTCTATCTATTGGCTTAGGCATTGTGATACGTGCATGCCGAAGACACCTCTCATGTACTCCTCAGTTAGAGATAGCAAGTTCTTGGGAAGTGATGCCCCTTGAACTCGAAGCTTGGTATGCCCGAGAAGTGAGTGCACTGTAAGGGGGAGCCAGTGCTACCAAGCATCTAGCTATCCGGCTAAGTGTTGTATTTCGAGTAGAGGATTCAATAGATATTGCCCTTGCCAGCCATAGGATTTGTTGTAAATGTGCTTGATTGTCTTGAGTCAAAGTCAAACAAACATTTTGTCTTCCGTGATTGTCAAAGGTTAAATCAAAAACAAACTTTCAAAAGTGCTCATAATCAACTTGGATTTTCAAAATCAACAACCTTCAACTCAAAACACAATCCGAACAAATGTCCAAATTTGTCCAAGTATTCATCCAACATTTGAACATGGCTTGTCAAAACATTGAATGTCTTTGTTTCAAAATTCATGTCACTTTAGGCTAGGTTTTGCATAGTCCCACTTAGGTCCTAAGGCATATTGTCATCTCCTTTCATTTTAGTCCTTTTCATTGCAAGCGTCCTCATTTTGCACTTAGGTCCAAGATCATTTTCCCTAAGTTTGCATTTCATTGTCATATCCAAGCTAGATTTCCATTTAGGTGACATTCCTGCATTATCCTTGTCATGTTAAAATTAGGTCTTGCCTAGGTTGCATTTTGCATATTCCAAGTCTTTGGTCTTCACATATCCTTGTCATTGTATTATCATCTTGTCTTGGCTTCATCTTGTCATATCATATCCTTAGATCATTTTCATGTCATATCCTAAGTCATTGTCATAATCATTGCCTTCTTGCATTTAGTCTCAAAAATTTGATTTGTCAAACTTGGAAAATCAAAAACTTTGGATGATACCCTAAGTTGTTGTTAGGGAGTCTTGACCTAGTCTAAAAATTCATTCTTTCATTAATATCACTTTTGTCAAAACCTAGCTTAGTATCCAAGCATATAGGTGTGACATTGTCAATTTGTCCTATTATTATTTGGTCCTTTGTCCTTTAAGGTCTTGGCTTCATTCCAACTTCCCAAGGTTGAGTCTTTAGGGTTGCATTTCAAAAAAGCTTGTCAAAATCTTGAAAAATGACAAAAACATAGGTTGCATTCTTGCCATAGATTGCATTTTCATTTATTTAGGTTTCATTTAGTTGCATATCATACATCATCCTTTTAAAAGCAAAAAAAAATCCCAAAAATATTGCATTTGCATAGTGACATGCCTGTTGAAACAAGGTCAAAGTCTAAGAAGATGGGTGAACCAATATATCAACCCATGGACAACATATCAAACTCATAGTTTCAACCCAATCAAACATTACACATTGAAGGTTTGTCAAACACATCATTACCACAATATGGAATGGTTCAACTTGGACCACCTCCACTATATGAGCCAGTGTTTGTACCCATGAAACCAGGATACGGAAGTGTTCCACCAATGCCAAGGGAAAATGCACCTTTTGACTGGAATCAACCGAACATGCAACATGAAATTCAAACTCAAACATTACATGAGGAACAAACTCTTTCACAAGGATTTGGTTTAGATCAAGGCATTCAATAAGAAACAAATCCAAATATTTTACCAGATTCTTCATCAGATTCTGATGCTTCTGATGATGTTGATATGTTTCTTAAAGATCTGAAGTTGACAAAAAAGATGGATAAATTCTTGAACAAGGTCTTTAAGATGTTTCCACAAAAATATCTTGATATGATGAGTAATGTGACCTCCTCAAATGACCAAACAAATGTGCAAAAACAACAAGGCGGTGACCTATTAAGTTTCTCTCCACATCCAAACAAAGAAAATGTACAACAAGAACCTCAACACACATTGTTGAATAAGTGTGTTTCACAAACTTTGACAGTGACTATTCCACAAAAATCAACATTTGAAACAATAAACAATCCATTGTTTACTGCAACACCTTTAACACAAGATCAAATGATGGCCACACAAATGTTGATAGGTGTACCTCAACAAGAAGTGATTCCTCACATGCCTAAAATTGGATCCAAATCTAAGATGCAAGAAAGCTTTACGACTGGAATGCTTGATCTTCCAAATGTTCAAAAAAATTCTAAAATGCAACAAAGTTCATACGTCCCGTCGAGCTCAATATGTTTGGAAAATACTCAAGTACTCATTATGCAAAATATTGTGACAATTCCTTCGATAGTGGCAACACAAAAGGCCACAAATAGTGATGTTCACCAACAACAAATGTTGCAACAATTGAGAAATACACAAAAAGCACAATCGAATGCGCAAACACACAATGCACAACAACAACAATATCACATTCAACAACAAGTTGCAACGTCTTCTGCACCATTACAAGTCAATTCAAACTTGCAACCACCACAATGGATCGGACAAACAACACAGCAAGTCAATGCAAGTGCCATACCCCATCTAAAGGAGAAACAACAAAAACCTCCCAAACAAAGTTTTTTGCAAATGTTGGGATTTACATCAGGACAACAACAATTGGCACAAAGTCAACAAATGTCGATTCGTCAGCATCAACAACAATATGTGCTAGGACAAACATGTTATCATACATCACAACCACAACTGATGTCCATGCAATATCAACAACACCCTTAATTGGAATATCAACCAAGGCTACCAATGATGATCCCATCACAAGAAACACCACAACAAGGTCAATGTCAAGGCATGGCACAACCACAGCAACAAGAGCTGTATCAAGAACTTTATATGCCAGAGACACCAAAGACAGCAATTTTAGAACATCAACAGCTAATGGAGAACATGATGTATTGACAAAGAGTATATCCAAGAATGAATGATGCACTTCCAAAATCTTTGATATCTGACACAGTTGTGCAATAGCTTGAGAAGTTACAATGACAAATCGAAGCATTGCAAACCAAAGAGGCAAAGAAATTATACACCGATCAAGATTTATGTCCTAATCCATTTGACAAGAGCTTGTACATGCCTCCCTTTCCTAAGCATTTTGAGGCACCTCATTTTGAGAAATATAAAGGGATAGGCAACCCGAAAGACCATATACGAGCATTTTTCATAGCATGTACTGAAGTGAGCTATGAGGAAACATATTTGATGCATTTATTTATGCGAAGTCTCACAAGACAAGCCATGGATTGGTATTCACATTTACCAGGGAACATAAAGACATGGTCAGAATTGGCTCAAAAGTTTATATCCCACTTTGCATTCAACATTGACACCGAAGTGACCATGTTAGATTTATGCAACACAAAGTAGAAGCAAGGTGAACCATTAGTGACTTTCTTACAAAGATGGTGAAGCTTATATAGTCGTTCTTCCCTAGATATACCTGAAGAACAACAAGTGAACTTGTTTATTCAAAATTTGGTCTCAGAAATGATGTATGAGCTTAAACCGAAAAGTCCTAGTACCATTGAGAAGCTCATTAAGAAAGGGATGAACATTGAAAATGCTCTTGTAGCTAAGGGACTCATTAAACTCAACAAAGATAGTGATAGAACAAACAATTCAGGGGAGAAAAATAGACTTTGGTACAAAAACAAGAATGTCACTAATCATGGAGTTGTCGACAGAAGAGCAGTGAATGCAAATCAACCCAAGTCCACGATAAATAAATTGAGTGATCCTAATGTGTCAGCTATGCAACAAAATTAGACACAAGCCAGCAATGTTATTCAACAGTTGCAACACCAACAGTATAATCAACAACAAGGTCAACAACAAAACCAGCAGTGAAAACCTTTCAGATCAAGGGATGGGCCCCCTCGATAGTTTATGCCATTGGGGGAGCCTATTGAGTCAGTAATGAAACAATTAATACAAGCAAATTTTATCAAGTTACCAAATGTCAAGGAAGAACCATTGGTAAAGCCGCATTGGTGGAATGATAATGCATATTGTGAATACCATTGGTCAAAAGGACATAAAACCGCATCATGTTTTCAATTGAAACATATGATTCAAGACTTGTTAGATCAAGGAGTAATTGAGGTAGACCCGCCCAACGTGACTTCTAACACTGATCATACAATTTTCAAAACTCCTTTGCTTGATCATGACAAGGGTAAAGGATCTTCTTCAAATTCTACCCAAACAACGAATCTTACTTATGCAAATAATGGTTATAACAATGTCATCAATTGTTTTCAAGCATCAAATGAGTATGTTTCCACCATAAGAATAAAGGGACAAGATCCTTCTTGCGCAGTCACCACTCGTCGATCCAAAATAGTCCTGAAAGGAGCTCTTGCAATTCCTCCCAAATCCACTCCTATGAGTCAGTATAATCTCCTAGATCATCTGGGGAAGACACCTACACAAATATCAATTCTTGAGTTGTTGAGAATGTCCCCCATGCATCGCGCAGTCTTAGATAAAGCTTTAATTGAATCCACCATCCCGACAGACATTAATGTTGACTAGTTTCAAGCTTGAAGTGGACATCTCACTGTTTCCCAACACGTTGCCTTTTTTGATAACGATATTTCCCCTGATAAGCTCCCTCATAATGATCCTTTACATCTTGAAGTCTTTGTCCATAATTGCAAGATCTGACGAGTCTTGATAGATGGCAGAGTAGGTCTTAACATTTGTACCTTGAGAGTGATCATTGGTCTTGGTTATATAGAAAATGGCATTGATTCTTCCAGAAGAATAACAATCAAAGCATATGATGATGCTGAGTGCCCATCTAAAGGGGTAATTTCATTGCCTATCAGAGTCAGTCCAATGACAGAAAACACTTTCCTGCAAGTCCTAGACCTTGATCTCCCTTACAATATGATTCTTGGTCATCCGTGGATCCACACAATGAAAGCAGTTCCATCTACTTATTATCAGTGTTTAAAATATCCTTACAATGGGACTGAGATAACAATTCTAGGAGATCGTAATCCATTTCAATTTTGTGCTAATCTAAAGGATTCCCTGCGGCGACAAGTCCCAGTCAATAGAGAGGCTCACTCACATAATTATGTGGATCCTAATGAGTTGTTAGATGTTGTCAAAGGAAAATTGAAGATACAAGACCAAGGATGTGGAGAGTATTCAATGGCTCAAACATTCCTTATTGGGAATTTACCAATATCTCCAAAATCACATGGTAAACCACATTTGTTGCAAAAGGAACCTAAGATAGTCATTCAATATCAGCCCCCCACTACATTTACAAGATGGGGTGAACTTGACAAGGAAACTTTGGATGATGATGTCATAGATTGGATTTATAAGGATCCAACTAAGACACAACCTGTCAGGTTGCCTGTGGAGCGGTATGGCAAAGGGTTTACTATGCTGCAGAAAAAGGGATATGATGGTTGCAGTGGTTTGGGCCCTGACAAGAAAGGAAGATTGGAACCTATTATTCTTAAGATGTGACATCCAACTTTAGGATTAGATTTTGTACCATTGCGAATTGGAACCTCGTCTACCAAAGTGACCACATGTGGAAAAGGGCATGACTCTGATGATGAAACAACACCTGAGGATATCCAACCCAAAACTGATTCCAATGAATGGGAATGGAGTTCCTTTTCTTCTAGCTCCTATGCCCTCGAAGATATTTTCCTTGACCCTGATGATTTGCCCATGGAAGACAAACATGAAATAACTCCCCCTCCCAAAACGTGTCCTAACGCTTGGATAGAGTCATTATGGGACCCAAGCTCCGAATAAGATATGAGTAGTTCAGATAGTGATACCACAGACATCGTTATCCTTACCCTCTCAGCCCTAACTCTCCCTGAAACTGATGATGACATGCCCCTTGTCTATCCACAACTTATCCAACAGGACCAACAAGAACCACTCAAATTGGATTGTTTTCAAAATGACGAAGCAATTACAGAATTCCTTGGACTACGGGAAGGCATACCACAAGGTGATCATAAGGCAGGATTTGCTATTGATTTAGATTCCATAGCATATTTTGGGGAGTCAACTCCATCTTCTAGTCATAAAAATGAAAAAGAAAAAGTAAAAAATCAAAAGAATAGATCTTTGAGTGAAAACCGTAAGGCACTCTCTGATCATGAAAAAGTAAAAATAAAAGACGTACCTGCGGGTGAAAACCTCTCTGAGGCACCCAAAGGTGGAAGATTGGACATACCCTCATCAAGTTAGGATAAATCAACATTGCTTGTGGAAATGACCGAAGAGATAAATTTGGGTACACCTGACAACCCTAAGGTCATTCATTTTGCTGCTTCTCTATCAAAACAAGAAAGAATAGATTTTGTCAATTTCTTTCTCGAGAAAAAGATCAATTTTGCATGGTCTTATGCGGATATGCCCGGCCTTGATCCTGAATTAGTCCTTCATCACTTGCCATTAAAACCAGATGCCAAGCCCGTCAAACAAAAACTCAGAAAGATGCATCCCCAGGTGGCTCTCTTGGTCAAAGTGGAACTCAAAAAATTATTAGATGTGGGCTTTATCAAACCAATTGATTATGCAGATTGGATTTCAAATTTCCTACCAGTTAGCAAAGTAACTAGGGGCATCAGAATCTGTACAGATTTTAGGGATCTTAATAAAGCATGCCCTAAAGATGAATTTCCACTACCAAATATAGACATCATAGTTGACATGACTACTGGATATGAGATTCTATCATTGATGGATGGTTGTTTCGGATATAATCAAATTCGTATTGCTCCTGAAGATCAACATAAGACTGCATTCACATGTGCTTGGGGTACCTACTGCTAGAATGTGATGCCCTTTGGCCTTAAAAATGCTGGAGCAACATATCAAAGAGCTATGATAATAATTTTCCATGATTTTATGCATACTTTGATGGAAGACTATGTTGATGACCTATTATGCAAATCCATCACAAGAGATTGTCACCTAGCCATCCTTGGCCCAATCTTTGATCGAATGGAAACCTACAAGCTCAGACTCAACCCAAAGAAACGTGTCTTTGGTGTCATAGCCGGCAAATTATTAAGGTACATTGTTTCTCACAGAGGCATCGAAGTAGACCCTAAAAAGGTTAAAGCAATAATGGATATGCCTCCTCCTTCAAATCTCCATCAATTAAGAAGTCTGCAAGGAAAGTTACAGTCAATCCACTGGTTTATAGCTCAATTGGTAGACAAATGTCATCCCTTCTAGCATTTATTACATAAAGGTGTCACTTTTAAATGGACCGAGCAATGTCAATCAACATTTCAAACTCTCAAGGATTATTTGTTGTCGCCACCTATTCTAATGGCTCCTATAGAGGGGAATCCATTCATATTGTATATCTCTGCAACTGAAACGGCACTAGGAGTTCTCTTAGCCCAATAGGATGAAAAAGGCAAAGAATTGGCTATTTATTATATCAGTCGGACACTAGTGGGCTATGAACTGAATTATTCAACTATTGAATGGCCATGTTTAGTAGTGGTATTCACAACACAGAAGCTTCGACACTATGTTAAATCATCAAACATTGTTGGTTGCAAAAATTGATCCCTTGAAATACTTGCTTAGTAGGGAAGCTTTGACAGGTCACCTAGCAAAGTGGGTTATGATCCTCAGTGAGTTCGATATTGAGTACATTGAGAGAAAGGAAATAAAAGGACAAATCATAGTGGATCAACTTGCAGAGGCACCTATTCATGATGATCATCCAATGTTGACGAATTTTCTAGATGAATCAGTCTTTGTTGTCACATCTTCTAATGAATGGAAATTATATTTTGATGGATCCCATACCAAATTCGGGTCCGAAGCAGGCATATTGTTTGTCACCCCTCAAGGTGATGCTATTCCCAAATTCTATAGAATAACTTTCCATTGCACCAATAATATTGCAGAATATGAAGCTCTGGTCACAGGACTCCAAGTAGTGATCCACTGGAACATCACACATTTGCAAGTCTATGGAGATTCCCAGTTAGTCATCCGTCAAGTGAATGATGACTATGAAACAAAAGATGAAAAGCTTATTCCCTACAAGCATATGGTGGATTTCTTCAAGACAAAATTTACGGCTATCCATTTCAGTCAAGTTCCAAGAATTCAAAACAAGTCGGCAGATGCAATGGCAACTATTACTTCCATGTTAAATATGCCCCACAATATGGACAGATGTGAATTTTTAGTTGAATAGTTGCTTGTCCCTTCTTTTGAAATTCTGACAGCAGATGTGATGTGTGTTCTTATTGGTCCTAATTCCCCATGGTATAATGACATCTATCGGTATTTGAAATCCCAAGCCTTACCACCTAACCTTTCCGCTAACCAACGCCAAGCCTTCATACACCAAACTGTCAAATATGTCATCATCGCAGATACCCTTTACCGTCGTTCCTTTGATCACACCCTACTCAGGTGTTTGGATTCTGACGAGGCACAAACTGCTTTATGTGAGGTTCATGATGGTATATGTGGGGGCCATTTCAATGGTCTGAGTCTAGCTAAAAAGTTGGTTTGTGCTGGATATTACTAGCCCACTATGGAAAAGGATGCTCATGATTTTGTCAAGAAATGCTACAAATGTCAAATACATGGAAACTACATTCATGCGCCAACTCAAGAACTTCACCCTATCATATCTTCGTGGCCCTTTTCTCAATGGGGCTTGGATCTTATTGGCAAGATTCACCCGACATCTGCAAATGGACACAAATTCATCATCACGGCCACAGAGTACTTTACAAAATGGATTGAGGCTATCCCCATGACCTATATCACTGGTGTTCAAATTTCAAAGTTTCTACTGAATTATATCATATGCAGGTATGGGGTTCCCCTTGCAAGTGTCACAGATAATGGTCGTCCATTTAAAAATAATGATGTCAAGGAACTCTATGAAAAATTTCGCATCCAACACCGTTTCTCCAGTCCTTATTATCCACAAAGTAATGGTCAAGATGAAGCATCAAATAAAACCATCATTAAGATCCTAAAAAAGGTTGTCAATGATGTTGGTCAAGATTGGCATGTATAGTTGAATCTAGCACTATGGGCTTATCATACTTCCATCCACACACCTACTGGCGCAATAGCTTATTCCTTGGTGTATGGTGCGGAAGCCATTTTACCCTTGGAAGTGGAAATTCCCTCTTTGCGTGTTTCCCTGCAACATTTGATTGATGATGAAATGCACAGAGTCTCTCGGTTGCATCAGCTTGAGATGTTAGATGAGAAATGTCAGACAGCCCTGACACATTTGCAAGCATATCAAAACCGTCTTCGTTGCTCTTATAATAAGAAGGTCAAAGGGTGACACTTCGAAGTCAGAGATTTGGTCCTAAAGGCGAGAAGAATGCACAATCTACTAACATCATCAAAGGAAAGTTTGAGCCTAATTGGGTAGGGCCTTTCATAGTTACTGCAGCCTTTGGCTCGGGGGCATATCAGCTTGCAAACCCAGACGGGGAACCTTTGTCAGATCCTGTAAATAGCATGCACCTTCGCAAGTACTGGGCATAGTTCTTTTGTCAATAGTTCTTTAATATGATCCTAAAAAAATACAAAAAAATCAGAAAGCTCAAAAAAATACAAAAAAAATCAAAAAGTGAAAGAAAAAAAAATCAAATAAAAAGTGAAAAATTGAAAAGAGCAAAAGTAAAGAAAAATAATTCGCCCTCTAGTGAAAACCTGGCAAACAGGCGCTTTGGGCAAGTACCATGGTGAAAACCTAGCAAACAGGGGCCATGTGTAAAAGATTATTGCTCTGTCATCTATCATGACCCCTAGTTATACTTTCCCTCTGCGGGTTTATCATGCTTATCCTTGCCCTGACCCAATGTTCTGTTCCAAGCCTATGATTGGTCAACATCATTGTCTTGCATACTCAGGTTTCCAGTCCTTGTGCATATGTTTCGGTCCTGGTCACTGTATATATCTTTCAAATTTTCATTGGGTGCCTACCCCTTGTCATGATCCAATTACTGGAGTTTTAAAATCACATAATGTCCTGAAATAATCCAAAAAAATCAAATAATGTCCTGAAATAATCCAAAAAAAAAAATTTTAAATGTCTTGAAAAAATCTCTAAAAATTAAATAATGTCCTGAAAAAATCTCTAAAAAGTCAAATAAAGTCTTGAAAAAATGAACAAAAAAATTTCAAAACATCAAAATCCAAAAACAATTCCTTTGGCATTTTGCATTTTGTCAATAAATGGTCCCCTTTGTGCATGGACAGATCGTTGAGCATACATCCAATGACAAATCGATCAAACATTTGTGTAGACAACAAACAGATAACATGTTACAACGTTGTGCTTTAATGAAATCACGCATTAACAGATGAACTTTTCAATCAAACCAGACATTCAAACTGATCAAAATTGTCATATCAATCAATCAACATCAATATCATTTGTCCTTGTCACTATTATCATGGGTCTTATACAGGGTGTGGTATACTCAAAACTAGACTGTGTCCTGTCTTAGACGGGGTACCGCATTCCCTGAAACCAGACAGCATGATCATTCTTGTTTTTCACTTTTGACAATGACGATCAAAATGTTTGTTTGACTTGGTTGAATGTGTGTGTCTTATCTTTTTATTGATTTATCTTTGGCTTTGATCATGTTCCTATGTTGCTCGATGATGTCACTATGTGATTTAGAGTGACCGGGATGGCTCGTGGTCCATTTCTTCTTTTTTGTTGTGTTTGATGTTTGTGGAATGTTTGTCACAAACTGAGGCAACTATATCATTGGGTGTCTGTGATAAGTAGGTTCTCTTTGTGAATGTCGCACATACCTCGACCCTTGCTGTATGCACCCTAGGATGCTTCACTCATTCCTTGTGTGCGATGTGTCTATCTTTTGCAAAAGGGGTTGTGTTTCAGCTCTGGCCTTCAATGCCATGATGCTCTGCATCTTCTTTGCTACATTAAATAAAGGTTCTCACCTACTTCTATGAATTGGTGAAAGCAAGTTTTTCTTTATCTCTAACTATCCTCTGTCTTCTCACTAACATTTCTTCTGTTAGTTTGGGCAGTCAGTTTAGTCTAGTTCTCCAATCTCCATAAACATAAGTCGCATCCTACATTCATTGATTAGTACATTTGCATTATATCAAGTCCATACAAAAACATTTTATCCATTTCATATTATAAATGCATCAAAAACACATAATAATATATTCATACATGTTCCAAAGATAGTACATAGACAATACATAAGACATCCATACATGGAATGTAAACATAAGCCATAACACATTGCATCCCATCATATAGTTGCATATCATATCATATATCAAAATAATATCGGAGTACAAAATTGGACTGTCTGTCCTAAGTATGGCTTGCAGGCTGAGTATATAATGTCAAACTATATATGTCTCTATCATAAGGAGTACGTGCCTTTGTCACTGGGTGCTCCCTCTGTCCTCCTCATCCCTGCCATGTCTCAAAGATGATGTCCCTCCTGTCCCCGGTCCTAGCTGTGGTGGTCTCATAGGTCCACTCACCCCCATGCTACTCACTGACCTCCGAGAGCCTGGCCTGCTCTTTGTCCTTGACCGTGACTGATATGTCGCTTCTCTCTACTCTGGTGGAACTGCACTCTCATATATTGTCCTCAACTGGCACATCTCATCTCTGATCTCTACCAACATCTGTGCCATCTCACATGCACTGGCATCCCTAATCAACCCAATATACTCAGTCACTCTCTGCTCTGCTTGATATGCCTGGGCTATCACTGTATCTCAAGCCACTGTCAGTCTGGCTATCTCTGCTCTAAACAAAACCTACTCTGTCCTCAAGATAGCATTTTGTCTCTCTAATGTGGCAATATAATCATGTTGACTCACTATGGTGGCCCTACATGTCTGCATCTCCTCTATGCTCGCTGTCTCCTGCCCTATGGGTATATCCTACAATTCCTCATGATCTGTCGGATCTGACTCATCTTGCTGCATGCACTTAGGACTCTCATCATCCCCCTCATCCTCATCACCCCCCTCGTCCTCATCATCTCCCTCCTCATCATCTCTCTCCTCATCATCCCCCTCATCCTCATCATCCCCCTCATCCTCATCATCTCCCTCCTCATCATCTCTCTCCTCATCATTCCCCTCGTCCTCATCATCCCCCTCATCCTCATCATCTCCCTCCTCATCATCTCTCTCCTCATCATCCCCCTCATCCTCATCATCCCCCTCATCCTCATCATCTCCCTCCTCATCATCTCTCTCCTCATCATCCCCCTCATCCTCATCATCTCTCTCCTCATCCTCATCTCCATCCTCATCATCTCTCTCCTCCTCTCTAGTGAGTGGAAAGTCCTCCTATCTCCTAGGTATCGGAATATTAGGATCCGTCAATGGCACTAGCCACTGTCGTGCAAACCATCACTCATACTCCTCTGTCATCCTGGCATCTACAACATCTGATCTCTAATCCCACTGTCTCTACTGTAGTTGTGTGAAGTCGGTATATGCTATGTGTGGCTGAATCATCCTCCCCCACTGACTCGTCTCTCTATGAGATCGGGCAAAGTGTGTAGTCCCTATCGGTACATCCTATCTCTCTTTGAATTGTCATCTAACTCTCTTTGGCAGGTACATCTCAATCACTCTCTAACAGTTCATTGGTCACCTAATCAGGTATATCTCCTATCTACAATATGGTAGCTCATCACTATCATCTGACCATCCAGGGCAATCAAGATATGGCCTCCATGTGAAATCTCTCAATGTGTCTAGCTCATATCACCAATATAGTATATATCCAAATGGACCCTATCTCAGCATACCCCCATAACAGTACACATATGGTCAATGTGTTACTACCTATCTCTCTGCAATCAGTTGACATATGGCTATGTGCTCAAATGCCCATACCTATAACAGTGTGACCCCACAGCTCAACGTCTGAACCCTCTGATATGCTATCTGATGCAACTGAAAATATAGAATAGCAAGAACACATGGTCCCCATGCATACACAGTCCCCTCTGTCACCATCCACTCTAGAACTCTTCCCCATCCAATAGGGAATCCATGTCCTTGTCTGTCACCTGCTAATAGGCATGCTATAACCACTGCTATCACCACATATTGCTGATCGTACTCTGCTGCCATGGTCTCCTAGCAGATTTCCCTCTCTACGATATCAAGGTCATCTATGTTGCACTCAAATAATTTGTACAATGAGTCTCTCCCTGTCACTAGGTCATATACTATCATCTCCCCATGAATCAGAATGCGGAGGATATGCCACACGTCCTCTAGTGTCACCGTCGCCTCTCTAGTCGGCAGATGGAATGAGGAAGTCTCTGAATGCCATCACTCTGCCAATGCGGTGAGCAGTCCTATGTTTGCCCTAATCTCGAGCATGTATGTGATGTAGTATAATCCCAGTCCTGCTAATGTATCTTTGTCTATGCTCCTGAGTCTATGTCGCAACATGAAGCAGTCAGGTCTGTTCTCCTGTGTAATCAATGGATACTGTCGACTCTGCATCACAATTGGGGCACACTTTGTCAGTTTTAGGGTTTTCTCCTAAGGGCTACATTTCCTTGTTTCCTACCCGAATTAGGGTTTTTTTAATCTATTTTGACCTATCCTACCTTTATCCCTCTTTTCAGGATCATCCGCGCATTGTTTTCGGTCAAATTAGTGTTTTCAGTGCACAATTGCACTTGTGTAGCCTGTCCTGCACCTGCGCAGCCTCAAGCTATGCCTGTGTACCCTACACAGGCACAAAACATCCTTAAATATGCACAGAATGCTCCCACACAGGCGCAGATGTCCATTTTTCCCTTCCCTATGGGCCTCGCAATGTCCCGCAATCAAGCAAAATTCATGAAATTGACAATATGGGTTTTTGAGCTACATACTGCTGCTCCCGCGTCATTTGATTATCTATAGGTGCGTACATGTTCCCCAAGGTGATCTTCCATTGGAATTTTTGCCATCTCTCTGCAAGGGTCTTTTTCCTGAGCAACAATTCCTCCACTTTGGCTAGTGCAAATGAGCTCTTTTCCTTCTCCTTGTCTCATTTATAGCTCTTTGTCAGTGCCTAGATGGATGTGCATGCTCTCCATCTTATGCTGGTCATGATCTTTTGTGCCTTCTATTGCTTGTAATTTGTGCATTCGACCTTCAATTCTTGATCTGTTCAAACCTATCATTTTCTATTATTCTTATCGACTAATTGGCCTCTTTTCTATATTTTTCCGGCCAATTCCTTGAGGGGGAATGCATATGTCATTGTTATTGTCTAGGGCATTTTCATTATTGTTCTTTGAAACAACGCTTAAAATCACATTGTCTCAAAGAGGGGCAAAATGTAGACATCTAAAAAGGGTCAATGCTTGCGGAGTCATACTTTAACATTTGTGCATTGCCTTATTTTGGGGTTTTTTGCGTTACATTAACATTTCTTCTATGTTGCACACTTGGTCTTTATCATTTGCAAGCATCGAGTTCTTCTTTTGCATTCCGCATTTTTCTCGCTTTCGAATTTGGTCTTGTTGATAACAATCTTCAGTCATGATTTTGGTTGATCTTATCCTGTCGCATCAATGTGCGTGCTCATTTATCATCATTTCGGACATCGTCAATCCTAATCAATGATAGAATTAGGGTTTTGTCCTCTTGTCAATCTTGTCATCTTGCGATCGATTCGCCATCGATCCTTGTCCTCTTGTCAATCTTGTCATTTTGTGATCGATTTGTCATCGATCCTTGTCCTCTTGTCAATCTTGTCATTTTGCGATCGATTTGTCATCGATCCTTGTCCTCTTGTCAATCTTGTCATTTTGAGATCGATTTGTCATCGATCCTTGTCCTCTTGTCAATCTTGTCATTTTGTGATCGATTCGTCATCGATCCTTGTCCTTTTGTCAATCTTGTCATTTTGTGATTGATTCATCATCGATCCTTGTCCTCTTGTCAATCTGTCAATCATCTTTAGCTCGTTAGTAATCATTTGCAATTATCAACTTGTCAATCTCGTCATTTTGCGATTGATTCGTCATCGATCCTTGTCCTTTTCTAATCGTGTCAATTTGGATCAATTAGTCATTGTTCCTCGTCAATTGGTGCCTATCAATTTGATCTCCTTGTCAATCTTGGTCAACTTGTCATTGATTTTTGTCAACCAGTCTCAATCATTTATCAGCATTGGTCCTTTGTCAATCAAAATCATGATCGAATCGACATTAATTTCTTGGTGTCTTGACCTAATTCGTTATGCTCTTATTTCTAGGGTTTTATGATTTTATCATTAAATCCTCTTCTTCTTCTTGGTGGGTTAAATAAATCTATTTATTTAGTCCTAGGTCTCTTTCATGAATTAATTAATGGATGAAAACCTATTAATTAATTCACCTAATTTCTATTTCATCTTTTTCCTCAATTTTCCAATTTACTAATTTCTCCTAATTCCTAATTTTCTATTTCTCCTATTTTCTTCAATTTTTCTAATATTTCCCCTAATTTCATGGGAATGGCATTTCAATTTGTCATAATTTGTCAATCAATCAACCTTGCATGTCAATTTTGTCATAATTTGTCAATCAATCAACCTTGCATGTCATATATGTCATAATTTGTCAATCAATCAATCTTGCATAGAAAATGTCAATCTTGTCATAATTTGTCAATCAATCAATCTTGCATAGAAAATGTCAATCTTGTCATAATTTGTCATATTTGTCATCCTTGATTTGAAATTTCCTTTCAAATCTCTTCATGCTAATCTTGTCATTTCTCCAATTTGTCTATAAACTGGATGATTTTCTTCAATCAATCAATCACGCTTCTAGTATCCTTACGCTACCATTTCATCTTGTCAATCTTGCTTTCATACTATGCTTTTGCACTTGTAGGTGAGATCCACAAACAAAGTAATTTGAAGGAGAAAGGAGGACAATGGAGAATTATGGAGGAGATATTCGCATTTGTAATGGTTTGCATTTGGGTTGATTATCTTGTTTTCATATCTCTATTGAATGTTTTTAGTATTTCTTATCATTGCAATTTAGCTTTTGTGGTTGAGCTAGTTTAATATTTGCTTTGATGATTTCCAAATTCCTATCTACAAATAAATATCTTATTTATTTAATTGATCCCACTTCTTCTATTAATTAAATAAATCTTTATTTTTTTAATTAATTCATTATCCTTTTCCACATATGACACATGTCATTCATCTCTTAATTCCTACACTACCTACCCTCTCATTATTTTCTTATTTCCTCTACCTACCCTCTAATCATAGCCGACCTCTTTTTACACCTCTCAATCTTATCCCTCCATTTCATATAGTGTCTTCTATATAAGGAGATGCTTCCTCCATTATCGACCCTAATCAATCTATGCATCCTAATCAATTGACTAACTCACTATACATTCAACCTCGACTACGCTTTTGAACTTGCATATGCAATCAAGCCTACTTGCAACCACATTTTCATTCTTTGTTGAGCTCTTGTGCACACATAAAATCTAAGAGAAAATATATCAAGCAAGATCAATGGAGATAGGAAGAATGGAGATCCAAACCCTATTGGACATGTGATGGTATAATCTTTGTGATTTCATTTGATTTGCATTGTCTTAGGTAATCTTCATATGTTATGGTGGATCTTTGTTGTTGTTAGGCTAGGGTTTTGTGGTTGAATTCATTTAGTCTTTCAACATTGTTGTTATCCATTTTCACCATAAAAATTTTGGCACGCCTGGTGGGACATGGATTTTTGTTAGATCTGTGTTTTTTTGTAGGTTTTTCTAACCCTATATTGCTGTTTTGTAAAACAATTTGGAGAATAACCTTGTGCAGCTAGGGTTTTGGACACAAAATCAAGATCTTAGAGAGATTTGATCATATCTCACAAATGGCTTGGAAATTTTGTACCAAATTTGTTTTGCAAGTTGAAGACAGTATCAGGCGCTCTCAAAACAAAATTCAAATCTATTGGAGCAAATTTTAATTTTCTATGAATTTTTTATGAATTTTCATAAAAAATTAATTTTGAGAAAAAATGAGCGAATTTTTTTGGATTTTCTTACATTTTTGGAAATCTCTCAAAATTATAAATAGGAGCTATTCTTTGTGATTTTAAATTTGATGCAAAATCATTCCTCAAAAATCGGATCTTTGAAAATTAGGGTTTTGCATTATTTTACTCATATCTCACAAACTGCTTAGATTTGTTGCAAAAATTTTTTATGAAGGTTTGGAAGACTATCAAGACTCTCCAATAAAAATTTTAGATTTTTTGGATCGATGTTGCATTTTATATGATTTTTCATAAAAAATTAATTTTTGGAGCAAATTAGCAAATTTTTTGGATTTTCTTATATTTCTGGAAATCTCTTGAAATTTTACAGGTGGTCTTTTTTTATGATGTATCAGATTTTTGAATTGGTGAACAAAACACATTGTTGAAGGCCCATATTTCACAAAGTCTTTTGGATCTAAAATTTACCTAACTTGTGTGCTTGCAGGAAGGGGTGATCATTTGAAACAATCCAAACTACTAACAAATCTTTGTTGCAGGACCTTGGCAAGGGTTTTTTATCTTTATTATGTGCCTTGTTCCCATAGACTAGCAAACACTTCAATTGGTGCACTAAAATTGAACCATTGTCTTTTGTGTCTTGAGCAATAGGCTCTTTTTGTTTCATCTTTAGAGGGTCTGTCTCCCCGTGTGGTCATTAGGACTACTAGTGAGGAGAGAATGACCCAAGTGGTAGCAAGGAAAACCCACCTCTTTTGAACCACTATAAACAACTGTATTCATGGTGAAAACTATGGATAACGTGTGTTGATTAGTTCATACCGACACTATGTCTCCCCATAAACCCGTTTGATCAAATTTATTTGATCAATTGTAGGGCGTCACCCCTACCGGCTGGGAGCCTTCTGTATTTACTGAGCTGAAAGTGTCACATGTATGGCCATACGAGCGGATGCCCTTACTAGCACCTTTTTGTTTTAGAAGCCCAAATCCTTCTAGTTGTTGGGGCAGGAGGCCGGACCTCTGGTAGTGGCCCACACACATATGATTCTTAGTAGAGATACAAAGTTCGCCATAAGGAGTTTTTGTGGGGACTGATGCTTGGCTGCCTCGAGAAGTGAGTGTTGAGGGTGGAGCCAGTGGGGTCAAGCATCTAAGTACCCCCTCTGAATAGCATAGCCTCGGGGGAAACTTCATGTGGGATCAACAACTATTGTCTTGGCGAACCATAAGAATTGTGCTTGACTTATTTTAAACTTTCAAACATTCAAGACCAAACATCAAAACATTGTGTCTTTTGTGTCTTCAAGTGTATGCAAAACAATTTTACATCAGACATCACACTTTCTTTGAGTCATCTTTGAGTCTAAACACTTGCAAACATTGAGTTTTTATCAACATTGTGTCCTCTTGTCACGAAAAATAGTCAAACATTCAGATTTGGTCACAACAAGCAACTGCATAGATTGGAAAAATTGCACAAAACTTGCAAAAACGCGTCTGTGTCTAACATAATAGTGTCTGTGTTGTCGAAATGCATCTATGAAGGGAAAAAACGCATCTGTGTTTTGAGCAACTTCACATTTACAACATTTCAAAAATGCATCTGTGTCTATCAGAATAGCGTCTATGTCATTTAAGCATGTCTATGAAGTATACAAACACGTCTGTGTTCAGGATTGAGAACTTTCATAATTCAGCAGACAAGAACAGTCAGTTTTAGACTTATTGAGCTTCCTAGGTTATCTCTTCAGGTTTTCATCAAACATTCAACCTATCTTTAGGTCTCACAAAGTCCATCATTTCTTTACACCTTACATTACATTCACATTTGTCTAAACTTGAGTCAAAATGTCACTTGCTTGTCCTCATCATACTTTTTCAACACACTACATACAATAACATTTTGCTAAGTGGTCCCTCATCAAGGTCTATCACCTTTGGGTCTCATTTGGTCTTACTTAGAGTCAAGGTCAACTTACCTCATCAAGAGAAACTATCCTCTCTTTGGAAGCCACACCTACTCTACTACATACATACTTGGTCTTACACTTTGGACATTGCAAGTAAACCTTAGATTCATTTACATTCCATCCAACTCTTGGTCTTCCATACTCTTTCCTTTTTCATCAAGTCTCAAACATCTCGCTCAATACCTAGTTCATGGTTGAAACCTGTTCCCAAAAATCTAGGAGAGAAGCTAAAGAGGCTCAAGAGTCCGCAAACATGAGTTCTTATGAGTATGACAATGATATCTTTTTTAATTCTAATCATACTACATTACCTGACATGGATGCCTATAGAAACATTCCAAATGTTAAGCACGTGGACACTATAAACAACAATGATACACACAATGACAATATGGACAACTTTTCCGTACATTCAGCAGAAGTGGAAGACACCATTATGAATCCCCATTTCAATCGATTGGTTGAGAAAATAATGAGGAGAGATAGACAATATTTTCTACAAGTGATGGCACAAAGTGGAGCCAACATTCCTCATGATTTTGACATGTCTCAAATAATGGAAAATCGACCTTTACAACAAAGTCACCTCAACATGGATCAAAGGAGGCCTAATAGTGGAGGCAGTAGAGGACCACATCTTGTTCCTAAATCACCATCATCCTTGTTTCAAAAACTAGAGGTCCCATACACACATGGTCAAGCATATGATACTCACCTTCATAGACCATTATGGAAGTCTTATGTAGAAAAATATGCTCAACCACATACCAATGCTAAGGATCAACCACCAAAGCAATTGGATATTCAAAGGCATGCTCAAAATTTGGACACAAGGAAACCCCACATCAAATTTGGGGGCAACACACTAGAACAAACTCATGACATGCCCATAGAGTTGGTATACATGGACAAAGCAGATATTCCAATCCTCAACATGACTCTATACCAAGTGGTCCATATACGCAACATCATTATAGACCTCCTCGGTATGAACATGTGTATGATCAATATCATCCATATATGCAACATGATCCTCCTCCAATTGGTGCCTCAAGCATGGGGTATGGTCCAAGAAGTCAGTCTCCACCTAAGAACAATTTGGAACAACAAATTAAGGACTTACAAAAGAAAATGGAGGACATAAATACACTGAAGCCAGCTTACACAATGAGAGACATATGTCCTTATCCATTTGACAAGAGCATTCCAATGCAGCATCATTATAGACCTCCTCCATATGAACATGTTTATGATCAATAGCATCCATATATGCAACATGCTCCTCCTCCAATTGGTGCCTCAAGCATGGGGTATGGTCTAAGAAGTCGATCTCCACCTAAGAGCAATTTGGAGCAACAAATCTGGGACTTACAAAAGAAAATGGAGGACATAAATACACCAAAGCCAACATACACAATGAGAGACATATGTCCTTATCCATTTGACAAGAGCATTCCAATGCCTCCATTTCCTACACACTTTGTGACGCCTAAATTTGATAAGTATAGAGGAAAAGGGGATCCTAAGGCACACATAAGATAGTTTTTCACAGCTTGCATTGAGGTAGCAGTAGAAGAGACATATTTGATGAGATTATTCCCACAAAGCTTAGGTGATCAAGCTAAGGAATGGTTCTCTCAACTCCCACCTAGAATTAAGTCATGGGGTGAATTAGCAAAGGCATTTATCCAACATTTCTCCTACAACATAGAGATAGACATATCAGTCACTACTTTGTGCAACACCAAGCAAAAAGATGGAGAGTCTTTTTCATCATTTTTACAAAGATGGAGGAATCTAGCCAATAGATTCTCTTGTGAAATTCCACAAAAACAAATGGTAGAGATGTTCACCCAAAATGTTAACAAAGACATTGGCTATGATCTAAGGAAAGCTTGTTTGTCCACCTTCAAGGACGTCAATGAAAAAGGCTTAGCGACAAAAAAGGTCCTAATTGAACAAGGAGTCATTAAGATATTCAAGGAAAACAAAGATGACTTTAAAGGAAAAGATAAGCCAAGATTTTGGAACAAAAACAAGAACAGTGTCAATGATGGTGTTGTTGATGCCAATACAATACGACCAAAAATTGTTTTTTTCTGGATCAAGCTCTACAAACAATCAAGTGAATACTCAAACAACTTCAAAGTCACGAAGGAAGTACACTTCATTGGGAGAACCACTTGAGTCAGTTTTCAAGAAACTAGTGGCAAACAAAGTAATCACAATTCCATATTTTCTTCCATATGAGCCAAAGGTCAAACCAAATTGGTGGAATGATGATGAGTATTGTGAATTCCATAAGAGCAAGGGTCATAAAATAGGAAATTGTCATCGAATGAAAAACATCATACAAGATCTCATTGATAGAGGTGAAATTGAGATTGAAGGACACTCATCCAATCAAGAACATGAAATGTTTAAGGAACCATTCCCAAAACATGACAAGGGAAAAGCTGCAGCCACAGATGACCAAACCAACTATACCAGAGCATCTTATAACTATGATTTAACTATCAATCACATTTAGATGGACAATTATGTCTCTACCATTATCATCAAGGACAAAACGCTTGAGAATTCTACCCAAAGACCTAAGATTGTCCTAAAAGGAATCGAATCTTCTTCTGAACCAACCTCATAATGTAATGTTACAACTCGTCGAGGTAAACTCACTTTGCAAGGTGCTCCAGCTAAAAATACTGCTTCCTCATTGACCAAGCCTGAGTATGACCTTGTAGAACAGTTAGGGAAGACACTCGCGCTCATCTCCATCCTTGAGCTTGTGCGCATATCCCCCGCACATAAAGCTATTCTTGACAAAATCTTGAGAGACACTTTTGTCCCTACTGATCTGAACGTGGACCAGTTTCAAGCCATGGTGGGATACCTTTCCATTCCACACTCACTTACATTCATAGAAGTCGATGACGCCTCCGTAAGTCAGCCACATAATGCACCTTTACACATCGAAGCCTTTCTACACAAACATCGAATAAAATGAGTCCTGATAGATGGAGGAGTTGGTCTAAACATTTGTACATTGAGCACAATTAAACAATTGGGATATTCTGATAAAGCTGTGAATACTACAAACAAAATTACCATCAAAGCATATGATGATGAAGAACGTTCATCCAAAGGTATAGTCACCTTGCCTCTCAGAGTTGGGCCAGTTACAAAAGATGTGGTTTGTCAAGTCCTAGACCTCGATCTCACATACAACATATTGCTAGGATGTCCATGGATTCATGAGATGAGTGCAGTATCATCTACATATCATTGATGTATCAAGTTTCCACTCAATGGATTTGAAGTGACCATCAAAGCTGACCCAAATCCATTCATATATTGCAACAATCTGCGACCTAGATCAGAAATAACAATCCCAATCAATCGAGAAGCTATTCCTTCATCAACATGTGTTGATCCAGAATCCTTGAAAGCTTCTACATCAAAACAAGCAGAGATCAGAGAAAAGTTCAAGTTTAAAGACATGGGATGTGGTGAGTATATCTTTCATGTTGATCAACTCCCACTATTGCCTAAGGCATACAATCAATGGGAACAATCTACAAATAATTTGCAATGTCAAGGAACTGGGAGTGAACCACCTAGTGTTGTGGCTACTAAGTCTAAATGCAAATCTCCTTTAGTGGTGCAAGCATCTTTTGATATCAATAGTCCTAAGAGTGGTTCCAACAAAGAATCTATTGAGCATATTGCCAACCCTCTTGAGAACTCACATAGCTTTACCATATCATCTTCTCATTCCATTTCCATTCCACTCCTAGACTTGGATCAACAAGAATTACAAAAGCCCTTACTCATTGGGGATCAAAAATTGCTTTGAAAAGAAAAATCTAAAAGTCAAAAATAAAGAAAAGTCCTTTAGTCCAAATAAAAATCAAAAGCTATTGGACTCTGCAAAAATCAAAGTCAAGGATAAAAATCCTATGAAAGAAAAAGAACAAGAGTTGATCTCCCCTAATATCAAAATATCTGGGGGCAAAAGTTCTACAATTTCAGGTAAAAAAGAACACTTGTTGATCCTAAGTCTCCATCATGCTATCCTACTTTCACTTCTTTTCACAATCATAAGCCTTCATAACTCATCCACTTGTTCCACACATCCATTCCCTTCTGGCGATACATCATGGACCTTTAATGGAACTTCCTCAAAGGACTTTGTTATTAGGGATGCCCAAACTTCTTCAGGTGACATGCATACGGGCCTGTGTAGTCCACGTGCTAGTAATTCTATCTTGGTTCCTTTATCAAGGAAGACAGTCACTCAAGCTACACATCATTCAGTCAAGGAATAATGTAGCTACAATCATAAATTCAAGCCTCATACATTTGAGGTAGGTGACTTGGTTCTTAGAGAAAATCCTAAAAATCAGCAAGATAAAGAGAAGAAGGGCAAATTCAAACCAAATTGGCTTGGTCCTTACATCATTACAGTAGCATATGGATCTGGTGCATATCACCTCTCAACCATAGAGGGCAAACCTTTGGAGGATCCTATCAACAACATGCACCTTCACAGGTTTTACACATAGCTCTTCAGAGTATCCCAATTCAAAAATACAAAAAATAAATAAATACAAAAAAATCAAAAAAATTCAAAAAAAAACAAAACAATTCATAAAAATAAAAAATCGTTACTTGGTGAAAACCTGGAAAACAGGCACCTTGTGACACACAAAAAAAAATGAAAAATAGAAAAACATTTCGTCCAACGGTGAAAACCACTTCGGTGGCGCCCTGAGCAAGTACCATGGTGAAAAATGGGTCACCAGCGCCATGTGTAGAGACATTGCTCCTCCCTCCTTCAGGATTCACTTTCATCCTTTCACTTTTTGCACACACTCATGACCTATCCATCCATAATAAACTTACCCATTCCCATCATGGCTTGTTATTGATCTAACTAAGATTGGTTAGACATTCATAATAACCCCTCCTTTTCACCTTTTTCCATCAATAATAAATCAGCTCCTATCTGTGGCTAAGGCTAATCCTATGTCTAGTGATGGGTGTGGAACTGAGAGCATCACATGTTTCTAGGAGTACAATTTCTTCCACTTTTCTTTAGTCTATCCGCGCACAATCCACAATAAAGCAACATTTGCATCGCCAATCCGCAATAAAGTTTCATCTTCTTCGCAATAAAGTATCAGTTTCATGGATTCAGTCAATTCCAGATGAGACACAGCAGCAACAATGGGCTTCAACAAATCAAATCTTTCAACAAACTCAGGAAACATTATGGTTCAGTGCCATCTATCCTTTTGTGAAAGAAAACATTGTGACCACAATCAAATAAACTTATACAAGTGACAAGAGACACTAAAACTTGAGGACTACAGTGGATGTTGGTGTTGATTCTTAGTGTTATTTTGATTTTATCTTTTGGTGACATGTCTTTTAGCTTTTCTAGGATGTCTCTGACTAGAGACTCTATCTGTAGGATGTCTTTGACTAGAAAGGCGAGGATGGAGTATCGTCACCTATTTTTCTTTGTTGTCTATGGATTATCTCTTAGTAATGCTATGACTTGTCCAAGGATATGAGGACACTGAGAGTCTAGTATGAACTGGAGCATTCCTTGTTTGTGACTATCTTATCTCCATGCAAATAGGTACAATGACTTTCTGGGTCGAACATATGCCTCAATTGTCATAACCTACTTGCCATAATAAAGCTCTGTTGGTGTAAATAAATATTCATTTTGGATATTATTACACTTACTTAAGTTAACTTAGGATAATGCATCTCTTCGTAGTTTGGATTTGAGACACTTAGGGAAGTGTGCACATAGGGATAGAGTTTGTAGGAGAAATTCCACCTTTTGTGGTCTTATTTTGCTATTACACTCCACATTCGGTGGGTCATCCACCTCTTGTAGAATATTATATTATTTCTCCTACCTACCCTTAGTATTTCTTACCTACCCTTGTTTCTCATTGAGCCACATGTCATATTTGTGTGCTCATACATCCATATGGCCTTACCTATATAAGCAGGCCTCTATTCATTGTATTGGTTAATCCAGTTGATCATTTGCATATTGATGAGAATAAATTTTGTTCTTGTCATTCTATTGTCTCTTTTATGCTTTTCATTGTGCCCTTGATCTTGGCAAAATCCTACATGGTATCAGAGCTATTGGGGCTTCATTGATTGGTTTTTAGAGACATTGTGGAAGGCTTCTATTTTCGGATTTGGGGATCTTCATTTTTTGGGGGCATCATACAGTGATTTGGACATCACCATTGAATCCGGGAGGCTGTTTCCATAAATTTTGACTATAAAGTCGACCTCTTTTGGTGAGAAAATTTTTTTTCCCCATTTTGGCTATTATTGTACGGATTTCAAAAAAAAAATTAAAAAAAAAAATTATTTTTCAAAAATTTTGAAAAAATCAAAAAAAAAAAAACAAAGCAAAAAAATCAAAAAAATGTTTTTTTCTGCATTTTTGAGGGGTCCACAGACCCCCCGTACTCGGCTGTACCCTGCGTTGCAGGGTCGTACCCTTTCTGTAGGTCCACGCCGCCGCTGCCCATGCAGGTCTACGTCGCCGCCGCCGCTGCCACGCCAGACTCTCCCACCACCACTGCCGCTAGTAGCTCAACTTCCCCACCGGCCGCCTTGCTTCCCGGCCCGCTGCCGACCCCCTTGGCACCAGGCCCGTCGGTCTCTACCGCCTTCGGCAGCGCCTCCCACCCCGGCGATCAACTAATCTGACAAACCCGCGTCTGCCATGTGGCAGGTGGCCACTGGCCCGTGGTCGACTTCCATACACCATGTCACCTGCACCACACAGTCCATCCGTATGCCACTGTACAGTTCCACGTCAGCATCCGTACTGCACAATCACCTGCCCATTCAACAGTCCGTACAGTACGGATGCCCAGTCAGTAGGGAGGCAAAGTTTTCATGACGGTCATACGGCCATCAAATTTAACACAGTGAATTGCTGACATCAGTGCTACATCAGCATTTTTTGAAAAATTTTTGACCCCTCTCCATTGAGCTTTTCAGTTTTGCAGTCCAACTTTGAAAGGCCATATCTTGCTCATTTTTGCTCCTTTTTTTGTGCAATTTTTTTTGAAATGGGCTAAAATTTCATGATCTTCATAGTGGTATGGTTATTTTCTGATTTTGGTGCATAGGTTTTTCAGAATTTTCAGATTCTCTCAGTTGTACCTGTCCAATCCTCAATTCTGCAAACTTCAAAGGCCTCATTTGAGCTCATACGACCTCCTTTTCAGGTGCTGTTTTTTTTTGAAGTACTTATTTTTTCATCTACTTTCATAATCTATGATCAGATTTCAGAGATTTTGAGTGGAAATTGTACTTTTAGATATTGGTCTTATTTGGCCTATTAGGTACTTGTAAATTGCTTGGATCTTAGTTAGATCTCTTGCATTATCAGTTTGAGTCTTTTTTGGCCTTATTGAGGTAGTTGTAAAATTGTAAATCAGAAGTCCACTTTGCCATTTTTTGCAAGTGGCCCATTGTATACGCACTACTTATAAAGTGCCAAAATCATCACATTTGGGGGGGGTTCTTTGATTGAGTGAATTTGGGGGGGTGTCTTGTGTGATTGTGTCTCTCTTTTTGCTCTTTCCATTCTTGTTGCAATGAGTCCTAATAAATTTCCACCTTTAACTCCACATAATTATGCATCATGGAAAATTAAAGTATGGAGTAAATTAATGGAAAAGGGTCTCACACACTACATAGATGGAACAATAATAGCACCACCTGATCCTAAGGCTGATCCAAATTCTCAATTAGAATGGCTCACAAAGAATTGCATGGCTCTTGGAACCTTACGCAAGTATGTATCAAATGATCTCATTTTTCACATTGAGAAGTGTAAAACAATCAAAGAGGCTTGGGATATGTTTCAGAAATTGTATGGACAAGTTGATGAAATCAGAGGCTATCAGATTGACAATGAGCTCACCAACGTGGATCCCAAGAGTTTTGATACAATCCAAGATTATGTCACCAAAGCAAATGAGCTAAGAGCAAAGCTTAAGGATTGTGGAATTGACAAAAAGGATGCTCAGTTGATATTCAACTTGTTGGACAAGCTTGCACCAGAATATGCAGCATTTGTGTCTAGCTTCCAAACCCATCATTTGACAGTGGGGAGTTCTTATGTTATGCCTTCATTTGATGCTTTCACAGAAATGTTAATATTGGAACAATCTAAGTTGTTGAACATGGAGTTTCTCAAGTCTTCAAAGTCCAAGGCTTTGGTGGCTAATCAAGGGAATCAAGGAAGTCAAGGCAAAGATTCCAACAAGAAGAAGAAGCATTCTAAGTCTAAACCACACCAGGAAAAAGGACAATCATCCTCTCCATCACAAGGCGATTTTACATCCTCTTCCAAGAAGGGGACACCACCTAAGAAGGATAAACCAACTTGTGCATATTGCAAGAAGTATGGTCATGATGAGCATCAATGCCACGCAAAGCAAGTTGATGAATTAACCAGTCTTCTTAAGAAAAACAACATCAACTTGCCATCCGCCTACACAAAGAAGGATTCATCTCCTTCTTCTTCCTCATAGTCTAAGGGAAAAGGGCAAGCATTTGTGGGTACAACAGGTTCTTCATAGCAATGGATACTTGACTCGGGTGCCTCATATCACATGGGTTCTACAAAAGAGCAGTTTTCTTCATTGGAGCCATCTAAGGTACCTCACATTTACATAGGTGATGATACACAAGTAGAGGTTGAAGGGAAAGGTTCAGTTGACATGGATGATGGAACATTTGAGAATGTTCTCTATGTTCCTAACTTGCCTACCAACCTTCTCTCCATCTACCAAATCACTCACTATGGGAATGGGAAAAAGGTTGAGTTTACACCAGATTCAGTTGTAGTAAAGGAACTTGATGATGATGCCTTGGTAGCAATGGGACAAGTCAATGGCAACTCAAGGCTTTATTCATTTTCCCACTTTGTGCCAAGTTCACCTTCTAGGGCCTTGCTTACTCATTCAAATTCAGAAAGTAAGCTATGGCATGAGCGGTTTGGTCACCTCAACTACCGCTATCTTCAGTAGCTAAGCACTAAAGACATGGTCACGGGTCTACCTCGAATCAGTTTTTCAGAGGGTGTATGTTCAAGATGTTCCATGGGCAAGCATCCCGAAGAGAAGTTTGATAAAGGGAAACCTTGGAGAGCTTTGGAAGTTCTTCAACTTGTTCACAACAATGTAGCAGGTCCATTTCCAGCACCTTCATTTAGTAAGGCCCGCTATGTTCTTACCTTCATTGATGACTACTCCCGCTTCACTTGGGTCTACTTTCTCATTCATAAGAGTGAAGTATTTGACAGATTTCAAGACATCAAGACTTGTGTGGAGAAGCAATCAGGGAAAGTGGTCAAGAATCTTTGCACAGATAATGGAAGGGAATATGTGAACAAGAGACTTGAGGATTTTTGTACATTTGAGGGGATTGATCTTCAGCATTCTGTCGCATACACTCCATAGCAAAACGGGGTTGCAGAATGCAAGAATAGAACTCTCAAAGAAATGGCTAGCTGTATGATACATGCACGTTCTCTTGATCCTGCCTTTTGGGCAGAGGCTATCAGTTGTGCCACACACATCCAAAATCGAGTTCCTCACAAAGCTTTGCAAGGTATTACTCCTTTTGAGGCTTGGGCTAGTAGGAAACCGATTGTGAGACATTTTAGAGTCTATGGGTGTCCAGCATGGCCTTGCATACCTCCACAGAAACATAAGGCATTGGAACCTCAGAGTCGGCCTTGCATATTTGTTGGATATCTTGAGGGTGTTAAGGCATATAGATTGATGGATCCAGAGACACATGAGGTATTCATTGAGAGGAGTGTTCACTTTGAGGAAAGCTCTCGTAGCTTAGCCTCTCTACCTCCTCCACCTTCCTCCATTGTGGATAGTGATGTTAGTGATTCAAATGATGAGTCTCCTTCAACTCTGACTCGCAGGGTTACACCTCCATAGGGTCCACTTGAAGTTGAGGAGCCTCGTTCTCCACCTCCACCTAGACCTCATTGGGCTCGACAGACACTTGAGTCTGTAGGTTCTCTTGTTGGGGAACCTTTGGATACACAGAGAACTCGATCACAACACCAGGATCTTCCACATGCATTCATTGCTACTGCTTCCAATCCACAGACATTTAGGGAAGCATCAGGGGTTCCTGAGTGGGACCAAGCTATGGAGGAAGAATGTAGTTCCTTGATGAGGAACAACACATGGGATTTAGTCCATCTTCCTAAGGGGAGAAAGATGGTTCGACGTAAGTTGATCTATCAGACCAAGTTTGCAGCAGATGGTAGTGTGGATAAGTATAAGGCTCGGCTTGTTGCGAAAGGTTTCTTGCAGGTTACAGGTGTTGACTATACTGAGACCTTTGCACCCATAGCCAAGATGAACTCCATTCGTTTGACACTTGCTATTGCTGCAACTCATGGTTGGGTTGTACATCAGATGGATGTCAAGAGTGCTTTTCTTCATGGTGATCTTGATGAGGAGATTTATATGGAGCAGCCACAGGGTTTCATCCAGGATACTTCCTTGGAATGCAGACTAAGGAAATCTCTCTATGGCCTTAAGTAGGCCCCCAGGGCTTGGTATGCCAAGATGGATTCCTTTCTTCTCTCCGCAGGGTTCACCAGGTGTCATTCTGATCTGAATGTCTACATTTTGCGATACGATGACTCTAACTTGATACTTGTGCTCTATGTTGATGACTTGATCATTACAGGGAGTACTTCATCCATCATTAGCAAGGTCAAATCTACTTTGCATGACAGATTTGCTATGACTGACTTGGGTCTTTTGCACTACTTTCTTAGGATAGAGATTTCACAGTCACCTTTCGGGACTACACTATCACAGCCCAAGTATGCTCTTGATCTACTTGCACGCTTTCATATGGCTGATTGTAAGCCTGCCCCGACTCCCTTTCTTTTAGGAGTCAAGCTTGAGGCTCAGTGTTCTTCTCCACCAGTTGATGCCACTTTGTATCGTCAGCTTGTGGGTAGTCTCATCTACTTGACTCATACACGCCCTGATATTTCATTTGTAGTTGGCATGGTTTCCCACTTCATGTAGGAACCACATGAGCTTCATTGGAAAGCCACCAAACACATCCTTCATTACATCCAGGGTACACATCACTATGGGATTCACTATGTAGCAGGCACAGGACTTCGCTTGGTTGGTTACACAGACTCCGATTGAGCTGGCGATCTAGTTGATCGTAAGTCTACTTCTGGTTACAGTTTTCACCTTGGTTCGGGCCCCATTTGTTGGCAAAGCAAGAAGCAACATGCTATTGCTCTCTCTTTGACTGAGGCTGAGTATCGAGGTGCTATTAACGCAGTGATTGAGACCATTTAGCTCTAGCAGATTCTCACAGAGTTTGGGTTCACCACTCCACGGCCGACAGTTCTACATTGCGACAATCAGAATGCTATTGCAATCTCGAAGAACCTGGTCCAACACCACCGGACCAAACACATCAAGATTCATATGCACTATATCCGCGAGCTCATCCAGGAGCAAGTCATTGATTTGTGGTATTGTCCTACAACAAAGAAAGTTGTTGACATATTCACCAAACCTTTCACCGAGAGTAAGTTCCAGCAGTTGCGAGCTCTCTTGGGGTGTGGGATGTGTCATTAGGGGGGGTCAATTGACTTCTCCTTCCTCTCTTATGGGGGGGACTTTTTCCTCTTTGAGGTTTTGTCCTTCTTCTTTGAGATTCTTTTGTACATTCATCTCTCTTTTGGGGGGGAGTTTTTTTACCCACTGGGTTTTCTCCCTTTCTTCGTTTGTGAGAGATTGCATTGCATAGTTTTGCTTGCATTTTCATATTGTACATGGGTACCTATCATGGCCTAGTAGCCAAGACCCATCTTGTATTGTTGACTTGAGTCTTCATTCCCCTAAGTTGCACTTAAGGGGGGGTGTTGGTGTAAATAAATATTCATTTTGGATATTATTACACTTACTTAAGTTAACTTAGGATAATGCATCTCTTCGTAGTTTGGATTTGAGACACTTAGGGAAGTGTGCACATAGGGTTAGAGTTTGTAGGAGAAATTCCACCTTTTGTGGTCTTATTTTGTTGTTACACTCCACATTTAGTGGGTCATCCACCTCTTGTGGAATATTATATTATTTCTCCTACCTACCCTTAGTATTTCTTACCTACCCTTGTTTCTCATTGAGCCACATGTCATTTTTGTGTGCTCATACATCCATATGGCCTTGCCTATATAAGAAGGCCTCTATTCATTATATTGGTTAATCCAGTTGATCATTTGCATATTGATGAGAATAGAGTTTGTTCTTGTCATTCTATTGTCTCTTTTATGCTTTTCATTGTGCCCTTGATCTTGGCAAAATCCTACAAGCTCAATGATGATAACGCACAAGAATCTCTTTTCACTTTCATATCTTCTATCTTTCATCCCCCTTTCTTGATTGACTTCCATCATCCTTCTTGAGTCTATGTAGCCTACTATCACATGACTGAGTATAATGACACACCAAAAACATTTACATTTCATGTAGTTGCACTTGCATTATCACATGTTAGCATTTCATACATACATATAGATATCACAATTGCACCACATCCTGCACACAACACATATTAGCACATTTTACATTTTCATCATGTAAATAATCATTTGCATTATCATATTCATTTGCATTTCATACATTCACATTTGCATTGGCATAACATATAAAAACATAAAAGAACAAAAATATTGCATTTCATTATGTACATATTTGCATCCCTATCATAACCATCACATAGAAACATACATCATGAAACATACATCACATAGGTACACATGCATATAGCTACCACAAGGATGAATCATCTCATATATATATGATACAATGATGTCAAAATACATATGGCTACAACCAATCCTCATGTCACCCTATCCAGACAGAGGAACCCACTGATCACTCCTGCCAACACTGCTGGTAGTGCTAGTCATGTTCATGTCATGGTATCTCATGCCACGTGTCCAGCCCTCATCTCCAATCCTGAATCCTAAAACACCCCTCTTAGGGCATCCCTGTCTCCGTCTGGATCGTAGGGAATCAACTCCCCAATGATCGGTATCCTCGGTATCCTATAAACATCCTCTAAGATGACTATCATCTCACCCATCGGCAAATGAAAACTACAAGTCTCTAAGTGCCATCTCTCAGCCAACACAGTCAGCAAACCCATGTTTGTCTAAAACTCAGGCACATACAGAATGTATCGTAAACCCATAACCTCAATGGCAGCTCGGTCCTCAAACGTCAGCTCTGGTCGTAACCTCTGAGTCTACGGGAATCTCTCTCATGACTCTAGCATAGGTAAGTACTCCTACAGTCAAGCAAATCAACTATGTCAGTCAAAGTGACACTCACTATTCATCACAAAGTGTTGCTATTTATCCTAGTGGTACTCCCTATTCATCACAAAGTACTACGTGTTCTTGCACTCCCTGTTCATCACAAAGTGCTACTCATATTTGCACTCCCTGTTCATCACAAAGTGATGCTCCTATTGGTACTCCCTGTTCATCACAAAGTACTATGTCTTGGTACTCACTGTTCATCACAAAGTGCCTTGATCTATCCTAGTCTTCCCTAGAGGACCTGCTTGAGTGTATCCTCTCAGCAGCTTATCCAATCGATAGCGTATGTTCATCACAGAACTATCAATTCGGCCTAGAAGACATAAACGCGCATTTATTACATTATCTAGCATGCATTTATGAAAACATTTATTGCAACAAAGTACAAGGAGGTTTTGCGGTACTCACCGGCTCTCCTACATCTGCTGGCCTCTGAAATCGGTGAACGTGATTGAATCTGTGTACCAATGCCATCATTGTTGACTTCTCTTTTCTCTCTCTGCACTCTGATCTCTTGGATGTGTGGATGACAATGAGGATTTTTTCCCTTGTATTCTATCTTATAGACTACCCTAGCCCTAGTCTCCCGAGTCTATCTTCATTATCCCGTGACTCTGTCACTCTATCCTATCCGGTCAGTCCATTCTAGCCTTTCTTTCTTATCGAAAGATTGCATGCGATCTTTTTAGATATTTTTCATCCAATCTCTTGAGGGGGCATATCATTCCCATCTTGGGGCAACTTTGTATCAATTCATCTTATCTTCTTTGAAACAATGTGACAAGCCACATTGTCTCAAAGAGGGGCAAAATGTAGACACCTAAAATTGTAATGTCTAATTAAATAAATATTTTATTTATTTAATTATTTTAGCCTAACTCTTCTATTAATTGAATAAATCTTTATTTATTTAATTAATTCATTTATCCTCTTCTAGCCTTATTTCTCATTTAAATAAATACATTTATTTATTTAAATTATCTTTTTCCTAAATTAAATAAATATCTTATTTATTTAATTGATCCCACTTCTTCTATTAATTAAATAAATCTTTATTTATTTAATTAATTCATTAGCCTTTTCCACATATGACACATGTCATTCATCTCTTCATTCCTACACTACCCGCCCTCTCATTATTTTCTTATTTCCTCTACCTACCCTCTAATCATAGCCGACCTCTTTTTACACCTCTCAATCTTATCCCTCCATTTCATATAGTGTCTTCTATATAAGGAGATGCTTCCTTCATTATCGACCCTAATCAATCTGTGCATCCTAATCAATTGACTAACTCACTATGCATTCAACCTTGACTACGCTTTCGAACTTGCATATGCAATCAAGCCTACTTGCAACCACATTTCCGTTCTTTGTTGAGCTCTTGTGCACACATAAAATCTAAGAGCAAATATATCAAGCAAGATCAATGGAGATAGGAAGAATGGAGATCCAAACCCTATTGGACATGTGATGGTATAATCTTTGTGATTTCATTTGATTTGCAGTGTCTTAGGTAATCTTCATATGTTATGGTGGATCTTTGTTGTTGTTAGGCTAGGGTTTTGTGGTTGAATTCGTTTAGTCTTTCATCATTATTGTTATCCATTTTCACCATAAACAACCATTTCCACAACCATCTTTCAATAGGGCCAAATATGTCTTGACATTTATTGATGACTTTTCCAGATATACATGGGTTTACTTTCCGAAACAAAAGTCTGAAGTCTTTGAGAATTTTCTAGAATTCAAAGCTTTTTCAAAGAAACAATCTGGAAAGTCCTTCAAGATTCTACATACAAATAATGGGGGTGAATATGTTAATAATTAGTTTGAACAATTCTATACTTCAGAAGGTATCAACATGAAACGCATAGTTCCATACAATCCTTAGCAAAATCGTGTCACATAATGAAAGAATAGGTTTTTGAAGGAGATGGGCAATTGTATGATTCACTCCAAGTCTTTAGAACCTCAGTATTGGGAGAGGCCATCAACTCTGTGTGTTACATCCAGAACTAAGTTCCTCAAAAAGATGTGAAGGGGGTAACTCCTTTTCAAACTTGGACTGGCTGAAAACCTATAGTTAATAATTTCAAAGTGTTTGGTTATCTTTCATTGGACCACATTCCAACAGTGAAATATAAGGCTATGGATCCAAAGGTAAAGCCTTGCATATTTTTTGGGTATCCAGATGATGCCAAAGGGTATAGGCTTCTCCATCTCACTACTCATGAGTTGTTTATTGAGAGGAGTGTTCATTTTGAGGAGAGTTCTTCCAGTTCTTCTCATACCGCTTCTCCATCCACTATCACAATGGAGACATGGTTATTATAAGGATCATAATCCTCCTAATCTTGATGAGGAGTCTTCTTCCTACACTTCAGATGGTGATAGTGATGATGAGGATTCACATTCCTGTCCCAGTCATCATTCAGAGGTTGATGATTCTCCCCCAAACTCTCTAGCCTCAATGCCTCTTTGGGCTCAACAAACATTTGAGTCAGCAAGAGATTGGCTTGGTGATCCATCAAATACTAGAAGAACAAGGTCACAATTTCAACAAGATCCACATCTCTTCATTGCTTCAACTTCTAATCCACAATCTTTTCAAGACACTTCAGGTGTTCCTGAGTGGGATATTGCAATGCAAGAAGAGTTCAATTCCTTAGAAAGGAATTACACTTGGGATTTAGTCCCTCTTCCTAAGGGAAGAAAACTTGTTTATTGTAAGTGGATCTATCAAACAAAATTTGTAGCAGATGGGTTGATTGATAAGTATAAGGCTCAATTGGTAGCAAAAGGGATTCTCCCAAGTTCTCAGGATTGACTAATTTGATACTTTTGTACCAGTTACTAAGATGAATTCTATTTGACTTGTCCTTGCTATAGCTGCAACCCATATTTGGTAAGTTCATCAGATGGATGTGAAGAGTGCATTTCTTCACGGTGACCTTCAAGAGAAAATATACATGGAGCAGCCACAAATATTTTTTTACGATCCTTCACTTGTGTGTCAACTTTGAAAGTCTCTCTATGGCATCAAATAGGCTCCTCGATCTTGGTATGCCAAGATGGACTCATTCCTTCTAACAATTGGTTTCACTCAGTGCCATTATGATCTGAACGTATACAATCTACAGCAGGATGAAACTCTCACATTTCTATTTCTCTATGTCGATGACTTGTTGATCACAGGGATGTTGGCATATCTGATGAAGATAATGATGAGGATATTTTTGGCATATAGAGATGATGATGAGATGAGAATATGAACCGGAAAAGTTATTCTTGGCATAACTTGTAAAGTTGATGAGACTATTGGCTAGATGATGATGATAAGTTGTTTCATGACTTTATTTGTGTTATCATTGATTGAAACATTGTTTGTTGAGTCATCTAAATCATCTAGTCCTACTAGTAAAGCCTAACTGGTAGAGGAATGTGTTTGACAACAAAATTGCTAAGTTGTAGTAAATGGGTAAACAAGAATAGAGCGATGATCAAGACACGGATATAGACAATTGGAGAGGAGTTAGATATTTTGGTTTGGAACAAGTGTTTATGACATTGCCATGAGTTTGTGATTGCAACCGCGTCAGTAGATCAGGTATATTAAGTGAGTTATGATTGACTGTCATAAACACTGTGAAGAAGAATGTATACTGGTAATAGACCTTTAACCAGTAATGATTTATGGTTTGGCGATGAATCTTATCATGTTCATAACTTAGTGATGACATGTCAAAAACTGTGTGTAATGATAAGATTGCATTTAAGTTCATACAAGGATCAAATTTCTTGGGAAAGAGCGAAGTGCTTAGTAGAATGTGAGAAGGGTTTGATTGCTTCTCAAATCAATGTGCGGTGATGTGTGGTGATCATTCAACGGTGGAAATTGTCTTGAAATTTGTTGTAATGATCTATGATGATCTGTAATGTAAATTCATTGTATTTTGAATGTAGTTAGGGTTATGTAGCCAACCTAACTGAAAAGTGTATTTAAGGGCTAGTTGGAGAAGAGATTGTGTGTCTGTGATTTGAGAAGAAGAGTGTGCCGAAATAGATTGAAGTGTCTACATGTGTGTAGCAGAGTTGAGCTGAAAAGGATCTGTACTAGCAAGCAAGGAAGTTCAAATCATTGCCTTGTTGTTCCCTAACAGTTACAATAGATTGAAATTACTTAATTGGGTAGATCCTAACAGGTCTTATTTGTAAAATCCCTTTACTAGGTGGCTCATTAGCTTGAGTTTAAAATCCTCTAATAAGGTTACTCCTAACAGGGTAGAGCTCCTAATAGGGCTAAGGTAAAATTCCTTCACCAGGTGAGTCCTAACAAGGTCTGCTCTTAACTGGGCATATTGTAAAGCTCCTAACCGGGCTAGGCCTTTAACCAGGCACATTCTTAAAGAGTGCAAATATTTTGTGGATGCTAATTCCCACTGTGGTTTTTCCCATTTAGGTTTCCATGTAAAAAATCTTTGTGTTCATGTGGTGATGCATTGTTGATGTGTGGATTTGAAATCATTACTTTATTTGCATGTTGATGAACACTTAAGTGAATGGTTTGATACATCAGTTTAAAGGACTATTTGAGTAGTTACCGGTACTAGTTTTTGAAGTATTTTTAAAGTATTGCAGATTTTTTTAACTATTGATTCACCCCCCCTCTCAGTAGTTGTCGGATCCTCATAATAACAATTGGTATCAGAGCCTAATTCCCTTAAAGCCTTAACCGCTTGGGAAGGATCTCTAAGGCTAACATGGGGGAAGGTTCAATGAATTACAGAGAGCTTTCAAATAGGCTTACAAAATCTAAAGAAGCCTATAATGAACTAAAGGTCAAGCACAAAGCTTCATTGGCTAAGAGAAAAGAGTTGGTTGAGCAGTTGTTGCAACTTAGTGAAAATAGTTCATCTGATGAAGCAACCATTGATGTCTTGGTTAATGAGGTGGAAAACCTAAATGATGATAAGACAAATCTAAGGAGAGAGATTTAAGCCCTTACTATTAGGATAAGCCAAGAGTTGGAAGCGAGAGGATGGGTGAAGACAAAATAAGAGATAAGGAGGATGAGATCTTAAAGATGAACCGGGAAATTAATACCTTGCATGTACATCTTCAAGAGGGAAAAGAGGAAAAATTGGAAATACAAGCTGATCTAGACATGGCTATGTCTATTAGAGAAAGTCTCACAAAGAAGAATGAGGTGCTTACTAAGGAATTGGCTAATGCAAATGAGATACTAGATAAATTCAAAAAGAGCACTGCTATGCTTGATGAGCAGATTCAGTCACAAAGGCAGAACAAAGATACACATGGCTTGGGATACACAACCTTTGAACAAGGAGAGCCATTTGGTACTAAGGTCACCATGCATGAAGCCAAATCTGCACCAAAGACCAAGAAGAACATCAGTGAGAGAACCTACAAATAAATATGTTTTAACTGTCATAAGGTAGGTCATACTACAAATATTTGTAGAAGTAGATCTAGTACTTTTGATGGTTATTACTTCAATTGCAATAAGTATGGGCATAGAGTTGTTGAGTGCAAGTCAAGAGTGAACAATCAAAGATCTTACATGGGTCATAGGTCTAATGGTGAATGGAAGAGATCTTACAATGACCGAAGAAACCCTACTTGATAAAGATCTTACAATGACCGGAGGAACCCTACTTGGCAGAGACCTTATGTGAATGGGTCTAGTCCATATGAAATGGAGAATAGATGGAATGTCACATGTTCAATTTGTCACAACTTTAGTCATGTAGCTATGAATTGCTGAAGAAGAATTGGTAGAGGCAATGTTGGACCATAGAGAACATCTGGAATGGCATGTTTCCATTGTCATAAAATGGGACACCTTGCAAATTTTTGTAGAGCTAGAATGAACAAATCGGTTAATCAATCTATTGACTGGAAAGGAAAGAAGAAGGTAGATGTGGAAGAAACCAAAAGTGAGATGAATAAGATATGGAAGAAGAAAAATGATAAGAAACTATTGGAGGACTCCAATTCTTCACCTAGTGTGGAGAATCTCTCATCAGAAAACTAAGTTATGATGAAGCTTAGGGGGAACATATTGTCAAATCCATTCCTGGACCCCCTAAATGGTATGCGGTAAGTCAAATCTATATATTTTGATGCAATATGTTGTTATTAAGTGATTTTGAATCGGTTACATTTCAAACCGATAAACTGGATGAACCAGAAGAAAGTTCTAGAGTTGAACGGTGATTAGGGTATGTTCAAGCAGTTTAGCAAAAGGCAAAGAAAAAGGTGTTTGATAGTCTCATTTTTCACTTAGCATTATTGAGAGCATATCTGGAGAGTGATAGAAACATAAAAGAGCTTTTGACTACTACTTTGGTGAAGCTGATAGCGGATTGTGAAGATTGTGGAAGAGCATTCAAACTGGAAACCCTAGTTGCAAAGAAGTCTGATGATACCAGCAAATCTGATTAAATGGATGAACAGAAGATAGTGATTATTGAACTGAAAGTTCAAAATGATGTTGAGCAGAATAGTGTGGAGGATACTGCTCAACTGGTGGAAGATGAAGATGAAGAAGAAGATGAAGAACAAGAATAAACTTTTATATCAGAACCGGTTATACCTAGATATGTAAAGTTGAATCACTCTGCAGAATAGATAATTGGAGATAGGAATGTTGGAGTACAAACAAGGAGAAAGATCAGAGAAAATGCTTGTTTAATTTCCATAGTTGAACCTAAGATAATGAGAGAATCTCTCAAGGATGATGATTGGATAAAGGCTATGAATGAAGAGCTTGATCAAATAGAGAAGAATAACACTTGGTCACTTGTCCCCAGACCAGCTGATAAAAATGTGATTGGTACTAAATGGGTGTTTAGAAACAAAATGAATGAAGATGGTGAAGTGGTTAGGAACAAGGCTAGACTAGTTTGCAAAGGATATGCACAAGAAGAAGGTGAGGATTATGGAGAAACCTTTGCACCGGTTGCTAGACTTGAAAGAGTTAGAATGCTACTTGTATTTGCAGGATTCAAGGGATTCAAGGTTTACCAGATGGATGTAAAGTCTACATTTTTTAATGGAATTCTAGAAGAAGAAGTTTACATAAAATAACCGGATGGGTTTGCATTGATTGAAGACAAGGATATGGTGTGCAAACTGCAAAAAGATTTATATGGATTAAAGCAAGCTCCAAGGGCATGGTTTGAGAGACTCCATTCACACCTAGTAAAGATTGGATTTTTGAGAATGAGTGAGGATGGCAACTTTTACCTGAAGAAAGAAGGAGATAAGTTATTGATTGCAGAAGTATTTGTAGATGATACCATATTTGGAGGAAATGATGACATGAGTTTATCTTTTGCAGAAGAAATGAAAAAGGAGTTTGAAATGTCTTTGATAGGAGAAATCAAATTTTTTATTGGTTTGTAGTTCTAGCAAATGAAAGGAGGCATCTTTATTAGTCGGTCAAATTATGTGAAGGAGGTATTGAAAACCTTAGGAATGGAAGATTGTAAACTGGTTGGAACTCCTATGATTATAGGTTACAGATTATCAAAGGAAGATGATTCAGATCTAGTGGATGAAACTAAATATAGATCTATGATTGGAAAACTACACTATGTTGTTCATAGCAGACCAGACATTGATCATGCAGTTGGTATAGTGGCAAGATTTCAGAAAAGTCCTAAGGAGACTCATATGGTTGCAGTGAAGAGAATTTTTCAGGTATCTTAGAGGAACAATTGATTATGGCTTATGCTATCCATACAAAGGTAACTTCTCTTTGATGGTATTCACAGATGTTGATTGGGTAGGTAATATAGATGATCGAAAGAGCACAACCAGTGGCTCATTCTTTCTAGGAGGAAGACTAGTATCCTAGACCAGTAAGAAACAAAGTTGTATTTCTCAATCTATAGCAGAAGCAAAGTATGTGGTTGCATCCATGAACTGTACTCAAGCAATATGGATGAGACATGTATTGGAAGGATTCAAGGAGACTATGACAGAACCGATGATCATATATTTTGATAATACAAGTGTAATAAGTATTTCAAAGAACATGGTATTGCATGCTAGAACAAAAGCATAATGAACTAAAGTATCATTTTCTGAGAGAAAGAGTGTAGGAAAAGAAAGTCAGGATGGACCATGTGTCAAGTAAGGAGTAGTTGGTTGATATATTCACTAAGCCATTGCCTAAAGTGACCTTTGAATATCTCAGAGGCAAGCTAGGGGTTATACCCCTACTGAAGGTAAACTAACATGTTGTTGAAGCATCAATCCAGTGGACTAATTGAAGATCTTTCACTGTGGATTGATGAGAAGAGGGGTTACTCCTTAGGGGGAGCAGCGAAGATGTAGAAATCTATAGCAGAAGAAGATGAATTTAACACTTTGCACCTTTGGAATTATTGTCAAAGGGGGATAAGAACAATGATAGGGGGAGAAGTAAAGAAAAGGAGGAGAAGTACAGTGAAATGTAGAAAGACAAGAACTAATGAATAGATTAAGATCAAGTACAACAATCATAACTGGAACTCTAACTATTATGTATGGTGAGCATTCAGTTTTGCATGATGAGCTTTTGATGAGATTTTGGTATTGCTATTTTGGTGTTTCCATCAATGCTAAAGGGGGAGATTGTTGTCATATTTGATGAAGATAATGATGAGGATATTGTTGGCATATGGAGATGATGATGAGATGAGAATATGAACCAGTAAGGTTAGTGTTGGCATAACTTGTAAAGTTGATGGAGATTGTTGGCTAGATGATGATGATAAGTTGTTTGATGACTTTATTTGTATTTTCATTGATGGCAACCATGTTTGTTGAGTCATATAAGTCATCTAGGCCTACCGGTAAAGCCTAACTAGTAGAGGAATGTGTTTGATAGAAAACTGCTAAGTTGTAGTAAACCCGTAAATAGGAACAAAATGATGATCAAGACACCAGTACAGACGATTGGAGAGGAGTTAGATGCTGCGGTTTGGAACATGTGTTTATGGCATTGGCATGATTCTGTGATTGCAACTGCATCAACAGATTCATTATATTGAATGAGTTATGATTGACTGTCATAAACTCTGTGAAGAAGAATGTATACCAGTAACAGATCTTTAACCGGTAATGATTTATGGTTTGGTGGTAAATCTTATCATGTTAATAACTTAGTGATGATGTTTCAAAAACTGTGTGTAATGTTAAGATTGCATTTAAGAATGTACAAGGATTGAATTTCTTGGGAAATAGCAAAGTGCTTAGTAGAAAGTGACAAGGGTTTGATTGCTTATCAAATCGATGTGCAGTGATCATTCAATGATGGAAGTTGTCTTGAAATTTCTTGTAATGATCTATAATGATCTGGAATGATCTGTGATGATCTATAATGTAAATTCATTGTATTTTGAATCTAGTTAGGGTTATATAGCCGACCTAACTGAAAAGTATAATTAAGGGCTAGTTGGAGAAGAGATTGTGTGTCAGTGATTTGAGAAGAACAGTGTGTCAAACCAAATTGAAGTGTTTGCATGTGTGTAGCAGAGTTGAGCTGAAAAGGGTCTATACTAGCAAGAAAGGAAGTGTTGTGATCAGATCATTTGCCCTGTTGTTCCCTGATAGTTACAGCAGTTTGAAATCTCTTAACCAGGTAGATCCTAACAGGTCTTATTTGTTAAATCCCTTCATCAGGTGGCTCATTAGCTTGAGTTTAAAATCCTCTAACAAGGTTACTCCTAACAGGGTAGAGCTCCTAATAGGGCTAAGGTAAAATCCCTTCACCAGGTGACTCCTAACAGGGCCTTCTCTTAACCAGGCATATTGTAAAGCTCCTATAAGGTCTAGGCCTTTAACCAAGCGCATTCTGAAAGAGTGCAAATATTTTTTGGGTGCTAATTCGCACCGTGGTTTTTCCCATTTGGGTTTCCACATGAAAAAATCTCTATGTTCATGTGGTGATGCATTGTTGATGTGTGGATTTGATATCATTACTTTATTTGCATGTTGATGAAAACTTAAGTGAATGGTTTGATAAATCAATTTAAAGGACTATTTGAGTAGTTACCGGTACTGGTTTTTGAAGTGTTTTTAAAGCATTGCAAATTTGTTTAACTACTGATTCACCCCCCCTCTCAGTAGTTACCATATCCTCATAATAACAAGGGAGTCTCACTCATCCACCATCAAGGCAGTGAAAACTGCTCTACATGATAGATTTCTAATGTCAGACTTGGGTCTTTTGCATTACTTCTTGGGAATTGAGATTACTCATTCATCTTTAGGTATCTACCTTGGATAACTGAAGTATGCACTTTATATGCTCTCTAGATTTTGCATGGCTGACTGTAAGCCTGCATTGACTCCATTTTTATCAGAGGTCAAACCTAAGGCTAAGTTCTCTTCACCCTTGGTTGATGGAACTTTATACCTGACAACTTGTTGGGAGTCTCATCTACTTATACAAGACCCAACATTTCATATGGTGTGAGCATAGTTTCTTGATTCATGCAGGAGCCACATGAGTTGTATTGGAAAGAAGCTAAGCGGATCCTCCACTACATTCAAGTTACTCACAATTTTGGAATTCAATATGTAGCATATATGGATATTTACTTGGTGGGATATACAGATTTAGATTGGGCAGGTGATTTAAGTCTACATCAGGGTATTGCTTCTCACTTGGTTCAGTCTAGTTTGTTGGTCAAGCAAGAACCAGACTCCAATTTCTCTTTCATAAATAGAGGTTGAGTATCAAGGGGTAGTCAATGCCACCACTGAGGCTATTTGGCTTCAAAATATTTTGACTAATTTTGGTATTCCAATCAAAAAGCCTACCATCATCTTTTGTGATAATTAGAGTGTTATACAAATCTCAAGAAATCCAGTTCATCACTAGAAGATAAAACACATTGAGATACATATGCACTACATTTGAGAGTTGATTCAGGATAACATCGTTGCTCTTCATTATTATTCTACATCAGAGTGGACAATGGACATCTTCACCAATCCCTTCACTGAAAGCAAGTTCCTTCATTTACGATCTTTTCTTGGGATGTGATAAGTGTCTACTTCAAGAGAGGTTTCTTAGTCCATTATTTCTCTCTCTATTTAGGGGGGGGGCTATTCCTCTTACACAGGGGCTTCTTCTTTTGGGAGGGATCTCTATGTACATGGGCACCTAGCATGGCCTCATTTGTCGACACATATTTTCACCCACCTAAGCTACGCTTAAGGAGGGTGTTACTATAGGTTTTTAATTTTTCCTACACATATTATTTAAGATTTCTTAGGTTATTAGGAGTGGTTAATATGAGGACACATGACAAAATACTTCAGCTAGATGTGTAACTCTCCACTTCACATGGGTAGTTGAGTTACACACCCTCTTTTAGCTTGTTGTGCAACCTCTCACAACCACTATTTTGTTATTTCCTGAGTGGGTTATGGGGTAGTTCGGTTTATCACCCTCTTTTGGCCTTATGTGCCTACTTTCTCAACTCCTTTACTATCTTTATGTAAGGAGGTTATGCCACATGTTTTGATATTTACCAAGAAGGTAAAACCTCCCACTTTTTATGGGTAATAGAAATTAATGCACCCCTTGGATGTATAAGCTATTATTTTTGTATAAAATAAGCACTATACTCTCACCTTCACTAGTTCAGTGATATCTAGTGAGAGTCTTCTCAAAATTCTCTTCTTTGTCTCTATTTTTCTCTTATGTTAGATTTATATTTATTCATCTATTTTGAACTTTGATCATCTATTGCTTGGAGTTGTATGTGATATATGACCAACATCAGATCCTAGTTTGATTCTCACTTCTTGTAGAATATAACATCTTTATATAGGGATTCCTAGGTAAATTAGTGATTAGACTAACCTCTAACGGTCATGTGTAGTCCTAGGAATCAAATGCTATCAAGGATATATAGAACCTACCCCATTTCAAATTAGGGCCCATTTGAGAGGGACTAGGGCATTTTGGGATGCCCTAGTCCAGACCAGGGCATCCCACACCCTGGTCCTTCTACAAACAAGACCAAAATAAATATCCAGGGGAGAGGGTATCCCATGATAGGGCCCACCAAATGGTGTTCATGACATCAAAGTTGGAGAATAGGATCAAATCGGACTTAGAGAGGGGGTGGGGATAAGACATGCTAAAGTGGGAGCATAAACATGAGGTGTAAGTTGGACTGGCTACAATTTATGATACTATAGGTAAAATAAAATAAAACATGGTTTATAGGTTAAATTAGTCATTATATGATCTAAAGGAAGAATGTGGTAGAAAAATTTTAATGCTTCCTAAACATTAAATCATTGGTTTGTTAGGAGTGATTTTTTTATCATTATATCTATTTAAGTTTGAATGATGACTAGTTACCAACTATTATACAGTATCTTAATGAAATATTGTTCATTAAAAATAGTAAGGGTTTGATTAGGGATCTACATACTCAACATTTTGGTTCATTTTGCATAAAGGATTTGAGAGCTAAAAAATACATTTTGGGTATGGAGATTAACAATTTGAATTAGGTAGGTGTAAAGTTTTTGTTTAGTTCTAAGTATATATGTTGAGACTTTTTTATAGAAATATAATCTATAGGACTATAAGCCAATAATTATTCCTTTACTTCTTGGCACTAGGTTATCTTTGGATCAATTTCCTGTATAAAATCATGATTATAAGGATATTATAATTTATCATGCTTGTGTCACAAGAATCCTATAATGTATTCTATGGTCTATATATGAACTTATATTACCCAAGTTGTGGGACTTGTTAGCCAAGTCTAACCCTAGTAGAGAGGATCAAAATTATATTTGCAAGGGAATTCTCATTATTATATGTTTATCATGGTAATAATGATATGGACTAGTTACTTTATATATGGCCATTTTTTAATCTATATTGGGTTGGTCATTTGGATACTTGGAGGTCTAAGAGCAGTTAAGCTATATGAGTTAAAGGCAACCCATTCTTTCATTTTCCACTACCAATGTAGAGTACATGATTTCTATGCATGCCTATCAATGGTTAATATTTTTATAGATCTATTATGTTCATGTTTTGTCTTTGAAGATAGGTCAAGGTCAAATGTAACTATCAAAGATTTAGCTATTTGATGAAGCATAATATGTACCATCCTTGCAATTATCGTATTAATGTATAATAAAATTTTATCAACTAGATTATTCAAAGGAAATCTGCATCCATAATAAAAAAAATCCACATAAGCCCAAGAGAGATAAATATGTAAAAAAGAATTCATAATTCATAGTAAAAAAGAATAGACAAACAGACAATCAAGTGTTAGGCCCAATATGGAAAGCTAATGTACTGAGAGGGGAGGGGTGAATCAGTACTTCAAATCTTTTCTTCAACAATAACTTTACTGTTAAACATAAACTGAATATTGCTGAAATATAATATAATGCTAAAACAAATAAATAACAATCATACATGATTCACTCCATAACACATATATTTTGGTTACGCAGAAACTCCTTGTTAGAGAGAAAAACTGAGGTGGGGATGGCACCCACAACTTCACTACTGCAATTGTAGTCACATAAATCTGTCCATTTTAATTAAATGAATATTTTGTATTTATTTGATTAAAAATCCACTAGCCACCAATTAATTAAATTAATATTTAATTAATTTATCCCCAAACATTCTTCTATTAATTAAATAAATTATTCAATTTATTTTAATTAATTCATTAAAATCCAATTCCAATCAATTAAATAAATAAATCAATTTATTTAATTAAATCCCCCTTTTCCTCTTTTAAATAAATTAAATAAAACATTTATTTAAATCATTATCCCCACCCCACTTGCATTTTCTTACAAATGCAACTTGCACACATTTTGAAATAAATGAATTTTTATTTTAATAAAATCCTATTTTCCCTCACCCACCAAATCCACTTGCAAAATCTAATCCCCTTCCAGATTCTTCTAACCCCTTCCTAATTAGCCTAATCCATCCCCTAATTATTGTCACATTCCTAAGCAAATTGGAGTCACTTCTCAAAGACTCCAAAGTTTTTGAAAAGCAATTAATGCTTTGTGTGTTCAACAAATTAACCCTCAAAGTCTTGGATAACCTTTGAAAGCTTCCAACCTTCAACCACTAAATGGCTCAAAGTCTTTGATAACCATTGAAGGCTTTCAACCTTCAACCACTTAATCCCCAAAGTCTCCAATAACCATTAATGGTTAATTCAACCCTCCCACATGGTTAAAACATTTGTTTTGACTCAACCTCTACCCAACCCAAAGGTCTCATCAGGTCATTAATGCTTTGACCATGATTATCTCTTAAACATTTGCACAAAGGTTTATCCTTGGATTAACTCTTAATCCAATGGGTAATCTTAATTTAGACTTGACCCTTACCTTCTAGATAACCATGAGGTCTTCTCAGGCCTTTAATGCCTCCAACCTCTTCTCTCAACCCAATCCTGCGTTGACACTTGTCACCATTTCATTGGTGCAAATTGTGCACATGGATCCCCAACTTTCAAGCTTGACCCTTGATTAAACCCTTCAATCCTGGCCATCCATTGCTCCATTTTTCCTATAAATAGAGCTCATTCCTTCATAATCCAGATCCTGAAAACTTGTATGCATTTAGACTATAGCCATTTTAGAGAGCATTTTAGCATAAACAAACTAAATCTTGTCTTTTGGTAAAATACATCATTTTAGCATTAAAATAGCTTTTCATTTCATGTTTAGAGCTATTCTACAATCTCAATCCTCCATAAGCATCCATAGTGCAAAAAGCTGCTGAGAGCTACACTATTTTGGAACTTGGAGAGGAGAGGAACAAGGGAGAAAGAACTAATATCATGTTAAGAGATAGTTGGAGATATCTCATTGTCTTACTTTTTTAGTTAGATATATTTAGCATGTTTTTAGTGTCTCCTTTGGAATGCCTTCATTGTGTTTGGTTTTTAGATTGATTAACTCTAACATCTTGTGTGTTTTGTGTTGATTGATCTTAGACTAATCTTGTGCCATTTAGGAGGGCATCATTTGGTGAACCAGAAATTACTGTTCCTAATAATAGGGAAGCCATTTCCTCCACATCATATGTAAATCCCGCCTCTCTTGCCAGTTCAAACACTCCTATACCCAAGCAAGAAAAGCTTAAGATGAAAATCACAGAGGAAGGTCCTGGAGAATACAACTTGAGTCAGCTCTTTTGTGTGGGACAAATGCCCACTTCTCCTAGAACACATGGTAAACCACAACAGTTGCTCCAGCAACCACTAATCACGCCTGCATGTGCCTTAACGCCTTTCATCCTTGGAAAGAGTCAAGAGGAAGAAACACAAGATGAGGACCTAGCGGACTGGATCTATAAAGACCCCCTCACCACCGACATACCGCGAGTTACACTTCCTACGGAACAATATGGCAAAGGCCTCCTCATTATGCAAAGAATGGGGTATGATGGTCAAAGTGCTTTGGGATCCTGCAAACAAGGACGACAAGAACCGCTGTTGCCAGAATTCAAGCCCAAAGGTAATACAGGCCTTGGCTTTGAAAAAGAGATCCTTCCTAAACTCAGATTCAAAGGAAAACCCAATACACCATTGTGCCCACCTACTGCAAAGAGGACACCTTTCATAATCAAAGCACCATCAAACACTATCCCCACGGCCCCATCGAGGCTCACAACTCCACCACAACCATCTACAATACCAATCATCCCACCAAATGAACCAGTAATCCCATCAGCAACACCATTTGTAGCAACAACTGTATGGAAACCTACAGCAACATCTATGGCACCAGCCGTTCCCACAGAAGCCACTAAATCAACACTACCGATACTTCCAATGACAAATCCATTAAACCCCATCACGGTTCCTGCAACATCGATCACCACGAAAGTACATAAACCAATCACGCCTGCAGTATTTAACTCCAAAGACATCCCAGTATGGTATAGCAATCGGATGCTGGAGAGTGATTCAGAGACCGACTCACATGAGTGGGAATTCGATTCAGTGCAACTTAACACTTCAGATGAGGAAGACACATCACCACCTCCGCCACGCAAAGACATTCCTGTTTACGGAGAAGCACAGATAAAGACCACTTGGGTACCTGAGCTGGAAACATCTTCCATAGACCCTACGTCTCATCCTACGCCTGATTCTGACAGGGAGAGTACCATCAACGACCTTCACCACACTGTCTTAACCCTCACTGATACATCTCCCGCACTTAACCTAATCGATGACGTAATGCCCATTGTCCACCCTGAACTCATCGAATGGAACCAACCAAATCCCCCATGTCTTGACCTCTTCCAAAACGATGAGGCTATCATTGACTTTTTGGAATTAAGGGATAATCTACCAAGCGGGGATCACAAAGCTGGATTCGTCATTCAACTTAATAGCACAGCATACTTCGGAGCGGATGCCAAACCCTTCAGCTGCAAAAATATAACATTAAAACATGGATCTTCCAGTGAAAACCACACTGTGGCACTGTTTGATCCAACAAAAGTAAAAAGAAAGAGCGTATCCAATGGTGAAAACCTCTCAGAGGCACTTGAGGATGAAGGGTTTGACATTCTCCCTGCTAGTACACAACAGGAACGATCGACGATTCTCATTGAGGAGACTAAAGAATACAATGTAGGGACTCCTGAAAACCCTCATATCATACATCTGGCATCTCTTCTCACTACAGAGGAACAGCCTCAATTCATAGAATTCTTCCAACAGCGTCAGATCAACTTTGCATGGTCATATGCAGACATGCCTGGGCTTGATCCTGATTTAGTCATGCATCATCTCACAGTAGCAAAAGGAGCCAAACCTGTCAAGCAGAAGCTTCGTAAGATGCATCCTCAGATTGCCGTGCTAGTCAAAACAGAACTCAAGAAACTCCTGGATGTTGGTTTCATTAGACCAATTGATTATGCAGAATGGATCTCCAATATTGTGCCAGTTGGCAAACCAAAAGGGGGCATCCGCATTTGTACAGACTTCAGAGATCTAAATAAAGCATGTCCTAAGGATGACTTCCCTCTACCAAATATTGACATCATAGTAGATTTGACAGCAGGACATGCCATGCTTTCACTCATGGATGGCTTTTCAGGATACAATCAAATAAAGATCGCACCAGAAGATCAACATAAGACAGCCTTCACATGTCCATGGGGCACATACTGCTGGAATGTAATGCCTTTTGGTCTAAAGAATGCAGGAGCGACCTATCAAAGAGCAATGACCACCATCTTCCATGACATGATGCATACTATGATGGAAGATTATGTGGATGACTTACTAGCAAAATCACTCACTAGAGAAGGGCATCTTCACATCTTAGATAAAATCTTTGATAGACTGGAACAGTACCATGTTCGACTCAACCCAAAGAAATGTGTCTTCGGAGTGACCTCCGGGAAGCTTCTAGGATACATTGTCTCAAGCAAAGGCATTGAGGTCGATCCAGCAAAGGTTAAAGCAATCATGGACATGCCACCTCCAAAGAATATCAGTCAGCTAAGAACACTACAAGGACGGCTTCAATCTATCCGCAGATTCATTGCACAATTGGCTGATAAGTGTCACCCATTCACACACCTTCTACACAAGAACATCCGCTTTCAATGGGATGACAGATGCCAGCAAGCATTTCAGGCACTTAAAGACTATCTCATGAATCCACCATTGTTGATGCCACCAGATCCAAGTAGACCATTATTGCTCTATATCTCAGCAACAAGTACAGCATTGGGTGTACTACTAGCACAACATAATGCAGAAGGTAAAGAGTGTGTTGTATACTACATCTCTCGCACACTGGTTGGCTATGAACTCAATTACACACCTATTGAGCGAGCTTGCCTAGCAGTAATCTTGGCAGCCACTAAACTGAGGCACTATCTGTTAACACACAAGGTACAACTCATTGCAAAGATTGATCCACTCAAGTATTTACTCAGCAAAGCAGCATTGACAGGTCGCTTGGCCAAATGGGTGATGATTCTAAGTGAATTTGACATCGAGTACGTGGACCGTAAAGCTATCAAAGGTCAAGTTATTGCAGATCAGTTAGCCGATGCACCTCTCATAGGTGATCATCCTCTCATTTCCAATTTTCCAGATGAAGAGATATTCATGATCACAGAAGCACAGCCATGGAAACTATATTTTGATGGTTCATACACTAGGCACGGCTCAGGGGCAGGCATTCTGTTTGTCACACCTCAAGGTGATAGCATCCCGAAGTCTTACAGGCTCACATTTCCATGCACAAACAACATAGCAGAGTATGAGGCTTTGATCACAGGACTCAGGATAGCCATACAATGGAAATTGCAAGAACTACAAGTATATGGCGATTCCCAACTAGTCATTCGACAAGCAACTGATGAATATCAGACCAAAGATGATAAACTCATGCCATACAAGCAAATGGTGGACAATCTAAAGACATCATTTACTACTATCACTTTTGAGCAGATACCAAGAGATCAGAATCGAGCTGCTGACGCTATGGCTACCATCGCATCTCTACTAGATCTTCCACAAAATTCAACACGCTACGAGTTCTTGGTAGAACAGCTTTGGATTCCTGCTTATGATATCCCCGAATCTGAAATAATATGTCGCCTTGTCGGTTCTGAATCCCCATGGTACGGTGAGTTCTACGCCTATCTTCGCGATCACACCCTTCCTCCCAACCAATCAAATAACCAACGAAAAACCTTCATTCGCCAAACTGCTCGATATACCATTATTGCCGAAACCCTATACCGACGTAGTCTTGATGGTACTCTCCTTCGATGTCTGGAACAAGATGAGATAACAAAGGCTTTGGAAGAGGTACATGAAGGAATTTGCGGGACTCACTCAAGTGGTCCGTCACTCGCCAAGAAACTCTTGCGAGCTGGATACTATTGGCCGTCTATGGAAAAGGATTCCTACTACTTTGTCAAGAAATGCAAGAAATGTCAAGTTCATGGCGACCTGATACATGCACCGGCCCAGGAACTGCAACCAATCACCACACCATGGCCTTTTTGTCAATGGGGCCTTGACCTTGTGGGTAAGATCCATCCATCTTCATCCAATGGCCATAAATTCATTATTACCGCCACCGAATATTTCACCAAGTGGATCGAAGCTGTTCCACTTACCCAAGTTACCGGCAAGCAGATCGCCTCATTCATCCTCAATTACATCATCTGCCGGTATGGTGTACCCATGTCTATTGTCACAGATAACGGTCTCCCTTTCAAAAATCAGGATGTCCGTGAACTTTGTGAGAAATTTCATATCCAACACCGCTTTTCCACTCCCTATTACCCACAAGGCAATGGTCAGGCCGAAGCATCCAATAAAAACATATTGAGAATCCTAAAGAAGACAGTCAATGATGCCGGCCGTGATTGGCATGTTCAATTGAATCCAGCATTATGGGCATATCGAACTAGCATTCGAACCCCTACAGGTGCAACTCCTTATTCATTGGTCTATGGTGCAGAAGCTATCTTGCCTATTGAGGTCGAGATACCATCCTTACGAGTTTCCTTGCATAATCTCATCGATGATGAAGCATACAGAGTCTCACGCCTTCAGGACTTAGAGTTACTTGATGAGAAAAGACAAGCTGCATACAATCACCTAAAAGCCTATCAGCAGCGCATGAGTAGAAGTTACAATCACCGAGTTAGATCTCGTACATTTGAGGTAGGTGATCTTGTTCTTCGAGAAAATCCTCGCAACCAACCAAATAGAGAACATCAAGGTAAGTTTGAATCAAACTGGCTGGGCCCATATGTTGTCACTGCTGTGTTCGGGTCCGGGGCATATCAGTTGGCTACACCAGAAGGAGAACCGCTCGCAGATCCAATCAACAGCATGCACCTCAAAAGGTTTTATACCTAAGGTGTACAAGGCATCAGGCTCCCCTACATATCAGAAAATACAAAAACATTCAAAAAAAGTAAAGAAAAATCATGCATCCAAACGTTGAACAACCACTCCGGTGGCACCTTGGGTAAGTACGATGGTGAAAACCTGGTAAACAGGCGCCACTCGTAAAGGCAATGGCTCCAATATCTTTCAGGCTCGTTGCGATCACATTCATGCACACATACATCTAGCATTTCACCTTTTCATAGTCCGGTCTACAAACTGGGGGCACTACCCTTAACGTATTGATGGAAGTGGATTCTACATTGTCTTATATATCATTACGCTCTTCATTCAGGCAATCATCAACAATATCAAAAACATTCAAAAATGACTCTCAAAATACCAAAAACATTCAAAATTGTTTCACAAAATCCAAAAACATCGAAAAAACATTGAAAATCACACAAAAACATGACAAAACTTTGTACATACCCATCTATGCAGATACCCAAACAAGCATTGACAAACTACTCACACACTGACCATTTACCAATCAACCACACAATCAACATTAACAAATCCAAACCTGTCTTTACACAAGGATGCATCCTTCCTTATCAAAAACAAAGACAAGATGACGTTTTCTTTGACAAGAAAATTCCGTTAAGCTATCAAATGCTTGGTTGATGCGTGAGTAATTCATTTGTTTATCTGTATCGGGATCTTTCAGCATTGTTTTGTATCATTTGCGCATCATTTCCGATGAAGTTCTGGGGCATGTACTAATGGTGTCTACGTGGGAAGTTCACCAAGCTACGTGATCTTATGCAAAAATACAATCATAGATCACTACGGCTTGCTGACTACAGCGTATACCTCGACCATATGGGCATGAACCATTACCAAGGATCCTTATTCTTTATTCTTTATGTATATATACTGTTTGGTTGCAGGTACAATGCTCATTCTTTGGTTCCTCTTCCTCCAAATTGGATAAAGGCTTTATTTTCTTAGTACGGTATGAACTTGTCTCAGGATCTGATCAAGCCTAAGATCAAGGAGGACGATCCAAGTCATGCACGAAAGGAGATAATCCTTGTCTGTTCCGCAAGCAATACTCTGGTCGACTTGATCTATTATATCAAGTTGCTTGTATTAACTTGCTATATAAAATCCATGAAAGGAATACTCAGGTCATCTTGAATCATTATGTCAAGATGCTTGTATTCTCTTCCAACATTTTAAAGCTCAATGATGAAAATAGAGCACTATGGATCGTCATCTCATCTCATCTGTATATATTGCATTTCGTTGCATTCCACCCATCCATACATTCATAATAGTTGCATATCATGCACACATAGTCATAATAATGCATACTCTATTTTCCTCTTCTTCCATAGGAATGAGTCATAGGTTCTCCATTTCTTCTATCTAACATCGAACCCACCCCCCCTCACCCTCCCCATCTCGATAATCAGCATCACATACCCTACATCATGTCTCAATCAACCCAATCAAGCCACGTTCATCACCATCCATCTCTAAATAGGAGGGATTGTGTTTCCTATGCTAAGTCATCCAATAAGCCAAGCAAGTTACTCTGTCTGCACAGGTACATTGACTCCCACACACCTAGACTATCAACAGATACTCTGATCAAGTATCTTCGGGTCTCAACAGGTAATCGATCATGGTAATCCTAGACTACATCAGGCATTTATCATAATGACCTAGTCTCAACGGGGCTGCCATGATTCCCCACAACCATCCATCACACGCACACACTATCAATTGATCAACCAATCAAACACAATCCAATGGACAATTACATCAATTGTCTACGTCTCAACGAGTATTTTGCTTCATATACCTTGACTTCATCGGGCAATTGCATCAATTGCCTAAGTCTCATCAGGTCACTTTGCTTCACTTACTCAGACTTTATCTTGTCCAAGCAAACAACTGGCATCAACTGTCATGCTTTGACTTGACCGGGGCAATTAAACCGATTGCACCAGATTGTCCAACCAATTTTGATCAATTGTATAGCATCAATCCAAACCCCACACTACATCTACTATGTATCTCTTGCATGACCTCAGGGTACTCGCCGGCTTGTTGTTTCTTCATATTCACTCCATTTTCTCCCATTCTTTCATCATTAGTTCTAATTTCTTCTATTCTTTTTCGAGAGATCGCCCGATTTTTCAAAAAATTTCGGCCCATCTCTCGAGGGGGCATACCACCCATTAAATTAACATTTTATGGGGCATTTCTTTGCACCAGTTTTTCTTTCTTTGAAACGATGCGATAAACTGCACCGTCTCAAAGAGGGGCAAATGTAGTCACATAAATCTGTCCATTTTAATTAAATGAATATTTTGTATTTATTTGATTAAAAATCCACTAGCCACCAATTAATTAAATTAATATTTAATTAATTTATCCCCAAACATTCTTCTATTAATTAAATAAATTATTCAATTTATTTTAATTAATTCATTAAAATCCAATTCCAATCAATTAAATAAATAAATCAATTTATTTAATTAAATCCCCCTTTTCCTCTTTTAAATAAATTAAATAAAACATTTATTTAAATCATTATCCCCACCCCACTTGCATTTTCTTACAAATGCAACTTGCACACATTTTGAAATAAATGAATTTTTATTTTAATAAAATCCTATTTTCCCTCACCCACCAAATCCACTTGCAAAATCTAATCCCCTTCCAGATTCTTCTAACCCCTTCCTAATTAGCCTAATCCATCCCCTAATTATTGTCACATTCCTAAGCAAATTGGAGTCACTTCTCAAAGACTCCAAAGTTTTTGAAAAGCAATTAATGCTTTGTGTGTTCAACAAATTAACCCTCAAAGTCTTGGATAACCTTTGAAAGCTTCCAACCTTCAACCACTAAATGGCTCAAAGTCTTTGATAACCATTGAAGGCTTTCAACCTTCAACCACTTAATCCCCAAAGTCTCCAATAACCATTAATGGTTAATTCAACCCTCCCACATGGTTAAAACATTTGTTTTGACTCAACCTCTACCCAACCCAAAGGTCTCATCAGGTCATTAATGCTTTGACCATGATTATCTCTTAAACATTTGCACAAAGGTTTATCCTTGGATTAACTCTTAATCCAATGGGTAATCTTAATTTAGACTTGACCCTTACCTTCTAGATAACCATGAGGTCTTCTCAGGCCTTTAATGCCTCCAACCTCTTCTCTCAACCCAATCCTGCGTTGACACTTGTCACCATTTCATTGGTGCAAATTGTGCACATGGATCCCCAACTTTCAAGCTTGACCCTTGATTAAACCCTTCAATCCTGGCCATCCATTGCTCCATTTTTCCTATAAATAGAGCTCATTCCTTCATAATCCAGATCCTGAAAACTTGTATGCATTTAGACTATAGCCATTTTAGAGAGCATTTTAGCATAAACAAACTAAATCTTGTCTTTTGGTAAAATACATCATTTTAGCATTAAAATAGCTTTTCATTTCATGTTTAGAGCTATTCTACAATCTCAATCCTCCATAAGCATCCATAGTGCAAAAAGCTGCTGAGAGCTACACTATTTTGGAACTTGGAGAGGAGAGGAACAAGGGAGAAAGAACTAATATCATGTTAAGAGATAGTTGGAGATATCTCATTGTCTTACTTTTTTAGTTAGATATATTTAGCATGTTTTTAGTGTCTCCTTTGGAATGCCTTCATTGTGTTTGGTTTTTAGATTGATTAACTCTAACATCTTGTGTGTTTTGTGTTGATTGATCTTAGACTAATCTTGTGCCATTTAGGAGGGCATCAGCAATAATAAAGGTTGCTCAGTTAGAGCTACATGTTTAGCTATTTCTGATAGCTTACCCTATTAGGAGTATCAAGATCTTTAGATCTACCTTGCTAAAGGATTTTACAACACTTGTACTAAAATGTTGTACCTAGTTAAAGGCTTTACAATTTATAGACTTTGTTAGAGTCTTTTACCCTGTTAAAGGTTTCTCTTATAACTCAAAATATTACAATCAAAATCTTAAAAAAATATCTGCAACTTCACATCTAAAATGTTATAGCAGATTCTATGTGCTCAAAATGAAATTACCTTGCTTATAGCATACCTCGATAAATCATAAAATAACTCGGTAAACCTTTCTGTTTACTCTGTTCCTTGACTGTTCTCTGAAATCCTTCTCGGTGACCTCTGTGTATCTCTGTCAATCGTAACAGTCATAACACTCAGTGCTTTCCCATGATTTTTTCTTTTCACATATGTCTTGCTTCACACTCATATTTGATCCTCAATTCATGTTGTATAAATAGATCTCTTATGACAGTGATCTTGTTCATGCTTTGATCTTACAAACATGATTCATCAAATGAATAACCATACAAAATTATTTCATTGGATAGATGTCCTCAAAATCATACAAAATCTTAAGTGCAATTTCCAATGTGTTAATGGTTTCTTGTTCCTCGATCTTGTAACACGTTTCCACATATGTGTCCAGGTTCAATGAATCTAGTAACACATTTCACTTGGTGTGTATCAACTCGGTATACCATCTTTGCTGCTTGATAGTCATAGAACATTACTCGGTAGACAGCTCGGTGTATACTAAACTCTGTGACTTGTAACTTCTATAACCGACTGCTCTGTGCTTACTGACTAAATATTTCGGTAGTAATAACCGACTAGAGTATATAGAATGACTTTGGACATAAAATTAATGACAACTTAGTAAATAGTAACAATCTCCCCTTTTGACATTAGTTTTGAAATGTTTGACAAAACTTCTTTCAAAGTCATAACTCAAAAAAAAAATCTATATACTTACAAAATTTTGACTAAACTAACAGTATATACAATTGTCAATAAAATAGTATACTCAGATATACTCCCCTTATCAATATATTGTTCATAACTTTGATTATGCATGTGTTGTGACCAATATTTTGTATTCACTGCTTGGTTCACTGCTCGGTGATCACTACTCTGTTGATCTGCTCATATACTTCTCTTGTATACACTATACTCCCCCTTTTTGACAAACATCAAAACTAGTTATCATTCGGTGGAGGCAACTGGTCAAAAATGGATTTATACTTTGTTCTTGCATCAGTGAGAGCAGCAGAGAGTGCATCCTTGACACTATCCATGAGTGAATTCTAAGTTGTAATATCAGTTAACAGTGAAATCAGACCATCTAAAGTGCTTCCCTCTTGCTGAGTGATAAGGAGGTAGCCTTGTTGATCTATTCTTGGATGGAGGACAAGTGTGGAATGAATAATGTTTGAAGAGTCATAATGTCCATCCTTATTTTGTGCTCTTCACTCCTAAGTTCCAATTGTTGAGCCATGAGCATTTGTAACTTGGTATAGAAATTCTGAATAGAATTTGGCTCAGTGGTCAATTTATTGGAGAGATCGGTGATCTCTTTCTCAATCACTTCTATTTTATTCTTGATATCTTTAATGAATAAAGAAAATGTACAGAGTTTCTAAAATAAATAAAGAATGTGCTTGAGTTGAGGGGACAACTCAGCAATAAATTTGACAAGTTTTACTTTATTGATAGCAATGGCTTTCTGTACCTCTTCAATCATTTTTGCAGTGAGCTCTTTGTCCTTCAATTTGCTCAGGTATTCAGATGCATCTACTCCAGATGCTTCTATTTTTGTGAGGAGTTCATCCAGTTGAATATGGATGGCTGCATCTGTTGTCACTATAGCTTCAGGTAGCATATCTGTTAATAATGCTTTAACCTTTTGAAGTACCATGTTTTTCTTTTGTATAGCCATTTGTCTCTCTTGTTCTGCTTTGGCTTTGAATAGTTCACTGAATTCAATAAGTGCTTGCTCTTTTAATTTGGATATGTCTACATTCGGCAACACAATTGGCTTTGACAAATCTAACTTGAAACTATGCTTTTTCATTTTCTTTTCTTTAGAGGAGGAGGCTTTCACTGGTTGAACTAATACAATGGCTTGGGAGGCTTGTACACCCTCGATAGGTTGCTCGGTAGAGGCAACACTTTTGTCAATTTCTTTAGCCTCAGATGTAGACTTCGGTGAATCCTTGCTCAGGGTCTCAGTTGTAACATTTTCAGTACTTGAAGGGGCTTGAGAAGTTTGTTCCTTGGTGGCCTAAGAAGTAGCTTCTCCTTTGGTAGACTGTTGACCCTCTTTGCCTTGTTTAGTATTCTAAGGTGTCTCGATTGAAACATGTTGACTTATCAGAGGATACGACTTGACTTGCTCCAAAACTGACTCACTTGATACTATTTTTGCATAAGCATTCCCTTCTATCATTTCCTATTCCTATACCTCGGTATCCATGACATCCTCATCAGGTTGTATAGTTTCAGCAGGATCTTGCTCGGTGATATCCACTATTTCAACTTCACCTTGCTCATCAGTACTCTTGACTCAAAATATTTCTTGCCATTTTTCTTTTGTCTCATTCTCTACATCAAGATAAAGGCCATTCATCAGTTTCAAGGCTCTTTGCTTGACTAGGAAGTTTGTGTGGTAGTTTTTCAGATGTTCACTTATCTCATCTACTGACATGTCTAGAAAGAGATGTACCAGACTTCTTTCTCTCATCTTCTTTTCTGAGTCCATAGCATATTTCCACCTATTATCAATGTGTAAGTACAATGCTTTTGGAAGAGAATTAGTTACTTCCAATGGGACTAATCAGAATTTCAGAAGAGTGCAGATTACAGCTTCTTCTATTTGTCTATTTTCTGCATCAGATCTGGAGTCATATTTTACATATCTAAATGCTCCAAATCCACCATATTGTTTTAGATTAGCAAAAAAATTATCAACACTATGTACATCTTCCTTTTTGCTTTTGACAATCTGAAATTTATTTTTGTCTTCAGATTTGGTGTCACTTGACTCTTTATTCAAAATGAGTCTCTGAGTAGATTTCTTATAAGTTTTTGTTACCTTTGGAACTGCAACATTTTTCTATTTCTTGCTCGGTGACACTGCAGATGATCTAGTGTTTGGGCGCTTTACTAGAGGAGTCAGTGATACTTGTGATGTATCCTGTTTCTTCCTTTTCAAAATTTTCCCTTTTGGCAACTAAGTGCTCAAAGTAATAGCTGCTTCTTGGGCTTCAGATTCCTCCTCAGTGGTGACTTGAATGCTCTTGATAGGAGTGGAGGAAGAACCTTCTCCAAATTTATCCGTTAATGCTTTGATCATTTTTGTTGCTTTCCTTGTAGCCTTTGGTACTACAATGCTCATTTTGACTTTTTCTTTAACTTCTTCATATGTACCGTATCTGATCTTGGTAGCATGCCTTGGCAGTGTAAGAAAAGCATCTATCTACTGCTGTGTAATGTCAAAATCAATCTCATAACCCATAGGTGGCAAATATTGAGTTCTCGGTTCTATGACATTGACATAGCAGTAGTCAATGTCCACTTCAAAACATATACTATCCTTGTATTTCTCCACTAACTGGGGTGGTATCCTGTGCCTGTTATGCATCTTTTCTTGAAACTTGCTAAAATAATCATCCATAATCTCATTGAAGTTATCACCTAGCTATTTGATGAAGTCATTGATTTGATGGGTGATTGGTCGGTGTAGCTCCCAAACTACATTACCGACTGATGGAAATAATTTCTCAAAATAGAAAAACATGCATACCAAAAGTGATCCAAACTTCAATGTGTTTGCCAAGTTGTTCTTCTTCGGCTTCCTTATGGTGTTGAGATTTTCAAATAGATTTTTCAACAACACTTCGCATAGATCAATCTTCATGCCGTTCTTCACAATTTTATAGGCTAAATCAACAGCAGCACAGGGTACATTGTTTTCCCTTGCTGATTGAAAGAAACAATAACCTATTTCTCTAATTGCAAACTTCAGCTCTGCATCTGTGACATTGTTCAATTTCAGACCTCTGCAATCAGATTCAACTCTGGTTAAAGTGATCAATTCTTTTTGTGAAATCATTTTTTGATCTTGGGCATGGTCAAAAATAGGGTAACCGGTGATCAAGTGGATGATTTCCTTGATGATCTTGAATGGTTGCTCATCTAACCACATAAAGTCATCATGAACTTTGCTCAAAACAAATTTAACCCATTGGGGTTTGAAGACTCGTGGGTAGGTTAGGGCTTCGGTCAATCCCTTGATTTTAATATGTTCAAACTGCTATCTAGTTTTCCATCGGTACACAATTCATCATATGTGTCCTTGATCTTTGTGAGACCTAGTTCCTCAACATGACACTTAGTGAAGAATCTGACATCCTCAACTAATAAAACCCTATCTAGAATGAGTGAGAATGCAATTTTATCATCGGTTCAGATTCTACTTTGGGAGGTAGTGAGTATTTCAGTGAGGGCTTCTCAATCTTCTCAACAACAACGAGTTTCTGAATCTCAGGAGCCATTACAAACTTTGGATAATCACTAATGAAAGAGCCCTAGGGTTTGAAAACTTTTAACCAGCAGACGCTTTCCACTTAGTAAATATAACACAACTGATATGATCAGTTAACTTGCTTGACAATGCAATGTGATTGATATAAATACCTTGAATTTCACTTCGGAAGAGATTTGATCACCTTGAATCACTTCGCTCTGCTTTCTGAAAACTTGGTAAGTGTAAAATGACCACGCAAAAGCTTTAAGTGCACATTTTACCTTATCGAGCTCCATGCAGTTAGGTCAGAAAACATTAAATGTACTCGATTCCACTAAACCAATTTACCTTTCTTTTTGTGCTTTTATCGAGTAGCCAGACTTCCTGCATTTACCGACTTGACTAGTGCTCCAAAAAAATTGATAAAATTTCAAACTTGCTAATGTATCTTAGTTATGCAGATTTTGAATTAAGTACATGATAAAATAGGAACTGTTAAGATTTAACCTTGAGAGAATGTAGTCCCTTCATACCTTTACCAATTAATTTGGAATAGATGCACCTAACTCGGTAGGTAAGGTGCTTTTTTCATTTGACACAATTTCCTTCTTTTTCCAAATCATCTGGAATTTTCTTTTTATTTCTTCAATATCTCCTCTAGGTTGATCTCTGCAATCTCTAGCCAAGTGTCCAACTTTGTGACAATGAAAACATGCCATACCAGGATTTCTCCATGATCTTTGGTTGTTCATTCCAAACCTTATAAAGTAGTTGGAACTTATATGTCCATATCTTCCATAGCATTCACACCATATCCTTGTATTGTAATCCCATGGTACTGTAGTATACTGTCGATTGATATCTGTGTGAGTTCGGTAACTTCTAGCATTTGCTCAGTGTGCGGACCATATATAATTATTCTACTTAAACCAACACTTCTCAGTACTGTGTCCATATCTATTGCAATTTTTACAAAACCCTTTGAATTTTGTCTTCTAATAATTGCTAACAGACTTTGTCCTACATTGATTAGATGTGTGACCATACTTATTGCAATTGTAGCAATAACCATTAGACCTAGTGACATTCGATTGCTTACCTTTTCTAATTTGGCACAAGTTGGCAGTATGTCCTTGTTTTCCACAGTACTTGCAAATAGGCTTCTTTTCTTTGATGTTTTTTCTTGTTTCCAACTTGCTTGGATGATTCTCCTCTCTTGGTAGTGTGGATTCCCTTCTCAGTAGAGTCTTTTCCTTTGTAACTGAGTCCTGCATCTTTGTTGGGTCTTCTTGTAGTTAGTTGCTCATCCAACATCCATGATGCTTCATAACTTTTCTTTAGTGTTTCTTTTGACTTCTTTTCTGCTTCAAGTTCATCAGTCAATCTTGATAGTTCAAGTTTCAATGCTTGATTCTCATTTTCCTTTAGATTTGCTTCATGATGTGCATAACCCAATTGATCTGACAGATTAGTTTGAATTCTAGTCATCCCTATGATTTCATCATTCTTTTCGGACACTAATGCTTCAAGCTGTTGTTTTTCTCTTTCTAGATCTCTTAATTTATCTTCGGTTGTCCTCAATGATTCAAGATTTTCATTCATCTATGTACTAAAATGTTCATGTTCTCTTTTTATTGCTTTTAGCTGATCAGTAAGTGCTTTATTCTTTTCTTTCAATACTCCAATCATTTCTTCAGTCTCTTCAGATATATTGTTCTCAGATGATGTCTCAATTTGTTCCACCAGCTCTTGAGAGTTTTGCAAATCATCAGACAATCTTCTTCTAACTTTCAATGATCTTTGCATTTGTTTCTGCATGTCAGCAATCACTTGATTAGCATGATCCAATTCATTTTGAAGATTCACAATTCTCTGAGATTGTTTGTAGCCTTCCATTGATAAGATCTTTCTCTTTAGGCAGTTAAACCCTTTTCCAAGATTCAAGCTATGATACCAATTGTTAGGCCCAATATGGAAAGCTAATGTACTGAGAGGGGAGGGGTGAATCAGTACTTCAAATCTTTTCTTCAACAATAACTTTACTGTTAAGCATAAACTAAATATTGCTGAAACATAATATAATGCTAAAACAAATAAATAACAATCATACATGATTCACTCCATAACACATAGATTTTGGTTATGCAAAAACTCCTTGTTAGAGAGAAAAATTGTGGTGGGGATGGCACCCACAACTTCACTACTGCAATAATAAAGGTTGCTCGGTTAGAGCTCATGTTTAGCTATTTCTGATAGCTTACCCTGTTAGGAGTATCAAGATCTTTAGATCTACCTTGCTAAAGGATTTTACAACACTTATACTAAAATGTTGCACCTGGTTAAAGGCTTTACAATTTATAGACTTTGTTAGAGTCTTTTACCCTGTTAAAGGTTTCTCTTACAACTCAAAATATTACAATCAAAATCTTACAAAATATCTATAACTTCACATCTGAAATGTTATAGTAGATTCTATGTGCTCAAAATGAAATTACCTTGCTTATAGCATACCTTGATAAATCATAAAATAACTCGGTAAACCTTTCTGTTTACTTTGTTCCTTGACTGTTCTCTGAAATCCTTCTCGGTGACCTTTGTGTATCTCTGTCAATCGTAATAGTCATAACACTCAGTGCTTTCCCATGATTTTTGCTTTTCACATATGTCTTGCTTCACACTCATATTTTATCCTCAATTCATGTTGTATAAATAGATCTCTTATGACAGTGATCTTGTTCATGCTTCGATCTTACAAACATGATTCATCAAATGAATAACCATACAAAATTATTTCATTGGATAGATGTCCTCAAAATCATACAAAATCTTAAGTGCAATTTCCAATGTGTTAACGGTTTCTTGTTCCTCAATCTTTGTAACACGTTTCCATATATGTGTCTAGGTTCAATGAATCTGGTAACATGTTTCACTCAGTGTGTATCAACTCGGTATACCATCTTTGTTGCTCGGTAGTCATAGAATGTTACTCAGTAGACAGCTCGATGTATACTAAACTCTGTGACTTATAGCTTCTGTAACCGACTGCTCTATGCTTACCAACTAAATATTTTGATAGTAATAAGCGACTAGAGTATATAGAATGACTTTGGACATAAAAATAATGACAACTTAGTAAATAGTAACATCAAGATGAAATAATATACATCGAGAAAGCCCTTAAAGAGAAAAACCAAACTGCTATAATAACTCACACAATATATTTTCTCATGAAAAAATATTATAACACACTTGCAAAGGCTCCATGCAAAGCTTCTAGATACTTGACACTAAACCTCCCAATTGAACTCAATGTGAATAAGAAAATGAGAATCAAGTAATTGCACATCCCAATACATGCTTCCTCTCCTCACATATAAAACCTACAAGAGATTCTCAATCCAACCTTATCCAACAAGCCAAATGTTATGACAACCAGCCTCAACAACTAGTCATGTGATTTCTTATATAAAAATAAACTTACAAAAAATCACCAAGTGCTATTACACAAACCATGTCCCTCTCATTTACTTTTTGGTACAAATTTTTCCCTTTCAGTTCTAAGATTCCCCAAAATATTTTTCGAATGTACAGCCCACATTAAACATTTATCTCAATATTACATGCAATAGACAAAGTGCCCCCCAAGAATGTATAACCCATGTGGCATCCACATCTTTAAGATGGCCTGCAATCCAAGAATATATTTTACATTAAAAGCATTATTCAATGTGTAAACTACACCTTTCTGAGCATTCTATTACTTGACATATACATTTTATAAAGAGTCAAATTTAAACTCAAACATCAAGGGAGAAAACCTTACAACCAACATGTATCATAAAGGCTCCATATGCTACATGTACTCCATCAAGAAACCTAAAACAATAACTAAGGTGGCCACCATCTTAAAACTGAAACCTTTCTCATCCTCTATCATGTCAATGCAAGAAAGATAAGATCCAACCCAAAGAGACACCACACTAATTATCACATAAAGTATGAGTCGTATCTTAGCTCAATATCCAAACACAAACACTAAATCTAATGGTGATATATAGGCTTAAGTATCTAATAAGAATTAATCACCATAGATGGAATAGCAACCAAAACTATTTGCTAACATACAACTTACAATAGGCCAGAGCCAAGGAATAATCATCATAATAAGTAGACCTTATGTCAACAATATACCTAACCCAATGTGAATATTTATCAAAGATCCATGTATATTTATTATCCTACATATATAATTTCTCCATGGAAACAACACATAAACATGGAATAGCCTCATCTCCAAAAATTCATGTAAACATCCAATAAAGGAACACATTAAAACATGAAACTCTCACCATATGGGTAATATTAAATCTAAAATCAATAATGGAATCCAAAATTCCACCAATAAAACTCACATAGAATGTGTATCAAATGCCATCAATATCATTTAGCACCAAATAACATCCCCAATGACGGCCAAAACCTATAAAGTAAAATGTTGCAACATAACTCTCTCAGCATTGGACTTTATAGCTCTCCAAAATTCCCAACATTATAAGAGAAAGGGATTAAAGAGTCTTCATAATATTACCAAATGATAATTAAATACAACAATAGTAAATAACCACAAACATAGGGATCAAAATGGCTCCACACAAACCTCAACTCCAATGTCATGTGAATATGAATGTCTACAAAGAAACATAGAACCATATAAATGTTAGGAATTAGTGCTCACATAATTTGTTAGGATAGATTTGTTTTTTATTAAGGAAAATTGGGTTTTAAGGGACCTGAAACCTACTTACATTACGAAGGATGGGCATGAAAGAAACTAGAGAAGACAAGACCTAGACAAAAAAGCTACAAAAAAACTAGCATAAAAACCAGTAGCTAGGACAAAAGGACAGCACAGAGCCAGTGAGAGACTAGCATCCAAAAACCAGCATTACATATCAAATAAAAACAATTATGGACTCCTCTGCATTCTTAACCAACAGCATCATGGCCTTAGCAGCTTCTCTCAGATCGTTGTTCTCCTATTTCAGTTGAATGTCTTTCATCTTTGTCTCCATATCATTGGTTGTCTGCCTGGTCCTTCGCCTGGAGATTTGATGAGTAGAGATGGAGGTCAGTATATCATCAATGATTACCATTTCCTTATTCTATTTTTTCCTCTCTAAGTGATCCACCAAGGCATTCATGTTTTGAGACAAGATTCTCAAGACCTCAAGACTATGGTTCATGAAGTTTTTCAATGCCTTCTCAGTTTTAGCAACCCGATTGATGATGGTCTCGTTATCTGTCTTAGTCTTTTCTTTTACAATTTTAATCACATACTCCAGATGTTTCAAATCCCCTTTTATAAGATCTTTTTCCGACTAGTCTTGCATTTCAATTTCATCCTCTACTTCACTGGTTTCCACCTCCGCACTCTTTTTCCCAAAATTAGTATCCTTGATCAAATTGTGAATCTTATTTTCCAGGTCTCTCTGTTTGCTCTGTATGCTGGTAATATTTTCAATAACCCACCTCTGAAAATTGAAAGACTCCAATGTGCAATTTCGAGTGGCATTCAAGATAGTGTTCGTCGTATCCCTTCCATGCTTAGAGCTCACGGATTTAGGGTTGGCTTCCTCCATGGACTTCTAGGCAACATTCCTGCTATCCAAAACCATAGGGTTAGAATCAGGGTTTTCAGTATTGGCATCTTTTTTCCCTTCCTCCTCTTCTCCAGCATACAATTCCTTCTCACTCTCCACTTCAATCTTAGCCTCCTTCCCCTATTCCTCCTCTATACCATCATTCACCTCCATGTCCACATTATCAATGTCATCTCTCCCTTTTTTATGGGTAGGGGCATTAGACAGATCATCTTTAGACTCAGAGTCATTACAACTCTCAGAAATATGTGCATTTGTTACCAGGTTATCATCCTTGCTAACCCTAGCTTTTTTCTTCAGGTGTTCATAAATGAGCAAAATAAGCCCCTGATGGGCTATGGGGTAAGATTTTGGCTTTTTGGCATGATCAGCCAAGCTCTCATTTAGGGATGATGCTAAATAAGAGGGTAGAGAAATCTTAACCCCATGGCGGAAATGATTGAGAATTGCAAAATGATAATTGTACACTTTAGTAAATCTACCATCAATAGTCAGGAATTCCATCAAAACCCTTAGCATTTTCTACCAAAAAGACTTTACCTGCTGGGGGATGATAACTTAATGATGAACAATAAGTACCAAACCAGTATTGAGAGGGGGGGGTGAATTAGTACAGTCACAATAACTTTTCCCAAACCGGTTTGAATGCAAACACTGCAAATTTCTAACAGATAGTAACACCAGTCTGAAATAGAGTGCAACCGGTAAAGCTAAGAATGATTGTGACAAGCATTAACCGGTTAATCACTTAGCTTTCCACTCAGCTTAATACTACACTTCCATTTCACCTTTATGCATGAAATAGGTAATCTATCATCAGAAATAAAATAATAGCTAGCTCAGCATGATTTACCTTCAGACACAAATCACATAAATCATCACATGAAAAATAATACACATGACACAGATTTTTCACGTGGAAACCCAACTGGGAAAAACCATGATGGGGATGAATACCCACAAGCTACTTTTGAACTCTTTAGAAGTCCACTCTGTTAGGAGCCTAGTCTAGTTAAAGACTGTTACAACATGTTATGCTAGGAACCGATCCTGTTAGAGATCACCCGGTTAAGGGATGGCTAAATACTTGGTTAAGGGTTAAACCCTGTTAGAGGTTACCTTGTTAGAGGATTTCAAGAACTCAATGAGTTTGAGTCACCCTATTGAAGGATTTACAGCAAGCTGATTAAAGCTACCCGGTTAATGGATTTTCCAACTGTTGAAGTGGTTAAAGATCAACAGGTATTACAATGATCTAATAATAGCACTCAATGCCTAATGCAGATCCGCTTAAGTTTCTTCCTTCTGCACACACACTATGCAGGAATCAATCCTCTTATCTCATCTGGTCTGGCAAGAATCACATATCTCTGTACTTAGATACACACACACCATTTTGCCAACAACCTCAGCATTAAACACAACATCGACCTTATAGGAAATAGATAGGTCAATAGCATAAACCCTAAACCCTAAACATTTAGCTTAAACAATTCAGGCGGTTCAATCCTGGCCATTGAACACTTTGCATTTGATTGCAATGGTCTTGAACAGATCTTGAGACATTCTCCATCGCTTGTTCTTCACCGCTTCATGGAAGCTATAACCCATCATGCGTTCTCCACCATTTACAGGGACTTCGCACATTCCTGAGGTAGATAGGATCAATCTCCTTCATGTAAGATCCTTTACGCGCACAAGGTTGACATGGCACCATGATCTAATCTTCATTACAATTCTAACTCATCACACGATGTCATCGGTTGAATCACACAGGCTTGGAACACTTCAACCGGAAACTCTTAAGCTAAGACTACCAACCGATAGTCATACCATATTAAGTCTTCATAGAAAACATTCCATATGCCGGTTCACATTTCATCATACTGGTTCTCTTGGGCAAAACATACCACTTCACCTATTGCTCAAATACCGGTTCCTACCACTATACTGGTTCTCTTTGCCAGTTGTTTAGCTTCAATATACATGTTCACTTCTTTGTACATATACCGGTTCACCACATTGTACCGGTTCATATTTCAGCATATTGTCGGTTCACTCTCCAACATATTGACATCAATGACAACATAATATCATCATGTCAACATACTCTGCACAAATGGCAACATGGGAGGTAATAAGAAACATTATCTTTCTTGGCAAGCCGAGCCTTCTCATCCTCAGTTTTCGGGAAGTTTTTAATCGCTTCAGCAGCAAACTTTCAGTCTCTGTAGAACTTTGTGCCCTCCTTCTGAAGTCTCGTGACCTCCGCAACCAAATCCTCATCAATCTTCCAAGTCTCCCCAAACAAAGTGACTTTTTTGTTGTTCCAACCCTTAGCAAAGCCTTGAGACACCGATTTTCTGCTACCATGCAGCTTCTCCATATAGTCGGTGAATCCATGTCTATGGAGCCTCCTCCACACTTTTCGCTCACTTTTTCAGTTCTTGCAACCAGAGGGCTCATTCTGGTTTAGGTTACCTCCCATGTTGAATAGTAGATCAAAGTCTCTAATAGTATATCTCGCAAATTGCAGGCAAAGACTTAAACACAGGCTCTTGAGCAAAATACTGGGATCACAGAACAAAGTATCATCTATGATTTTAAAGAAGTAAATATTAATGGCCGTAGAGATCCAACACTTATTATTATAATCCCCATCACACAATTGATCATAAAAAAGATGCCTATAAACAATCATTAATAAACATTTCACCTGCCCCCAATCTCTGTCTTTGGTTTCCGGACCCCAAAAGGTGATCATGATTTTAACTTGAACCATTGATGCGATCAAATAATAATTGCTCCCTAACATCCCTTTTACATTGGGCCTCCCGATATATTTATCCTCCACCTCTAAATTGACCCCTTCATTAGCTAAAAGGTTCACAACCTTATTGCCTTCCCTTAGAGTATGGGTTATGAGAATACTATCATAGTCATTTAATAACATTTTAGCACTTTCAATAGTATTAGTAATATTCCAAGAGGAAGAACTAGTACCTTTAAGAGCCTGAATGATATTGAGGGAGTCCACTTCCAACCAATTTTTTTTAAATTTGAAACCCTGAGCAAGCTGGAGGCTTTTCACCATAGCCTGAGCTTCAACCACATGATTATTTTGGACTCCAAAAGGAGAAGCACTAGCAGCAATGTAGACACCTTGAGCACTTCTGATGACTCCTCCCCCACCAGACTTCCCAGGGTTGCCTTTAGTAGCTCCATCAAAATTCACCTTGACCCAATCATGATCAGGAGATCTCCAAACAACATTTTCTCTCCTTGTCTTATTGTTAGATCTACAGACTTTGTGGATTAAATTCCATTCAGTAAGGATGTCTTTCTCAATATCATTCATATCAGCAAAAAACCATTGCTTGTTGTCCCTGTGAGGAATATTTATGTTTTCTTTTATAGCCCTGCAAATTTTTTCAAAGACCACCTGAGAACTGCACTTAGCTTCCTTAAATATTATGTTATTTTTCTCTTTCTAGATGCCCCAGCAAGTCATGGGAAGGATTAAGGACCAAAGGTTCTTGATAAGAGGAAATTTGGTGGGAAAGGTCCATTGCCAAATAATATGCTTGAGACTGTTGTGCATAACCCAATCAACTTTCCAATTCACCCAAAACTTACTCTAGATTTCCCAAGTGAAGGAGCAATGGATGAACAGATGATCAACTGATTCTTCCTCTTTCTGACATAGCTCACACCTATTGGGGAACATAAAACCTCTTTGGGCCAAGTTATCAATAGTAAGAATCCTATTGTGAGTAGCAAGCCAAAAGAACATGTTGACTTTAGGGATAAGAATTCTATTCCAAACTTTACCCCATATTGGGTTGCTGATTTGGGTAAATGTGTTTTTATAGGCTGAGGCAATCATGAAGTCGCCCCTAGGATTACTCTTCCAGAGGAACACATCATCAAAATCTCTGTTAATAGAAAAGGACAACAGCTCCTATTGAAGCAGCGAAAACCCAACATAAATAGCATCAAGCCTAACCTATCTATTCTCCTTCCAGTAGTTACACACCATAGACCCAAACCTCCTTTTACATTCATCAATGAATTGATTGCAGTCTTGATCAAAGAGAGGTTCATCTTTAATCCAAGGATCCCCCCAGAACCTAATTTTGTCACCTTTTCCAAGGACCCATCCAGCTCCAGCTTTGGCCACTTTTATGGATTTGATAATACTATTCCAAATGAAAGACCCAACAGGGATGTCTTCAGAGTAGATGAGAGACTGGAGAGGTTGATCATGAATATATTTATCAAACCAAATTCAGTTACAATCTTTCTTAATGTCATAAGCCCTCCATATTTGTTTAGTAAGAAGAGCTTTATTAAAAAGTTTTGAGAGCTTTAATACCAAGACCTCCTTTTTCTCTTTGGCTTACACACTTTATCCCAGGCAACCAAGGTTATTCTTTTTTTTTCTTCAACCCCTGACCAAAGAAATCTTTTTTGAATCCTCTCTAAGGCTTCAGCAAATTTAGCCGTAATGCCAAATAGACTGAGAGCATAGACACGGAGATTCTGGAGAGTAGCTTTAAGGAGCTACAACTTTTCGGCTTGAGATAACATGGATCCTTTCCAGCCAGCTAATTTTTTGTTGAGTTTGTCAATTAACATATTCCAAAAGGAGTTTGGGGGAACTAACCCCAATGGGAGACCCAAATAAGTGGAGGGGAGCATTTCCACCTTGCACCCAATGATATTAGCAATTCTCTATTGTCTTATGATAGGAATATTCATGAAGTATATAGCAAACTTGTCCCAATTGACTTGATGGCCTATAGCCAATCAATAAGAATTAAGAGCACCTTTAAAGGCACCAACCTCCCCAAAAAATGAGTATCCCATTAAGATAGTATCATCAATAAACTATTGGTGAGAACAAAATGCATTACCAGAGGAAGGTTGAAGACCTTTGATAATTTTATTCACTTTCATTTTTTGGATCAGTTTGCTCATGCTCTCTGCCAAGATGGTAAATAGGATTGGAGATATGGGATCTCCTTGTCTGAGCCCCCTAGATGATTTAAAGAATCTAGAAGGAGACCCATTAATGAGAATTGAAAACATTGGGGTGGAGACCAACTCTCTGATAATTTTGATTATCTTCTCATCAAATCCAAAAGCCTCCATAATTTTGAAAAGAGCTTGCCATTCCACTCTATCATAAGCTTTTTCCAAATCCAACTTTATCAGAAATCCTTCTTTATTGGCAACATTGAGAGAATGAATATTCTCATGCACAAGAATGATAGAATCCAAAATCTGCCTACCAAGGACAAATCCTTTTTGCTCCTCAGAGATGATAAAGGGGAGGATAGCCAAAAGTCTAGAAGTTAAAAATTTAGATATGATCTTATAAAAGGAGTTACATAGACTTATTGGCCTAAATTTTCCCATGGAATCCACCCCAGCCACCTTAGGAATTAAGGCAATAAAAGTGGAGTTGATTTCCCTAAGGATTCTTCTTGAACCAAAAAATTCTTTGACCGTATTGACCATGTCTTTTCCCACAATATGCCAAAATTCCTGTAAAAAGAACATGGGGAAGCCATCAAGTCCCGAAGCCTCATCCCCCTGAAAGGACAAGACCGCTTTTTTAATTTCCTCAATAGAGGGGTTAGCAGAAAGGGCCTTATTCTAGTTAGGATCAATAATCTTGGGGATGATGTCAACTAGATCTTGTTGTTTAGCATAATCAATCTCCTTGCTACCGGTGAGGAGCTGAGAAAAGAAACTAATAGCTTCATCCCTAATATCATCCTCCTTAAGAAGAATTTTATCCTAAGCAATTAATCTGGAAATTCTATTTGCAGCTTTATGTTTCATAGAAGTCGTGAAAAAATTTAGTATTTCTATCCCCAGCTTCTAGCCAAATAGCCCTGGATCTCTGTCTCCAATAGATTTCCTCCGTAGATATTATTTTGTGAAGTTTGACTAATATATCATCTTCCTTAGCCTTGGGATACTTTTTATAGCCATCTTTCTGTATTGAGTTTTGGATCTGTTCTAATTCCTCCTTCAGCTTTTTTTTGGATTCAAAAATATCACCAAAGGCCTTCTTGTTCCAGATCTTAATGTTATCTTTGATGTTTCTAAGTCTTTTGGAAACTTTGTACATGGTTTTTCCATCCACATCAATATTCCACCAGTTGGCAATGGAATTTTCTAGGGAGGGGTGAGAGATCCACATTTTCTTAAACCGGAAAGGGAAGCACTGTTTACTCTTAATGGACTCGGCAACAAAGGAAATGGGATAATGTTCCGAGCCAATTCTATTGACAACTGACAATGAGAATCTATGAGAAAGTATTCAATCATAAGTAATAAGGGATCTATCAAGCCTTACCTGAATGAGGTCTTCTCTATCCCTGTGATTAGACCAGGTGTAAGAAGCTCCAGTGAGATCAATATCAATAAGAGCATTGACATTGATGAATTCCATCAAATCAGATCTGCTATCCAGTTGGGCTTGAGTTCCTCCAAATTTTTCAATTCCTTGCAAAGGAGTATTGAAATCTCCCATCAACAACCAACTGTCCTTAGAGAAACAGCTTCTTTTCTACTAGATTTTATCCCAAAATTTACTCCTAGCAACTTTGGAATTAGGGGCATAGATATTTGTGACCACCCATTCCTTTCCTTCAGAGATGCTTATAACTTTCATAGATATGATATTGTAGCATCGTAAATTGTACGCACTTGCTAGGGTGGTACAATTTCACACCTAGTTTAGCACCTGCCTTGGCGCATTTTTCATTTTGCATTGCATTTCCCCTTTAGCACTTAATTAATTAAATTAATTAGGTCTAAGGTTCTATTTTATCATCTTCCATATCATAAAGTTGGGCCCTTTTCATTAAAGTGTGCCCCTTTCATTTTATTCTTCCAATACATCATTTAATCTAAAACCCTAATTAGGTCCTATTTTGAACTTGGGGGCTTGATTTCGGGGGTCAAAACATCTCGAAATCAGTTGTAACTTCGGGATTCTCTCTAAAATCATCATATCCGACGACCCTGAAAATTTGGTGAAAAGTTGTCGGGACCATGGCGCCCGGCGTGCACATGGTCCTGAACATTTTTCCCAAAATTTTAGGAGCACGATCCAATCATAAAATAAAGCTTAACCCCAAGAAATTGGCGGGATATTTAATCTCTAGGTCGGCCAAAAGTTGAAATTAAGACCTAGGGTTTCATATATAAAAGCTCTCTTTCTTCATTTGAAAGGATACGAATTTTGGTTTCAAGGACCTTCTATGCAACGAAAGAGAAGATCTTTGAAGACTTCAACAACATTCAACATCCATCCATCAAGCATCTATCAATTTCATTCATCCATTTAGGGCTTTGAAGACATTGAAGAGTAATAGGGGATTACCGACTGAAGATTGGCTTATACCCCTCCCTTGGGGTTGGGTATGATTTCATGTTGTTTTCATGTCTTTGCATAAGCCTCATTATATCATTTGTATTCATGCTTTAGATCTCTTTACATCTTGATTTGGAGCATTTACATTATCATTTACAAGCAATTAGGGTTTACTTTCTAGGTTGCTCTAGTTTACTTACTTGCATTTTAGGATCTTGCACACACACAAGGTCTGCACACACACTACTTTTACAATACAACTTGGCTATTCATGGAGGTGGAAATCACCAAAGTAGGGGTTTGACTAAGGCAAAACCCTATATAGCTGCCCAAAACACCTTTTCAGATATAAGTGCAGATTTCGGGATTCGGACGACGCCGCAAGTTGCAGATCCGGAAGAAGCAGACGGAGACCGAACCACACACCAAATTTCTGGGCAAAAGACTAGGACAGGGGTGTGGGGCGCTCTGGTCCTACCAGGACAGGGGCGCTGGGCACCTTGGTCCCTGGGACAGGGGCGCTGGGCACCCTGGTCCTTCTGTCAGACAGCAATTTTCAGCATTTTTGACAGCTTTTCAGGTTGCAAAACAACAGTTTCTAGAGCAGTTTCAAGGGTAGAATCAGGACAGCGGCGCCCGCGCCCCCGTCCTGAAAATTTTCATTCATATTTTAACACCGGGTACTTATTTACATTCTTGTCTTGTCCTTGTGTTTACAGCTTTCCATTGTTTAAGTTCAATTCTACAATCTTGTTATTAGTTCATACTTGCACTTTGGGGTTAGGGATTGAACTTGCATCATTCTATCTATCATTTGCAACAAAGGAATAGAAATCCTAATAGGTAGCCCGTGGCTCTCTCTTCCACAAAAAGAAGTAGCCAATTGTGTGATACCTCTAGGCTCTTTCGTATTCCACAAATGTGTGTCAAAAGGTGAGATTAGGGCATGTTTGCTTAGTGTCACTTTTTCCCCCACACAGATATTACCATCTTCATCAATCATATCTCCTAAAATAGTTTTCTTGTTCCAAAAAATAGCCACCCCACCAGAGGCCCCATTCGAGCTACTACAACAGACCCCTCCATTTTTAAAGAAATTTAAATTCTCAACTTTCTCCTTACTCATTTTGGTTTCCTGCACAAGGATAATATCCGGCTTATGGTCTCGAATGAGATTCCGTAATATATCCTGTTTATTGAGACCATTTAGGCCTTGAATGTTCCATGAGATTACCTTCATTTGGAAACCTGGGGGCAAGATTCCTGTATAGTTCACTACCTTCCATCAGCTATGTTTTGCTTACTCTCCTAGTCCCTATGCCATTTCATGGGTTTACGTTCCTACAGAGATTTGGATAGACCAATATCTGCCTTGGATCTAGTCCTATTTTTCACCCCATTAGGGCATCCTGCCTTCTTATTTTTCTTTTTTCCATTCCCTATTATTTCTTCCTCATGTTTATCTCTGAGATCAGCTTGCATGTTATTCCACAGTTCTCCTCTTTTCTGGGATGAAGTGGGCATGTCAACTCCAACATTCTGGAATAACGAATTTAGATTAACCTTAGGCAATCCGAACTTGTTCTTCCTTCCAGAATTAACTTCATGTCCTTCAAAATAATTTGGGCACTCTTTATCTCTTTTTATTGTTGAAACTTGAAGGGCCTCATGTTGAGCTTCAGTTGCATCCTCAATCTCACCTTCTTCAAGAATCTCTTCAATGATTACATTCTCTTCCTCCTGAATCTGTAGGACCTCAAAAATATTGACTATTTTGATCTCAAATCCACTGAATTCATTCTTTTTATCTTCCTTCAAAAGGGGAGCCTTAAGAGGGTTAGCATTTCTATCATCTTCTGATAAGTCTTTTATGTTACCAGGAATTCCACTTCCTCCTTCCACTCTACTATCTTCCTTAATATTATTCTTTTCTTTCCATATCTATTTATGGGGATTGTTAACCTTCATAGGTTTTTTGGGATTGCTAGGGCAAGCCTTAGCCCAGTGTCCAGCTTTCTTACAGGAAAAGCACACAAAGGGGAGGGACTCAAACTCTATTGTCTATTCCCATAAACCAAGTTTGGAATTTATATCAATAGAACTAGGAAGATCCATCTTCTACAAAATATTGACACAAATGTGTGCATAAACTAGTCTCTTTTGAGCCATAGTCATTGGATCTATCTCAACAAGCTCCCCAAAGGAGTTCGCTATTCCTGAGAAAACATCCTGAACCCAGAATTCAAGCGGCAAGCCTAGTAACCTTACCCAGACTAGAGAATATTCAAAGAAGGAATCGTTGAGTTCCATATTAGGAGACCATTTTCTCATGGATAGGGAAGATTTACCAAACATCCATGGTCCACCACCTAATGTTGCTTCCATATCTTCCCCACAAGAAAAGGAAAAAAAAAAAAACCCTTGACAGGGGTGAAACATCAACCTATCCTTTCAACCTCCATTTTCTCTTTACAAATGATCTAACATCCTCAATATTGGGTCGTGGTCCAACAAACTTTCCCACCAGAGAGAAGGCCATTAAAGAAATGCTATGATCAATAACCAAATCTGGAACAGCAATAGCGAATTTACCCATTTTTCTATCAGAGATGTCTTCCACAAAGGGGAAGGATGATTTTCCAGTCAGTTTATTTGCAAAAAGACTACTCTAGGGTTTGAGAGCCTTCACCTCTGTAGTCTTTTCTAAGTCATATTTCACACCCTCGGGACCCAATTTTGGAGAATCTTTCATCTTTTTGCAGTCAGGAGGAGGGTCCCGATGTCGTGGGTCCCCATCCAGTCTCCCATTTTCATCATACATCGCTTGTCCTTGAGCTACAGAGGCAGTAGAACCAGAGGACCCAGCCTCATTGTTCCCTTCATTTCCAGAATTCAAATTTCCCTCTTCTTGCACTATAACCTCCATTCAGTGGTGTTGATGTTTCTCCCTTTTTATAATTTGGTAATGAAGTTTTGAACACAATGTGTGATTCAGTTAGGATAGCTTTGTTAGTATTAGAGTATCACATATATATTTAGGATAATATAATATTACTCGTTGTATAGGAAATTCTACGTATATGAATTGTTGAAGCAACTCATATTATTAAGAAATTTCCTACAATGTGAGAGACTAAAATCCTATACAAGTGTAACATGTATTGAATGAAATAACAAACAAAAAATAGAATAATATTTTTTTTGGTGCACTTTGAAATTTATCATGATATCAATGTGCATTTAGGCTAAAATCGCTCACAAGAAAGCCCAAGAACATAAGAGAACCTTGAGATTTGATCTTCTATATATGTAAGATTGACTTAACGTAGTTGTTTTTATTTTTTGATCCAATGGAGTGTTAGATTGTGTTAGAGGAGATAATGAAATTAGAGATCTCATGTTTGATTTAAATGTTTATTTTTTGATATTTGCAACAATCATGAATAGTATAAATGTTTTCTATTTCATGAGCGACGCTTCTTGACATGGACCTCCACCCATGATAAAACTTTCCTTGACAAGATGAAACTTTTTGTCTCTACATTTCCTTATGAGTTTTTTTGTCTTTTTGAGGCCATCCAAAAAAATATGCTTGGATGTTTGGGCATCATACTATACCATTCACAAGATAATGGCAAGATTGTCAGATGCTTATGTAATTGGTATGCTTGGAACAATAATTTTTAGTGAGTGGATTTCTTCTAGTCTTCATTGCTAACAAGCTCCTTGTTATATTGGCTTGTGGAGATCATATACATGTTACAGATAAGCATTTTCAGAAAAAATTTCTTAGAGATCATGTTGATGCAAACTATAATCCATTTTGTGATCTTATAGATGATCCTCTATATAAGCATGCTCGACATGTCCTACTTTCTATTATGGTTTATGCAAGTTTGATTGTAGTTCTTATTTTCTTACCATTTAAAGTTGCAATGTATTTGAAACCATCATTGTTTTTTATTAAAAAAGCAACATTAACTAGGGCACTAACCCTTTACATAGCCAAAAGGATATCAAAATGAAAACAACCTAAAGGCGGCAAATAGAACAAGCAGGGGTACAAACCCCAAACAAAAAAGGTCAGATGGTCTAAACAAACTTGTCAAACCTACAATGACCCAAAACCTAACTCAGGAGTGGGGAGAAACACCCAAAACTTGATAAAGGGGGGTAGATTTCCCCTTCCACCTATGACAAGCAACCATTTAGGCCACACTGTCATTAGGAACATTCAAAGAAAAATCAGGTGGGGAGGACCCTACCAAGTTATTGCCAGACTGCTACTACAGAACAACAACAAACTCTTGCTGCAGAACAGCAATAAAAGAAAAATCACCAGGAGTAGAGCAGAGTTGTGGAGTAGGAGCAATAGATGTAGGAGTCAAAGGGGTAGAAGAGTCCATGACAGCAGTAACATCAACAAAGGCTTCATCGGCAGTAAGAGGCACCTCATCACGAGAGGAGACATCATCCTCCAGAGAGGAGTCAACAAAATCTGTTGTTATTTTGGTATGGTTTTGTCATTGATGTCAACACCTACTAAAACACTAGCACTCTGGAGATCCAGTAGCATTCATCGGCAAGCAAGTAACTATTGCACAGTTACTGGTATATGGTTCACCGGCAGGATATATTGATCACCGGCACTTGCAATGATATGGAAGACACCTGGTAATGTCGAAGACATCGTGTGGACACTTTTTTTTGAAGACTTAATCATTGGTATATTCATATTTGCATATTTTCTTTTACCGGCAAATAGGTCCAGGGTTACCTAGGGTTACACCGACAGGTTTATCTTTTCCACATCAGCATGGCACGCTTTGGAGATGATTAATTATTGTTGTAAATTCTTTAAGCTGACATGTTTAATTGATTATTGCATCGAATATTATATTGTTTGTAAAATGTTTTTATTGTAATATCTTGTAGATCCGGCCTACTAAAATTGGTCTTAGGTTATGGTATAAATGTAAGATCTTATTTGTATGATCGAATGTGGAATGCAAAAAAGAATTAAGTGAAGGTATATGCGAGATTAAGCAAAGCTATACATGAAGACATCATTTGAAGATAAAGCTAGGTTTTTGTGGAAGCATATCAGCATTACACTGGTACCGAATCTAGCATATGAAGATGTTATTTTGTGTTGTACATTCTTATTGGATTTAACCATCCAATTGTAGTCAGTGTGACTCCCTTTTTGTGATTGAGTAGTGAGCTCTAGGTTGTTGGCCTTTCTGCATGTGCAAACCCCATTTATGTACACTTACTATCTGCAGTAGTATCATCTAATTGTGGGTAAGGTTTCCCACCATGGTTTTTCCCCTTACAGAGTTTCCACATACAAATATTGGTGTTATGTGTTGTGGATAACTTTGTGTTTATGTTTCATGCATTAATCTTTACTGGTATAGCAATTGACTATTAACACTATCTACCGGCATACTTAACTGGTTTACTGGTATTAAGCATTAAGTTGGTTAAATTGTTTTTGGTTTGAATTTATTTGACAACTGATTCACCCCCCCCCCCCCTCTCAGTTGTCTCTGAGACCTAACAATTGGTATCAGAGCTTAGTCATCTTTTTGCAGAAGTTTAACAACTTGAGGAGATCCAACGTCTACTAATTATTTCAGGAAGGACAGTCCTAAACTTGATGGAACCAACTATGGGATATGGAAGATCAGAATGGAGACACGTCTGAATTGCATTGGTAAAGACATCTGGGAAGTTACAAAGAATGGTTATACTACTGTTGTAGCTAGTCAGCCCAGTCCAACTACCTTAGCTAAAGATGAGGAGAATGATTGCAAAGCAAGAGAAGCACTTTTGAGCATTCTATCAGATCAACAAATCATGGGATTATCAGATAGGTCTACTGCTAAAGCTATTTGGGATCATTTGGAAACACTGAATGAAGGAGATTCCACAGTCAAGATTGCAAAACTTGAGAGCTTCCGAGTTAGGTATGAACATCTGAAAATGGAAGAAGATGAAAGGATTTCTTCTTTTATGGAAAGAGTAAATGAAATTGTTTTGGGCATTAAATATTATGGAGGAACCTTGAGTGAGGATGAAATTGTTTCAAAAATCTTAAGAGGATTGCCACCGGCATATAAAATGAAGGTTACTGCTATAAATGAGTTAAGAACAATGCCTAATACATCAGTAACTAGGGATACATTGATTGGAAAACTTTCAGCTTTTGAAATTGAGGAATTTGGTCCTGTTGCTACTATAAAGACAGATTTGGCCTTTAAAGCATCAACATCATCTGCTCCATCATTTGATAAATCAGATTGGAAAGCCTTTTATGCAAGAGAACTTGAAGAAACTAGGAAGGAGAATGAAGAACTTGAAGAACTTGAAGCACTATTTGCAAGGAAAATGCCTAAAGGTCTAGTTGGAAGTAAGTATGAAGGTAAAGCACCCTTTAAATGTTTTAACTACAATAAGATTCATCATATGGCTTCAAGATGCCCTGATAGACATGCTAGACTAAGAGAAGAAGCTAGAAGAACATACAAGCCTAATCCTAAATATTAGAAATACAGATTTAAGAAGAACAAAAAAAAATCTTGTTACATTGTTGATGAAGGTGTGACTGATGATTCTGATGAGGATCCGGCAGACAATGGATGGGTTTTTGTTGCTATAACAGAAGATCAACCGACACCTACTGCTCAACTGGTAGAACAAGCCCTAGCAATTAAAGTTGAAGTAAAGGATGAATGGATCATTGACTCAGGATGCTCACATCATATGACAGGAGACAAAGGTAAATTCTTGAACTTTCAAGAATACAATGGAGGCTTAGTAAGATTTGGAGATGACAGCCTATTCAATCAAAGGTAAGGGTATAATATCTCTTGATGGTAAGCATAACACTGACAATGTCTACTATGTTGAAGGATTAAAGCATAATCTTTTAAGTGTTGGTCAATTAGTTGAGAAAGGATTTCAGTTACAATTTAAAAATGGAAAATGCAAAATCATGAATAAAACTGGTTTGGAAATTGTAAAAGGTAATCAGACTAGAGGTAATATCTTTCATTTGAATAATAGTGAAAAGGCATGCTTGATTGCACATATAGATGAAAGTTGGTTATGGCATAAGAGACTCTGTCATGTAAACTTTGATTGCATGGTGAAGATCAGTACTTCTAAGGTAGTTAGAGATCTACTTAAAATTTGAAACCTCAGAATACAATATGTAAGGAATGTCAATTTGGAAAACAAGTTAGAGCTAGTTTCAAAAGTATTCCAGAAAAATCCAATAATGCTCTTGATTTGATTCACACTAATTTATGTGGTCCAGCTAGAACTAAAAGCTTACAAGGTGATAGATATTTCATGCTAATTATTGATGATTATTCTAGAATGTGTTGGGTTACTTTTCTCAGAGAAAAATCAGAAGCACTTGGAAAGTTCAAACTATTCAAAGCAATGGTTGAAAATGAAACTGGTAAGAAAATCAAATGTTTAAGATCAGATCAAGGAGATGAATTCACATCTAAGGACTTTAATACATTCTGTGAAGTGAATGGAATCAAAAGACAGCAATCAGCACCTCGGACACCACAACAGAATGGAGTTGTTGAAAGGAAAAATAGAACTATCTTGGATGCAGCAAGAAGTATGTTATCTGAAGCAAATTTACCACATGTATATTGGAGAGAAGCAGTCAGCACAGTGATCTATACATTCAACAAAGTTCACATCAAAGGTGAAACCGGTAAGACCCCTCATGAACTATGGTTTGGTAATACTCCTACTCTTAAGTATTTCAGAATTTTTGGAAGTAAATGTTATATTAGAAGAGATGAGTATATTGGAAAATTTGATCCTAGAAGTGATGAAGGAATATTTCTTGTTTATTCATCTAAGAGCAAGGCATATAGATGTTTTAACAAGAGATTGCAGAAAATTATTGAGAGTACAAATGTAAAAATTGATGAACAATTCAGAGGAACTTCAAGGTATATAGACTCTGAACCGGCATCAGAAATTGTGACAAATGAACCTACACTAAATCCATTGGTACAGAATGAAGATCCAGTTACCCCGGTACCATCAGAGGATTCCACAGTAATTGAAGAACAATAGCAAACTAAGACACCCCAGTATGTAAGATTGAATCATTTTGAAGATCAGATAATTGGAAACAAATTTAAAGGATTTATGACAAGAGGAAGATTGGCAAATGAAGAGGTATGTCTTATTTCTCAAATTGAACCATCATCTGTTAATGAGGCATGTGAAGATAAATTTTGGATTAAAGCTATGGAAGAGGAATTAGAACAAATTGAGAAAAATAATACTTGGACATTAGTTCCCCGACCTAGAGATAAAAATGTAATTGGAACCAAATGGGTATTTAGAAACAAACTTAATGAAGATGGTAAGGTTGTCATAAATAAAGCAAGACTAGTGTGTAAGGGGTATTCTCAAAAAGAAGGATTTGATTACAATGAAACCTTTGCACCGGTAGCTAGAATTGAGGCAGTCGGATTATTCTTGGCTTTTGCAACTCATAAGAACTACAAAGTTTATCAAATGGATATTAAATGTGCATTTTTGAATGGAGATCTTGAAGAGGAAGTCTATATTGAACAACTTGATGGATTTTCTTTGACAGATGACAATGATATGGTTTGCAGGTTAAGAAAAGCTCTGTATGGATTGAAACAAGCCCCAAGAGCTTGGTATGCAAGGTTGGATAAGTATCTTTTAAAGATTGGTTTTACTAAAGGAAATGTAGACAGCAATTTATATTACAAAATAACTAATGATGATATCTTGATTATAGAAGCATTTGTTGATGATATAATCTTTGGAGGAGAAGATGGATTATGTAAAGAATTTTCTATTAAAATGCAGCAAGAATTTGAAATGTCTATGATTGGAGAAATAAAATTCTTTTTAGGATTGCAGATTTCACAGACTGACAAAGGTATATTTTTTAGTCAATCCAAGTACTTGAAAGAGTTACTAATGAAATTTGGGATGGAGAACTCTAAACCGGTAAGCACACCTATGACTAAAAATGACAAATTATCTCACAGGGATGAATCTACACCTATTAATCCATCTAGATACGAATCTATGATAGGAGGTTTACTGTATTTGACACAAACTAGACCTGATATTATGAATGTAGTATGTATTGTTTCTAGAGTTCAAAGTAATCCTAGAGAAAATCATGAATCGGCAGTAAAAAGGATTTTCTGATACTTACAAGGCACTACAAATCTTGGATTATGGTATCCTAGAGATGAAAATTTTGATCTATGTGCATACACAGATGCAAAATGGGAAGGAGATGTGGATGATAGAAAAAGCACCACCGGTGGAGCATTCTTTCTTGGAAAGAGATTAGTTTCTTGGTTGAGTAAGAAATAGAGTTGTACATATTCATCAATGGTAGAATTAGAATATGTTGCAGCAGCAACTAATTGTACATAGGTACTATTGCTTAAGCAAATGTTGAAAGACATAAAGGTAAAATGCAAGGAACCTATTACAATATATTGTGATAACACTGCAGCAATTGATATATCTAAGAATCTGGTATTACATTCTAAAACAAAACATGTTTCTATCAAACTGAATTTTCTAAGGGAAAAAGTTGAAGAAAAAGAGATAAAACTGGTTTATGTGAATACTAAAGAATGACTTGTAGATATTTTCACAAAACCTTTGCCTAAGGAGACTTTTGAATATCTCAGAGATCATCTTGGAGTCATACCACCACCAGTAGAGACTTAGACAGATGATGATTGTCATCAACCGGCAGAATTAAAAGACAAATCTTTTACTCTGGTCTTTGATGAGGAAGCTACTTCTCAGGGGGGAGTAGTTGGTATATTGAATTGATTGGTATTTTGTATATGAACTTGATTTTATTATTGTAACTTTGGCATTTGATGTCAAAGGGGGAGAGATATCTATGGAAAAACACATTATCTTTTAAGAGAACTTTGGATAACACATGTTGCTCTCAGGGGGAGAGATTGTTGTTTAGGAGAGATTGTTGGTTTTTGGTATTTGGCATTTCTGTTTTGGCACTTTGATGGTTTTTCCATCTTGTGTTGCCATCAATGCCAAAGGGAGAGATTGTTGGTATTTTGGTATGGTTTTGTCATTGATGTCAACACCTACTAAAACACTAGCACTCTGGAGATCCAGCAGCAATCACCAGCAAGCAAGTAACTATTGCACAGTTACTGGTATATGGTTCACCAGCAGGATATATTGATCACCAACACTTGGAATGATATGGAAGACACCTGGTAATGTTGAAGACATCGTGTGGACACTTTGTTTTGAAGAATTAATCATTGGTATATTCATATTTGCATATTTAGTAGCATTGACTATCAAGTGATCTTTAGTAGCATCCTTCCACCAAGTAGTATCACCTCTGCGGTGAGAGAGAGAATAGTTCAAAGCTAAGTGACCCATTGAGAATCATCTTTTGTAGTGAAAGGGGAGGCCCTCATAATCTATGGATTGAGTCCATGGCCTATCCCCTACCATTACAACTGCATCCCTAGGGAGGGGCGGAGATATGTGAATATCAATTAATAGAGGGGCAAAGGTAGAATGACCCATAGAAGTCATGGCATCATCAACCTTCATGAAGCTACAAATGGAGTTACCGATGGCCTCAAAACAAAAAGGCTCCCAAAAATGAAGGGGAAGATTAGGAAGACGAACTCAAACTAGACAAACAGTAAGGGGGTTGAAGTAAGTTGTCCAGGGCTTAATAGAGAGAGAGTGATCCCCCAAGCCCACAACATACCCAAAACCAAATCGCGATCAAGAGTAGAAGTACTGACATGTTCTTTTTTCAATTTTGCACTCCATTCTCTATTGATCATTTCAAATCCACTCCATGCTTCTAGTACTGACAATTAGCTGGATGAATTTATCATCGATACTCTAGATCTGAGGCATAAAAAGGAAACTAGTTTGTCATGGTAATATTCAATTAAAGGTGTGAGAAATATAGAGGTTCTTGAGATAGTGACTTATGTACTGCACACAAACTTTTGTATTGTGCATGAAGTTAAAATATATCCATTCAAAGCTTATTTTCATAGGTAGTATCCTATATATCCATGAAATACCATTCATATTTTATTTTGTTAATCTAGATTATGATGTTGAAGAAATATTATGGATATAGACATGTTCAAGTCAAATAATAGGTCAATTGTCAAGATTATGTTTGAATATATGTCTCACGAGAGTACCCTAAGTAGCGTGCAAATATATTATAAACCTTCAAGTTTCCAAGACCAGTCTTGTGCATCAGATGTATCTTACAGGTTGAATTGCTAGGTATTGTTAGACCATTTGCACATCACGCCTTCATCTTAGCTTTCTATCGATCTTCTCATGGTGTTTGTCTGCTTAAGTGGAAATTTCACATAATTCCATCTCCACTTTATGCCTAATTGACTAAAGTCAAGGGTAACTTCTAATGGTATTGGCAATTTCTTATGTTGTTAGAGATTGAGTAGAAACAATCAACAACGGTGGTTACAATTGAGAAAATTGTAAGAAGTCCCCTAGTAATTTTTTAAAAGGGGAGAATTTGGATATCATTAATGTTATGACTAGTTGATAGGAGAGCAACTAGCTATGTAGATCCTCTAATTTCAAGACTTATTGAAAGTGTGGTTAATTGATGGCAATTTCACTGGAAGTGAAAGCAGGATAAGTTGTTGTATGTAGGTGAGCATGTGCAGTGAGATCCAAATAACAATATACAGACCTAAGAGTATGCATAGACACAGGATTCATTTCTGATCTATGTGGTGTACTTTCTTTCCATATCCACACTAAGGAGGGTTTTAGGAATTAGTATTCATGTGGTTTATTAGGATAGGTTAGTTAGTATTAGAATATCACACATATATAATAATATAATATTATTAGTTGTACAAAAGATTGTAGGTATATCAGTTGTTAGAACAACTCATATTATTAGGCACTAGGTCCTATAATGTAGGAGTTAAACTTCTATTTATTGTAATGTGTATTGAATGAAATGATGAAAAAAAGAAAATAGAATTGTCGTGCTTGTGAAGTGTATACCTGTTCCTGCAACACACAACACTCAATAGATCATTACAAGCATGGTTAGCAAATAAAGCAAAGAAAGATAAACCATAACTAATCGATCTATCACCTCCTAGTAAATGCGAGTATGAATTTTGCTCTCAGATCTGGTCATGCAAATTCCAATGACTTGACTACACGTAAATGGAGGATTTAAATGATAAATGATGCATTTAAGCTAGCAATGAAAATGATTAAGCTACATGATTCCATGATTATGCTAGAAATAAGCTAGATTTAAGCTAAAATTAAACATGATGACAATGCTAAAATGATATTGCTAAGAGCTATATGCCTATAGTAATAATGCTTGAATGCAAATGAGATGGGATGATTATTGCTCCAAAATGGGGTCTATTTATAGGATTTCCAAGGCTAGGGGTGAGGTGGCATGAATCAATGGTCAAGATTAAGTCTGAAGATATCAATGGTGAAATTGGAGGAGGCTGGCAAAGAGGTTGGATGAAAGGGAACATTTGGAGGTTGGTAAGAGAAGGGGTTGGATGAAAGGGAACAAGGTCATCTCCATGGTGACAAGTGTCAAGAAGCTTCTAGAAAGGTTGGATGAAAGGGAACATTTGTCATCTCTATGGTGACAAGTGTCAAGAAACTTTGGTGACAAGTGTCAAGAAACTTTTTTCATGAGAGAGCAAGTGTCTAAGGAAAGGGGACATGGTGGTTAGGATGTGCAAGCTAGGATGGGTAATTAAACTAGGGGTTAAATGGAATGAGTTAGGTTTAGAAGGGGTTAGGTTAGGTGGTTAGAAGTTAGGAGAATTTGAATTTAAAAATTCAAATAATAGGAAAAGGCTAATTAATCTCAACAACTCATAAATTGATTTGTTTTAATCAATTATGGGATTTAGAATAAATGAATTTGATGATGAATTTGATGGGGGGGAATTAATTAATTAAAGGGGATTATTGAAATGAACCTATTAAATAAATCCTTAGATTTATTAATAAGTAGATGAAAAGGGGGAATTTAATCAAATTGTTAATGAATTCAATTAAATTGGGAAGGGGGATTAATTAAATAATTGCTTATTTAATTAATTATCTTCAGACCATTTTTAGGTGTATACAAGAATAATAAAGAGAACCTTCAAATCAAAATTGAAATGAACTACACTCATACCTCATTAAATTTACTAATTTAGATTTTGATAGCATAGAAAATAAATAATGACAACTATAAACATTATTTGGAGTCAAACTCATCATTTTTAAATTTTTTTAAAATTATACATAAACAATATGGAGTTATTTTGAATGTTGCAACAAAAATTATTCTTATTGAAAATCAATCATACTGTAGCTACGAATTCTGGAACAACATCAAAGCAATAAACATTAGCTAACCACAAAGCTAAATTGCAATGAAAAAATTCCTAATACACTCAATAGAGCTATGAAGACAAGATAATCAAACCAAATTCAAACCATTACAAACGTGGATATCTCCTCCATAATTCTCCATTGGCTTTATTTCTACTTCAAATGGCACTTGTGTGGATATCACCTACAAGGTTGCAAGTGTAAGTAAAACCAATTGTAGCTCCTGCAAATCTCTAGATTGTGTACTGATCTCTTGCTCCATTTTGGCTGACTGGATCTGGAACTGGTGAATGGTATGCCCATAAGTTGCAAAGGAATCATAGGGTGGCTTAAATGTGCTTAAGTAGGACTATAAGTCCATTTGAAGCTTTTGCTTCTGAGTTAGCACATCATCACAAAATAGATGGGGTTGACAGATTTTGCTTAGTAGCAAGTTTCCCTCATCCAAAGTGTCCCTTATATCCTTTTGGTCTTTTAGAAGTTCAGACCGGAGCTCATTCAACTTTTTCAATAGAGCAATGTTAAGAGCCTTTTGATGATCTTTCTTGACATTTGCCTCAGCTACTTCTTCCAGGCTCTGCACCTGATCATCCACTACAATACATAGTAGTTTGAGTTGTGCTAGTGATGATTCAGTATTAGGAAGATTGGTACCGGGGATCAAACCTATAAGGGTGTCTATAGCCTCTTGAATGATATCTTGCTCCTTTTTCCTTCATATGATTTCAATGCACTCTTGAGCAACCTTGATGCTCTGCATAAGCTCTGACTCATTCGTAGACTGGAGATCGATAGGAGTAGAGATATCACCCGGTTTGGCTTGACTCTCGGTTGCCTTCAGAGTCTCCATCTGTGTGCTCTTCATTGCTTCTGCTGCCTTGTCTGCTTCTTCCTTCTTCCTTTTCTCTACTTCCTTCTTCTGTTCTTGTTCCTTGTCTTCTTCTTCTTTCTTTTTCCTCTTAGTTTCCTTCCTCTTTTCCTCTTCTTTCTCTTCCTCTTCCTTCTTCTTCTTTTCATCCTCTTCCTTCTTCTTCTTTTCTTCCTCTTCCTTCTTCTTCTTTTCTTCCTTATCCTCTTCTTCTTTCTTTTTCCTCTCATCTTCCTCTTTCCGCTTTCTCTCATCTTCATCTTTTCTTTTCTCCTCTTCCTCTTTTCTCTTCTCTTCCTCTTTTCTCTTCTCTTCATCCCTCTTCTTCTTCTCTGTCTGTTCCTCAGCCACTTCCTGTGTGTCCTTGGCTTTCTCACTACCCTGTTCGGCTTGTTGCCCCTATTATGTTCCCTCAGAAGCTATGGCCTGAGTGACATCTTCTATGTCCAATGCATTGACATCAATGGTGTCAATTGGTTCTTCAACCAGGTTGCCTTTTTCATCAAAAACTTCATCCGGTTTGGACACAACCGGTTCTTTTTCCGCTTGCAGGTTGGCCATACGTGCTTTGTGAGAGTTGATAGCATAATCCATATGCTGATGAGTGTCTTTTTCAACATCATCAATTCTCCCCTCTAACAACCAGATTCTTCTTCTCCTTGTGAAGAAGAGTCCTTTATTTTGATCCAAAACATCAAATAATTCTGAATTTGAGAGGTCAGGAAAGTACTGTGCAAAGACTTTCTCCCTAATCTCCTGTTCTTTTTCAATGGCAATGCGCCATTTATTATCTAATGCTTTATATAAAGAATCCGGTGTCTATGATTTAATCTCTGATGGCGACCGGTCATTTTTACACAAATAAATAATGATTTCCTGTAATACTTCTTCTTTCTCCTCATCACTAAAATCATCATAATCATCTACTAAATCATGCAATAATTTTCTCCTAATATTCTTTACTGTCCTTTGAAAATGTGTCAAAGGTTTGTATGAGGAGATATCAATATTTACCAGTGCAGATGCTGCCAGTTCATTCTTCTTCATCTTCTTTGTCTGTCTGGCCTTCTTTGGCTTTTCATCAGACTCAGTCTCTTTGGAGTTTGGTTCATTTGACTTAGTCTCCCTTTTTCTTTCAAAGACTTTTGTCGATGCCACTTCAGGTTTCTTCTTTGTAGGTGACCGCTTGGTCACTCTTGGAGTTGCAGTAGTAGCCAGTGTTGATGCTGCAAGCACTGCCTTTGCTTTCTTTGCTACCGGTTCTTTTCCTTTCTTAACAGAGGGTTCCTCTACCGGTGCAATCCTCTGCAGATAGGTTTCATTCCTCTTCACCTTAGGATCAATAGGCGAGGAAATAAGGGTTGAGGTATACCCTTCCAGCATATCATACATCACCTCATAGCCCATTGGCTCTACTTCCTCCACTCTAGGCTCAACGGCCTCCATTAAGCATTTGTCCACCTGAATGGTGAAACAGATGTCATCTTCATATTTCTTAACAATATCACCTGAGATCCTCACCCTTTGACTCATCTTCCTCCTGAACTCATCAAAATATTTGTTCAGTACATCAGGGTAACTGGTTCCGATAGCTTGAATGCTTTCCTTGATCTATTTGGTTACCGGTTGGTCAGGGGACCACTGGACATCTCCTACTCTAGGAAAGAAGCCTTGGAAATAGAAGAACAACCCAACTAATAGTTGTCCAAATTTGAATCTCAGTGCATTATCCTATTTAATTGACTTTAGGTTAGACAGGAGTTGCCTCTGCATACCAGTGCATAGGTCAAATGATGTGTCCTCTTTGATCATCTGGTAAGTGGCATTTACCGCTGCAGCAGATACAGAATTAATCCTGCTAGCTGAGAATGTTCTGTAGCCTATCACCATGCAGGTGTATTTCACTAGATCATCCTTAATAGAATTAACTGTCATACCTCGTGAGTCACTTGTTGAACTGGTGAGCTTGGCCATTTCCATTTTTCTTACCGTTCTAAGGGCTGGCACTTCCCCTATGTTGCAAAAACCGGTGACTGCATGAATTGCCAGTGGCGTGATATCATGCATCCTCTCCAGGTACATCTTGTCACCATGGACTCTGCTCAAGATGATCCTAATGTGATCCTCTATAAAGTATTCCAGAAAGTATACTGCATTATGGAGTTTCTTCTTCTCTAGGATACTAAACTCTGATTTAATTTTCTTGTCCTTGCTGCAAAATAAACCTAACTGGGTATGAATAGCTAAAGACCCTAGGTCTTCTATTTCGCAATCAATATAATCAAAAATTCCCTCTTCAACTATTACTCTAACCGGAACTTGAGATAAGGCATTATATTTGGACTTCCTTTGGATGAAACTATCCGACTCAATGGATGTACTAGAACTAGTATGAGATGCGGAAGCCATTGTAGAGTATTTCAAGAACACAAAAAATACCTTTAAAACGTGAATTTAGGGCTTCCTATTTCTGCTTCACTCCACTCTCTGTTGGTTGCCAAATCACTGCTTTGTGTTCTCCACGAGTGTTTACAAACTAAATTTGAATCTCCTTCAAGACTTGTCAATTTCTTGAAATCTTAGCTCAAATCACCTCTTCTTCGCTCTGCACTTTGAAAAAATTTACTTCACTCAAAAACAAATAGAGAGAAATGATTTGAAATATGCTTTTATACATGTCTCTCACCTACTACCATTAATGCTCCTCTATTAGGGCGTAAACCCTAATTTGCCTCTTTTACCATTTACAGTCTTCTGCCAAGCGACAGGTATTACATACTGGTTAAGGCCTTTTATCGTCGCAACTGGGGGTTCGAAAACATTTAGCCATTTTCTCCCCCTAAGCCTCCTTGGAGCTTAGTTTGTCGGTTCCAATATTTCCACACTAGGTGCAGAAACCGATACCTCTTCCAACATTGTTGGTTTCTTCCTCCAGGTTTTGTTCATGTCCTCTTGAACTATTTCAACATCAATTTCTCCTTTTTGAGTGACCAATATATCATTAGATATACTCTTTCTACTTCTATAGAATCTTGCAATGTGACCTGGTTTATTGCAATGATAGCAAACCAATCCAGGTGCTCTCCAAGGTCCATTGTTCATGTTTCCATTCTTCCTTCTGCATGTAGCAGCAGTGTGACCATGTCCATGACAAATACAATAGTTTGCTCTCCATCTGGTCGCTAGTTGATAACCATTGTTGCCTGACTGATAATTGTAAGCATTAAACCGGTTAGGGTTCTAGTTCACAAAAGATTCTGGACCAACTCCTTGGGTCCTCTGAGGATATCTTCCGGTATTGTTCATGACCAACCTGCATTCAGATGCTCTATGCCCAAATTTGTTGCATGTATAACAATGACCATTGAACTTATTGGATCTAGGTACATTGTCAATAAAGTAAGGAAAATTGTTGTAGGCTTTGCTCCTACATACATTGGCAGTGTGTCCTTCTTTAAGACAATTAAAGCAAACATGTTTGAATTTTTGCTTAACTTTTCCTTTGAGTTCTGGTTGCTTCTTTGATGCTTCAGCATTTATTCCTAAGGATTCTCCTTCCTCATGTCCAAAGAAACCAAGTCCATTGGTGTTCTTTACCGGTCTACATGACTCAAGGTTTTGCTCTAGCTTGACAGTACTTTTGCTGAACTTAGCAAGTATTTCCTTTGACTCAGAGAGTTCTTTGGAAATAGTAGTATTTGTCTCCATTAGGCTTGCATTTTCAGAGATGGCTATGTTCAGTTCTCCTTGCATGTCTTCCTTTTCCATCCTACTTGCATGGAGTTGAGAATTTAGGGCACTAATCTCTTGTTTCAACTTGGAGATCTCATGATCTCTGTCCTTTACCAGATCTTTAGCTTTTCTCCGGTTCTCAAGCTCTTGACTAAACTAGATAGTCAGTCCTTCCAACTCCTTTATTAGATTGGAGTTTGAATCATTCAACTTATTTACTTCTGCAATCATGGCTTCCATATTTGCTTCATCTTCAGAACTACTTTCAGATAGCTCCATTAGCTTCTCTGCATGTTCTCTCTTTTTTGCTTGAGATGCCTTGTATTTGACCATAAGATCATCATAGGCTTGCTCAGACTGAGTGAGCCATTGAGTAAGTTCCCTCAAGGTGTATTCTCTCATATCTCTTTCCAAGTGGTTAAACTTATAGAAAGGTAGGCTCTGATACCAATTGATGAATACTAAGAGGGGGGGTGAATTAGTATGCCAAAAATCACTTCACTAAAACACTTAAATAATCTGAAGACAAACCGGTAAAACAGTTTAACAGACAGACCGGTTATCACACATGCAAACCAAAATGCAAGTAAAGCATTCACCCACAAAAGCAATACAACCATAACACAAGATATTTGATGTGGAAACCCAACTGGGAAAAAACCACAGTGAGATGGAACTCACAAGTCACTATCTGCAGGATAGAAACCAGATTAGTTAAGGCCAGACCAGTTAAGGTCTTACAATGTTCTTCACCAGAACAGATCCTATTAGGAATCTCAATCTCTGTTAGGAGATAAGTCTGATTAAAGACTACCTTGTTAGAGGATTTTAGATTCACAAAAGTGAACCACCTTGTTAGAGGATTTTACAAAGGCTTTTGGGCCTACCCGGTTAAGGGCTATAGACTTGTCAAAGATGTGAGTAATCAATAAGTGTTTGATCTATCTAATAGCACAAACTACTTGGTTAGATCCAGTATAGCTCACTGCTAATGCATTCCAGCATTACTTCAGTCTTCTCTATCTCTCTCTCAGTTACAACTTTATCTTCTCATACAAGATTGTTCTTACAACAACTCAACAACCACCTTGAACCCTAGTCACAACATAAACCCTTTCAGCAACAACCTAAAACCCTAGACATGATGTCCTTTTAAAGGAATCTGATTTCATGTCGGTCCAATAGGATTACATTACAATTTCCTAGGTTCAATGAATCTAGACATACTCAATAACATGACACAAAAAGCACCATTAGAGTGTCGGCACTGTCAAACAATCGGTGGATTGGTAACTCATCACAAAAATGTTGGTTGGTAACTCATCACAGAGTATTACCGGTTCATACAAAATACCGGTTGCCGGTTTGACAAAAATGAAGACTAGTAAGAATGTGTAAGCCACTTTTCTCCCTCGTACCGCTTGAGATCTATGAACCACTTGGGGTTGACATGTCGCTTCAGACCGAGAAACACATTCTACAAAATCACCAATAGTCTAAAGACTAGATTACAACATACCGGTTGGAACAAATACTGGTTGAGCTCTAGCTCATACATATAAAGGGGATCTCAATACAAGTGTGTGTCCATCAATGACAATTACATCATAAACATCAAAAATGCCAACAAGATAATTGGCCAAGAGCCATGAACAAGGTGATAATTCATTGGTGGCATGATCAATATTTTGATACAGCCAAAGAATTTTCTTGCTTATCCTTCTTTACTGAGGCACCCCATATGTTCCACCACTCCAGATGTGCTGCCAAGAAGTTGAGGACAAGATGATAATGAGGAAGCCCAATATGTATAATGTGTTGTTTCTAGACCTCTTTGCCCTTGCTTACCTGCAAGATGTTTATCTTATGTGCTTCCAGATGATCGAAACAAACTGTCAACATGGACTCAATCCTTGCTATTTGAGAGAAATCATCAATAGTCAGGGATTTTGTCTCTTTGACTAATTGTACTCTTTCCTTAAAGGCTTTGATCATTTCCACTGCATCTTCAATAGTTTGTCCATCATCCTTCAAAAGTTGTATACCAATGCACTTCAGATCTTTTTGCATTATTTTAACGAGTTCTTTCAACTCCTTTAAAAGCAATTTGATGGACTCTTCATGGCCTTGTTTGATGATTGAGTTCCTCCATTCAATATTTTTCTTTGCCACATATAGCACATTATCATCTAAATCATCCACAGGCTTCTCAGCAAGAAATTTCATAACTCCAAACTTTTTCACATCATTCATTTGTGTTAATACCACTATCCATTTATTCTTTTATTTCTCCCATGCTAAGGCTTCCAATTCCATCTCCTTACTTACAGTCATGACATCTCCAAACACTTTTATCTAATTATCAATGTAATATGTACCTTGTTGTGCTATGGACTCAAGCCATTTATGAAAAATTTCAGATCATGCAGTTCCTTTGAACTTGATCTAGTAGCTTCAGGTTCACTGGTGATTTTCGATCAAAAGATAGTGACATTTGTGAAAGAGGTTGGGGATTTGGGCTATGTATGGCATTAATATATATTCTGCCATTTGTCTAACAATCTACTTCAACTCTTATTTGTCCTTTTCATCCTTCCAAGTTCTGGATATCATTCTTTTGGTGGTGGACTCCAAATGCTTGGCGTCCACAGACCTTGAAGCAACTCCTAGATCAACCTTTTCAACAACACAATCTTTTTCAGTGGTATTTTCTGCATCTTTATCTAAGATGGGCCTAGCCACTTATGCTACCCAATGCCATGTGTTATCATCAATATCTATCATAGCCTCTGTTAACATAATGCAAACTTTGGGTGGAGGCATCTGATATCTTGGAAGACCAACAATGGTCATGGTGCCTATTGGGTCCCAGTCTTCTTCAGGTTCTTTTTCCTTGTCCATATCTTGAACTGGGGGATCATTTGGCACCTGTTCATCCATGGTTACTTGAGTCTCTTCGCTTGAGTCTAGGTCAACAAGAATGTGGTCCACCGTAGGTTTCCTACTTTCCTTTTTTCTCTTAGAGCATGTCACTCGAACTAGAGAGGGATTCAATGGAGATTTCTTTGACCTTTTACTCCCAACTTCTTTGGCCTTTCGTCTTGTGGCACCTACAATATCAACAATCACATTAGAGGAAGAAGTGGAAAACTGAGTAGCAGCATGAAGTTGACCAATTGTTTCCACTTTAGGAGCGAATGTGCGGTCCCTCAACCACTTATATGTTCTCCTTATGGTATTAAAGGACTTGGTCTAAATACTTTCTTCCTCTCTTCTATCCCAATTGATTTCAAGAATTGGTTGCCCTTGAACTCTCTCCTTGAACTCAAGATCCAACACATCTTTACTCTCTTCCTCCCGTACTCCTGAAATATTTATTGGCAATCCCATTATAACTATTTGTTGCAAGGTGAACCTTGACCACAATCTTCTTCTGACCTCCAATTCATCATAACAATTTTCCTAATAGTCTTCTAATTGGGGTTCATGTCGGAAATCTGCATCAAAATTCAAATGCTCAATTGCATATCCTCTACTGTCAAACTTACGTTTGGCAACCTAGGGCTGCAAGTTCAATTTCTTGAATTCTAGTTCTAGGTTCAGAGCATCGGAAATAAATCTGCAACTATAATGGCCAAGTTCAACTCGAAAAGCTACCCCAAACTTACCTTTTTCCTTTAATTTCTTATCTATGTGGCCAAGTTGTCTACAAACTTCAATAAGCACATGGTTGTCTAGGGCATACCTGGGCAATTTAAACGGTTCACCTACAAAGCCCCCCACTCTAATGTAGGTGTAAAGCAGAAAAATCGAACCCTAGTTGTTCTCCCCTCCCCAACTCCAAGGAGAGAGAAGGGAGATTCACTAGGGTTGATGGTTTTCACTTAGGAGGGACTTTACATTCAAAAGAGGGGTTGAAACCCACAAGATCCAATCCCACGCAATGCAAGATTGGATTCTATATGAGTTTCAAGGGTTAAGACAGCAAGGCTACCCTCTTTTGTAAAGAATGTAGATAGAATGATTAAGCTAGGAATACATAGAAAGTGAGAAAGATTCGCTTATAAACTGAGATAGGGATACAGGATGAAGCTGCAAACCTGGAATTAGCAGTAAAATGTCGGGACGGTGCTATTCTGCAAATTTGAGCAAAAGTTGATGGGACAATGGCGCTCGGCATGCACACGGTCCTCCGAAAAATCCGCGAAACGAAGGGGGATCTGTTCGTCTCTGCACAAGGATTCCAGATCTTCAATTTCAGCTGCATACCTGCAACCTACACACAGAAAAGCGAAGATGACTGGGGGGTTAGGGATTAGGGGTTTTCCCTTAGGTCAAACCCCGGTTTTGGAATTAACCAAGAAATGAGAAATGCTGTAAATGTAAATGACTGTAATGTAAAACAAGTACTAGTACCTTGTTGTAAGGATGTTTGTATCCTTATATGCGAAGGTATAGATGTTGTTGTTTGTTGTATGTTGTATGTTGTAGCATGTGATCTCCTCTTCAATGGTTGAATCCTTGTCTTGAATGCAACACGTAGCCTTGAATGGAGACTTAGAATGATCAATTGCTTGAAGGAATGTTTGAAAGCTTGAATGCTTGAATGCTTGAATGTTTGAGTATCATTTCCACCTTTTTCGCCTCTATCCAAATGAGAGAGGAAAATATAGTTTATATACTTGCCAATTAGGGTTGATAGACTGATTTTCCCGACCTTAAGCCGACCAGGAAATGTTATTTTCCAATTTGCAAACAAAAAGACCCGAAGTCCCATAGGAGACCGGGCCCAAAAAAGGGCCAGGGACTAGGGCGCTGGGCGCCCTAGTCCTAAAGGACCAGGGTGCTGGGTGCTCTGGTCCCACCTCCCGGGATAGCAGGGTGCAAGGAGGGATCAGGTAGGGTGCTGGAAAAATGCAGTTTTTGATGTTGTGGACAAGTTTCAGGGTCTCCATTCAGGTTCAGTGTTGCATCGCCATCGTGAAGACCCAAATGCGGTCAAAATTGCAAGTTTCACAATTTTAGGATGCTACATTTAGCCCCCACTTTAGCGGGAGTATAAGCGTACGCTCATACTTCTGGTAAAGTACAAGGAAACAACATTGAAAAACTTTCACCACGTCAAGGAGGCAAGATACACCAAGCCCCTAGTGGACTAAGGATCTTACGACTTTGATTGACAACGTAAAAGGGAAGATCACGATGGAGAACCATGACTGTCAGTAGTAAGGTTCCCTCACTATGAGTCATGCAAGAAAGATATCAAAAATTTTCAAGGCAAAGCTAAATTTGTCAAGAAATTTTCAAGTATCTTGAAAAGATATGAACGGGATGTATGCCCCCCTACGTTAAAGCGATCGCACATGCCTCACCGAGGGTGATTGCTTTAAGGTAGTGATACATATAAGAAATGAGAAAGGAGCACGTTATCACAAGGATTTAGCCCCCAAGTGTGAGATAAGCCCAAGGATAATAGACACAAAACACAAAGCACAAGGTGACTTTGCTTTCCTCGGGGTCAGTATGCTATATGATGTATATCATATGTATGTATGCACAATTGTTCTTCATTCCCCAATCAAGGAAGGTCACCTAGAAGAAGGGAACACATGTGTCTTTTGAGTCAACATGAGAGAGACCAAAAGAGATCTCAATGTCTTGCATCATCCTCAAGTAGACAACACTAAGGACAACAAATAGAAGAATGAGAATAACATATAGAAGAAGTAACAAAAGAGAGGAGGAGAGAATCTTCTATGCTAATGAACTAGTCTAGCACGTCATCTACCCCCCGATCTTGCTGATCAACATTTCGGGAAGGTAGGAAACACGCTAGAGGAGGAACATCCAACACAACAGATGGAGCTATCACAAGATCCAAACAAGGACTATGTTCATGTTCCAAGCCACGTTGTTCTTGTCTAGGAGCTAGGATAAGTGCTTTAGAAAATTCATTAGATAAATGGTTATCAACATCAACAAGTTCATATTCACTATCAGAGGCAAGAGAAGTAACATTTTCATCTATATCATCATCAAGATTTATAAAAATAGGATCTTTAACTCGCACAGGATCAAGGCCATCATGCGTCTTATGTTTAGGAGATTTTGGCTCAATTTCCGGCTGAGGAGAAAATGGAATAATGCTTGTTGAAGGTGTTTTTGGGGATTGCAAAGTTTGAGAGCCAGCTGCCTGAGCTCTAAGACGACGCTTTCATCGGCATTCATGTGCAGAATGATTTCGTCTAGTCTTAGTAGGAAGTTGAGAAGATTGAGGAGGAGGAATGTTCTCATCCTTATCACTTGGGTGTTTAGGTTGTAGTCTCTTAGGCTGAACAATAGGAGAAGAGGAAGGTCTCTTCTCTCCATAAGAGGAAGGAGGAGGAACTACTCCATATAAGGGAGGAATATTTGGTTTAGGAAGGAGACCAAGTCCATCATGACGAGGAGGGATAGGTCTACTTTTAGGAAGTTTATTAGATATAGGCATAGTCACATCCATAGGGATGGGTTGGGAATCTTCTTGAGGAAAGACATTAGTTTTATCTTTCAAAGGAAGAACTTCCTTCTCAAGAATGATAGGAATGTCAAGTTTGGGTGTTCTAGGTTCACTTAGAGATAGGATCATATCTTTTTTCCACTTTTGATAAGATTTGAAAAGATGATCACTTCGCGGAGGAAGGGGTTGGAATTGTTTAGGCCAAAAATAATCAAGAGGAACACTAGAAGTTCTTTCGGCTGGTTTAAAGAGACTATCATTGATAGTAACAACTTCACCATTATGGGGAAATTTCAAACTCTTGTGAATAGAAGAAGCAATAGCTTTCATGGAAGATAGCCAAGGATAGCCTAGCTTCACACGAAATTGTTCGGATGATGGAATAATAGCAAAGTCCACATCAAGGGATTTGTTATGGACCTCAATAGGTAATGTAATAGAACCAATTGCAGGAGAAGAAAATGCATCAAATAGTTTCACAAACACATTTGTTTCGTCATAGATCACTTGATTCAATTGCAAAGTAAAAAGAAATTCTTTAGTAATGACATTAACCATGCAAGAAGGATCAATAAGCACTCCACGGCAAGGTGTATTTTTTACTTTTGCAACTATATATAAAGGACCATCAGGTGCCCTGATAGTTTCGCTAGAATCAAAGGTGATGGAAAGTTCTTTAGGGATTTTCTGCTGCTCCACAAAGTTAATCACATTCGGAGTCATGGACACAAGATCATCGGGTGAGACAGAGGAATCAGTAGTATCAATCGCATTAGAGGTATGAGAAGGTAATGGATCAGTAAAAATCTGAAGATTTTGGTTAGGAGGAGCTACAGATGTGTTTCCTTTATCATTCACTCCAGAAACAGAGATAGTATTATTATCAATCAAATCTTGAATTTTACCCTTTAAAGCAAAACATTTTTCAGTATCATGCCCAGGTTGACGATGAAATTGACAAAAAGATTTGTTATCAAAATAGGGTGAATTAATCTTTGCAGGATCTATTTGCCTTATAGGAGGAAGAGTAAGCACATTTTGTTCCAATAACTTATTCATAATACTATGCGATGATTCATTCAAAGGAGTAAACTTTCTTTCTTTCTTGAAAAACTTAGAAATAGGAGGAACACCTGATGCTGCATTCACATTGTTGTTGATGATGTGTTCATTGAATTTAATGGACTCTCTGTTTGGTTTAAACTTCCCAAATGGTTGTTGACTACTATCACCCTTATCACTCGGAGCCATAGGATGTGATTGTTCCATTTGACTCACAGTCAGTTGATAATTGTGAAGAGTTGCGCACAACTGTTGGAAAGAAGTAAACTCAGAAAATAGGAGTTTGTCTCGAATATCTTTTTGTAAATTAGAAATAAAGATTCTTTAAATATCATTGTCAGGCACTGGAAAAGAAATTTGAGCATACAAATGCTTATATCTACCAATGAAATCAGTCACTTTTTCTTTAACACCTTGTTTACAATGCATTAAATCAATCAAAGTAACTTTAGGACTTATATTGTTTTGAAATTGTTGAATAAAAACATTTGCAAGTTGTTCGAAAGAAGTAATAGAATAAGAAGGCAACGAGCAATACCATTGTAGGGCTTTATCTCTTAATGTTCTAGTAAACAGTTTTGCAAACAACCTTTGGTAATAAGCAAAATCAGTACATATTGTTTGAAAGGTCTTAACATGTGTTAGAGGATCACCCTTACCATTATAAAGCTCCAAATGCGGAATTTCAACATGTTTAGGGGGGATAGCTCGAACAATGTCAAGAGAAAGTGGGCACGCAACATCAAATGTGGGCACACTAAACTTAGATTGATTCATAGAGGCAATTTGTTGCTGTAAAGAAGAGACAGTTTGTGCAAGATTGTTAATGGTCGCTTCAGTCGAAGAGTTCATATTAGACGTGTTAGATTGTGATGGATGTGTTATGTTATTGAAAGAAGGTAGAGAGTAGGGTGGTGGGACACTATGATAGTTAGTCATAGGAGATGATTGGACAGGAGGAACACTACAAGGAGGAATGGAAAACGAATTGCCCCCTTGTGTCATGTTCATTTGTGGTGATATAATAGGAACACTTATTGAAGGAATGAATGAAGAAGTCGGATTGAATGAAGGAAGAGGGTTGATTGAAAAAGAGGGATTGCCCCCATGACTAGTGATCATAGGAGGAATGTCTTGTATTGAAGTAGTCATTATGTTTGATGTAAAAGTAGGTATACTAGCAATAGAAGTCGTCAAAGGAATAGAATGATTGTCTTGAGTAGGAGGTTGTGTATAACCTAAGGTTTCGGCACAACTTTTCATAGGCATCACATTTGAATCCACAATGTGTGCAATACCACACAAAATATCAATTCCATTCTTATCACTTTGAAGCATACGTTTTAGACACTCAATTAAAGGAAGAGCTTGACTATCAGGGTATTCTTGAGACATCCATTGTCGAAAATAATCAAATTGGTTATCAAATTTTGAAAGTTGTTCTACAGAAACCTCATGGAGAGCTTCTTCATCATTAAGAGGATTAGAGGAATTACCCATGTCCTCGTTAAAAAGGCCATTCAAATTAGGTTCCATCTCCTCAGTAATTAAACCTTGGAAGGACTTAATTCTAAGGCTTCGTCTAACGGGAATAGTGTAAGTAGGACTTATTGTTGTAGAACTCATGCACTAAAGAAGGAGAGAAGATTTTGAATTTTAGAGGTAGCAAATTTCAGTAAAACCAGCCAATCATCTAGATTTAAGCTATTAAATACAATCAGGACAATCTCCCGAAATTTCGAAAAAAATGTCCAGGACTGTGGCACTCGGGGTGCACACGGTCCTCGCAACTTTTTTTGAAATTTGCAGGGATGAAAGTTATGATGATTTTACAGCTAACCTGAAAAAATTGAGTGATTTTATGATCTGTAGATAGGCCAAATTAAAGTTGCAATCTCAAAATTGAACCCTACCAAGATTGTCGAAAAATGCAAATTTTTAATTTTGAAAAAGAGAGGGAAACTGAAATTTTGAATTTTATGATTTTAGAGGGAATACCAAAAGCAATGCAAGTTTTGAAATTTGAAAATTGACTCAATTTCACGCAAAATTCAATTTTGAAAGCGGAAATCAAAGTTGTTGTAATTAAGCACTTAATTTCAAAAGTCACAAATTGCAAGAATTTGAATAAAGCACTGAAATTTTGAATGAATGATAACACACTTTTCAGATTTAGGACTGTAAGAAACACAATTTTGACACAAATTTCAATTTCAACAATTTTTGAAGGATTAGAAGCCTCAATCCAAGCAATCGCTAGACCAACTTTGACTGTAATTTTGAAAATGTTAGAATTGATGAAATCAGCCAAAATTCTGGATTTTAGCAAAAAAATATAGTAAGATCTAGCTCCCGAAATTTCAGAAAAAATGTCGGGGACGATGGCGCTCGGAGTGCACACGGTCCTCGCAACTTTTTTCCAAATTTTCAGGGATGAAAGATATTATGATTTTATTGCGGAATCCAAAGTTACAGCTGATTTGGAGATGTTTTGATTAGTGAAATTGTCGGACAAAGGTTGAATCAAGAATTAGGGTTTTGACACTTAACCACTTAATTTTCAAAATTAAAGCACAAATATGAATAGATAATTTGTAATAGAAGGGCAGATCTGAAACAAGCATTAACAATTAAACATTTCACAAGTTTAATTACTTAAAAAGAAAATTTAGGGTTTTTATGCAATTAACCTCTAAAATTTTGCAAAAGATCAAACATGGAAATATAATTAGGAAAGCAAAATTTTCAGATCTAACCATGAATAATCAGAAAGGATGTTCACGTCGGGTTCACCAAAATGTAAAGCGGAAAAATCGAACCCTAGTTGTTCTCCCCTCCCCAACTCCAAGGAGAGAGAAGGGAGATTCACTAGGGTTGATGGTTTTCACTTAGGAGGGACTTTACATTCAAAAGAGGGGTTGAAACCCACAAGATCCAATCCCACGCAATGCAAGATTGGATTCTATATGAGTTTCAAGGGTTAAGACAACAAGGCTACCCTCTTTTGTAAAGAATGTAGATAGAATGATTAAGCTAGGAATACATAGAAAGTGAGAAAGATTCGCTTATAAACTGTGATAGGGATACAGGATGAAGTTGCAGACCTGGAATTAGCAGTAAAATGTCAGGACAGTGTTGTTCTGCAAATTTGAGCAAAAGTTGACAGGACAATGGCGCCCGGCGTGCACACGGTCCTCCGAAAAATCTGCGAAACGAAGGGGGATCTGTTCGTCTCTGCACAAGGATTCCAGATCTTCAATTTCAGTTGCGTACCTGCAACCTACACACAGAAAAGCGAAGACGATTGGGGGGTTAGGGATTAGGGGTTTTCCCTTAGGTCAAACCCCGGTTTTGGAATTAACCAAGAAATGAGAAATGCTGTAAATGTAAATGACTGTAATGTAAAACAAGTACTAGTACCTTGTTGTAAGGATGTTTGTATCCTTATATGCGAAGGTATAGATGTTGTTGTTTGTTGTATGTTGTATGTTGTAGCATGTGATCTCATCTTCAATGGTTGAATCCTTGTCTTGAATGCAACACGTAGCCTTGAATGGAGACTTAGAATGATCAATTGCTTGAAGGAATGTTTGAATGCTTGAATGCTTGAATGCTTGAATGTTTGAGTATCGTTTCCACCTTTTTCGCCTCTATCCAAATGAGAGAGGATAATGTAGTTTATATACTTGCCAATTAGGGTTGATAGACTGATTTTCCCGACCTTAAGCCGACCAGGAAATGTTATTTTCCAATTTGCAAACAAAAAGACCCGAAGTCCCATAGGAGACCGGGCCCAAAATAGGGACCAGGGCGTTGGGCTCCATGGTCCTGGGGGACCAGGGCACTGGGCACTCTGGTCCCACCTCCCGGGACAGTAGGGTGCAAGGAGGGATCAGGCAGGGTGCTGGAAAAATGCAGTTTTTGATGTTGTGGACAAGTTTCGGGGTCTCCATTCAGGTTCAGTTATGCGTCGCCATCGTGAAGACCCAAATGCGGTCGAAATTGCAAGTGTCACAATTTTAGGACGCTACAGTAGGTAAATCTAGAGAATTGGATGCAGTAGCTTCCATATATGCTGACTAATTCCATGGCTTCAACTCACATCCTCTTATTCACATTTCCTTGCAATTCAAAGACAAGTCTACCTGCAAAGACATCATTCCATCTCATAAAATTCTCAGCATGCTTTTGATGTTTCAAGTGTGGGTATTACTCATAAATTTTGATACCATCGACCCAAGGTTCATGATGCAACCCTTGTCATTCTCTGGTACAAGCAAGAATATAAAATAGATAAGAAGACATATAGAAACTGGTCATATCGACAAAATTATGCAAACCCTCATGGAGTTTATCGGTGATAACTTGTGCCTAATCTAGATATTTTTCACTAGCCAGCAACACTTGAATGTAAAAATACATCCAATCTTCCCATTAGAAGGCATGTGAATTCCCTTTAATTCTATTCAACAAAATTACAATATCTCACACCTCTTTTATGAAATGCTCTCTTGTGAGAGGTCTGGGTAGCCTGGAACCTCCTTTCTACAACTTAAGGAGTCGATTCCTGGGAATGACGCTCTTGTAGGTGCCCTTTTTCTTAGAGAAAAATGCATATGAAGTACCAATAGACCAATCCTCATACAACTCCTTATTGGGAATGCCCATGGCGGCCATCACCGTTTCCCTATCAATTTTCACCAACACCTCACCACTATTGGTTCTAATACACCTGTTGTCTGCATCATATCTACTCATGCATTCCATAACTAGTTCGGGGAAAGGGGCAGCAGTAGGGAATGCAGCAGCTTCAATCAACCCACTCTTAACAATCATTCCCATCATTGAATTACCATCTAGGTTTCCCACTCTCTCTAGAAAATCTCCCAAGTCAGCCCAAGCCAAAGAAGTGTCTCCTAGCTCTGGAAGTGTACTCACTAAATATGATGTACTACCAATTTTTGGCAAGGTTGGCCTCATGGAATCCTCTCTTACATTCATCAAACAATTTCAAAACAAGGACAAAATTCTACCCAAAACAAAGGATTTCACTACAATGGTTTTCTGAGCAAGTAACACAGCGGGAAAGGGATAATCAAAACTCACCTATTACTGTCATGAAATCTCTGCAACCCTTGAAAGTATGGAGCTATAATTTCCTTCAGTGCCCTTCACTTCTTCAACAATAAGCTGCTACTAAATTACAACTAAAGGGTTTGCATATTAAAGGTAATAAAATGTATACAAAACTTATGCATGCTTCTTAACAACTCATACAATCATTTGAAGGAACTTCTGATTTGATGGGATTCTGATGACCACTTTTATTACAAATCAGTTCCACACAAGCAACTCGAGCTTTCATGATTACTTTTCATAATTAGAATTTTCAAACTTGACATGCTTGAAATATTCCTTTTTCCACGCCACCTTTCATTAACTTGCCCCACCTTGTTATATTTATAGAGCCAACTTACAATGAACTTTGAACCGTGAACCATTTAACAAAAAGTTTGATGGTTCAAGTTCAACATGAGAAGACAATAATGAAGAGGACTTGAAGTATAAAATACCACCTCGTGGCTCAACACAAAACTAAACTAGGAATGAGCAAAGACTTTTAGATGAACACAAAGATGAACCTCGAACCTTGAACTGGACAAGAAGGGTTCAATGGTTCAAGTTCAAAACTAACCTAACATACTTACGCTTGCCCCTTAACAACAAACAAAGCCACGGGACACTTAAAGGCACCAGGTGAACTCTGAACCGAGACACAGGTTTGACATATAGGTTCATCGAAACAAGATAAGTAAGACCACTACATAATTAAGAATGAAATGTGCTGAATTTGGGGAGGCAACATTAATTACGCTTTATTTTACCAAAGATAGGATTTTGACTATTGACAAAATAATAGGGTAACACTTTGTAAATTGAGAAGTGAGCTCTGGGCAGTGTGCCCGAATGCATGTGCATTCTCTTGTAATACTTTTAACAGATTATAATTATCTTGTGGGTCTCATCCCCACCGTGGTTTTTCCCTTAACTGGGTTTTCCACGTATAAAATATTGGTGTTATGGTGTTGTTATTGATTTCTTTGTGTTTCAATATCTTCCCTTTATTAATTTTCATTAACTGGATAGAAAAACAAGTTAATAATGTCAAAATTTATAGAACATTGATTCACCCCCACCTCTCAGTGTTCTTTGATTCTAACACCATCAACAAGGGTGATAGGTCATCGTAGCTACAAATATTCTATGTCCAATCAAAAAATGAACTATAAAAGTACTATTGTACCTCACACTCATGACCCTTGTTGCCAAGACCCTCTTTGCCACTTGGCAAAGAGGGGACCCATTTTTGTTTTCCTAGTTCCCCTAAGATTTTTGCCTATTAGCTTTTTTTTGCTTTCCCTACTTGCCTTTTTCTTTTGGTCTTTTCCAAAGATCAGGCTTCAAGCTTTCATTTTTTCCTAATCACCCAAGAGATGGAACACCCCCAACCCTTGATCCTTGTCTTCTTCCTTTCATCTTTTTTCCTTTGCGTCAAATGTCAAGCATCAACTTGCCAAAGTTCATTTGTTGTAAAGTAAATGGATGATCCTCGACCCCTAGCATTACTTTTCCCTTTCAAGGATCATACATCAGGCGTCTAGTGTTCACCTATTCACAAGTGAACACCTAACCCTCAATCTTTAATCCCAATGTCTCTTGTTTTGTGGTGCCTCCTTACCTCTAAACCTTGACCTCCACCTATAATAAATGAGGCAAGTGGCTACTTATGTGAGCAATTCATCTATAAATATAGGGTTGTTTTAATGCCATTTTTACCTTGTGCATTTAAAAATTGAGTATCCTAAGCTCCTCATGAGCCCATCAACAATTGATTTTGTGCCCTAGCTACTCTTGTTAGTTGGATTTTCATAATTTTATACACAAGTACTCTTTATTAGCAATAATGGGTTTTGTATTGGTCATTTGACATAGGCATTGTGATAGGGAGGTTGCTAGGCAAGTACTCAAAAGGCCAATTTTGGTCAATAAGTTACAATAGGAAACAAAAGTATTGTTTATGTCTTCTCCTTATGTTTGCAAATAACAATTTTAGTTACAATAGTCAGGTCTCTCTACAAGTCTTCACCAACAACCTCCCTTTTGAGTGGAAACTCACACCCTTGCTCAACCTTTCTCCAATCGCTCACTCCACCCATCTACACATTTCTCAATCCCTGGCTTACTAGACATTCAACTTATTGCTTTCAGTGTGCATTAGGTAATTCCAACATGGTCATGTAGAGCAACAAGGTCTTCTCAAGGTTTGATGATCACAACTTAGTTTAAGGCCCATAGCCTTTGGCTTACTCAACTCACCAGCCAAAGGCCAAAACCTCAAAGAGGGATTACACACTAACCAAGGTCCTATATGACACTTGTTTCATTGTTTTAGGATGATCTCACAAAGTTCCATGAGTCCCAAATTCCTCCTTGCAATCGGGTTCTTGTAAAGTGTGTGTTATGCAGTCAAAAGGGCTACTGGCCCGTGGAGGGGTAATTGACACTTTTTTGCTTGTCCTGCTCTATGATGGGTCTCTCCTCCAACAACCTTGATTTGGATGGTATTTTTAAGGTATATGCTAGTGGATTTTCATGGTTTAGGCCACTGTTAGTGCAAAATAAGGATTGTCCACTATTTGTGGCATAATTGTAGGGTTTGGTAGGGTTTAGACCAAAGAATAGAGAAATCTTCCCAACTCCACTAATCAAGCCTCCAAACTAGCTTATAACTTTTGCCACACCAAAATGAAGCCTTCCCCTACTACTGCCCTGCAATCATTAGACCAAACACTTGGCAAACAACTTGAAATACATGTATATAACTGTCATAACCCTATCACTGTTAGTTCACTGTTAAGTCTACACTTTTAAAACATTAATACTTCACTCCAAACACTTCATGGCATGGATCAACAGCAAGACACTCATAAAATTCCTTGTAGCACTGATTTTGAAGAGTTTTCAAAGCTTGAAAGGTATTTGAAGAACTTGTTGCACACAATATCAATAAATTCACAAAAACAGTGAACTCATTGTTTTGCTTACAAACTGAGTATGTCTAGTAGAAACAAGCTGCTCTAACCAACTAAGGTGATTCTCAACACCCTTGGCCATATGTCTAGACCTCTGCCTCATACATTTGTTCACTCCAAATTACTTTTGGGTGCAAATTTTGAGTTTTTGATCATGCTACTAGCCAAGTAATCAATACTTGCCTAGTATTCTCTCAAATCCTTCTTCCAAACACAATTTTGGCATAAAAAGAAGCATATGTACACTATATACATGAGTACCAACTTGAATAAATCCATTTTATGGGATCCCAAACCTGGATTAGTCAAGTTGTGGCATTTTTCCACTCCAAACCCTTAACAGGGTAGTGAGCACACAAAAGTGAAAATAATTTTGTACAATCAAATCACCAAAGGAAACCAGAACAATAATCACTTAGAGAGAATTGTATAACTATTATGCACACTTTCCAAAGGTACAGTATGGACTATGAAAGCTACAGTACGAACTATTACTCCAAGGAAGGAAAAACCAGTCATAAAAGCCAAAATTTCATAATTTTTATTAGGAATCTCTTCCTCATACAATCACCAACCTTATTACAAGAAAAGGGAGGTATTTTATATTATTTCCAATTATTTATCAATACCTATATAGACATGAGGCTTCCACAACTGCATTGTCCTAGAAAAATCCAAAAATGACAACTTTGACAACTTTTCAAAGCCCAAATGACAACATTTCTTGCTCCAAAAGACATTCTTGACAATCTCACCTCATCGACCTATCTAAACACCTTAGACATGCTTAAAACCACTTATTAAACATGTTTCAATTCTTTGGAAATCATTTGGAGACCTCTAAGGCAATTTTGCACATTTTTGCCAAAAATTGTCAAAAATTGTCAACTCAAAGCCTGAAAGGCAAAACTTGACCTCTTGAGCCCAAAATGAGATCAAAACCACTAGAAAAGACACACAACAACCTAAAACAACATTAAAAACCTTTCACAAGACATTACAAACATGAAATCATAAATTAGTCAAAAAGGAGAGTTTTTCTCAACTAGGTGCTCCTACACCATACTCCCCCAAAAACAAAGAAGTCATGTGACTCCTTGAGGCAGAAAAGAAGAAGAGATGTCAAACTTCTGAAATTCAATTTCAGGTATCCATGTGGCCTCTAAGATAGGCTTATCCTTCCATTTGACGAGGTGCTCCATGTAGGTGTGATTCCTTGTCTTCTTGAGAATCCTGGAGTCTAGAACCTGTTCTGCTTGGGGAATAGAAAGAGAAGGGAGAGATAGATCAGAAAGGGATTGTGCAACATCTGAGACTCTTTGAACCTCCTCAGGTGGCTGCCCTTTGAAATCAATCAAATCTACAACATTAAAAATGGGAGACAAAGAAACATCAGTAGGCAGATCAACTTTGTAAGCATTAGACTCATACTTAGCCAAGATTTTGCAAGGGCCTATTCTCCTCATCTAAAATTTGCTTGGAACTCCCTTTTGTAGCATTGCCTTGTTCAAATGAACCATCACATAATCTCCTATCAAAAACTGAACATCTCTCTTTGTAGCATCCACTCTTGCCTTGACCTTTTGGGAGGTATCTTGGAGAGCTTTTCTCACTTGCTCATGAACCTCCTTCATGGATTGAGCCATGTCATCAGTTGTTCCACTCTTAGGCTACAAGTTAGTGATATCCCTCAACTCCATTATACCCCTTGGATGCATACCATAAACAACTTCAAAAGGGCTTTTACCTGTAGACCAGTTGACACTATCATTGTAGGCATATTCTACTTGATGAATGAGTTGATCCCAACTCTACCCATATTCCTTTGTCAAGCACCTAAGCATGTTTCCAAGAGACCTGTTCACAACTTCAGTTTGGTCGTCAGTTTGTGGATGATAAGCTGAACCAAAAGAGAGATTAGTACCCAATCTCTTCCACAATGTTTTCCAAAAATGACCAAGAAACTTAACATCCCTATCTGAAACAATGCTAGTAGGCAAACCATGTATTCTAACAAATTCTTTGAAAAATAAGTAAGTAATATGACTTGCATCATGTGTTGTCTTACAAGGAATAAAAGAGCCATTTTGCTAAATCTGTCAACTACTAAAAAGATGCTATCAAATCCTGCTTGAGTTCTAGGTAATCCTACCACAAAATCCATACTAATGCAATCCTAAGGCCTATGTGGAATGGGAAGAGGCTAATATAAACTAGCATTGGAGGAATTACCTTTTGCTTTCTGACATACCAAACATTTCTCAACATACCTCCTGATGTCTCTCTGCATCTTAGGCCAATAATAGAACCTTTGAACCAACTCTAAGGTCTTGTTAAGACTGAAATGTCCACTTAAGCATCCATTGTGCTTCTCCTGAATAATGTTCTCTCTCATAGAACCCTTTGGAACACACAACTGTCCACCCCTAAATAACAAACCATCCTGCAAAGTGAAATCAGCATATGCACCATGGAAATTATTCTCAAAATCTTGACAAACTTTATAAGCTTCAACAAAATCATCATCAGTAGGATACATATCTTTAAAACTATCAATACCAATGCTTTGAACTTGAATCTTATGAATAGTTAACAACCTTCTACTCAAAGAATCTGCTACTTTATTCAACTGACCCTTCTTATTCTTAAGAGTAAAAGTGTAAGCTTGCAAGTACTCTACCCATTTAACATGCCTATGATTCAGTTTATCCTATGAGTTCAAGAAACTCAGTGCCTGATTATCTATGTATACAACAAACTCTTTAGGAAGAAGATAGTGTCTCCATTTCCTAAGTGCCTGTACTAATGCATAGAGTTATAAATCATAGGAAGAGTAATTTTTCTTGGCATCATTCAACTTCTCACTAAAGAATGCAACTGGTCTATTTTCCTGACTTAAAACAACTCCTACGACAATATTACTAGCATCACATTCAATAGTAAAAAGCTTATCAAAACTAGGTAAAATGAGCACTGGTTGAGTAGCTACTTTAGTTTTCAATAATTCAAACCCCTTATTGGCTGCATCTGTCCACTGAAATTTTACCTTTACACCCCCTTTGATGGTGTCTAACATTGGAGCACAAATCTCACTGAATCCCCTAATGAATTTTCTATAAAATTGTGCCAAACCATGGAAACTTCTGACATCACTGGCTGCCTTAGGAGTTGGCCAACTGGGTATTGCTGCAACTTTAGATTGATCCATTTTCAGATTGCCTCCTGATACAACAAAACCAAGATAGACCAATTCTTGCTTCAAGAAATCACACTTTTCAAGATTAATGGTTAGTTGTTCATCAGATAACTTTCTCAAAACATTATCTAAGTGCTTCAAATTCTCTTCCTTAGTCTTACTGAAAATAAGAATATCATATAAATACACAACAACAAACTTGCTAATGAAATCATGTAAAACTTCATTCATGAGTCTCATGAATGTGCTGGGAACATTAGAGAGTCCAAATGGCATGACAAGCCACTCATAAAGACCCTCATTCATTTTGAAATTTGTCTTCCATTCATCACCCTCTTTGATCCTTATTTGATGGTAACCACTCTTCAAGTCAATCTTACTGAAATACTGTGCACCCCCTAAACAATCCATCAAATCCTCTATCCTGGGTATGGGAAATCTATATCTGATGGTGATCGTATTTATGGCTCTGGAATTTGTGCAAAGTCTCCATGTTCCACCCTTCTTAGGTGCCATCACTGTAGGTACTACACAAGGACTAATGCTCTTCCTAATCAGCCCTTGGTCTAAGAGTTCTTGTATTTGTCTTGCTACCTCTTCATTTTGTTCAGGGGTCATCTTATAGGCTGCCTTATTTGGTAAAGAGGCTCCAGGTATGAAATTGATTTGATGGCTAATGGCTCTAGGAGGTGGTAAGGCTACAGGTGTACCATCAGTAATTATTTCTTTGAAGTTGTCAAGGATTTGCTACACCTCATATGGTATCTCAACTTTCTTTTCTACCTTTTCTTCCTTGGGTTTAAATATGAGTGCAAATCCCACTCCTTCACCTTCTAGCATTTTTATTTATTCTTTCTCATTCACTAACAAGATGTTAGGCACTTTATTTCTGCTCACTCCTTCTTCATTGAGGGATAGAATCTGATAGGTAACTCCATCTTTCTGAAATGAGTAGGAGTTTCTTTCCACATCATGTTTTGCCTTTTGGTCAAACTGCCATGGTCTACCCAATAGTAGGTGGCAAGCATCCATAGGAAGGATGTCACATAGGATTCTATCCATATATCCACCTATGTGGAAATCTACCCAGGCTTGCTCATTTACTAACACATGTTGTCCCTTATTTAACCATGTGACCTTTTATAGATCCTTGTGTTGTATCCTAGGTAGTTTCAATTTACTTACTGCTTCCTCTGATATGATGCTATCTGTGGATCTTGAATCTATGATCACCTTACACACCTTTCCCATGATTTTACACTTAATCCTGAACAATTCTCTTCTCTATGAGACCTCATAATTGTGTGGCTTCTTCATTAACACTCTCTTGATCATTAAACTCTCACCATCTTCTGAAGCTAGGTTCAATGTTGAAGTTCTGGTATTACCTCCATCTTCTTGATCATAATTTACCCTCTTTTCACCACCATAAGATGAACTATGCTTCTCTAGGCATCTATAGGCAGGGTGGCCCAACTTTTGACAGTTATAGAACTTCATGGTTGAGAAGTAGGACCCTCTCCCTAGTCCATTAGATCTACCCCTACTCGGGTTGCTTGATCCCCTACCCCTATAGTTGGGTTTGCTCTGAGAATCCCCACTTTGCTCTATAAGTTTAGACTCTCCCTGGGATCGTTGATCTATGCTCCTTCCCCCAAAACTACCTCTCTGGCCTCTACCATCTCTTCCCCTACCTCTACCTCTGTTGTTTTGTTCTTGCTTTCTCCTACCTTTCTCTTCCACCTTAAGTGCTAGTTGATAACACTTGTGTACTATTTGTGGGCATAACAAGCTCATCTCTTCTTGGATGTTCCACCTCAACCCATTCAAGTACCTTGCCACTTTTATGCTCTCATCCTCTACTACTCTGGATCTCATGCACAGTTTTTGAAACTCCTCAGTGTAGCTACTAACATCTAGGTCTTTTTGTCTCAAATTTTGTCTTTTCCTGTGAAGTTGTATTTCATAGTCTTCAGGAAGGTAGGTTTCTTTTATTTTGGCTACCATTGCTTTCCAAGTGGCTATTGGTTGCTTACCTTCTTTCACCCTTTCCTCTTGGATGAACTTCCACCAAGTTAAGGCTACCCCTCTCAACCTTGATTTTGCTACCTTAACCTTTTGTGCTTCAGTTATTCCATCACATTCAAAATGGTTTTCTAGACCTTCAATCCACTCTATAAGAGCATCTGGATCCATCTTTCCACTGAAAAGAGTCACTCCCTCTAAGGTTTTACCACTCATAGCTCTCAAGGCTTTCAAGAATGGTTCTTTCTCAATAACAGGGTCAGGTATGGGAACCTCGTCTTCTATGGCCACCATTTTACCTTGATCTCCAACCTTATCATGGACTTCTTCAGTTTTGACTTCTACTTTAGCTAGTTTCATTGCTCATTGATCCAATCTTTCTCTGAGTGCCCTATTTTCCTCTTCTTGGTCTTCAACCTTCTTGGCTAACTCAGCATTAGTCACCATGTTTTCCTAATGTTCCTTTCTTCCTGAATCTTTTGTTGGCTCTGATACCACTATGATAGGGAGGTTGCTAGGCAATTACTCAAAAGGCCAATTTTGGTCAAGAAGTTACAATAGGAAACAAAAGTATTGTTTATGTCAGCTCCTTATGTTTTCAAATAACAAGTTTAGTTACAATAGTCAGGTCTCTCTACAAGTCTTCACCAACAACCTCCCTTTTTGGTGGAAACTCACACCCTTGCTCAAAATTTCTCTAATTTCTCACTCCACCCATCTACACATTTCTCAATCCCTAGCTTACTGGACATTCAACTTATTGCTTTTAGTGTGCATTAGGCAATTCCAACATGGTCATGTAGAGCAATAAGGTCTTCTCAAGGTTTGATGATCACAACTTAGTTTAAGGCCCATAGCCTTTGGCTTACTCAACTCACCAACCAAAGGCCAAAACCTCAAAGAGGGATTACACACTATCCAAGGTCCTATATGACACTTGTTCCACTATTTTAGGATGATCTCACAAAGTTCCATGAGTCCCAAAGTCCTCCTTGCAATCGGGTTCTTGTAAAGTGTGTGTTATGCAGTCAAAAGGGGTACTAGCCCATGGAGGGGTAATTGACACTTTTTTTCTTGTCCTGCTCTATGATGGGTCTCTCCTCCAACAACCTTGATTTGGATGGTATTTTTAACGTATATGCTAGTGGATTTTCATGGTTTAGGCCACTGTTAGTGCAAAATGAGGACTGTCCACCATTTGTGGCATAATTGTAGGGTTTGCTAGGGTTTAGACCAAAGAACATAGATAAATCTTCCCAACTCCACTAATCAAGCCTCCAAACTGGCTTAGAACTTCTGCCACACCAAAATGAAGCCTTCCCTTGCTACTGCCCTGCAATCATTAGACCAAACACTTGGTAAACAACTGGAAAAACATGTATATGATTGTCATAACACTGTCACTATTAGTTCATTGTTAAGTCTACACTTTTAAAACATTAATACTTCACTCCAAACACTTCATGGCACGGAACAACATCAAGACACTCATAAACTTCCCTGTAGCACTGATTTTGAAGAGTTTTCAAAACTTGAAAGGTATTTGAAGAACTTGCTGCACACAATATCAATAAATTCACAAAAACAGTGAACTCACTATTTTGCTTACAAACTGAGTATGTCTAGTAGAAAAAAGTTGCTCTAACCAACCAAGGTGATTCTCAACACCCTTGGCCATATATCCAGACCTCTTCCTCATACATTTGTTCACTTCAAATTACTTTTGGGTGCAAATTTTGAGTTTTTGATCATGCTACTAGCCGAGTAATCAATACTTGCCTAGTATTCTCTCAAATCCTTCTTCCAAACACAATTTTGGCACAAAAAGAAGCATATGTACACTATATACATGATTACCAACTTTACTAAATCCATTTTATGGGATCCCAGACCTGGATTAGTCAAGTTGTGGCATTTTTCCACTCCAAACCCTTAACAGGGCAGTGAGCACACAAAAGTGAAAATAATTTTGTACAATCAAATTGCCAAAGGAAACTAGAACAAAAATCACTTAGCATTGTACAACTATTATGAACACTTTCCAAATGTACAGTATGGACTATGAAAGCTACAGTACGGACTGTTACTCCAAGGAAGGAAAAACCAGTCATAAAAGCCAAAATTTCATAATTTTTATTAGGAATCTCTTGCTCATACAATCACCAACCTTCTTCAAGGAAAAGGGAGGTCTTTTTATAGTATTTCCAATTAGTTATCAATCCCTATATGGACATGAGGCTTCCACAACTGCATTGTCCTTGAAAAATCCAAAAATGACAACTTTGACAACTTTTCAAAGCCCAAATGACAACATTTCTTGCTCCAAAAGACATTTTTGACAATCTAACATCATCAACCTATCTAAAAACCTTATAAATGCTTAAAACCACTGAGTAAACATGTTTCGATTCTTTGGAAAGCATTTGGAGACCTCTAAGGCAATTTCGCACATTTTTGCCAAAAATTGTCAACTCAAAGCCTGAAAGGCAAAACTTGACCTCTTGAGCCCAAAATGAGATCAAAACCACTAGACAAGACACACAACAACCTAAAACAACATTAAAAACCTTTCACAAGACATTACAAACATGAAATCATAAATTACTCAAAAAGGAGAGTTTTGCTCAATTAGGTGCTCCTGCACCACATTGCTTGCTTTGTTGATTTCTTTGCTTTTCTTTTTCTTTCTTTTGTTTTCTAAGGGTTTTCTCTTTCATTTCTTGACATTTTTCTTTGTGTTTCCCTCTAGTGTTTTTTCAACAAATTTAGATGGTTTTTTCCCTCATCCTTTTGTGGGTTTCATTGGTAGGTTGTTTAAGTTTCATTGTTTTTACCTTAACCTACCACTAACTCTCATGTGTTCCCTCAAATCCCCTTCACAATATGCACTTAGGGTTTGTCAGAAAAACCCCTTTAAAATTGGAAATAATTCAACCTAGGTAATAGGGCTTTAAAATTGAAATCATAATTTGAAAGCAGAACTTGGAACACAAGAAGTTTTTTTATTATTATTCCAAATTGTTTACAAATATTTTTCTCAAATGAGCATCAAATTGAGACATTACATGACACTAATATTTTCTCATATCGAGCAACCACAACCATGACACTAATACTAGCTCATTTCGAGAAACCACACTAGAATCAACATGTGGAAGACCAAGAGTCACAAATTAGAATCCACTTACTAGAAATCACCATTAGCTCATTTTGAGCAACCACACTAGAATCAACCTATGAAAGACCAAGAGTCACAAATTAGAATCCATTTATTAGAAACCACTTAGAAGCCAACTGTGGAAGACTAATAGTCACAACTTTGAATTCCATATTAGATGTCCCTTTGGGATTTGAACTTTGATCTCTAGAATGAGAACTCGATGTTTTAACCAATAGAACATAACCCCTTGGACAACACAAGAATTTTATTCACCAAAATGCCTAAGGGATATATAAGAAATTCTCGACATTGAGGATTAAACCTCAAGCTTTGCGTCTTCAAAAATCAATACAAACAAACACTAAGATCCTGAAGTTTGGGCCTCGATGAACAAATATTTGCACTAAGACAAAACATTGATGTGTCCACCCTAAACCCTGATCCCCACAAATAAAAAAATTATAAGTATTATGAACATTAGGGATTAGGGGTAACCACTCCATGATTCATTAAGGTCAAGAAAACCTACACCCAACCCCCAACCCCTACTCACAACCTAGCCTTTTGTCATCAAACATTGAGCTTTAGGGGTGTCACTTCACCTTTTCACTTTGGGAAACTTTACCTAGCAACCCAAATCCTCAACCCCACCTTACACTGTCTCATTAACTTATGCGTATCAATGGTCGAGGGTGTCTTGTCATGAGTTCAAAGGTATGAAATAAGAGTCATAGTCAAGTTTGATCCCCAACCCTTGCTACATAGCCAATATGATTTTGAATATCATATGTCGAGGGTGTATTGTTATTGTTCTCTATGCACTCCAATGAACACTTCAGGCCTAATCCTCGATCTTGACCTGAATTCAGTGTTGTTTTATTTTCAAGCATGAGAACTTGGTTTTTACTCAGTTCAAAGCATTTTATGGTGGACTTGATGAATAATGTTGATGGTATTAATAAATCTTGGTTTGTACCTTATTTTTTCCTAACTTAATCTATTAATTCTACATAGGAATTAATGTTAGAAGAGAAGATTGCCAAAGAAACACCAATTAAATACCAATTAAAAGGCTACTTCCCTCCATCCAAGCTTGTGTATGCTAACAAGGAGATCATAGATATAGATTTAGGTTACATTGACTATGATGAGTTCCTAAAGTGGATGACAAATCAGGCTAAATAGGACTCCTTGGGCAACATATTTAGTCAAATCTAGACTAATGTAGGCAACTACCTTCTTAGTGACTCTTCGATCTCCATATCTAGTTTTGGCATCTACCAAAAAATACAATGTAGATGAGAGAAAATTTTATGGACCCTTGGCAGAAGTGGTGTTGGATATTATCATCGATTCCATTGAAAAGGTGTTTAGACTTTCTTTGCATGATTATTATGCCAAGATGAATGTAGCTTATGGAGATGAATATTATGATAATTGTGTAGAGCCAATGGATTACATCAGTAACCGTTTGCTAGATAGGCCAAGGAAATTTTTAACAAAGTTATCAAAGAAAATTCATAGAAGCATGTTGCACATGTATACCAAGGATCAAGTCACTCTCTTAAGCAGAGTGGTAGGACTACCAAATTTTAAGGAGTTCCATCCATGGATGCTTCTATTCATCAAGACAATTGTTGTCAAAAAGGAACACATAGACTAGGGAACTATTATAAGTGAATGTATGCATGAACAACTAGCAAGGGTTCAAACTAACCCTAATTTTTAGATGACCTCACACTAAGTATATTTTCTTGCATCTTAGGCTACTTTCCCAAGCCTAACAAGAAGAGGGTCATTAAGAGATCCAAAGATGAGGGTTTACAAGCATTATCCCTAATTGAATCTTGAGAAGAGTGGGACATATCAGAAGGTAGTTACTTATGGTTTTGTATTTGCAATCACTAGAGCACTAGAAAATGACTTTACAAAAGGTTATCAATTGATTCAACATTAGAAATACAAATATTTGAAAGCCACTTCATTTCAAAACCTTTACATATATAAGGGTGGCAGACTATAACAAATTACCATACAAATTGCCAAGATATCCTTTTGATAAATTGATATTGTGTTGGAACCATGTAGACAAGTCAGTGAAGCAAACAAGCTAATAATTACAAAACATAAGCCTTTTTTGACCTTTCCAAATCGAGTAGGGGCACATGCTTTCCTACATATTAAAAATTCTAAAGGTATAGAGATTGAGATTTCAAACTACTCCTTGAATTATTTATTAGTAGCAAGAGACATATTCAGCCCAATTGGTAAAATCAGCTCAAATATTTACTTCAGGCATGAGCCCAAGGTAGAAGATCATTGGGCTAATTGTGTGGATGATTGTAATGTAAGAATAAGGGACTTTTGCTTAATCAATATGAAGCTAGCAAACTTGTCTTCAGGAATATGGGTCCCTAAGGGACTTGAAGATGATGGAAAGAGGTTGCACCCCTCTTATAACTCATGGGAAGTCTATAGTATCCCCATATCTAATGTATATCCTAATTCTATTCAAGAAGTTGAGAATATGGATGCAAGGGAGAGTACCATGGTCTAATGGACTCAAGAGTGGGTTGGAAAGCCATATCCTACAAATCCTATGCCACAAGTAGGAGTTCAAGCTCATCAACAACAAGTAGAAACTTCAAGAAAGAAGAAGCCATGTTCTTCCACTGAACCATCTAGTATTGCAAAACCAATAGATCATGCAAGGACTATCACGGAGAGGGTCCCAATAAAGGTGATGAGAGTTTCCAAGGGATGATAATCTTCTAATGGTACTGATGCAAGTAATAAAAATCATACTATGTATACTACTACAGCTACCCCCACTGTTTAGAGATGATGTTGAACCATATAAAGCCAAGGATAAAGGTAAGGAGCCACTTAAACAACCTAGAACCTATAAAAGGTTGAGAAAGGGTCCTAAAAGGTTGTTTATTGAATCCTCTAAAAAAGAAGAAGACGTGGAAGAACATCAATTACATAGGAAGAAAAGAAAAAGTGTAGAAGTTTCTCTTGAGAAAGAAAAATATGTTCCCCATCCTCCTACACAATTTGATTAGGTAGCTCCCCCTCCAGACAACCTTCTACACAATTCAATGATAAAACCATTCTCTCAACAACACAAGGTGAGAAAGAAAAGGCTTCATTTGAACAAGAAAATCATATTGTAAAGGACTTACAAAATGACTTAGAAAAAGAAGAAAGAGTAAAAGAAGTTGAAGTTGTAGAGCTACATCAAAACTTGGTAGTTAAAGAAGAAGGGAAAGGGGCAAAGGAAGATCTTCCTCTAGGTAATTAGCAAGAAGAAGAACATAAGGAAGCTAAAAAAGAAAATCTTGGAGATGAAAAGGCATTGCATACAATGCTCAATGAATTAGAGACGCATGAAGAGATTCATGAAAAAGTTCTTCAGAGTCAACATAGGGATGAAGTTCCTAAAGGTCACCAAGAAGAAGATATCAACCAAGAGCACAAAGATGTTAGAGAAGAAATTGGTGGACATGATCAAATACTTGGTGCAACTTCTAAACAAAGACCAACTTGGATTACTCACACAATTCAAAGGAGGAAAAGGAAACACAAAGAGTTAGGAGAAAAGGACTTCTCTAGGTTAGAAGAAGCCTTTAAGATAGTGCCCCAAAACATAAAGAATAACAAGGAAAGTATCTCATATAACAGTTGATGAAAAAGGTCATTGAAGGGCTTAGATTGTCAATCCCCAAGTAGACAATCCCAAAGGATAGATGTAACAAGAGGATTAACAAATGTAAGAGATTGACCTTGGATTACAGATAAGAGTAGGTGAGAAGCATTATTTGCAACAAGTTATAGATGCAATATTTAGTTGGATGCAAAATGATGAGACGACAAAAGAAGAGCTTAAGATTCAAGTTGAAGAACTCAAGAAATATATCAACCACTTCATCGGGCCTATGGATGGTGTTATCTTGACATTAAGCCTACAAGCAACACTAACCAGGGATAGTAGGATTCATGGTGTTGATGGTTTTCTTGCAACATCTATCTAATGGAGAGAGGACCCTAAGGCCTCATGAGAAGATGTCACCAATAAGGTAATTTAGATATACCACTCTATAAGTGACAAAATAAGCTTTCTATAGCAACTATTGGTAGGAGAAGATGAAGGTGCAAACATAGAAGAAACCATTCTTATGTGTGATAATTATATTCCCATTTTGACAAAGCTTAAAGCCACACTAGAAGAGGAATTACTCAAAAGGGCCATCACTGAGGAAAATGAAAAGCATTTGATTAAAGAATGGATGAAGGCTGACAAGTCGGTGTCCTCTTCATACAAGAAGGTGAAAGAAAATATATATTGTTTCATCATGAGAATGAAACTAAAGTTCTTAAGAGAATAAAGGATTAAATGTTAGTGCATTATCTTGTATATTTTAGGAAACTCCAAAAAAATTTAAGAAACCAACAATCATCAATAGGAGTTTAAAGCTAATTTGCATAAGGAAATACTAAAGAAAATATTGACATTATGATTAAGATGCATTCATTACTGCATGAAATGAAGGCTTTAAAGATGAAGTTGAAAAAAGTTGAATATTCTCATACCATAAAGATGAAGTATTCAAGACCTCCAACCCTTGAAGAACTGAATAGTGTTGTTCATGTTTTGGATATGAAATGGATGTGAATTGTAGAGGTTGTTTTGTGTTATGGATCATATTTCAAATACTTCTAAGTGTATATAAGCTCTTGGCATTATGCTCACATGCTTGGAAGAAAACGGAACAATTCGAACTTAGTTTCAACTCCATGCCATGAGTTTTCAAACGCCCAGCTTCCATCAAACTCAAATGTCATTGCATGAAAATGTGTCCACGTGGGAGACGTTTTCAGTTCTAGTCTAAAAGTCACACTTGAGTTCCACTGCATTAAACTGCAATGTTGGCCACAAGTTTTTGGCCATATTTTATTTTTCGTAGACAAAAGATAAGGTGCCTGCCTCTTTCACGATGCATGACATAGATTAGAATCAATTAGGGGTTAGAAATAGTTCAGTTTAATTCCAATTCCACTCAGTTTGAACCAAAAAAAATGCTCATCTATTGCACCAGAAACCCTAGCTATAGGTTGACAATTTTTTTATTTTCTAAACTCTATTTAAGGATGTTTTTAACATTTTAAGGGTTGGAAACTCTTTATGTATAGGCTATAGGAAAATGTGTTGTAATTTCAATTTGTCAATCTATTGAAACTTGTGAAATTTGAAATCAATCAAATTCAAGTATTTGTTGTCTTCATTTTTTGTGTTGCCAATTTCCTAATTACTTGCTTGAATTGGATATCATGGTTGAATCTTGATTTTTCTGTGCTTCATACAATTTCATCTTGTTACAATGCATGGGTATGACGTAGTAATTTGATGAAACTTGAATACTTTATGTTGTTTTGACATCCCTTAAATGATTGCACTAGTAATGTATGAATTGTGTGAAATATCATTTACATGTTATTGGTTTCATGAGATTCAATCTTATTGTCCATTGTAGTAACATAATTCTTTGTTATCATTTTTTTTAATGTGCTTTGTTATCATTTTCCAAATAGAGCAGATTTAAATTTAATTCTTGATACCCTATCTATTTTGATCTTTGTTTGAAAATACAAGCTAGATTAGATTATTAGTTAAGAAACTTTTCATTTCAGATTAACGTTGAAAGTGTTGTGTTATTGAAAATCCATATCTTTTCCTTGCAAATTCATCATTTTGACAAAGTTGACATTGTATTCCAATTAAACTAGATTGAGGACCATCAAATTCCCTTTGTACAACAACCACATATAACAACTGAGTTAAACATGCATGGCTATGACCTAGCCTAAAGGAACCTTGAAGTGATTTATCACTTTTCTAGAGAGATTTATCCCTAGACCTCCTATCAATGATTGTGCTATCACTGTGGTCAACAAGTACACTATCGCGTATCATTTCATGCATCCCTAGGTATGGCCTAGCTACATGATATTTGATTGATATGTAAACCAATGGATACTTGTGAGCTAACAATACATGCAACAAGCATTACTTTCGTAAGGTTTTCAATATTTTTATGCCATATGTTCACACATTGCTCTTTTTTACTCGACCTATAAACATAATATTAATAAAATATTACCAATCTAATTGAACTAAAACATGTTCAAACTTGTCCCAATAAATCTCATATTTTTCCCTATGTTTTATTTCAACTAAATAAATACTATAATTTTACCATTTTAGGTACATAATAATTCTCAAAATAAATTATATTGTAAGTGAACAACCATATATCAAAATGTTCACCCAATTAATCTAATGTAGACTTATTCACTTAAAATAAAATATAAAGTCCAATTAGAAATGATTCAAAAAAAAGAGTAAGTTATCATACTGTTCACCAATTTTTATACCTTTAAAATAAACTTTTTCTGAGAACCAAGTAATTATTATTATTGATTAGCTTCACAATCATCCTAAAAGTATTCTATTAACAAAAAAATTGTTCATAACTCTTTAACCTTCCAAGTATATTAATATACAAATTTGTTGATATATTCAACCAAGAGAATAAACAGTATCTACACAACAAACTGTCAATAACACAAACTTTGTAACAATAAATGAAAACACACACACACACATATAAAGTATTACTTATATATATATATATATATATATATATATATATATATATATATATATATATATATATATATATATATATATATATATATATATATATATATATATATATATATATATATATATCCCTACAAGTATAATTTTGTTTCACCCCTATACAATCATGATTGTATACTTTCAACTATGTACATAGAATGTATAATCACTTTTGAAAATAATGGCATAAAAAGAACCTACCATGAACATTATACCTAGAGCTCATGCCTCTTTTCCAACCATAATCTTATGTTTAAAATGAGTATAATTTAATATACAAGTCAATGACTATTATAGGAGCTCATAACTATATATCATTGCAAGCCTTAATGTAATGACATGGGTAAGTGCACAAAGATGGGGGGCCAAAAAGGAGTCTTAAGATGCCACTTTTTTTTTTAAATCAGCAAAGGCTAAACTTCGACAAGAAAATGAAGATAGTTACACTCAAAATATGAGGATGCAGTAAGAACAAGGCTTGTAGTGCTCTGAGTCTACTTTCTAAACTATTAATTTTTTTTTTAAATGGTGGAGATTAAGGGTTTCAAAAAGGAGGAGCACACAAAATGGTGTTGTTTTTTTAGAAAAAAAATAACATAGCACCTAGTGTGCTCCCCCTAAAATGTCAACTTTTTTTTGGAATTTTTAAAATCGCTCCAGTGAGAAATTAGCTAGCACCATGTAATTTATGCCAGATTTTTCGGGTAATTTTTTAATGAATATATGATTTTTTACCAATTTTTGAAGTTGACCTTTATCTATCTATCTATATCTCTCTCCTCCTCTCTCAGGTCTCTCTATATCTCCCCCACTCCCTCTATCTCTCTCCCCCTCTCTTAGGTGTCTCTATCCCATTATTTCCCTCCCCATCCCTCTCTCTCTCTCCCATCTCTCTCTCTCTCTCTCTCTCTCTCTCTCTCTCTCTCTCTCTCTCTCTCTCTCTCTCTCTCTCTCTCCAATTGTCCTAAGGGGTCATATGTTGTCCTAAGGGGTCAAAAGGTGTTGTTAGGGATCATATGGGGTCCTAAGGGGCCATGCATGTGTTAGAACACCATATGACCCCTTGGGACACCATATGACCCCTTAAGACAACATATGACCCATTAGGACATCATATTGTCCTAAGGGGTCATATGGTGTCATAAGGGGTCACATGGTGTTGTTAGGGGTCATAAGGGTCCACGTATGTGTTAGAACACCATATGACCACTTAGGACACCATATGGACATCATATGGTCCTAAGGGGTCATATGGTGTCCTCAGGGCCCACACATGTGTTAGAATACCATATGACCCCTTAGGACACAATATTTCCCCTTATGAAACCATATGACACATTAGGACATCATATTGTCTGAATGGGTCATATGGTGTCATAAGGGGTCATATGGTGTCCTGAGGGGGCACATGGTGTCGTTAGGGGTCATATGGAGTCTTAAGGGGTCACACATGTGTTAGAACACCATGTGACCCCTTAAGACATCATATAGTGTCCTAAGGTGTCATATGTGGTCGTTAGGGGTCATATGGGGTCCTAAGGGGCCACACATGTGTCAGAACACCATATGACCCCTTAGGACACCATATGATCCATTGGGACATCATATTGTCCTAAGGGGTCATATGGTGTCATAAGGGGTCATGTCATGTACTAGGATGTTAAAAGGGGTCATATGGGGTCCTAAGGGACCAGACATGTGTTAGAAGACCATATGACCCCTTAGGACACCATATGACCCCTTAAGACACCATATGACCCATTAGGACATCATATTGTCCAAGGGGTCATATGGTGTCATGAGGGGTCACACAATGTCGTTAGGGGTCATAAGGGGCCCTATGGGGCCACACATGTGTTAGAAAACCTTATGACCCCTTAGGACACCATTAGGACACATATTGTCCTAAGGGGTCATATGGGCTCCTAAGGGGCCAAACATGTGTTAGAAGACCATATGAACCCTTAGGACACCATATGATCCATTAGGACATCATATTGTCCCAAGGGGTCATATGGTGTCATGAGGGGTCACATGGTGTCGTTAGAGGTCATATGGTATCCCTCTCCCTCTCTCCCTCTTATTGTTTCCCTCCCCCCTCTCTCTTTCTCCCTCCCCCATCCTATCTCTTCCCTCTCCCTCTCTCCCTCCCATTATTTCCCTCTCCCCTCTCTCTTTCTCCCTCCCCCATCCCATCTCTTCCCTCTCCCTCTCTCCTTCCCATTGTTTCCCTCCCCCCTCTCTCTTTCTCCCTCCCCCATCCTATCTCTTACCTCTCCCTCTCTCTCTCTCACCCTCTCTTTCTCCCTCCCCCCTCTCTCTTTCTCCCTTCCACATCCTATCTCTTCCCTCTCCCTCTCTCTCTCTCACCCTCTCTCTCTCTCTTTCCCTCCCCTATCCTATCTCTTCCCTCTCCCTCTCTCTCTCACCCTCTTTCTCTCTCTCCCCCATCCTATCTCTTCCCTCTCCCTCTATCCCTCCCATTGTTTCCCTCCCCCTCTCCATTTCTCCCTCCCCCATCCTATCTCTTACCTCTCCCTCTCTCACACACCCTCTCTCTTTCTCCCTCCCCCCTCTCTCTTTCTCTCTCCCCCATCCTATCTCTTCTCCCTCCCTCTCTCCCTCCCCCATCCTATCTCTTCCCTCTCCCTCTCTCCCCCACATTGTTTCCCTCCTCCCTCTCTCTTTCTCCCTCCCCCATCCTATCTCTTCCCTCTCCCTCTATTTCACACCCTCTCTTGCTCTCTCTCCCTCCCCCATCCTATCTCTTCCCTCTCCCTCTCTCCCTCCCATTGTTTCCCTCCCCCCTCTCTCTTTCTCCCCTCCCCCCCATCCTATCTCTTCCCTCTCCCTTGCATTCTTTCCCTCCCCTCCCCTCTATCAGATCTCTCCCTCTTTTTATCAACCCCTACCTCCCTCCCTCCATCTCTCTCACTTGGGTTCTCTCTTTGCCACAACCCTCCCTCCCTCTTTCACTTAATCTCTCTCTCCCTTTGATCTCTCCCTCTTTTTTCATCCCTTCCTCCCTATCTCCCTAATATACTCCTCTCTTTCCATCAACCCCTCCCTTCCTTCCTCCATTTGCTCTCTCTCTCTCTCTCTCTCTCTCTCTCTCTCTCTCTCTCTCTCTCTCTCTCTCTCTCTCAATCTGGTCTCTCTCTCCCTCTCTCCCTCTTCCCCTTGGGATCTCTCTATCATTGGTATTTTCTTTTCTTTCTATCAACCACTCCCTCCATATCTCTCACTTGCTCTCTCTTTCCCTAGTATTTGCCTTTCTTTCCATCAACCACAGAGCGAGAGAGAGAGAGAGAGAGAGAGAGAGAGAGAGAGAGAGAGAGAGAGAGAGAGAGAGAGAGAGAGAGATGGGGATTGAGGGAGAGACTAGAGGGAGAGAAAGCCTAAGTGCAAGAGGAGGAAAAGAAAGGGAGATGTCGAAGAGAGAGAGAGAGAGAGAGAGAGAGAGATGATATGAGCATGCTGAAATTACTGAAATTTGACTAAGTCAGAAATTTATGTGAGTACTCTAAAAACTAGAATTTGCATTATAACTCTTCGAGATTTGAAACCACTCTCAAACATCCTAACAATATATACATAAAATATAACTTAAAGTATAAGAAACAAATAGAAATGTGACTTATACTTAAATGTTATATTTTATGTATATATTTGAAGAGAGGGAGGGAGAAAGAGAGACAAATTTGCAGTTTCCAACAAGAAAATGCACTTTTCATTATGCAAATCCATTTGGTGCACACCAAATTTGGCGCTCGCCCTGTTTGGCACTTGCCTTATTTTGTGTGCACCAAACAGAAATGTCATGACCAAACCTTAGGTTCGGCATGCCAACCCTATTTGGCGCGCACCAAATAGGGTGCACGCCTTATTTGGCATGCGCCATAAGGCCTAATGGGGGTCAAAAAGTTTTGTCACTTTTTGGGTCCCCCATCTTTGTGCACTTACCCACATATATTTTTGGGGATCGGCAGGCAGGGCATTCTCAAAGTTATTCTTGGCTATCAAGCGATGTATTGATGATAATGTATCCGATTAAAAATGTCAAATTAAAAATGTAATTTTTTTGGATAATATTGATACTGAATGTACAACTTAAGAATTTCTAGGAATTATCCTAGGTAATTGTGTATAAGAAAATAAACTTGAAAATAAAAAAGAAACCTATACTATGAATTTTAACTAAACAAGAATTCTACAACAGTTATTATGGGCTATTTTTTAATGCTGTTAATGTTATGGGTAACATCTACTTCACTAATGATAGCAAATTATTTGCATAGAATAAATCTAATTAAGACTGTTAAAAGGTAACATCTACTTCACTAATGATAGTAAATTATCTGCATAGAATAAATCTAATAAGACAGTTTTGCCTCAAGTGGACCCTTGCTTAGGGTAATTGTACTCTTTTACTCATAAAATATTAATCAAGTCTCTCTAACATTCATTCGCACCATAACAACTAAATCAAAGAACTGTCTCTAATTACTTGCTCAAAAACAATGCAGACTGCTGAAAAAATATCTTAGTTATTTGATACAGTCTTCAAAATATACTTAGATCAACTTTAAGTATCTCGAATTAATTGAACTCTTAAAAATATAAGCTACACTTGCCAACTCATTCCTACAACATTGAAAGAGGACTGCTTTATTCTAATAAAAATAGAAATGGGAAACTAAATGCAATCAGACTTCAGGAAATGTAGTTCTAAATTTCTAATATAACATTCCAACTATAAATGGTAGGAATGGATTTAATGGAAACGTGAAGACAAATGACATAACTTATGAATTGCTGTAATGTCTGCCATTTTCTGTTGCCTGGTGGATTCTTATATCACGTGAAAGAAATTAGAATTGTTTGATTTTCATTTAGTTGCAGGTATTCGCTTTTTTGGCAATGTTTATGTAGCATATAGGATATATCTTTGATTGTAATTATTAATTAATAAAAAATAAAATTCAATGTATTTTAATTTTTAATTAATTAATTAATATGATCAAAGGTACATTCTGCATGCTGCATAGACAAAAGTCACTTTTTTTACTTACTTTTAATGTGGGCACTTGACAACTGTAAGCGCTCTCTCCTTCTAATGCATGCACTTGACAGCTTTGACCACAAGTTGTCTACCTTCTGGCTATTTGGGGAGTTAGCTTTTCCAAAATATTTTTATTCTAAGATCACTATAAGCAACATAATATACTATCATATTTTGAAAACAATTATCTAACACAATCATTTATCAAAACATTATACATCATTTCTAGTATTTTTACTTCAAATATTAATATTAAATCTAAGTATCAGATAGAAATGTCTAGAAAAATGTCTATGAAATAAGAAAATAATAAACAGAAACAATCCTGGATCCTATTAAACATCTCTATTCAATATTATTATAGCTTGAAGAAATTTTTTAATTAGATAAAGTGGAAAAGGTTCAAACCCATTACAGAAACAGCCATCAAGACAAGAAGGATAAATCTCAGAAACAATGAAATCAAGAAAACTAAACCATGCAAACAAAACTTTTGACCAGAACTAAGCTTGAAAAAATTGTTGTATCTAAAAGAATTAGTTTTTAAATAGCAAGAGTATATAAGAGAGCTATCTCCCAATTTTGGAGGTAAGGATGTGAGTCCTCCCAACGACCCCATGCACCTTAAGCCTGTGTCTGCTGTGGATGATTTCAAGCAGGACATCACTACTATTGTGGAGCAATTTTTTGCTTCATTGTTATATCAGTAGCTTTTAGTGTGTTATTTTGGTATACTTTCTTTCATGTCCGGGCTTTCCTACAAACATGCATTTTCATCTCTGTTCTTTGTTTATTTATTGTTATTTGCTACAAGGTAGAGCTAGACTATTAGATTAGAGTAGTATGGTTTTGGATCTGTTGATATAAAATCTTTCTCACCAATTCAAATAAAATAAAAACTCCTAAAAAAGTAAGCTTTATAGGGTTGAGAACAATTAAAAAAAATGACTAGTGTGTTCCTGCAAGTAGGATCCTATTTGCCAAATTAGCATCTTCCTTGAATGAAAACGACAAGAGTAGGATGTTGAAAAAGAGGAGTGTCTTTTGTAACATGTTGGACTCTGTCTCCAGCAAATGCCTTAAAAAATGTGGTCTCCATTTCTAAATATATAGGAAACTGGCTTTTTGTTAGAAAATCCTTGGAGATTAGGTGTAAAGTCGCACTCATCAGCCTTCCCACAAAATTTTGGATTATTCTGAACACATTCTAGCAGTAAAGATTAAGCAGGTGACAATACACTGAGTTGCAATGAAAGCAATGTTTTTATTAGAATCTCAAATGAATGCATCATAAACAGAAATTTGCAGTTTGTTCCTTATGATATGTTGTTAGGGCGACATGGTGTTAAAATTCAGCCATTCTTTTAGTGAAATTAGGAAGTTTTCATGCACTATTATTATAGGTTACTGAATGCATTAAAATTTGCTTGGGCTTTGAAAGCCCACGTATCTTGCCATTTGACTTAACGATTTTAGATTTCTAAGATTTTCTTTTGAAGTAAGTTTTATTACATTGTATTTAGGAAATCTGGTAGAAGATGAGCACCTCAAAATATGTTATCTATCTTTATCCTTATTTTTTTAAGTATAATCAAAAGACTATTTTCTTTCAAGCATCCTAATAATGAATGATGACTGGATCAAGCATAGAATTTTGATCTTGCCCTCAAATAGTTGGGGGAACTATCTTCTTATTCAAGGGATCTTTTGATCTCTTGGTGAAGTTGAATGGCTTCTAAAGGAGCCCACCAAGGATCAAGTCTTGATGAGTGCAAGTCTCCCAACACCATTAAAGACTTAAAAAAGGGATGAGACTGAGATTGTGCCCAAGTAACTTTAGCAGAATAGATCTCTTATTAGCTTAGATTTGTGATCCCAATAACAAAAGGTTGGAAAAAATCAATCTGACGATCGCAAACACAATTATTTTTCAAAGAGCCTTCTAATAAGCTACCTATTCCATCTATTTGAGTAATGAAGATACATAGAATTAACTATCATCATCAATAGGTCAAGCAAATGGCCTACTGATTATAATCACTGAATTAAGCAAAGAATTCTGATTGGTACCATCAGTTCTGTCCTGAAATGGCTGGGGGTTTTGAAAACCCAAATAATGTCTTGTAATTGATATTTTAAATTTTTAGTTGTTTTTTTAAATATTATCCACTCGAGTAAATCTGATAGAAGATTTTTTTTTTTCTTAATGAGTAAGAATCCATCCAATCCCAATAATAATCCTTTGCATCTGAAAGAACAACACAATTATTTTTCAAAGAGAAGAGCCTTCTAATAAGCTACCTATTCCATCTATTTGAGTAATGAAGATACATAGAATTAACTATCATCATCAATAGGTCTAGTAAATGGCCTAGATTGGGCTACTGATTATAATCACTGAATTAAGCAAAGAATTCTGACTGGTAACATCAGTTCTGTCCTGAAATGGCTGGGGTTTTGAAAACCCAAATAATGTCTTGCAATTGATATTTTAAATTTTTAGTTATTTTTTTAAATATTATCCACTCGAGTAAATCTGGTAGAAGATTTTTTTTTCTTAATGAGTAAGAATCTATCCAATCCCAATAATAATCTTTTGCATCTGAAAGAACAACACATTGAAATCATGTAATTTCCACAGTCCATGTTGCTTATTAGCCCAAATATTTCTGGATTTGACCATGTAGAATTTTTATTACCAATGTTTCAGATCAAACACCATGATCCATCATCAGACTAAGAAAGCAAGAGAAGACAGAAGTGATCATGGTGTTTGATCCTATATGTTGGTAATAAAAACTCTACACAGCCAAATAGAAATATTTGGGCTAATAACACATTGGTTTATCACTTATCTTGTTTTCTTACCCTGATGATGGTTCTTACCCTGATGATGGGCCATGGTATTTGATCCGAAATTGGTAATAAAAACTCTACAGAATCAAATCCAGAAATATTTGGGCTCATTGACTAATAGATCAATGATCTCCACGTGACATCCAACTTTAGAATACAGGTAGCACTAATAACGATCCCTGCACTTGCAATAGACAAAGATATACCAGAATCTTCACCAGACAAAGTCGGGAGATCAGACCACTCCCTCATCTTCGTAGATTCTCGCTATGCCAAGAGTGATTGGTTCTCTATTTATTGTGTGAAGTACTAAGTTATTAATAGTCCAACAAAACATTGATCTCTCCAAAGAAGTAAGAATTACATTAAAACACAACTTCATCTTCACTATAGGTCCAACTTTTCACAATTTTCCTAATCTCTTAATGTCTGAATAGTATTCTCTTCAGGTAATCATAACTAGAATTCAGGTAAAATTCAATTAATATATTTTTTCTACAATTTGAACATATTCTAATAAGAGATGAATATTGGAAATGCACATATGCAATGGAAAATTAAAGTTTTTTTATAATCAATATACTGTTAAATAATATACATATTTTTACAAGTATATACGAAATATGATTACATTGCAAAATAGTTGAAATGAGTTAATCAGTTGTAGGCTGATTAATGCTGAGACTCCTCTGCAAATAACCTTATATACTTTAGAACCATAAAGGATTTTTCATTGATGAATGAACTACGAGTTGAAAGAAAACAAGCAAAAGGAAATTCTTGATCAGTTGAGCTGATCAGTCTTATTCCTACAGAATTAAGTAGAATGCAGAATGCCTAGGTGGAATTAATCACTTCTGTTCTGACCTGTTCCAACTGCTGTGCCCTCTAATCTTTTAACAGCTTTTTTCCACATGTGTGTACAAGTCTTTATGGATGCAGTCAATCCATTCTTTAGTAGTGCCAGTCCCTGCTGACCATCTTCCTCTGTAAATTTGGCTGCTTTAAATTTACCCTCTTCTTCATTCCTTCCTTTGGATTGTCCTTCTTTGCACTGCGTACCCCCCAATGAAGTAGTAGAATATGCATTGGACAAATATCCAATGCTCTCACTTCTCTTTAATCTGGATTCTTGGCCTTTGAAGTTCATTGAATTTTCATTATCGTCGCTTCTTGTAATCATTCCTTCTGGTTCTCTAATTTCTGATGTGTATCCAGGATTGTCCTTCAGAGGCATTTCGGTTCCAATTTGAACATCTTTCAGTTGATTAAAATTATTATGCTTCATCTTCTCATACTGAACTTCTGTTCCACTATCTAAAATTGCACCTTCACTATCTCTCACTGCTAGTGGTTGTACAAAAGCCGTTGAATTTTCTATATTGGATTTGCCATTTCCTTGCAGCGGTAACTCCAAACCTGCACTAGGTGCATTATCTAGATTACTTCGTGGTTTTTTCTGATCATCACAATCCAATTGGAGGAACTTAAACTTTTCTATAAGGTCTAAACTCTCATTTACTTGATTTTCACTGCATGAAAGCTGTGAAGTTCCTGTTACCATAAGACCACTTGCACTAGCTAATCTTGGATTTTGATGTATTTCATATTCTTTCTTCTCCGATCCTCCAGAGATGGGAGTCTTTCTGTTAATGGGTGGTTGTTCTCTAAACCTGAGATTCATCGTTTGTCCTTCCAAAATATTGTTGGTCTCACAAACTTGCGTTGCATTGGAGTTTGATTGTATTTGTGGAAGGTTGTTATTCTCTGTCTGTAAGTTCTCTTTTGACTGAGGATTCAAAAGCAACATTTGCAGCCATTTGTCTACATTGGATTTGCCATTCATTATAATAGCTTCATCTTCTTCCTTTCCTTTTTCTGCAACTGCATCTGGTATGGCTGTCTTTGTTTGTCCTTGCATTTCTAATCCATCATCCAACATGGCATCTAGTTTGCTATCTTCCACAGGTTTACATTCTCGATCTTCTTCTGCTAACATGTAATGTTTATTCAAGTCATCATTCTCTCCTATTCTTGATGCACAGTCCCCTTTTGACCAACCTTCAAAATTGGAGTGCTTGAATTCCGATGATGTGACAAAGGTCATATTCTCTCCCACAGATTCTTCTTCTCTCCCTCTAGCTTTAGTTCCTTCATACTCATATCCAACAAACAAAACATCTAAGTCACTCTGCTCTGCTTCTGAAAGCCTCTGTTTCTCCTTTGTTGCTCCTGTCATGGCAGGGTTTCTTAAGGATATAGTTGGTAGTACTTCTACCTTAGGTGTATCCATATCTGTCTTATACTGGTCTTTTTGAGTAGTTAAAGACATATTAGATTTATCCTCTAATTGTTTTTCTTCTGGAGATAATCTCAAGTCCTGCAAGATTTTGGGACATTCTTCCTTACTCTCAAAATGAGGGAGTGATGTTTCTGTGGTCCCATATTTATCAGAATCCTCCTTCATGCCCTCTGCAGCTATGATGACAGAATCAGAACATTGAGTATCTAGGTGCAAGCATGTCTGTGATTCCTCCAACCTCAGGCTGATATCTTTTGGGGGGCAATTTGCAGTGCCATCCTCATGAAGCTTTATCCCAACCTGTTCTGAATGAGGGAGGAGTCTCTCCAGATCTTCTCTCAGCTTCAATCTCTTCAAAAGGTCCATCTCAGAAGCATCACAGGCAGCCTTCTGTGTTTCCAGTCTTGCCATGAGTGCATTGCAGGCTGCTTGGTTCAACCTTCCTTGTTCTTTATACACAATACTCCTGTTTAAAACATCATTAAGCTACAATGACCTTGATTGTAAGTTATTCATTAAAAAGCAATGAATTTAGAGAAGAAATAAATAAACTTACTGGTGCATAGTATCTCTTATCATATTCTCCAAACAAATTCTATACGAGGATTGTGCTTCAGACCATCTTCTCTGTTTCTCCAATCTTCTCCTGTGCTTTATCAATATGGATTCAAGATCTTCCAAGACAAGACCTTCTGCCTCATTTTGCTGTTGCAATTCTTTCAGCTCTTTGTTCAGTTCTGATATTTCTTCTGCTTTTCTTTGAATCTCGTCCTCTCTCAGCTTCTTCAACCTGGATTCTTTCTGAATTGCTGTGGACAAAATCAATTCCTTACCAGACAAATATCCTCTTTTGTTCTCCTTCTCTAGCTCCCAGTCTTCTTTTACTAGTCGATACTGCATATTTCCACATCAGAAGTTGTCATACACCTGAACAACATTAGTCTAATGCATTTCAATAACCAAATCTAACGAATTCCTTTTTTATTACCCTTAAGATATGAATATGATTTGTGAAGTTTGTAATAGAAGACTGACCTTGTCTTTGATTTGTACTGTAGATCTGTTCCTAAACAAGGGTTCATTTTCTTTTATTTCTTTCCAGTTACCAGGTCCAAATCTTCGAACTGCTTGACGAAGAGCATCCTCTTCTTCTACTGTCCATCTTCTTCTACCCGGGGTACCTTTTTTTTTCACAATGTTGACTTCTATTCAGAGACAAGACTCACATGATACTTACCAAAATGACTTAAGCTCAGTGCAAAATGCTCTTAAGGTGTGTTGAAATTCAAATGCTAGAAGCTATAGGCCAGAAAGGATATAGAGATAGACCATTTTGAGGCTTCAAGGTATCATTTGTCTGTTTGTGTATCCTAACTATAGCAGCTGGAGCAAGTCCAATTTGACTCTTCCTCTCACGAAAATGCTGAGGCCAGGAATGACAATCTGCCACCAGAAGTTCAGTGAATGGTTCATTCTCTCCTGCAAAAAAGAGCAAAGAAAATGCTCTCTGCCTGCCATAACAAATAAATTGTTTAATGCATCCTCTCATCAACCTCAAAAAGAGGTTAAATCATCATTAAAAACAAATTAACAAAGCTACAATTGATTTTAATCGTTGAAGTTACTTTTTCACTCCCTCGACAGCTATTTTTTTTAAAGAACTTCCAGATTTATGTTTTAGATTTTAGATTCTCTACCTGAAGTCTGAATTTTTTGACAGAAATATCAATAAAAACTGATTAACTGAGACTCCAAGCTGCAGATCCCACCATGGCACGAGGAATTCCAGTTTATTTTGCTTCCTTTGATTCACTTGCCATTGGACCAACCTCAGATTGCTGATAACTGTTTTGCCTCCTCCTGCAATCCAACAAGGCAGTGTATCAAATCATAAGAGTGTTTACCAAGTGTGCTTGAAATCTCCTTCAAATCCTTGTATCTCACAGTACATACTTGAATGAGGAAACCAGTGATCAACCTCCCAAGCAAGTGGGGAAGCAGGGTCTGCATTTTTGTACAGAACATTTCCATAAGGATCTATTCTGAACATAGCAGGATCAAATCCTGCATTTCTGCAAAACCAAAAAGAAAAGTTCTTTTAACAAACCCTCTTTATTTAAAGCAAACGTATGCGTACAAGAAAACAAAATAAAAATACACCCTAAGAGCCACATTTTAAGTGATATACAGAACTGAAATTTAAATGATTGCCGACAGTTCAAATCCTGCAGAAAACATCTTGGAATCTCCAATGATAAAGAGGTCTCTTAGGACTTTGAAGATGATGAACAGTATCGAATACATATTATATGGACATCTCCAATAAAAAACAAGATGTCTCTTATGACATCGAATAGGAAGCATGGTGTCAAACATATAATATATGCAAAAATGAGTATGATGTAGCTAACCCCAAATGATCAAGTTGCTGCCAAAGAGAATCTGCAAATCTTCTAGCGCTCGATGGGTCTCTTTCTTCTGATTCAATGATTGGGAATAGCTCATTGAACTCCTTCACCTTGGCAATCTACACAAATAACAAAATTGATTGAGTTATTCCCTCTGCCTCATCACATCAACAAAAACCCTTGTGCTTACAAATCCCACAAATAACCTACAAACGCTCTTTCTACAAATTAACCTAAGCTCCACCAAGCTTCGCAAGCTTGTTGTAGAAGATAACACATCTAATTAGTGCTCGATTGGGTAACCCAAACTTTGTTGTTGGGCACCAAGAGATGAGACTATTGGGATTTTACTATTCGCTGGGCTGTGGTGATTCCTGCTCCAAGCAAGTAAAGACAATCCTGAGGTCACATTGCTCGGAATAACCTATAAACCCTGTTTCTAGAAATTAACCTAATCTCCGCCAAAATTTGCAAACTTATTGTAGAAGATAACCCATCTAACCAATGTTCAATTCGGTAACCCAAACTTTGTTGTTGGGCACCCAGAGATGAGACTATTGGGATTTTATTGTTCGCTGGGCTGTGTGATTCCTGCTTCAAGCAAGCACATACAATCCTCGAGTCACATTGCCCGGAATCCAAGCCTCTATTGGAGATCTTCTCCAGCAGCTAGTTCAAACTAGGTGTCACAAACACAGGTGTTTTGCATTTGACCCTTACATCTGAATAGAGAAAACAGGGTGCTAAAAATTTGGGAAAGAATAAGAAAAAGAGTGTCTTACATCTTCAGGTTGTAATGCATATGGTAAAAATCTCTGAGGAGGCCCCTCAGTGTATGGTGTGATGAGGCCCTGCATATGAAGATGGGCATTCCTGCAGAGCTTGGCATATCCTCTGGGGTAACCCAATTCAGGATCCACTCTTGTTTCTTCCTCTGTCAGTATATTTCTAGCCAACATTGTGCTTGCTTTTAAGCCTTCCTGATCGATCAAACCCTTGAGATGATAGAATTCATCCGTTGCCTAGAATCACTCTCCCTCTTCTCCTATTTGAAATTAAATAGGATGCGTGTCCAACGGCTAGGTTTAGTCATTTGAAAGTTAGGCCATGGTTTCATGGACGGCTAGCATCTAATTTTTTTAAGCGGCGCTCCCTACAAATGAATTTTGAATTTTATAGGAATAATAAATAGTTAAAAGTATAGGTAGAGTTTAGGTAGAGTTTAGGTACTGCTGGAAATTTCTTTGCAAGGAGAATTTTTAATCCTATTTGGTAGGTAATTTCTAAAATTTAAGTATTAAAAAATACATGCTTCTATTTTTACAATAAGTTTTCAATTTCATATTTTTATATATTATTTTTTAAAAAATTTTACATATATTATTTTTATATAAGATAATTATATTTTATATATATATATATAATATTTTTTTATTTCATAATTTTAAATCTTAAAACTTTCTATATAAATTATATTTTTAGAGGTTTTTTTTTTCAAATTTATCTACAACGAACCCTTTACTTCTTTCTCTACAACCTGCTAATAACTTTTCTACAATTTATGATTTTAGAAGATGATATTGCATGCTAAGAATGAAACTTCTTGCCTTGTATATTTTCCATGCAACTATTTCTTTTTGGGAAAACGCACACATTAAATTCACATTCCTTAGGGTGTTACATATTTTAAACTCGTGAGGCAAGATACTAAAATGGCAACGATAAAGGCAACCCGGGAAAATTAATAATAGGTACAGGAAAGCTTTCCAAAATAATTACCTCGGTAAAAGAGGTGGCCAACCGGCCCAAGATTAACACCTATACAATGTACCTGTGGGCATTTATTTAAAGAAAGATGTAATCAACTACTCTAATTATGTACAAATGGCAAAAGAAGTATTTAATGAAAATGTTTAAGGTGGATCCCATTAGAATCCCAAGAGGGTTACCATTTTCGTCCTCTAACTCAAATGAGTTACTTTCTTTGCAATTTATAATTTAGAACATGCATGCCCATAGTGAATCAAACTTTGCATGTTGTCCTAGCTTGGTGGCTCGTTCATCGTGCTTTAGTACGAGATCACCTTCCTTGAATTTCGGGTCCGAAGCCTTCTCGTCGAACCACTTCTTAATGACTGGTTAAGGTGTTAAAATCTTTTTCTCTTTTTTTTCCTACTCTTAATAGTTCAGCCATCCTAGAATTTAGGGGCGTATTTTCCTCTACTTCCAAAGATTTCAACAATTGGAGTGAAGGGATCTCAGTTATAATCAGTAGTACCACCTCCTTCCCATAGACCAACTCGTAAGGGGAAGTCTTCAATATCTGTTTAGGGGTAATACGATCATCCCATAGGGCGATCCTTAAGTGTCTGTGTCACTCCCTTTGGTGCTCCTATTCATTTTATCAATCTAATTAGGTTATAGTTGGTTGATTTTGCAAGTTTGTTCCCTTGCAGATAGTAATTTGAAGATGTCTTTAGAAAAATTCTATATGTCAGAGCAAATTTAGACACCTTGGATCCCAAGAAATCCCTTGCATTATTTGATATGATGATTTTTGGTGGACCGAACCTGGTTACCAATTCTTCTAGAAAATTAACTATTTTGGACTCAGTGGCATTCTTCAAGGTTGTATTTTTAGACCAATGGCTAAAATAGACTATAGCGGTTAGAATCCATTTATGACCAACATTTGAAGGGGGGTTGATCATCCTAATGAAGTCTAAACCCCATTGAGCAATGGTGATGCAGGAGCATCCCCAGTTCATAGCAATCTTGCATCAACCAAAAATATTTCCTTTATGTTTTTGAAAAAGATGGTGCCCCTACCCTTGCTACGAGTGAAGCTACTTGCTTTGGATCTGGATCAATGGGTTCTCCGACTAGCACTATAACCAGAAGGTATAATGCCACGGGCCCTGCCTGGAACCAGGTCAACTCTATCTCTATCAAAGGCCTGGTCTGACTATAGAATTGGTATCGGAATCACTACTATATTTGCCTTTGTATTTTGGTCTATTTGCATTAGTGATCTACCGGATCTCTTACGTAGCTTGCGGAGCCCTGAGAATTGATTTTGATGTTCCTTAGTGTGTGGCTGACCTTTTCCTATGATCTACACTTCATCCTTTGGATTTTCCAGATGAATTTCTTTGGCAAAGGCCGACCTTGATGGTTTTGCATGTTAGGTCTTGTTCTTCGGGTTTTGATCCCTTTTTGGGTCGACCGAATCCCCTTGGATTGTATAAATCATTGTAATAGAGCATTAGAATGTAATCAAGAAGTTAGACTGAGCATAGAAGATAGATCTAAGATTTGAGGTCTCGGTTGTGACCTGTTCTATATTTTGAGCATTGTTTAGCATGCCTGTGAGCCAATTTCTGTAACCCGGTTGTTACCGATTGGTTGTAATCAGTTTTCATGATATAATTCACTCTAATCTGCATTGCCTCCATCATGTCCCTATGTTTTCATTGTGTTTACTCTTGCTGACCGGTCTGGACTGATCTCTTTGAGGTCCCTCCTAGTCGATGACTACTTCAAGTGGTATCAGAGTGAGCTTTCATTCCGAAGATTGTGTTGTCTTGAGAATTTTGTTGTAGGGTGGTAGACTGTGGATCCGACCTGTAGCTGTAGAGGACTGGCGTAAAGATGGCGCAAAGAGGAACTAGGAATGGTGGAGCATGTGGGAATGTAGACCCTGTTGTGATGGAAATGTTGCGAGGAATAGCAGCTTGGTTGGAAGTCATGGAGACAACCTAGATAAGAGGTCGACACATTGAAGATGTAAGTGAAGATGAAGGAGAAGAAGCCCCAATAGAACAAGTAAACCCACCGACGGTTGATCCGAATGAGGAAAGGTTTTTGAGGGTTTTGAGTAGGGCAAATACTAAACCTCATTTTACCCCACCAGAATATGATGGAAAGTTGAATTCCGATGAATTGATGGATTGGATCTTGGAGATGGAGAAATATTTTAATTTTGAAAACACTGCAGAAGAAAGGAAGGTGAAATATGCTTGTACCCAGTTGAAAGGTCATGCATCACTTTGGTGGGAGCATTTGCAAGTTGATAGACAAAGAAGAGGTAAAGAGAAGATCAATACATGGGATCAAATGGTTGCTAAGTTGAAATCAAAATTTATGCCAGCTGATTATCAAGTGAATTTGTTCCAGAAGTTGCATAATTTGAGACAGAAGGAATCTAGTGTGAAGGAATACACCGAAGCATTTTACAAGTTGAATATCAGATCCAGACATGTTGATGATGAAGTTGAACAAGTTACAAGATATTTGAATGGATTGCAGGTGTCTATACAAGATGAACTCGGTTTGATCAAATTACAGAGTGTTGAAGAGGCTTACTAGTATGCCCTAAAGGCAAAAGAGAAGCTAAACAAAAGACATGAGCAGAGGCAGAGAGGCAGAGGTGGAAGGTTTTCCAAAGGAAGATTTCAAGGAGGAAGAGGATATACCGGAGGTAGAGGAACCCATGTAGATCAAAATAAGGACAAAGAAGTGAGCAAAGAAGGTAATTCATACTGGAAAGATGATAGAAATTTCTACTGGATAAGAGAATCAAATGCTACCAGAATGAAAATTTTGGAAGACAAGACAGGAGAGTGTTTAGAGGAACTTGCTATAAGTGTGGAGGAGAAGGACATCATGCTTTGTAAGAAGACAAAGAATACCGGAAGAACAACAGTGGTGGAAGAAAACCCCGTCGGATCAGATAATAAACCAAAAGATGGAGAACTGTTGATGATGAGGAGAGCTTTGTGTCATACCGGGAGAGATGAAGAGCCCTTGCAAAGAAAGAATTTGTTCAAGACCAGATGTAAGGTATCCGGTAAGTGTTGTAAAGTTGTTATTGATAGTGGTAGTTTAGATAGTCTTGTTTCAGAAGAAAGGGTGAATAAGTTGAATTTGGAAAGATTGAAGCACCCTAAGCCTTATCAGATAGCATGGATTCTGGCTGAACATAAGTTGTTATTAAGTGAGAAATGCTTAGTGAAATTGAAATTTGGGAATTATCATGATGAAGTCTTGTGTGATATTATGCCTATGGATGTTTGTCATCTTTTGTTGGGTAGACCTTGGCAGTTTGATAGACAGGCAATACATGATGGGTGGAAGAATAGATACACTATTGTGGCCAATGGGATGAAGTAAACCTTGTTGCCTTTGGAGGAACCTTTGAAGAGTGAAGTATGTATGAATGCGAGAATCTATTTGGTGGATGGAAGGAAATTCATGGATGGATTGAGACATGAGAATGTGTGTTTTTCCTTAGCTCTTAAGAAGACTGAGAATCTGGAGCATGAAGAGGAACAACCAGAAGAGATAAAAGATTTGCTGACAGAATATGAAGACATCATTTCAGATAATGTTCCTGATGGATTGCCACCTGTGAGAAGTATTAGTCATTGCATGGACCTAGTTCCCAGAGCTAGTTTGCCTAACAAAGCTAACACCGGATGACACCGACAGAGAATGAAGAGCTGGATAGACAAGTGCAGGAATTGTTGAAGAAAGGTTTGATCAGAGAAAGTCTAAGCCCTTGTGAAGTGCCAACAGTATTAGCACCTAAGAAGAATGAAGAGTGGAGAATATGTACCGATTCCAAAGCAATAAACAAGATCACAGTGAAATACTGGTTTCCTTTGCCTAGGATGGATGACATAATGGACTATTTGAGCGGAGCGATATACTTTAAAAAGATAGACTTGAAGAGTGGGTATCATCAGATCAGGATTAGAGAAGGAGATGAGTGGAAGACATTATTCAAGACAAATGAAGGACTGTATGAATGGTTAGTGATGCCTTTTGGGTTAACTAATGCACCAAGTACTTTCATGAGGTCGATGAATGAGGTATTGAAGAAATTCTTGGGTAAATTTGTTATTGTATATTTGGATGACATTCTGATTTTCAGTAAGACAAAAGAGGAGCATTTGTTGCATTTGAGACAAGTTTTGCAGAGGTTGAGGGAAGAAAAGTTGATGATAAATCTTAAGAAGTGTACTTTCATGAAGGAAGAATTAGTCTATTTGGGATTTGTGATATCTTAGGACGGTTTGAAGATTGACCTTGAGAAAGTAAAAGCAATTGTTGTGGCCTACACCAGAAAGCTTTGAAGAGGTAAGATCATTTCATGGATTGGCTAGTTTCTACCGGAAGTTCATCATAAATTCCAATTCAATTTGTAACCCTATGAATGAGACCATGAGGGGAGATCAGAAGGAATTCAAGTGGACCACCAGAGAAAACAAAAGTTTTGAACTATTGAAATGGAAAGTGACTGAGCAGCCTGTGTTGGCTTTTCAATAAAGTATTTCAAGTGGATTGTGATGCAAGTGGAACAACAATAGGAGAAGTCTTGAGTCGGGAAGGGAGAGTAGTAGCTTATTTCAGTGAGAAATTGAATGATGTCTGAAGGAGATATTTAGTGTATGATCAAGAATTTTATGCCACAGTTCAAGCCTTGAAGAAGTGGAGACATTACCTATTGCCTAAGGAGTTTGTGTTGTATACAGATCATCAAGTCTTGCAGCATTTGAACAGTCAAAGTAACTTGAATCAGAGACATGAGATGGGTAGAATTTTTGCAGAGTTACACCTTTGTGTTGAAGCATAGAAGTGGGAAATCAAACAAAGTTGTTGATGCATTGAGTAGGAGAAGGAATTTGTTGACAGAGATGAGAGTGACAATATTAGGATTTGAGGAATTGAAGACCTTGTATGATGATGACCTGGATTTTGCAAAACCTTAGAGAGCATGTAGAGATCTGGTTACGGTAGATAGAAGCAAATGGTTGGATTACTTCATTCAAGATGCAATGTTATTCAAAGGAGTTCAACTTTTCATACCTAAGAGTTCTATGAGGGAGAATCTGATAAAGGAGAAAAATGGTGGAGGATTAGAAGGACATTTTGATATTGACAAAATAGTAGCATTGGTGAGTGAGCATTACTTTTGGCCCTAGATTCATAAGGATGTTAGGAAATATGTGCAAAGTTGTAGAGTTTGTCAAGTTGCAAAGGGTAGTAGTTAGAAATGTGGGATTGTATAAACCTTTGGCAGTCTCCGTAAGACCTTGGGAGGATATAAGCATGGATTTCACACTTGGATTGCCTAAAATACCGAGAGGGAATGATTCTATATTTGTGGTAGTGGATAGATTCTCGAAGATGGCTCATTTCATACCTTGTAAGAATACATTAGATGCATTACATGTAGCAAACCTATTTTTCAAGGAATTAGTGAGATTGCATGGATTAAGAGCATAGTTTCAAACAGAGACACTAAGTTTGTTGGCTATTTTTGGAGAATGCTTTGGAAGAATATGAAGACAGATTTGAAGTTCAAATCTACTTTTCATCCACAAACTGATGGACATATAGAAATAGTTAACCGAAGCTTGGGAAATTTGTTGAGATGTTTAGTTGGAGATAAAACCGGAAGTTGGGATTTGATTCTTGCACAAGCAGAGTTTGCCTACAATAATTCAATAAACAGGAGTACCAAAAGAACACCTTTTGATATTGTTACCAGAGTATATCCTAGAGGTATATTAGAATTAAGAGATATTAGCATTGAAGATCGAAGAAGTTCAAAAGCAAAAGAATTTGCAAATCACATGAAGGACCTACATATTCAAGCTAAGCAACATCTGAAGGACATGAACAACAAGTATAAGGAGAAGGAAGATGAGAAGAGGAGACATAAGGAATTTGAAGTTGGGGATGAAGTGATGGTGTATTTGAGAAAAGAAAGATTCCTAGTTGGAACTTATAACAAGTTGCAGATGAGAAAGTTTGGACCTTGAAGGATCTTGAGAAATTTAAGTTATGGGAATGCATATGAAGTGGAGTTACCGAATAGTCTGAGTATTTCACTTGTGTTTAACATTGCAGATCTTCATCAGTATCATGAACTAGAATTCAGTGAGGACAATATTGCAGACTTGGAGGAACAGTTACCCTAGAAGGAACTGGATCAGATTGAAGACATTTTGGATAGTAGGATTGGGCGTAGTACCCAGAGCAGTCAATATAAGGAGTATCTTGTGAAGTGGAAGGACAAACTGGTTGAAGATTCATCTTGGATTTCTCAGGTAGAGGTAGACCACCTTGGTTTTCCTCTGACTCTAGCAAAGTGAGAGACTCACTTTTTCAACAACCCCGGATGTCTGATGTAGGAGCATCCCCGTTTCACAGCAATCTTGCATCAACCAAAAATATTTCCTTTCTGTTTTTCTTTCTGTTTGTTGTTTCAACATTTCTTTCTCTGTGTCCTAGATTTGGCTCACTGGAACCTATGGAGTTGGATTTTGCTTGAATACCTGATCACCTTCCTTATTCCCAAACCATGGAGCATTTGGATCATTTTTCGACAAGTTATTGCTACTGGTTTCTGAGACAGTTTTCTATTACCGGTTGCCTGGATCTATTTGCATTGGTGATCTACTGAATCCCTTATGTATCTTGCGGAGCCCTGAGCATTGATTCTAATGTTCCTTAGTGTGTGGCCAACCTTTTCTCATGATCCACTTTATCCTTTGGATTTTCCAGAGGAATTTCTTTGGCAGAGGCCGACCTTGTTGGTTTTGCATGTTAGGTCTTGGTCTTCGAGTTTTTATCCCCTTTTTCGGCCGACCAAATCCCCTTGGATCATATAAATCATTGTAATAGAGCATTAGAATGTAATCAAGAAGTTAGACTGAGCATAGAAGATAGATCTTAAGATTTGAGGTCCTGGTTGTGATCTGTTTTGTATTTTGAGCATGTTTTAGCAGGCCCATGAGTCGATTTTTGTAACCTGGTTGTTACTGGTTGGTTGTAATTAGTTTTCATGTTATAATTCAATCTGTTATGCATTCCCTCTAACATGTTCATGTGTTTCTATCAGTCTGGACTGATCTCTTTGAGGTCCCTCCTAGTCGGTGACTGCTTCAAAAGGCCTTGTCTATAACTATCGTCTTAAGGGGCATGGCTGAGTTTTTCCTCTTTCCAACAAAGAATTAGCACTTTTAGCATTTTTGAGCCCATTGATGATAGTCTATGAACATTTTTGGCTAGAAATAACCAGCTCTCATAATATTTAGGGTTGTTGTTTTGGTAGAAAAGTATCCTCATGAAGCACCATCGTGCATCTCCGTCAAAGATCTTCCTTGCTTGGGATAAATCAACACACCAGAAGAGGACTCTATCTAAAGTCATTCTAAATAGGACCCCTTTAATTAGGATATACCTAGTTCCTTGGAGTCTTAAAAATATTCTTTTGGAAGAAGGAAGCTATGAAGGGTATTTGCCATACTTCATGAAATCAATACGGTCATGAAGCCAATCATATATGTAGGATATCTAGTTTACTAACACTGATTCTCCAAATTTGTCATCATATCCTTTGGGTTCCTTCTCGGTGGCTAGGTATTCACAAAGTCCTCATCTACAGATGACCTTTGTGGGGAAAAACTCAATGTCATATTCGAGGATCTTGGTAATCTAATTCACTATTTATTTTGTGATCTCACCCTTAATAATGTATTCACGTACACTCAAGTGAGCAACATACACCAATACCTTATTGGATTTGATTAGATGTTAGAATTTTGTATGCCCCTTAACTATCACGAAAGCTTGTTTTGATAAAGTTACACTTAGCCTCATACCCATGCAAAATTCTTGAATAGAAAGAAACTAGGTGCTCTCTTGAGTTTTTCTCACCATTCTAAGTTGGGATGGTTGCTATGCTATGTTCACTTCCCTAAACATACATAATAAAATATTTTCAAAAATTGGGATTTACAACCACAAGGTCAGACACCACAACTTCTTTTATTCTTTCAGGGGTCATTCTCTCTTCTAGAGTCCACTTGAAGCTCTGGTCCCTTTGTATCATAAGGGTGATTGGTCTCACCAAGCCAACAAAGTCGGATATAAATTTGCTTACAAAATTGACTTTCCCTAGGAAGGACTGAACTCCCTTTTTATTGACTAGTAGAGGCAGTTCCTTGATTTCTTTGATCTAGTTAGGGTCAATTGTGATACCCTCCTTTGAGATGATGTGATCAAGGAGCTTGCCTTAAGGAACTCTAAATACATAGTTCTTGGGATTCAGGGATACCCCAAATTCCTGGCACCTCTAAAAAAATTCTTCCATTTGATCAAAATGGTCTTCTTTCCTCTTGGAGAAAATAGTAAGATCATCTAAATAGATAAGGATAGTCTTGTTTATGAGTTCCCTGAAAGCTATATCCATTACCTGCTAAAAAGTGGCCCCAGCGTTGGAGAACTAGAATGATATCTTAGCATATGCATGCATGCCACATCTGGTAGTAAATATTGTTTTATGTTGATCTTTGGCCTTCACCCAGATCTGGTTGCATCTCGAGAATCCATCTAGCAAGGAAAACATTTTGGAGTTGGCAATTGTCTACAAGATCTATTCCACCGAAGGGAGTGGATAATGGTCTTTGAGGGATGCTCGGTTCAAATCTCAAATATCTACACATAGTCAAATGTCACCATTCTTTTTTCAAATAGGTACTAGATTTGACACCCAAGTGTTGTTCTTGATTAGGTATACAATCAGAGAGTATATTAACTTTTTTAATTCATAGGCCATGAGAGACTCAATCTTAGGATTCACCAGTCTTTACTTTTGGTAGATAGTCTTGGCTTCAGCTAACAACTCAATTGTATGTTGGATGACTTCTAGGTCATATCCTTTCAGGTTGTCATAACTCCAAGCTATGGCCCCTTCATATCTTTAATAGAGGAAGGTCAAGCATTATTTATCCTTTTGTTAAAGACCCTTCCCAACTTTAAGTTTTTTATCTCTTCCGACCTCTAGGTTAGCATAGTCACCCTCGTCTGCAACAAATTTTCTCTTTTCATTCCTTGCATCATCGCAGTCAAACGGGTTCTCAAGAGTGATTAAGCCTTTCAGGAGCTTGCTCCCTTTTAGCTAGATGATTTGATCTCCATAAGCTTCCTCAATCCTTGACTGCAATACATTCACGAATTCTTCGGATTGTTGTAGAAACAAGGCCACTTGAGCATCGCTCTCAAAAACTTTCTAGTTCTGCTCATTATCTAGGATGGCCAGCCTAACTACCATTTGTACAAAATGCACATTATTTGACATATCTGTCACTAGGCTGAATTGTGATCTAATCAATGCTAAGTGGTTGGCCATCATGTTTTGCTTGCAGGAAATGACTCAAATATTGAATGCCTCAAAACTCTTAATCAGATCCCAAACCCACTGTCAATATAGTTTTATATGAACATTCTTTGTAGTGAAAGTACCATGTTGGTTCCCAAATCAATAGATCATATACTCTAGAGGGTTATCAACTTTCTCATCAACAGGCTTATGACAGGACTTGGCCAATGGACAAGATTTAATTTTAGTTTTGAAATCTTCTGCACTTTTGGCTTTGTAGGACCAAGACAGGTATACCTCAATAATGCCTTGACAAAATATTTTGATACATACATGGGCATTGTTATTTTAAAGTAGATGTCCCAATGAAAATATGCCAAGGAAAGCTTCAATACTCTAGACTTTGGCTACTATCTCGGTTTTACATTTTCAATCAGCTATTGGGACAGGTTCTAAACTATTGCTAATCATATTCCTACTCCTACCAACAAAAATGAAAAGATATTAGATAATGGATGATCCCGAGACAACTCAAGAAGATGAGACCAATGTGTATCTAGGGGTAAATTAAGCATAAATAACATAATTAGATTATCAAAGCGAATCACCAACTCTAATCTAATCAAATTACTCCTAAATTATACTGAAATAACATCAAATCAATTGCATAATGAAATTAAATCTAATTTAAACTCCCTCAATTGATGTGATTGAAGCTTCCATTTCTCTTCTCCATTGTTGTTGGTGTAGGTGGCTCTCAGGTATTGCACTTGATTTCCTGCATAAGATGGACAACAATTTTGAAGACTATGATTCTAGATTGATTTGAGAAAATGATGTTGTTTACATAGATTTTCAACACGAAAGGGGTGATAATTTGAACTCAAGTGTTGATTGATAGACAACTAAAATTTATTGATCTGTTAACTCATTTTGATTGATCTATTAACATGGTTGATCGAGGAGTCAACTAGATAGATTGGCTAGTGAACTAAATAGACTAGTCAGTTGACTAAGTTGATGAATTAGATGATTGAATTGATTGGAGAGATAAGTGGATTGATTGATCAGTAGACTAAATAGATGGATTAGAAGAATGAAATGATTTATTAGTCATAAAAAGTTGATTTTGAGTGAAAATGGGAGATTGATGAGTTAATAGAGTTAACTAATTAGATAACCGATTTTAGCATGTGATGTAGGATTTTGAAATTGAATTTGATTTTCATTTTCAATTTGGATTTGAATTTGGACTTTCGAATGCTGAAATGCACATGAAATTAACTGAAATTCAGATTTGATGAAATATGAATTTGGAAGAAATGAAATTAATTGAAATGAAGTGAAATTCGAATTTGGGGAAAAATGAAATGAAATTAGATGGAATTATAATTGGGGGATCTGGAAGAATTAGATTAATTAATTAAATAATTTAAATAAAATTATTTAATCATAGGAAATTGAATTAATTAAATAATAAAGATTATTTAACTAAGGAAAATGTTGCAATTAATTAAATAATTGAGATAGGATTAATTGATTAGATGATGAAATGATAGGAATTTGATGATTAGAAATGTTAAATGTGATGATTAGAAGAAATATTTAATTTAATCAAATAATTAAAGAATTACTTAATTAAATAGATGAATAATTAGTGTAGAATTAATGAGACAGTTTTAGGTGTCTACATTTGCCCCCCTTTTGACACAATGTCGGAAAGATGTTGTTTCAAAGAAAACAAAAAATTTTCTACCCTAGTATGCTCTGACAACATTTAGGGTATAAATATGCCCCTTCGGAAAAAGTGGTCAAAAATTTGTGGAACGAAGACCATTTTTGAAATTGTGCTAGTACTCGATAATGTGAAGTTTGGTAAAAATTGAATCTTGTTTGGTTTGGATACAATTGTGTTGAAGTTGGAGGGGTCCATAGCCCTTAGGGTGACAAAAACCCTAATTTTGAGCTTTATATTGAAAATTGGTATTGATTTGAGCTCATTTGCACTCATTTGCTTTGTAAGAATTCCTCGAGATTATAGTGCTTTCTGTGTCTGTGGAGCAAGATGGTAGGTCATAGAGAGAGGTTGCATTTGTTCAAGCGAGTGCGATTGTATCAAAGACCTCCCAGCACTGGCGGTATGGTGGGTTTTCAAAAATTATGCCCTTTTTTGTTTGTTTTTCCAAATTTTTCATCATTGCCTGGAAGAGTCAAAATTATCTAATTCGCAATTGATGATCAATTTATTCGTATTTGATAATAATAATTCGTAATTGATATAATAAATTTGCACTTGCTTAAATTGCCCGCAATTGCTATTGTTGATTTGCAATTGCCTTAATTGATCCGCAATTGAAATTTTTAGTTTGCACTTGCTAATTTTGGTTCGCAATTGCCTTAATTGATCTGTAATTGAAAACATTAGTTTGCATTTGCTTATATCACTTCGCATTTGACTTAATATGAATTTATTTTTGTGTTTTCTCATGATGCGAATGATATATCTTATTCATTGTTCTTTTTTCTCAAATGTAGGAGAATTATCCAGCCTTGATTGCGAGATAGACTAGGCTAGATGGTCTTGATCGATGTCATGAGTTAGATGCAGAGGATATTGTTTTTCTTCGATAGGTTGGATTGTATCATATAGTGCACTTGCCTGAGGTTATGGCTAATAGGGCCATGATTACTGCTTTGATTGAGCGGTGGCATTCAGAGACTTGTTCATTTCATCTTCCGATAAGTGAGGCATCTATCACACTTGAGGATGTGTGTCGTATTCTGCACATTCCCATATTTGGTGCCCGAGTTACTTTTGACCGCAGTGATGAGGTATCTGCTTTGTGTGTTCTATTTGAGTGTTTCGAGGATGATCTTCACATCCAAGGTTGTTATGAGATTCATTGGGATGATTTTGATTATGATGATCTCACCGTTGTTCTTGGTTTCACTGTTGTTGGATTATTGATCCATGATAAACATACCCATGGTTTCCCTGTTGGATGGGGACAAGTGATTCATGATATGGTTATTGATAGATGAGTGTTTTCTTGGGGTCCCTATCTTCTTGCCACTTTATATCATCAGATGCATGGGATTGTATATTTGCAGCAAAAATCCATTGGATGTGGTGTTACCTTGCTCCAGATATGGGCATGGGAGCACATGGCTATATTTCATCATATGATACATGTTGATTTAGAGACAAAGCAACCATATGCTTACAGATACACTATTGGAGTTAGACATAGGGCATTGGGTAACATTTTGTATTGGCATCATCAGATTGATACTGTCGTGCTCTGTGAAGTGTGATACCTGCAGCTGCAACACAAACCACTCAATAGATCATTACAAGCATGGTTAGAAAATAACAAGCAAACAAAGATGAACTATGACAAAGCGACATATCTATAGGAGTTGAGAAAATACAACACCACAGGAGCCTGAAGATCTTTTGCAAGACGAATAACCTATTACAAGGAGAAGCAATGAAGCAAAATCTAAAGAACATACAAAACACAGAGAATATGCTCAAAAAGAGAGAGCTCAATATTCACAAAACTATGTAATGTGATTCTTACAATGAAAAGAAAGAACTCAACCTTTAATAGGTCAAGAAACCCTAAAAAGGGAAAACCTAGGTTTGCACATAATAATTAATTAAAACAATTAATTATATGCACCTAAAGTTAGCTTAAGTGTAAAAGAGATAAAGGGAACTTAAATAATTAAACAAAGAATGTTTAATTAATCAAGTAAATACCCGAATACTCTAACAATATTGCCTCCTAAGAGATTCAAGTATGGATTTACTCTCAGATCTGGATAAGCAATCCTAGTGACTTGACTATACCTAGATGGAGGATTTGAAATGAGAATGATATGCAAAGATGAGATTGATTATGCTAGATTGATCCAAGAGATTAATTGAGCTAATGATATGCAAGATTAAGCTACATGATTCAACAATTATGCTAGAAAATGATCAAATTAAACTAGGTCTAAGATGCAATTTACTATAATAACAATGCTCAAATGATATGCTAGAATGGATATGCCTATAGTAACAATGCATAAGATGAAAATGAGATGGGATCCTTATTGCTCTAAAATGGGGGATATTTATAGCATTTCCAAGGCCAGGGGTGAGGTGGCAGGAATCAACGATCAAGATTGAGTTTGAAGATATCAAGGGTGAAATTGGAGGAGGTTGGAGAAGAGGCTGGAGGAAGAGACACTTGTCATCTCTGTGGTGACAAGTGTCAAGGAGATTTTCTCATAAAAGGGCAAGTGTCCAAGAGAGGAGACATGTGGCCAAAGTGCCATGTGTCTCAAGAAAAAAATATCCACACCATGGGAGGTTAGGATAAGGAGGTTAGAATATGCAAGATAGGATAGAGTTAGTTAAACCCAAGGTTAGGTGGAATGGGTTAGGTTAGAGGGATGGTTAGGTTAGGTGGTTAGAAGTTAGGAGGCATGTGGGTAATTTGAATTTAAAAATTCAAATAATAGGAAAAGACTAATTAATTCTCAACAACTCAAAATTGATTTGTTTTAATTAATTAGAGGATTAGAATAATTGAATTTAAATGGGGAGGGATTAATTAATCAAAGGGACAATTGAAATGAACCTATTAAATACATCCTTATATTTATTAATAAGTAGATGAAAGGGAGGATTTAATCAAATTGATAATGAATTTAATTAAATTAGGGAGGGGGATTAATTAAATAATTGCTTATTTAATTAATTATCTTCAGACCATTTTTTAGGTGTATGCATTTTGCCCCTCTTTGAAACAAGGTGTGATGAGGCATTGATTCAAAGAATAATCTTATTTTGATGATGATATTGGTTTGATAGGATGCCCCAGCTATTGATTGACAAAATGTGGTATGATGATGCCCCCTCGGGAGATCAATTGAGATAATTGACCTTTGGAGTTTTGTGATTTTTTATGAAATTGATATCCTAATTAGAAATGATTTGATTTTTGCAACTGTGGTGGTTCTTGATTATTGATAAGGCTTGATTGGTTAGATTAATAAGTGTCAGGTCCTAGAGATAATTGAGGAGGGGTGGGGGTGAATCAGTTGTCCAATAAATTCAAACCAAAATTAACTTAACCAAAACTTAATGCTTAATGCCAGTAAACCAAACTTTATGTCGGTAGTGTAGCGTCCTAAAATTGTGACACTTGCAATTTCGACTGCATTTCGGTCTTCACGATGGTGACGCAACATGCAACCTGAATGGAGACCCCGAAACCTGATTATGACACCAAAAACTGCATTTTCTTGCACCCTAGCCTGAACCTCCTTTGCACCCTGCTGTCCCGGGAGGTGGGACCAGAGCGCCCAGCGCCCTGGTCCCTGGGTCCTGTTTTGGGCCCGGTCTCTTTTGGACTTCGGGTCTTTATGTTTGCAAATTGGAAAATTAACTTTCCTGGTCGGCCTAAGGTCGGGAAAATCAGTCTATTAACCCTAATTGGCAAGTATATAAACTACATTTGCCTCTCCCATTGGGTAAGAAGGATATATGATGGTACAAGCGTGGAAACTATACTCAAGCATTCAAGCATTCATTCCAAGTCTCCATTCAAGGCTAAGTGTTGCATTCAAGACAAGGATTCAACCATTGAAGAGGAGATCACTTACAACACATTACATGCTACAACATACAACATACAACAAACAACAACATCTATACCTTCGCACATAAGGATACAAACATCCTTACAACAAGGTATTAGTACTTGTTTTACATTACATACATTTACATTTACAACAATTTCTCATTTCTTGGTTAATTCCAAAACCAGGGTTTGACCTAAAGGCAAACCCCTAATCCCTAACCCCCCAATCGTCTTCGCTTTTCTGTGTGTAGGTTGCAGGTACGCGGTTGAAATTGAAGATCTAGAATCCTTGTGCAGAGAGGAACAGATCCTCCTTCGTTTCGCGGATTTTTCGAAGGACCGTGTGCACGTCGGGCACCATCGTCCCGTCAAATTTTGCTCAAATTTGCAGGACAGCGCCGTATCAACATTTTACTGCTAATTCCAGGTCCGTAGCTTCATCCTATATCCCTATCTCAGTTTATAAGCGAATCTTTGTCACTTTCTATGCATTCCTAGCTTAATTCTTCTATCAACATTCTTTACAAAAGAGGGTAGCCTTGCTTTCTTAACCCTTGAAACACATTTAGCATCCAATCTTGCATTGTGTGGGATTGGATCTTGTGGGTTTCAACCCCTCTTTTGAATGTAAAGTCTCTCCCTTAAGTGAAAACCATCAACCCTAGTGAACCTCCCTTCTCTCTCCTTGGAGTTGGAAGAGGGGAGAGCAACTAGGGTTCGATCGCGATTTTCCGCTTTACATTTTGGTGAACCTGACGTGAACATCCTTTCTGATTATTCATAGTTAGATCTGAAAATTGGATTCTTTGATTACATTTCCATGTTTGATCTTTTGCAAAATTTTAGAGGTTAATTGCATAAAAACCCTAAATTTTCTTTTTAAGTAATTAAACTTGTGAAATGTTTAATTGTTAATGCTTGTTTCAGATCTGCCCTTCTATTACAAATTATCAATTCATATTTGTGCTTTAATTTTGAAAATTAAGTGGTTAAGTGTCAAAACCCTAATTTTTGAAACCCTCTTGATTCAACCTTTGATTGATAATTTCACTGATCAAAACATCTCCAAATCAGCTGTAACTTTGGATTCCGCAATAAAATCATAATATCTTTCATCCCTAAAAATTTGAAAAAAAGTTGCGAGGACCGTGTGCACTCCGAGCACCATCGTCCCTGACATTTTTTCCGAAATTTCGGGAGCGAGATCTTACTGTATTTTCCTACTAAAATCCAGAATTTTGGCTAATTTTATCAATTCTAACACCTTCAAAATTACAGTCAAAGTTGGTCTAGCAATTGCTTTGATTGAGGCTTCTAATCATTCAAAAATTGTTGAAATTGAAATTTGTGTCAAAATTGTGTTTCTTACAGTCCTAAATCTGAAAAGTGTGTTATCATTCATTCGAAATTTCAATGCTTTATTCAAATTTTTGCAATTTGTGACTTTTGAAATTAAGTGCTTAATTACAACAACTTTGATTTCTGCTTTCAAAATTGAATTTTGCGTGAAATTGAGTCAATTTTCAAATTTCAAAACTTGCATTGCTTTTGGTATTCCCTCTAAAATCATAAAATTCAAAATTTCAGTTTCCCTCTCTTTTTCAAAATTCAAATTTTGCATTTTTCGACAATCTTGGTAGGGTTCAATTTTGAAATTGCAACTTTAATTTGGCCTATCTACAGATCGTAAAATCACTCAATTTTTTCAGGTTAGCTGTAAAATCATCATAACTTTCATCCCTGCAAATTTCAAAAAAATTTGCGAGGACCGTGTGCACTCCGATCGCCACGGTCCCGGACATTTTTTCTGAAATTTCGGGAGATTGTCCTGATTGCATTTAACAGCTTAAATCTAGGAGATTGGCTGATTTTATTGAAATTTGCTACCTCTAAAATTCAAAATCTTCTCTCTTTCTTTAGTGCATGAGTTTTACAACAATAAGCCCTACTTACACTATTCCCATTAGACGAAGCCTTAGAATTAAGTCCTTCCAAGTTTTAATTACTGAGGAGATGGAACCTAATTTGAATGGTCTTTTTAACGAGGACATGGGTAATTCCTCTAATCCTCTTAATGATGAAGAAGCTCTCCATGAGGTTTCTGTAGAACAACTTTCAAAATTGGACAACCAATTTGACGATTTTCGACAATGGATGTCTCAAGAATACCCTGATAGTCAAGCTCTTCCTTTAATTGAGGGTCTAAAACGTATGCTTCAAAGTGATAAGAATGGAATTGATATTTTGCATGGTATTGCACACATTGTGGATTCAAATGTGATGCCTATGAAAAGTTGTGCCGAAACCTTAGGTTATACACAACCTCCTACTCAAGACAATCATTCTATTCCTCTGACGACTCCTATTGCTAGCATACCTACCTTTACATCAAACATAATGACTACTTCTATACAAGACATTCCTCCTATGATCACTAGTCATGGGGGCAATCCCTCTTCTTCAATTAACCCTCTTCCTTCATTCAATCCAACTTCTTCATTCATTCCTTCAATGAGTGTTCCTATTATATCTTCACAAACGAACATGACACAAGGGGGCAATTCATCCAACCATTCCATTCCTCCTTGTAGTGTTCCTCCTGTTCAATCATCTCCTATGACTAACTATCATAGTGTCCCACCACCTTACTCTCTACCTTCTTTCAATAACATAACACCTCCATCACAATCTAACACGTCTAATATGAACTCTTCGACTGAAGCGACCATTAATAATCTTGCACAAACTGTCTCTTCTTTACAGCAACAAATTGCCTCTATGAATCAATCCAAGTTTAGTGTGCCCACATTTGATGTTGCGAGCCCACTTTCTCTTGACATTGTCTGAGCTATTCCCCCTAAACATGTTGAAATTCCGCATTTGGAACTTTATAATGGTAAGGGTGATCCTCTAACACATGTTAAGACCTTTCAAACAATATGTACTGATTTTGCGTATGACCAAAGGTTGCTTGCAAAACTGTTTACTAGAACATTAAGAGACAAAGCCCTACAATGGTATTGCTCGTTGCCTTCCTATTCTATTACTTCTTTCGAACAACTTGCAAATGCTTTCATTCAACAATTTCAAAACAATATAAGTCCTAAAGTTACTTTGATTGATTTAATGCATTGTAAACAAGGTGTTAAAGAAAAAGTGACTGATTTCATTGGTAGATATAAGCATTTGTATGCTCAAATTTCTTTTCCAGTGCCTGACAATGATATTCAAAGAATCTTTATTTCTAATTTACAAAAAAACATTCGAGACAAACTTCTATTTTCTGAGTTTACTTCTTTCCAACAGTTGTGTGCAACTCTTCACAATTATCAACTGACTGTGAGTCAAATGGAACAATCACATCCCATGGCTCCGAGTGATAAGGGTGACAGTAGTCAACAACCGTTTGGAAAGTTTAAACCAAACAGAGATTCCATCAAATTCAATGAAAACATCATCAACAACAATGTGAATGCAGCATCAGGTGTGCCTCCTATTTCTAAGTTTTTCAAGAAAGAAAGAAAGTATACTCCTTTGAATGAATCATTGCATAGTATCATGAATAAGTTATTGGAACAAAATGTGCTTACTCTTCCTCCTATAAGGCAAATTGATCCTGCAAAGATTACTTCACCTTATTTTGATAACAAATCTTTTTGTCAATTTCATCGTCAACCTGGGCATGATACTGAAAAATGTTTTTCTTTAAAGGGTAAAATTCAAGATTTGATTGATAATAATACTATCTCTGTTTCTGGAGTGAATGATAAAGGCAACACATCTGTAGCTCCTCCTAACCAAAATCTTTAGATTTTTACGGATCCATTACCTTCTCATACCTCTAATGCGATTGACACTACTGATTCCTTTGTCTCACCTGATGATCTCGTGTCTATGACTCCGAATGTGATTAACTTTGTTGAGCAGCAGAAAATCCCTAAAGAACCTTCCATCACATTTGATTCTAGTGAAACTATCAGAGCACTTGATGGTCCTTTATATATAGTTGCAAAAGTCAAAAATACACCTTGCCGTGGAGTGCTTATTTATCCTTCTTGCATGGTTAATATCATTACTGAAGAATTTCTTTTTACTTTGCAATTGAATCAAGTGGTTTATGACAAAACAGATGTGATTGTGAAATTATTTGATGCATTTTCTTCTCCTGCAATTGGTTCTATTACATTACCTATTGAGGTCCGTAACAAATCCCTTGATGTGGACTTTGCTATTATTCCATCATCCGAACAATTTCGTGTGAAGCTTGGCTATCCTTGGCTATCTTCCATGAAAGCTATTGCTTCTCCTATTCACAAGTGTTTGAAATTTCCCCATAATGGTGAAGTTGTTACTGTCAATCATAGTCTCTTTAAACCAGCTGAAAGAACTTCTAGTGTTCCTATTGATTACTTTTGGCCTAAACAATTCCAATCTCTTCCTCCGCGAAGTGATCATCTTTTCAAGTCTTATCAAAAGTGGAAAAAAGATATGATCCTATCTCTAAGTGAACCTAGAACATCCAAACTTGACATTCCTATCATTCTTGAGAAGGAAGTTCTTCCTTTGAAAGATAAAACTAATGTCTTTCCTCAAGATGATTCCCAACCCGTCCCCATGGATGTGACTATGCCTATATCTAATAAACCTCCTAAAAGTAGACCTATCCCTCCTCGTCATGATGGACTTGGTCTCCTTCCAAAACCAAAAATTCCTCCTTTATATGGAGTAGTTCCTCCTCCTTCCTTCTATAGAGAGAAGAGACCTTCCTCTTCTCCTATTATTCAGCCTAAGAGACCACAACCTAAACACCCAAGTGATAAGGATGAGAACATTCCTCCTCCTCAATCTTCTCAACTTCCTACTAAGACTAGACGAAATCGTTCTGCACGTGAACGCCGACGAAAGCGTCATCTTAGGGCTCAAGCAGCTGCTTCTCAAACTTTGCAATCTCCAAAAACACCTTCAACAAGCATTATTCCATTTTCTCCTCAGCCGGAAATTGAGCCTAAATCTCCTAAACATAAGATGCATGATGGTCTTGATCCTGTGCGAGTTAAAGATCCTATTTTTATAAATCTTGATGATGATCTAGATGAAAATGTTATTCATGATGCAAATGTTTCTCCTGTTCATTCTGATAGTGAATATGAACTTGTTGATATTGATAACCATTTATCTAATGAATTTTCTAAAGCACTTATCCTAGCTCCTAGACAAGAACAATGTGGCTCGGAACATGAACATAGCCCTTGTTTGGATCTTGTGATAGCTCCATCTGCTATGTTGGATGTTCCTCCTCTAGCGTGTTCCCTACCTTCCTGAAACATTGATCAGCAAGATCGGGGGGTAGATGACATGCTATACTAGTTTCATTAGCATAGCAGATTCTCTCCCCCTCTCTTTTGTTACTTCTTCTATATGTTATTCTCATTCTTCTATTTGTTGTCCTTAGTGTTGTCTACTTGAGGACGATGCAAAGCATTGAGATCTCTCGATCTCTCTCATGTTGACTCAAAAGACACATGTGTTCCCTTCTTCTAGGTGACCTTCCTTGATTGGGGAATGAAGAAGAATTATGCATACATACATATGATATACATGAATTATCATACAGCATACTGACCCCGAGGAAAGCGAAGTCACCTTGTGGTTTGTGTTTTGTGTCTATTATCCTTGGGCTTATCTCACACTTGGGGGATAAATCTTTGTGATAACGTGCTCCTTTCCCTTCTCATTCTTATATGTATCACTACCTTAAAGCAATCACCCCTGGTGAGGCGTGTGCGATTGCTTTAACGTAGGGGGGCATACATCCCGTTCATATCTTTTCAAGATACTTGAAAATTTCTTGACAAATTTAGCTTTGCCTTGAAAATTTTTGATATCTTTCTTGCATGACTCATAGTGAGGGAACCTTACTACTGACAGTCATGGTTCTCCCTCGTGATCTTCCCTTTTACTGTGTCAATCGAAGTCGTAAGATCCTTAGTCCACTGGGGGCTTGGTGTATCTTGCCTCCTTGACGTGGTGAAAGTCTTTCAATGTTGTTTCCTTGTACTTTACCGGAAGTATGAGCGTATGCTTATACTCCCGCTAAAGTGGGGGCTAAATGTAGCATCCTAAAATTGTGACACTTGCAATTTCGATTGTATTTTGGTCTTCACGATGGCGACGCAACACGCAACCTGAATGGAGACCCCGAAACCTGATTATGACACCAAAAACTGCATTTTCTTGCACCCTAGCCTGAACCTCCTTTGTACCCTGCTATCCCGGGAGGTGGGACCAGAGCGCCCAGCGCCCTGGTCCTTCAGGACCAGGGCGCCCAGCACCCTGGTCCCTGGGTCCTATTTTGGGCCCAGTCTCTTTTGGACTTCGGGTCTTTATGTTTGCAAATAGGAAAATTAACTTTCCTGGTCGGCCTAAGGTTGGGAAAATCAGTCTATTAACCCTAATTGGCAAGTATATAAACTACATTTGCCTCTCCCATTGGGTAAGAAGGATATATGATGGTACAAGCGTGGAAACTATACTCAAGCATTCAAGCATTCAAGCATTCATTCCAAGTCTCCATTCAAGGCTAAGTGTTGCATTCAAGACAAGGATTCAACCATTGAAGAGGAGATCACTTACAACACATTACATGCTACAACATACAACATACAACAAACAACAACATCTATACCTTCGCACATAAGGATACAAACATCCTTACAACAAGGTATTAGTACTTGTTTTACATTACATACATTTACATTTACAGCAATTTCTCATTTCTTGGTTAATTCCAAAACCGGGGTTTGACCTAAAGGCAAACCCCTAATCCCTAACCCCCCAATCATCTTCGCTTTTCTGTGTGTAGGTTGCAGGTACGCGGCTGAAATTGAAGATCTGGAATCCTTGTGCAGAGACGAACAGATCCTCCTTCGTTTCGCAGATTTTTCGGAGGACCGTGTGCACGCCGGGCGCCATCGTCCCGTCAACTTTTGCTCAAATTTGCAGGACAGCGCCGTATTGACATTTTACTGCTAATTCCAGGTCTGCAGCTTCATCCTATATCCCTATCTCAGTTTATAAGCGAATCTTTGTCACTTTCTATGCATTCCTAGCTTAATTCTTCTATCAACATTCTTTACAAAAGAGGGTAGCCTTGCTTTCTTAACCCTTGAAACACATTTAGCATCCAATCTTGCATTGTGTGGGATTGGATCTTGTGGGTTTCAACCCCTCTTTTGAATGTAAAGTCTCTCCCTTAAGTGAAAACCATCAACCCTAGTGAACCTCCCTTCTCTCTCCTTGGAGTTGGAAGAGGGGAGAGCAACTAGGGTTCGATCGCGGTTTTTCGCTTTACAAGTAGATAGTTTTATCAGTTAATTGCAGTACCAGTAAAGATTAATGCATGAAACAGAAAGACAATAACATCAATACATAACACATATATTTGTAGGTGGAAACCCTATAAGGGGAAAAACCATGGTGGGAGGCCTTACCCACAATCAGATGATACTACTGCAGATAGTATGTGTGTACAATATGGAGTCTGCACATGCAGAAAGGCCAATTGCCCAAAGCTCATTGCTCAATCACAAAATGAGAGTCACACTAACTACAATTGGATGGTTAAATCCAATGATAATGTACTGCATAAAATAACATCTTCATATGCTAGATTCAATACCAGTTTAGCTCTGATATGCCTTCTAAATACCTTCCTTCAATCTTCAAATGATGTCTGCGTGTATAGTGTTACCCCTTATTTATCCGCTTATAGCTTATTAATTAGGGGTCATTATTTTATTAAGTATTGCAAAGCTTAAGTCTTCATCAATTTGAGTTTTGTACTCATCTGTTGAACCCTTTATAAAGTTCAAAATTCTGGTTCAAAGGAAATGTGGTCTATTAAGTTCTAAGTCTTCACTAGCATAGTCGTTGAACTTGAACTTTGAACCTTTCCAGTTCAAGGTTCAAGGTTCAATTGGTCTTTTGTCTTATGTATTGCGGTTGTCCCTTTAACACCAGCCCTTGTGGTCATCTTGAACTTGAACCATTGAACCACTCTTGGAATTGTTCAAGGTTCAAGGTTCATTTTCGTATCATTGAAATTTTCTTTTGTTTCCTTCTTCTTTGCCACAAGTGTTGATCTGTTGTCTTTGAACTTTGAACCAATGAACTTCTTTTGAAATAGTTCAAGGTTCAAAGTGTTGTTTCAAATCAGCCGGATGGTGTTTAGGAGATAAAGGTGGCATGATGGGAACAAAATATTCCTTGTTTTCTGTGTTTTCAAACTATAATTATGGAAAGCAATCATGAGAAAGCATGTCGACTGTGTGGAATTAATTTTTAATTAATGAGCATGTCAGAACTATATCAAATCATGGGAAGTTTTACATGGATAAATGAGCTGGGGCAAAGCATGCTTTCGTACTTTTTCAGTGTTTTCCGTCCTTAAATATGATGCTTCTTAGGTAAGAAAATTATTGTTGCTACTGGTGAAGAGTAAGGACACGGAAGGTAATTTAGCTCAGTTTTTCCGAGGGTTACACAGTTTGATGGTGAAGACAGGTGAGTTTAATCACTAACCTCCCCTGCTCTATTTTAGCTTTGAAATTGGTTAGTGCAATTCTTTTCCTCGGGGTTGAATGTTGTCTGATTGATGCAATTTTAAGCAAACATGAGACCAATTCTTCCGAACTTGGGTCGAACATCATGCTTAATTAGTACCCTTCCAGAATTAGATGATATATCTTTAGTTCAGGATGAGTTAGAGAATTTTCTAGGAAGGGCTAAGAATCCAGAGGCCAATTCCATGATGGAAAAGATAGTTCACAGTGGTCTGGTTGAAGCCGTTGCTTTCCCAATCACTGCTCCTTGCCTAGAATTAGTGTATGCATGCATGAGCAAATATGATGCTAGTAACAGGTGTATTAGGGGTAGTGATGGAGAAATTTTAGTGCGGATTGATAGAGAAACAATAATGGATGCAATTGGGATCCCTCACAAAGAGTCGTATGAAGATTGGTCCATAGGAACCTCATATGCATTTTTCTTTGAGAAGAAAAGTGTTTATCGGAGTGTCATTGCTAGAAATTGGCTCCTTAAAATGTAGAAGGGAGGTTCTAGGTTACCTAAACCCTTGACGAGGGAGCATTTTATTATAGAAGTGAGGGATATTGTAATTCTTTTGAACAGGCTTAAGGGGAATTCACATGCCTTCTATTGGGAAGACTGGATGTATTTTTACATTCAGGTATTATTATCTGGCGAGAAATAACTTGATTGGGCACAAGTAATTGCAGAGAGATTGCATGAGGGTTTGAGTAATTCTGTTGGAATAGCCAATTTTCATATGTCTTCCTACCTATTTTATATTTTAGCCTACATCAGAGAATGGCTAGGATTATATCAAGAACCTTGGGTTGATGGAATGAAAGTCTATGAGTTCTATCCACACTTGCAGAGACAGAGGTATACAGAAAACTTCTTGAGATGGAATGATGTCTTTGTAGGAAGATTAACTTTTGAACTGCAGGGAAATGTGAATAAGAGAATGTCATCTGAAGCATTAAAATTGATTAGTACTTATGGGAGTTGTTTTATTCAATTTCCTAGGTTCACTTATATTAGAATTGGAGGCTTTGAAGATGAACCTTTCAAATTGCCCTGATATACTCTTGATAGTTATGTACTCCTAGAAGTCTACCGACAGTTAGCTCACGTTGACAAGAAATTAGGGATGAAAAGTGAGTCTGGAGCAATTTTCCCGATTGAACTTGGATATTATAGCTGCAAAACTACCTCTGATGCATTGAATTTAGAAGTGGAACTCAAGAAAATGAATCTGCAGCCTTATGTTGCTTGGCAGGGGTTTGACAGTAAAGGATATGCAATAGAACATCTGAATGTTGATGTGAACTTTTCACATATACCCCAGTTAGAAGACTACTGGGAAGATTGCTGTGATGAATTTGAAGTCCGAAGAAGATTGTGGTCAAGGTTCACTTTATGGCAAATCATTACTATGAAATTATCAATGAACATAGCAGGAGTACATGAAGAGGAAGGTAAAGATGTATTGGACCCGGAGTTCAATAAAAGAATTCATAAGCAACCTATTCCTGAAATTGACTGGGATAGGAGAGAAGAAGAAAATATCCAATCCAAAACCTTTAATGTTATAAGGAGAACCGAAAAGTGGTTAAGAAACCGTAAATCTGGAATGAGACTAACCACTACCTCAGTTGAGAAATTAGTTGAGCAACCCCATACTGCTGCACAAACACTCATTTCTTCCTTTGACATAGTTGTTGATATTGTAGGTGCTACTGATACAAAGAGTGAGAAGGTTCAAACTAAGAGGTTCAAGGAATCACTATTTGGCTCCTCATCAGTTCGAGTCACCCATTCCAGAAATAAGAAGAAAAGTAGAACCTACAAGAGAAGAAGCTATCATAATTCTTGATAGTGAAGAAGCACAAGTAATTATGGGTGAACCAGTAGCAAATATCCCTGCAACTCAAGATGCAGATAAACAAAAAGAACAACCTGAGGATAACCCTAATCAGGCGACCACTTTGGCTATCATGGATTCATCAGAGTATCAGACGCCACCAGCGAAGGAATCTCCAAATGTTTCCAGATGGTTGGGAGCCTCAATCAACAAGAAATGAAATGTGGTTCCTATCAGCGTTCCAATAGAAGATATGGTGAGTAGATGCCTTAGAAAAATGTCTAAGTCTAAGAGGCTAAAAGCAGAGGCCATGCTAGAGGTGGATGAGAATACAGGGCATTGGGTAGCTGAAATGGCCAAACCAATTTCGGAAAAAGATCTAGAAAATGCTACTGAGAAGGACTTTTCCATTGAAAAGATTGATTTAGGAACTGCTTCCAGGGCTGTTGACGCAAAACATTTAGAGTCTTCCACTAAAAGGATGTTATCTAGAACATGGAAGGATGAGAAGGACAAGCAGGAACTGAAACAAGTTGTTAAATAGATGGCAGAATGCATCAATGCCATACATCATCCCAGCCTGCAACCCCTATTGTAAATTTCTCTGTGTTTTGATCCTAAATCGCCAATGAACCAAAATTTGTTAGATAAGGTTCAGAGGAATCGTATGATGGCAGAAACCTTCGATGAGTGGCTTGAATCCATAATTCAACAGGGAGCAGGATATATTGCTAATCTGATCAGGGTATACGAGGATGCTGTAATTGTAACTCATGAGCTTGAAACAAAGGTGATAGTGTGGGAAAAAGAAAGGAACAAATGGGCAGCAGTGTTGATTCAGATGAAAGATGTGCAAAAATATGGTGTCATGAAATTTCTCGCTGAAAAGGCGGTTAAAGATTTGGATGACAAGATATTGTATGTGGCAAAAGAAAATATTGAATGGAGAAATTCAATCATTAAGAAAGGCCACGAAGAATCCATTAAGTTGTTGAAAGAATTGAAAGAACTTATTGCTATAATGCAGAAAGATTTGAAGTGCATTGATGTACAACTTCTCAAGGAAGATGGACAAACCATCGAGCAGACAGTGGATATGGTGGAGAATTTCAAAGGAAAGATGAACCTGGTTAAAGAATCAAAATCTTTAACCAAAGATGACTTCTCCAGAGTTGCCAGAATTGAATCTATGTTGGTTGTCTGTTCTAATCACTTGGAAACAGACAAAACTAAAGTTATGGAAGTGAGTATGGACAAAGAGGTTTGGAAGCAACACATCTTGCACATTGGGCTCCCACATTATCAGGTTGTTCACAACTTTTCAGCAGCTCATATGGAGTGGCGAAATATACATGGCACAATGCACCAATAAGACAAATCAAGAACCATTCCATGTTCTGCAATTATAGCTCTGTTTACGGCTCTTGGCCATTTTAGTTAATTTTAGTTACAAACGGTTGTTTCTTGAAGCTTTGTGTTTAGCTATTAGGTTAGCCTGGTGGCTATAAATATTAGGAATGGATGTTTTGGCGCGGATCCATAAAATTTTGTAAAAATTAAGATAGCAGACCGTTTTACTTGTTAAATTCAGTGAAATACTCCATCTTTGAATGGAATGGAATGTCTAATACAACTTTTGAAACCTGTGAGTTTGAATATATAAAAGATTTATGTTGGGATATTTATATGTTCATGTATTGGATTCCTTTCTCTGATTTTTATCTAATATCAAGTCTGTGAATCAATCTGATGAATGAAATTAGCTGAAAGCATTTGAATATTCTGATTCCCTTTGTCCTATGAGGCATGAGCGAGTATCAATCAGAGTTCAAATATTTTGATCGCTTCATATAGGTTAATCATTATTTGAAGTTTAATGTTTTGTTATGCATTTCGATAATCTTTGTGAGGCATTCATTTTGTGTTGACAAGTGAATGTTAAAGCCTTTCTTTGCTTTCTGGTTAAAAGTGAATTATATGATAAAATTTGGTCAAAATTCATTGAATATCATATGGGGAGCTGTACCCTTATGTAGAGGGTAAATTAACATTATTTACCCAGTTGTTGGTTTTCATTGGTTTCCTACAGGGCGAACATGAGTATTTGTTAATAAATTTTGGGAAATCCAATCTATTAACTAACATATAGCTCTGCTTATTTTCACATATACCTTATTTGCACTTACTTACATTCCCATATCGATCTCACAAATGAGATCTTACATTTATACCATAACCTAAGACCAATTGAATAGGTCGGCTCACTAAATATATTACAATAAAATCATTTACAAATAGATCAATATTCGATGCATCATGTCACCTCAATGCATTTACAATAATAACAAATCATCTTCATAACGTGTCGTGCTGATCTGAAATAGATATTCTTGCCGGTGCATAACCTAGACCTATTTGCTAGTAACAACAAATATGCAAACCTGAATAAATCAATAACCAAATTGCCAAAACCAAGTGATCAAATAATGTCTTCGACATAACCAAGTAGTCTTCAAGTCATTCCAAGTGTCAATGAACCAAATATCGGTGACTGTACATAAGTCACTAACTTGCCGGTGAACATAACCAAAGATCTCCAAGTGCTGATAAATGTTGACAATGCAACACATCCAAAATACCAACAATCTCCCCCTTTGGCATTGATGACAACACAAGATGGAAAAACCATCAAAGTGCCAAAATAGAAATGCCAAAAACCAAAAACCAACAATCTCCCAAAGAGATCATTAACCAGAAATAAAAAATACATAATATCTCTCCCCTAGGAATAATCTCTCCCAAAAGATAATCTATTTTTCCATAATATCTCTCCCCCTTTGACATCAAATGCCAAAGCAATATAAAAACCAAATACAAAATAGTTCATAGAACTTATTACAGAATACCAACTAACCAATTTATCCAACTACTCCCCCTGAGAAGTAGCTCTCCTCATCAAAGCCGAAATAAAAGATTTCTCTGTTAATTCTACTGGTTGATGACAAACATCAACTGTCTAAGTCTCTACTGGTGGGGGTAGAACTTCAAGCTGCTCTCTGAGATATTCAAAAGTCTCCTTAGGCAAAGGCTTAGTAAAAATATCTGCAATCTGCTCTTTAGTATTCACATAAACCAATTTCACTTCTTTTGCTTCAACATTCTCTTTTAGAAAATTGAATTTGATAGAAACATGTTTAGTCTTAGAGTGAAATACCGGATTCTTAGATATATCAATTTCTACCATAATATCACAGTAAATAGTTATAGGTTCTTTGCAATTTACTTTTATGTCCTTCAACATTTGCTTGATCCATAATACCTGTGTGCAATTAGTTGCTACTGCAACATATTCTGATTCAGCTGTTGATAGTGATGTACAACTTTGTTTCTTGCTCAACCATGAAATTAATCTACTACCAAGAAATAATGCTCCGCCGATGGTGCTTTTTCTGTCATCTACATCTCTTGCCCAATTTGCATCTATGTATGCACATAAATCAAAGTTTTCATCTCTAGGATACCATAAGACAAGATTTGTAGTGCCTTGTAGATACCAGAAAATCCTTTTCACTGCTGATTCATGATTTTCTTTAGGATTACTCTGAAATCTTGAGACAATACATACTACATTCATAATATCAGTTCTTGTTTGTGTTAAATACAGTAAACCTCCTATCATAGATTTGTATCTTGTCGGATTAACAGGTGCTGATTCATCCTTCAATGATAATTTATCAGTTGTAGTCATAGGTGTACTTATCGGTTTAGAGTTTTCCATGCCAAATTTCTTTAGTAATTCCTTCAAGTACTTAGATTGACATAAGAATATACCTGTATCAGCCTGTGAAATATGCAATCCTCAAAAACTTTTTATCTCTCCAATCATAGACATTTCAAATTCTTGCTGCATCTTATTAGAAAAGTCTTTACACAATCCATCTTCTCCTCCAAAGATTATATCATCAACAAAAACTTCAATAACCAAGATGTCATCATTAGTCACTTTGTAATATAGATTGCTATCAACATTACCTTTAGTGTAACCAAGCTTCAAAAGATATTTGTCCAATCTAGCATACCAAGCTCTAGGAGCTTGCTTTAGTCCATACAGAGCTTTCCTTAACCTACAAACCATATCTTTGTCATCTATCAAAGAAAATTCATCAAGTTATTCAATATAAACTTCTTCTTCAAGATCTCCATTCAGAAATGCACATTTAACATCCATTTGATATACTTTATAGTTCTTGTGAGCTGCAAAAGCCAATAATAGTCTAACTGCCTCAATTCTAGCTATCAGTGCAAAGGTTTCATTGTAATCAATTCCTTCTTTATGTGAATATCCCTTACACACTAATCTTGCTTTGTTTCTGATTACCTTGCCATCTTCATTAAGTTTATTTTTGAATACCCATTTAGTTCCAATTACATTTTTGTCTTTAGGTTGGGGAACTAATGACCAAGTGTAATTCCTTTCAATTTGTTCTAATTCATCTTCCATAGCTTTAATCCAATATTTATCTTCACATGCCTGATTAATTGATGTAGGTTCAATTTGAGAAATATGACATACCTCTTCATTTGCCAATCTTTCTCTAGTCATAACTCCTTGATATTTATTTCCAATTATTTGACTTTTAGAGTGGTTCAATCTTACATACCGGGGTGTTTTTACTTGCTGCTATTCTCCAGTGACTATTGAATTTTCAGATGATGCCGGTATGACTGGATCAACATTCTATACCGGTGTACTCATTGTAGGTTCATTTGTGATTATCTCTATTGCCAGTTTAGAGTCCATTGACCTTGAATTTCCTCTAAACTGTTCATCAATCTTCAGATTTGCACTCTCAACAATTTTCTGCAATCTTTTGTTAAAACATCTATATGCCTTTCTCTTAGATGAATAACCAAGAAATATTCCTTCATCACTTCTAGGATCAAATTTTCCAATATACTCATTTCTTCTAATATAGAATTTACTTCCAAATATTCTAAAATATTTAAGAGTAGGAGTATTACCAAACCATAGTTCATGAGGGGTCTTACCGGTTTCACCTTTGATGTGAACTTTGTTGAATGTGTAAACTGTTGTATTCACTACTTCTCTCCAATATGTATGAGGTAGATTTTCTTTTGATATCATGCTTCTAGCTGCATCCAAGATAGTTCTGTTTTTCCTTTCCACAACTCCATTCTGTTGGGGTGTCTGAGGTGCTGATAACTGTCTTCTAATCCCATTCACTTCACAAAATGTATTAAATTCCTTAGATGTGAATTCACCTCCTTGATCAAATCTCAAGCATTTGATTTTCTTATCGGTTTCATTCTCTACCATTATCTTGAATAATTTGAATTTCCCAAAAGCTTCAGATTTCTCCCTGAGAAAAGTAACCCAACACATTCTAGAATAGTCATCATGATTAGCATAAAGTATATATCTCCTTGTATACTTCTAGTTCTTGCTGAACCACATAAGTCAGTATGAATTAAATCAAGAGCATTACTAGATTTATCTGGTATACTCTTACAAGATTCTCTAACTTTCTTTCCAAATTGACATTCCTTACATACCAGATTGTGAGGTTTAACAATCTTAGGTAAATCTCTTACTGCCTTAGTTGTAATGATTTTCACAATGCAATCAAAATTTACATGACAAAGTCTCTTATGCCATAACCAACTTTCATCAATATGTGCAATCAAACATGCTTTCTTATTATTATTCAAATGAAAGATATTACCTATAGTCTGATTACTGGTTGCAATTTCCAAACCAGTTTTGTTTAAGATTTTGCATTTACCATTATTGAATTGTAACTGAAATCCTTTTTCAACTAATTGACCAACACTCAAAAGATTATGCTTCAAACCTTCAGCATAGTAAACATTATCAATATTGTGCTTACCATCAAAAGATATAGTGCCTTTTCCTTTGATCATACAGGCTTTATCATCTCCAAATCTCACTAGACCTCCATTGTATTCCTGAAAGGTTAAGATTTTACTCTTATCCCTAGTCATATGATGTGAACATCCTGAATCAATGATCCATTCATCCTTATCTTTAATTTTAGCTTCTAGGGCCTACTCTATCGGTTGAACAGTAGGTGTTGGTTGATCTTCTATTATAGAAACAAAAGCCCATCCATTATCTGCTGGTTCCTCATCAGAATCATCAGTAACTCCTTCATCAGCATAATAACAAGATTTGTCTCTATTCTTCTTGAATTTGTATATCTGATAATCAGGGTTAGGCTTATATGTTCTTTTATCTTCTTCTTTCAATCTTGCATATCTATCAGGACACCTAGAAGCTCTGTGACCAATTTTATTGCAGTTAAAACATTTAAATGGTGCTTTACCCTCATACTTACTTCCAACTGGACCTTTAGGCATTTTCCTTACAAAAAGTGCTTCAAGCTCTTCCAGTTCTTCATTCTCCTTTCCAATTTCTTCAAGTTCTCTTGTATAAAAGGCTTTCCAATCAGATTTCTCAGATGATGATGATGCTTCAAATGATGTTGATGCTTTAAAAGCTAGATTTGTCTTTATTGTAGCAACAGGACCAAATTCCTCAAGTTCAAAAGCTGAAAGTTTTCCAACCAAAGTGTCTCTAGATACTGATGCATTAGGTATTGTTCTTAATTCATTTATAGCAGTAAATTTCATTTTATATGCTGGTGGCAATGCTCTTAAAACTTTAGAAATAATTTCATCATCACTTAAGGTTCCTCCACAACATTGTATACCAAAAACAATTTCATTTACTCTTTCCATAAAAGTTGAAATCCTTTCATCTTCTTCCATTTTTCAGATTTTCATACCTGACCTGGAAGCATTCAAGTTTTGCAATTTTGACTATGGAATCTCCTTCATTCAATGTTTCCAATTTGTCCCAAATAGTTTTAGCAGTAGATCTATCTGATAATCCCATGATTTGCTGATCTGACAATGCGCTCAAATGTGCTTCTCTTGCTTTGCAATCATTTTCTTCATCTTTAGCCAAGGTTGGTGGATTAGGTTGACCTTGAGTAGGAGCAGTATAACCATTCTTTGTAACATCCCATATTTCCTTTCTAATGAAATTTAAATGTGTCTCCATCTTGATCTTCCATATGCCATAGTTGGTTCCATCAAGTTTCGAACTGTCCTTCCTGAAATAGTTAGAAGACATTGGATCTCCTCAAGCTGTTAAACTTCTGCAAAAAGAGGACTACGCTCTGATACCAATTGTTAGGTCCCGAAGAAAAGTGAGAAGGGGGGGGTGTGAATCAGTTGTCCAATAACTTCAAACCAAAATCAACTTAACCAAAACTTAATGCTTAATGTTGGTAAACCAAACTTTATGCTGGTAGACAGTTTTATCAGTTAATTGTAGTACCAGTAAAGATTAATGCATGAAATAGAAATACAATAACATCCACAATACATAACACATATATTTGTATGTGGAAACCCTATGAGGGGAAAAACCATAGTGGGAAGCCTTACCCATAATCAGATGATACTACTGCAGATAGTATGTGTGTACAATATGGAGTCTGCACATGCAAAAAGGCCAACTGCCTAGAGCTCACTGCTCAATCACAAAATGGGAGTCACACTGACTACAATTGGATGGTTAAATCCAATGATAAGGTATTGCACAAAATAGTATCTTCATATGCTAGATTCTGTACTGGTTTAGCTCTGATATGCCTTCTTAATACCTTCCTTCAATCTTCAAATGATGTCTGCGTGTATAGCTCTGCTTATTTTCGCATATACCTTATTCACACTTACTTACATTCCCATATCAATCTCTCCAATGAGCTCTTACATTTATACTATAACCTAAGACCAATTGAATAGGTCGGCTCACTAAAGATATTACAATAAAATCATTTACAAATAGATCAATATCTGAGGTATCATGTCGGCTCAATTCATTTACAATAATAACAAATCATCTTCATAACATGTCATGCTGATCTGGAATAGATATTCTTGTCAGTGCATAACCTGGACCTATTTGCCAATAACAACAAATATGCAAACCTAAATAAATCAATAACCAAATCGATAAAACCAAGTGATCAAATAATGTCTTCGACATAATCAAGTAGTCTTCAAGTCATTCCAAGTGTCAGTGAACAATATAACTTGTCGGTGAACCAAATATTGGTGTCTGTGCATAAGTCACTGACTTGCTGGTGAACATAATCAAAGATCTCCAAGTGCTGATAAATGTTGACAAGTGTTAACAAGTGTTGACATCAATGACAAAACCAATGCAACACATCCAAAATACCAACAATAAGATCGAGATTCGGTCTGGTTTCAGGAATGACATCTCTTGTATAAGACAAAGATGATCAAAGCATCTGGTTTTAGGAATGATATATCTTGTATAAGACATGATCAGAACGTCTGGTTTTAGGAAAGATACATCCTATATAAGATATGATAAGATTGATTTAGATGTGATCAATTGATATAATTGATAAGGTTGATTAGATAAAGAACTAACAATTTGTTGATATCAAGCTGCAGGAAGATTCAGATATGCTGATGTTAGTTTTGTTGAGAGGGCAGCATAAGATTTTCGCTGGGTCAGCAATATTTGGAGAGAGATGAGTCATCAGCCTGATTGCATATACACTTGTGATGATTCCTACTATAGATTTAACCTTGGATAAAATGAGCATGCGGGATCCCATGCAAGAATGAAATGCAAGCTAAATGCAAAGCTACGACTAGACCAGTCACTGGGTTATTGCATTTTGTCATCATTGAGCTTTTTAAAATGTGGTGAGTGAAAACATCAATGGTATAATTGAACCATGATGACCTGAGCACTGCTTTCCTGGATTTTGATATGGCAAGTTAGCACAAGCATCGAGGTATAATTGAACCAAGATGACCTGAGTGTTGCTTGCGTAAAACAGGCAGTATTAACCATTTCAATCCACAAATCAGAAATGTCTTCGATGATACTCCAATGATCATGTCCCGAGACAAATTTGCACATATTAATGATTAATTTACAAATAACAGACAAGAAAAATATAATGTTTCTTCCTTGTTCCTCTAGTCAGAGACATCCCGGAGTCACTCAGAAATCATGATAGCGAAAATAAGATAGAAAAATTGAATGATCATGTTAAAATCACTATCCAAAAGATATCATCTATTGAAATGTGCATGAATGTGCTTAGACTGACTTTGTGATAGTTTGATGGTTGATAATTTGATCTCGTGTTCAATGTTGGATATGTCTTAGTTTTCGCTTGATAAGAGTTGTCTAATTGTTGTTCTACCTATTTGATTAAGCTCAAAATGATAAAAAAATTTGCCCCCAGCTAGGTGCAGGATTTTGCCCCAAGCCTAGAAACAAATTCAGTATGATATACCCAATGATCCAAACCATGGAAAGAAGCCACCCGGGATGTCTGCATATGTACAAGGCTTTATGATGAATATGATCAACGCTGAATGAATGCAAGTGAAAGGATGCATGAACTAATAGATGGAAGAGCTAGCTAAAAGATAGCGCCTATTTGTCAGGTTTTCACTATCTATTTTTATTGCACTTTTTCTCATATTTGATTTTTTTGTTTTTGTTTTTGATTTTCTTATTTTTCACTTTTTTGGGATTTTTCTGCTTTTTCACTATTTTTGGATTACTATTTTTTTTCACTTTTTTTTTTGCTTTTTCAGATATAAAACTTCTTTAGATGCATGCTATTGATAGGTTCTTTGAGCTGATCTTCGTCCTATGTTGATAGATGATATGCTCCTAATCCAAATACTGTTGTGATCACAAATGGACCTAACCAGTATGGTTCAAAGTTTTGTTTCTTTTCTCGATCTGATTGGTTTCATGGATTTTCCTTTAGTACTAATTCTCCAACTTGAAATGTTGTCAGTTTGACCTTGTGATTATAACTCCGACACATTCTTTGCTGATATACCTTTAAATGATCAAAGACATTTTGTCTTTGTTCATGGATCAATTCTAACTCTTGCAATCTAGATACTCATTGTTCTTCTGTTGGCATTTCAGTAGAAAGAGAGATTGTTGGCATTTCAATAGAAGGAGATTGTTGATATTCATTAAGGGTATTGAGAAGGTTGTTGAAGATTATTGATATAACTAAAAAAGGATGATAAGTATCTTTATAACATTATTTTGTCATTGATGTCAAGAAATTGATTTTCTGATTCAGTATGATGTTGCCATATCTTGAGAAGATTGATTTGATGAGAATTAAGATGTCGATAAAAGACACAGAAAGAATGTGATAAGAAAGGGGAGAAATAAGTTATTCAATGGGCAACTATTACCGAGTTAGAAAATGATGAGATCATGATGTTTAGATTGTTTTGATATCCTACATATGTTGTTGATTGTAAGGTTAATACTATACTATGTCACCGAGTAAAGAACCTAGTCGGTAAACCCTAAGGAACCTAGTCGATAAACCCTAAGGTTATCAATATCGGTTAATGAAGGCGGAATGTCTATCGAGTCAAGTTTAGTATTTACTGAGTTGCAACTGAGTTATGACAGATCGTACTGGATGGATAAAAGCATTATTTAATGAAGGATGCTGATGAACTAGAGATGTATAAATGATTGGTATGTCGCACATGAAGTTTGTTAAGGATCTATGACAATGGAAGATCGACAGGAAGATCTACAGCTCAGATTGAACCGCAATAACCTTGTGTAAGTTCCAAGAAAGGAATGCAAGTCCCAAGGCGAGGTAAAACATTTTTCAGATTGAAGGATGCATTGAACCTAGTCAAGATTGAAGATCTGATGGCTAAGATTGATCATGGGAGATGTGATCAAGGAGATTCAGCGGTTAGCAAATTGTTTATAAATAAGAAATTGTTGATGAACAATGAATGCGGGCAAGTGTAAGCATAGGGATGCTACATAGTGATTACCGAGCACAGAAGCTTAAAGACCTATTTGAATAATAGAGTAGGGAGCCCAGCGGAGGGACAAGATAAGTCCTATGACAAGATTGTTTTGAGCAAATAAGAATCTGCTTTAGCATTTTAGATGTGAAGTTGCAGATATATTTTTATTACTGTTATTTTTTAAGTGACAAAAAATCTCTTAATCGAGTGGACTTAACAGTCTTATTTATAAACCCTCTAGCAAGGTAACATTCTAAATGAGTGTTTGAAATCCTTTAACAAGGTCACTTCTAACAAAGTGAAGATCCTAACAGATTTAAGGGAAATCCCTTAACCGGGTCACATCTAGCAATGTGTTTGTAATCTTTAACATGATTTTCTTTTAACTGAGCATACTCTAGAAGAGCATATTTCTTAGTGGGTCTGAAATCCCACAGTGGTTTTTCCCTATTTGGGTTTCCACATTAAATCTAGTGTTATATGTGTTATGATGATTATGTGTTTATGAGTTTGCATGTTTAGCAGGTTTTGGTTATATTGCTGAAGTATAAGTTACCGAGGTTGATGGAAGATTAAGGTTGTACGATTCACCCCCCCCTCTTATCTTGTTAGCTATTGGCATCAAAACTTTACAATTGGTATCAGAGATTTGGACTCCGAAAGAAAAGTTTAATGGTACTTGAGGCAAAGATCCAAAGATGTATAAAAGGGATGCACCAAAGCTAAACAAGTCAAGTTTCTCCACATGGCAGAAAAGGATGAAGCCGCATTTATCAAGAATTGGAGAATATGCAACATATTACTTGGAGAATGATTACATACCACCAAGCACCAACCCGATGACCTTGGAAGAGATAAAGGCAAAGCAAGAACATATTCAAGCTATGATTGAAATAACATCAGCATTGACCGACTCAGAGTTTAATGACCTAGAAGGCTGTAATGATGCAAAAGCAATGTGGACCAAGCGCATATCTGTATATGGTGGTGATGAACATGTCCAAAGAGAAAAAGTAGATAGTCTAAGAGGACAAATTGAATCCATGAGAATGAATGAAGGTGAGAACATAACCCAATACAGTACAAGGTTAAGGGAGGCTGTCAATCAAATTAAACGAGCAGGAGGAACTATTGAAGAAAAGGATGTAACAAGTAAGTTGTTGAGAACCCTTCTACCTGCTTATGCCATTCGAGTCTCTGCAATCAATGAATTGAGGTCTGTACCTAACATGCTAGTTTCTTTGGATGCTACTATTGGTAAGTTACATGCATTTGAGTTAAGTAATTTTGATAACAGTGGGTCTTTGGTAAATAAAGTAGAATTTGCATTCAGTTCTTTTCATATTGGTGAATCTGATGATTACAATGATAGAATGAGTAAGTACTCTAAAGGGAATCACAGTGGAGCAAGTGAAAGGTTTCGTAAGATCATGGAAGAAGTGCACAAACTGTATGAGGAAATCAAGAAGCAAGAAGAGTTTGAAGCATTATTAGCCAGAAGGTTACCGAGAGGAAAAGGTAAGTATAAAGGAAAGCTACCTTTAAAATGTTTCAATTGTGATAAAATAGGACATATGGCTTCTAACTGTCTTGACAAAGAATCTAGTGAAAAGAGAGAATACCAAGATAATAGGTAGAAAGACAACCAATATAGAGGACACCGAGACTTCAGAAGGAGAGATAGAAAGACATGCCTAGTAGCTGATGAGGAATCCAATGATGATAAATCTAATGAAACTGATACTGAGGAAGTTGTTTATGTGGCTATTAAAGATGAATCAGATGAAGAAAGGTATGAAGAAAAATCCCTAATATCTCACATAAATAACAATGATTCTTGGATCATAGATAGTGGATGCTCACATCACATGACAGGTGATAAACACAAGTTTGTTAAATTAGAAGACTATGATGGAGCTATATAAGATTTGGTAATGATGCACCATGTCCAGTGAAAGGTAAAGGATCTATAACACTTCTTGACAACACTAAATATGATGATGTATACTGGGTTGAAGGATTGAAATACAATTTGTTGAGTGTAGCACAACTAAACAATACAGGATACCGAATAGAATTTCAGAAAGGAATTGTCAAAGTTCATGACAAGCATGGAAAGTTAGCTGCTACTGGGACACAAACAAAAGGTAATACATTTCATCTTGACTCAACTCGAAACAAGTGTCTGTAGACACCCAAAAATGGTCAATGCTTGCGAAGTCATACTTTAACAATTGCGCATTGCCTCATTTTAGGTTTTTGCATCGCATTAATATTTCTCCTATGTCACGCACTTGGTCTTTATCATTTGCGAACATCAAGTCATTCTTCTACATTCTTCATTCATCTCGCCTTCGAATTTGGTCTTGTCGACAACATTATCCAATCATGATTTTGATCGATTTTACCCTATCGCATCAATGTGCGTATTCATTTGTCATCATTTTGGACATCGTCAATCCTAATTAGGGTTTTGTCCTTCTATCAATCTTATCAATCGTATCATCAATCCTTCAATCTTGTCATTTTAACGATCGATTTGTCATCGATCGTTGTCATGTTCGATCTTGTCATTTTGTGATCGATTTGTCATCGATCATGGTCATTTTCAATCTTGTCATCTTGCAATCTATTTTGTTATCGATCCTTGTCCCTTTGTCAATCTTGTCATTTGGCGACCGATTTGCTATCGATCATTGTCTGTCTCAATTATGTCAATTTGGATCAATTTGTCATTGTTCCTCGTCAATTGGCGCATTTATCAATCAAATCATTTTGTCGCATTGGTCATTTATCAATCCAAAATCAAATCATGATCAAGTCAATTATCTTTGATCAAGACCTAATTCATCTCTTTAGGGTTTTATGATTTATTCATTTAACCTAATTTGTCATTTCTTCCTCTAGGATTACTAAATTATTTATTAATCCTAAGTCTTCTTATTACAATTAAATCTTTATTTAATTGGCTAATTATTCCTCTTTGTGAATTGATTAATAAATGAAAAATTATTAATTAATTCACTAATTCCTAAATCCTATTTTTCTATCAATTCCTAAATCCTATTTGTCATCAATTTCAATTTCCTATTTTTCAAATTTCTAATTCCTTTTCCCTCCTAATTCATCTCCTAATTCTATGGGAGTGGCATTTCAATTTGTCATGAAATTGTCATAATTGATTAATCAATCAATTTTGACATGAAATGTGTCATAATCAATCAATCAAATTGTGCATGGAAATGCATAATTTGTCATAATTTGTCATATTGATTTGCAATTTCTATTTGAATTGCATCATGCCAATCTTGTCACTTATCCAATTCTTCTATAAATTGGATGATTTTCTTGAATCAAAGCTAATAACCCTTCGAATCCCTTGACCCCTTCAATTACTTCTTGAAATCCGAATTGCTGTCAAACTATCAAATTTTAGTTCTAGTACTCTTGAGCTTTTTGCTTTCAATTGTGAGAGCACTTGTAGGTGAGATCCACAAAACTATTGAAGAGGAAAGAACAACAATGGAGCCGCATGGAAGGAGTATTCAATCTTGAATCTGGTTTGCATAATGTTTTCTTTTGAATGCTTCATTTTCATACCTCTATTGAATGTGCATTGTGATTAGGTTCATTGCAATGAGTATTTCTTTGATTGAGCTATCATGTTTAATGTTTTGATTGATCTACTTGTCTTGTGATGAATCCTAATTTCTATGCCACAGTGTCTTTATGCTAAGATAGATGATACCTGGTTATGGCATAAAAGGTTTTGTCATGTAAATTTTGATAATCTGATCAAAATAAGCAAGAAGCATCGAGTAAGAGGTCTACCGAGCTTGGAAAAACCTGAGAATGCTATATGTCGAGGATGCCAGATGGGTAAGATGACAAGATCAAGCTTTACAAGTAAGTCCTACACTTCTAAAGGAATTTTAGATCTAGTACACACTGATGTTTGTGGTCCCATTAAAGTTCAAAGTTATTCTGGTGATAAATATTTCATATTATTTGTGGATGATTACTCAAGGATGATGTCAGTTATGTTTTTTAAAGAAAAATCAGAAGCTTTTCAAATGTTTAAATGGTACAAGGCAAGAGTTGAAAATGAAACAGGAAGACAACTGAAATGTCTTAGATCTGATAGAGGAGGAGAGTTCACTTCTGATGAATTTAACTTATTCTGCAATGATCATGGTATAAAAAGGCAAGTGTCTACACTGAGAGCACCTCAACAAAATGGGATAACCGAGAGAAGAAATGGATCAATTATAGATTGTGCAAGAAACCTAATGATAGAAAAGAGGGTACCTCAAACATTTTGGAGAGAAGCAATCAACACTGTAGTTTACACCCTGAATCGAGTTCAACTGAAGAAAGGAACTATGAAGACATTATATGAGATCTGGTATGACAAGAAACCTAATGTAAGTTATTTTAAAATCTTTGGAAGTAGATGTTATGTTCACAAAGATGACAAAAATGGAAAGTTTGATCAGAAAAGTGAAGAAGGAACATTTCTTGGTTATTCTTCTAGAAGTAAAGCATTTAAATGTTTGATCAAATCATCTAACAAAATAGTAGAAAGTGCAAATGTGAAAATTGATGAATTTGCAAAAAGAAATGATGAAGGAAATTCCAAAGAACCAGAAGATTATGAAGAATTTGTTTATGTTCAACCGAGAAGTCCTACCGAGAAAGCTGCTGAAGAAAATGTAGATAATGTCCAGTTACCGAGTGATGAAGAAGATCATACAGAACCTACCAAGCCTATATTAGCCAAATATGTCAGAAGACATCATGCATCAAGTCAGATTATAGGAGATAAGGATGATCCAGTGATGACAAGGAACAAACTGAGACATAACACATGTTTGATATCTGAATTTGAACCGAGAATAGTAAAAGAGGCATTTAACAGTGAAGATTGGGTAAATGCTATGACAGAAGAGATTGATCAAATCAAGAAGAATGACACATGGACACTGATCCCAAGACTGAAGGACAAAAATGTAATTGGTACAAAGTGGATTTTCAGAAACAAGCTAAATGATTAAGGTGAGGTCATTCGGAACAAAGCAAGACTAGTTTGCAAAGGTTATGCTCAAGAAGAAGGAATAGATTATGGTGAGACTTTTGCACTTGTGGCTAGACTTGAGGGAGTAAGAACATTGTTGGCATATGCTGCTTTCAAAAATTTCAAGGTATATCAAATGGATGTTAAATCTGTAATTTTGAATGGTATACTAGAAGAAGAAGTTTATATTGAACAACCTGAAGGATTTATTGAAGACAAGAGTAAAGATCAGGTATGCAAATTAAACAAAGCTTTATATGGTCTGAAACAAGCACCTAGAGCATGGTATGAGAGACTCCACTCTTATTTGATCAAAACTGGTTTTATAAGGACAAGTGAAAACAACATGTACATGAAGAGTTATGAGGACAATGAAATACTGATCTCAGCCATATTTGTTGATGATATTATTTTTTGTGGTAATGACTCCTTATGTAAGAATTTTGGAAATGAAATGTGCAAAGAATTTGAGATGTCATTAATCGGTGAGATAAAATAATTTATAGGTTTACATATACTACAAATGAAAGATGAGATTTTCATTACTCAATCCAAGTACATAAAGGAAATCTTGAAGAAATTTGGAATGGAGGATTCTAAACCAGTAAGTACTCCTATGATTGCTAACTATAAACTATCAAAGAATGATGAATCTGCATCTATTGATGAGACACTTTACCGATCTATGATTGGGAATTTGCAATATGTTGTGCATAGTAGACTAGATATAGCACATGCAGTAGGTATTGTTGCAAGATTCTCTGCAGATCCCAAGGAAACCCATATGACAACAATCAAGAGAATTTTCAGTTACTTGAGAGGCACTGAAGATTATGGCTTAGTATATGAAAAGAGAAATGATTTTGATTTAAAAGTTTATACTGATGCTGATTGGGCAGGCAACATAGATGACAGGAAAAGCACAAGTGGTGGAGCTTTCTTTTTAGGAGAAAGACTAGTGAGTTGGCTTAGTAAGAAACAAGGATGTATCTCACAGTCAACAACAGAAGCTGAATATGTTGCTGCAACATTGAATTGTACCAATATAGCATGGATCAAGCAACTGTTGGAAGGTATAAATGAGAAAGTTACCAAGCCAGTAACTATATTCTGTGATAATACTAGTGCCATTAACATTTCAAAGAATCTGGTAATGCACTCTAAGACAAAGCATATCTCTATAAAGTATCATTATCTCAGAGAAGAAGTTCAAGAGAAGAAAGTTGTGCTGGAATATATCAGTTCAAAGGAGTAAATAGCAGACATCTTCACAAATCCACTACCAAGGGACACTTTTGAGTATCTCAGAAGCAAGTTAGGGTCCTACCCCTATCTTCTACTCACTGACAGAGCTCGGTGAAAGCATCAATTTGATGAATCTACAAAATATTATGTGTGGATTGATGCTGATTTATGCACTTTAGAAGGTTTTCTAAAGGTGTGTAGGAAATAGTGAATAGAGATAAGTTGCTCTGACCGAGACTGAGATGATACACAGCAAGGCAAATCACTTCACAGAGGAAGAAATCATGATTTAGTTCTTTTACTTTTTGGCATTGTTGTCAAAGGGGGAGAAGACTAAATGGTAAAATCCTAAATGAAGAAGATAACAGAGGACTAATGATAGGGGGGAAGACTACAAAGGGGAGCAGACTAAATGCAAGACAACAGCTCAGAAGCCTAATGAAAAAGGGAGAAGACTTCAGGAGATTTTAATAGCTCAAGGATAACAAGAGAAGTCTAATAGCAATCTGAATCCGAATCAATTTGAATATCTTGTTGGTATTACCATTTAAAAGTTGGTTTTTCCATCAATGCCAAAGGGGGAGATTGTTGGCATTTCAGTAGAAAGAGAGATTGTTGGCATTTCAATAGAAGGAGATTGTTGATATTCATTAAGGATATTGAGAAGTTTGTTGAAGATTATTGATATAATTGAAAAAGGATAATAACTATCTTTATAACATTATTTTGTCATTGATGTCAAGAAATTGATTTTCTGATTCAGTTTGATGTTGCCATATCTTGAGAAGATTGATTTGAAGAAAATTAAGATGTCGATAAAAGACACAGAAAGAATGTGATAAGAAAGGGGAGAAATAAGTTATTCAATGGGCAGCTATTACCAAGATAGATAATGATGAGATCATGATGTTTAGATTGTTTTGATATCCTACATATGTTGTTGATTGTAAGGTTAATACTATACTATGTCACCGAGTAAAGAACCTAGTTGGTAAACCTTAAGGAACCTAGTCGGTAAACCCTAAGGTTATCGATATCGATTAATGAAGGCGGAATGCCTACAGAGTAAAGTTTAGTATTTACTGAGTTGCAACCGAGTTATGATAGATCGCATTGGATGGATAAAAGCATTATTTAATGAAGGATGTTGATGAGCTAGAGATGTATAAATGATTGGTATGCCATGCATGAAGTTTGTTAAGGATCTATGGAAATGGAAGATCGGTAGGAAGATCTACAACTTAGATGGAACCACAATAACCTTGTGCAAGTTCCAAGAAAGGAATGCAAGTCCCAAGGTGAGGTAAAACATTTTCAGATTGAAGGATGCATTGAACCTAGTCAAGATTGAAGATTTGATGGCTAAGATTGATCATGGGAAATGTGATCAAGGAGATTCAGCGGTTAGCAAATTGTTTATAAATAAGAAATTGTTGATGAACAATGAATGCGGGAAAGTGTAAGCACAAGGATGCTACATAGTGATTACTGAGCACAGAAGCTTGAAGACTTGTTTGAATAACAGAGTAGGGAGCCCCGCAGAGGGACAAGATAAGTCCTATGACAAGATTGTTTTGAGCAAATAAGAATCTGCTTTAGCATTTTAGATGTGAAGTTGCAGATATATTTTTATTACTGTTATTTTGTAAGTGATAGAAAATCTCTTAACCGAGTGGACTTAACAATCTTATTTGTAAACCCTCTGGCAAGGTAACATTCTAAATGAGTGTTTGAAATCCTTTAACAAGGTCACTTCTAACAAAGTGAAGATCCTAACAGATCTGAGGGAAATCCCTTAACCGGGTCACATCTAGCAATGTGTTTGTAATCTTTAACAGGATTTTCTTTTAACTGAGCATACTCTAGAAGAGTATATTTCTTAGTGGGTCCAAAATCCCACAGTGGTTTTTCCCTATTTGGGTTTCCACATTAAATCTGGTGTTATATGTGTTATGATGATTATGCATTTATGATTTTGCATGTTTAGTAGTTTTTGGTTATATTGCTGAAGTATAAGTTACCGAGGTTGAATCTATTGATTTTATGGAAGATTAAGGTTGTATGATTCACCCCCCTCTCATCTTGTTAGCTATTGGCATCAGAACTTTACATCTTCATCTAAGATGAGACCTTTTAATGATACTAGTAGAGAAGGTATCTCTACTTCTATTGGCAGTATTTTTTCTGATCCATATACAAGAGAGAAATGTGTGGCACCTATTTGTGTGCGAATACTGGTACGGTAGGCCCATAGAGAAGGGTTCAATTGAATATGCCAATCTCTTCCAACATCATTTACTATCTTTTTGAGGATTTTTAGAATTGTTTTATTTGATGCTTCTGCTTGCCCATTCCCTTTTGGATAGTAGGGTGTGGAGAATTTCTGTTGGATCTTGAATTTCTCACATAGTTCTTATACATCCTGATTCTTGAACAGTCACCCATTATCAGTGATAATGGTCATGGGTATTCCATAGTGACAAATGATGTAGTTGAAGATAAATGCAACAATTTGTTTTCCTATGATATTTGTGAGAGGTACTACCTCAATCCATTTTGTGAAATATTTTGTAGCTACAAGGATGAATTTGTGACCATTAGATGAAGAAGGATTTATCTTTCCTACTAGATCAAGGCCCCATTGGTAGAAAGGCCAAGATGTTTCCAAAGCATGAAGTTCTTGTGCTAGTGCATGAATCAAATTCCCATGGATCTGACATTGTTTGCATGTTCTAGCTATCTGAAAAGAATCTCATTCCATAGTTGGCCAATAATAGCCCAGCCGTATGAGTTTTTTCGAAAGGATAAGACCACTTGAATGTGCCAGAAATGTCATTATGAACTTCATGTAAGGCCTTCTAAAATTCTTCTTGTTAGAGACTTCTTAAAAGAGTACCATTTAGACCTCATTTAAATAGTGTATCCATGACAAGAGTAAAATGGGATGATTGATGAATAAATTTTCTCTTTTGATTTTTCGATAAGTCGGGAGGGTGGATATTATCTTTTAGGTATGTGTAAATTTGGCCATAGCGGGATTTATCATGTCCAACAAGGTGATATAGAGTTTGGGAATCATGACAATTATTAGTAGGGTAAAACAACTCTTCCACTAGGAATTCATAACACTGTTGATTTTCCTGTGTCTAAAGGAGAGAAGCAAGTGTAACCATGGTGTCTACTGCTTTGTTGTTATTCCTTAGAATCTACTGAAAATTTATTTCTATAAAGTATTTCTTGATATCATTAACCATATTTTTATAAGGCATCAACTTTTCATCCTTTGTTTGATAATCGTCATTAATTTGATTGATGACGAGCTGAGAGTCTCCAAAGACTTGAAGTTGTGTAATCTTCCATTCTATAGCCATTTTGATGCCTGTAACCAAAGCTTCATATTCTGTTGTGTTGTTGGTGCATGGAAAGCTTAGTCTGTATGCTTTTGGAATTGTATGACCTTGTGGTGTGATGAATAGAATACCTTCTCTTGATCTATGTTGTGTATATAAACCATCAAAGTATAATTGCCATGTTTTGTTGTGACTGTTAGGATATCAACATCAGGAAACTCAATCTGCAAAGGATGATTATCTCGAAGTGGCACCTCAGCTTCTTGTTCTACAATGACTTGTCCCTTGATATCTTTTCTATCTACATATTCAATATCAAACTCACTCTGGATCATGATCCATTTTGTTAGTCATCCTGTTAATGTTACCTTGCTGAGTAAATACTTCAGAGGATCAATTTTAGCTATTAACTTGATGGAGTGAGATAGTAGATTGTGTCTTAATTTTTGAGAAGCAAAAACTACCGCCAAGCATGCTTTTTTCTGTTGGTGAATAGTTGAGCTCATATCCCACTAGTGTTTTATTGATGTAGTAGATGACTCATTCTTTTTCTTCATTATCCTGTTGTGCAAGCAGAACCCCTAATGATGCTTCAGTGGTCGATACATAGAGTAACAACAACTTTCCTAGAATTGGTGACATTAGAACAGGTGGTTGCATGAGATAGGCCTTGATCTTGTTGAATGCATCCTCACATTGATGGTCCCACTTGAAATGAACATTTTTATGCAATAGATGAGTAAATGGTTGACATTTATCTGCCAGTGGAGCAACAAATCTTCTGATTGATTGTAGTCTTCCTTGAAGTGATCTGAGTTGACTGATATTTTTAGGAGATGCCATCTCCATGATTGCTTTTACCTTAGCTGGATCTACTTTGATACCTCTAGCTGAAACAATGTATCCCAAAAGCTTTCTTGAAGTGACACCAAAGGCACATTTGTTAGGATTGAGTCATAGCTTATATTGTTCTAACCGGTCAAATATCTTTTCCAGTATCTCTATATGGTCTTCTTTGTTATATGATTTGGCCAAGATGTCATCCACATAGCCTTCCATGAATGTATGCATCATGTCATGAAATATCATTGTCATAGCTCTCTTATATGTAGCACCTGCATTCTTTAGTCCAAAAAGCATGACGTTCCAGCAAATAGTACCCCACGGACATGTGAAAGTTGTCTTTTCTTGATCTTCATTTGCTATTTTAATCTGATTGTATCCAGAGAAACCATCCATTAAAGAAAATGTGGAGTGTCCAATAGTTAAATCTTCAATGATGTCAATGTTAGGCAAAGGAAAGTCATCCTTTGGACATGCGTTATTAAGATCTCTGAAGTCTGTGCATATTCTGATGCTTTTATCTAGTTTTGAAATAGGAACAGTGTTGGATACCCATTGAGGATAAGCTATAGGTCTGATGAATCTAACATCCAATAATTTCTTTAGTTATGCTTTGACTAGGAGAGCGATATGCAGATGCATTTTCCTTAGCTTTTGTTTGATTGGTTTATCTCCTGGATTGACATTTAAGTGATGCATAATAAGTTCTGGATCTGACCCTAACATGTTTGCATATGACCAGCAAAATTGATTTGCCTTCGTTTGAAGAATTCCATATATTGTTGCATTTCTTCTTCTGACAGAGAAGTTGTTGGATGTAGGATCTTTGGTTTCTCTATTGTCCCAATGTTAACTGCCTTTGTTGGTTTGATCAAAATGGATGACCTTTCTTGATAGTGTGCAGGTAAAGTGTCAAATCTCCCATCTTCTGGTGCCTCGAGGAGGTTTTCACCATTAGATGTGTCCTTTCTTTTTACTTTTTCCTGATCTAATGTTGCTAAGAAATGGTTTTTAGCATTAGACCTGATATTGTTTTCTTTATTTTCCTTTTTGTGACTAGGATATTTGGCACCCACTTTACTGGAAGATGCGTTGCTAAAATTCCCGATGAGAGTTGTTGCAGGTTCAATTGCATTAAGATATACAAATATGGCATGGTCATTTGTAAAGGTATCAATGGCAGTATGTCCTTCATTTTCCCAATCAATAAGTTAAGGGTGGATTAGAGGTAGGGGTCCTTAGGTTGAGATGTTTTGAGGGTATCAAGGGTCATGATAGATGTATCAAGGTTTTCAATATGTATGTTGATGTCTAGAACGGTACTCTCATCAGAATGACCTTGCACAAGAAGTTCTTGATCATCCTCAATTAATTCCAAGTCAGCTGAATGTGATTCTAATTCAAGTGAACTAGTTCCTAACCTTTGCCCTGCATACATGTGAACTACATCGACTCCTACATCTTCTTCAAATCAATTTTCTTCAGCTGATTCTTCAGAGTGATAAGAATCCCATTCCCATTCATTAGAATCTTTATCACTTGTAACCTGCAATCTATAGATTTGTTCATATAGTGTTTGATTTGTTTCTTCAACTTTTATTATTATATCTTTTCTTCTTTCATATTCAACCTCTTCAGGACTGTGATTGAGTTCTGTCAACCGCTATGAGCTCTCTTTGATTAGTACCAGGTTCGTGTTTGTTTTGATTAATATTTAAGGCTACTTGGGAGGTACTTTTAGTTTGTTTTTCCTGTTGATTTGAAGCTTGCTTCTTTTCCCATTTCATGCTTGCTTGTGTTTGTTGCTTAGCTGATTTTTCTTCTTTTCCAATTGCTAGTTGTTCTTGTTTGTTTTCATATTCCTTTTGTTGTTGGGTAAAAGATATGTCTTCTGGTAGAGTGACTTTTCCATACCCTAAGCCTATTTTGTCAGTATCCTGCTGAGTATGAGGTTGAATAGGTTTTGAGATACCTTCTTTTCTTTTTCCTATAGGACTTGTTCCAGTGTATCCCATTTTTTTGAGAATGTTAAATCCTTTTCCATACTAATCTATAGGTATGCGGACATTGTTAATCTTTTATAGAAATTATTCATCCTTGTATAGCCACTGTAGTATATATTTGTCTTCTATTTCCTTTGATAAGGTCCCAACACTAACAAATGCTCCATCAAATATTAGAATATGTTTCACCATTGGTTGTTGTTTAGAGTTTGATGGTTTTACAAAGGATTTAGGAGAAAGTGGTATTTGTGATATTGAATATTCTCCATTCCCTCGATCTCTTAGCTGCATTTGTTTTTCCATACTTGATAAAATAGAGGCAAATGATTGTTCCTTGGATTGTGTGTTTGAAGATGATGCCTCCCTATTATGAGGAACAATAACTTCTTGAGCTGGTTTAAGATTACTACAATACTGAAATGGATTTGAATCTACTAAGATTGTGATTTCTTGCCCATCATAAGGAAACTTTAAGAACTAATGATATGTTGATGGAACAACTTGTATGTCATGTATCCAGGGTCTTCCCAAGAGTATGTTACATGATAAGTCCAAGTCTATAACTTGGCATGTTGTGTCTTTCTGCAAAGGTCCCACTCTGATGGGTAACATCACAATTCCTTTAGAGGAACATTCTTCTTTATCATAGGCTTTAATGGTGATCTTATTCTAGGGATCAACCACATCTTCTGAATAACCTAGAGCATAGACAAGACTCAAAGAGAAAATGTTTAAGCCATCTCCTCCATCTATTAGGATGAATTTAACTCGCATCTTATGAATGATGACTTTGATATGAAAGGGAGCATTATGGGGATGTTGCAAGGACATGTCATCTTCTTCAGTGAATGATAAGAAGTGAGGAGTCATGAGGTGTCCCACCATGGTTTGGAATTGATCTATATCAAGATCTTTAGATACTGTTCTATCTACTAATACTCTTTCAAGAATTTATTTGTGTGCAGGTGAAAGCTTTAAAAGTTATAAGATGGATATTTGTGCAGGCATTTTTTGTAATTGATCAACTAGATTGTATTGTTTTGTAGTGGATGACATGTTTTTTGTAGGACCCGGAAAAAAAACTTTAGCTTTGCTTCTTGTGATAGCATGATCAGGTTCTTGATTTTTCTTTTCTTTAACTACAATCACATTTACCACATTATCATATGTGTGAGTGTAGTTTACCTTCGCTTTACCCTTACCATTATTTGTTGTTGATGATTCAACTTTCTCATAGTTTGGAAGTGGAGTTTTAAAAGCTGTATGAGATTCGTTTGTTGTATGTCCATCCACTGTTATTACTCCATTATCAATCAAATCTTGGATGACATGTTTCAACCGCTGATAATTATCTGTGTGATGTCCCTTGTTTCGATGAAAATTGCAATAATGGTTATCATTCCACCAAGGTGGTTTTACTTGAGGTTCGTAGTTCCTTTCTTCTGACAAAGTAATCAATTTGTTTGCGATAATTGTCTTTAGTGAGGATCCAAGGGGTTCACCAATGTTTTTAAATTATCTTCGAAAGAAATTTTTGATAGGTTCTTTTTGGTGATAGTTGTTTTGCTGAGCCACTGCTGAGTGGTGGATAAATTAAAAACAGGTTGCTTTGGTTTCACATTGTTGTTATCCACTATTCCATCATTGACGACATTATGATTTCTATTCCAAAACTATGGCTTATCATTGTGGTTGTTGTTGTTGTTGTTAGGAGAATGGACTCCTTCTTTGTATATTTTCAACTCACCTTTCTTTATCATGGCTTCCTCCATTCTGATTCCATTATCAATCATCTTTCTGAAACTTTGATTTCCTTGCATTTTTAGATAATAACTCATTTGATCATTTAGGTTGTCGATGAATATGTCCATTTTTTCATACTCTGGCACTGTACGAGGATATCATGAATCTAACCATCTCCATCGCTGTAAAAATGTCATGAAAGGTTCTCCACTCTTTTATTTGGCATTACATAGGTCTAGCATTGTTACTTCATGTTGTATGTTGTAAGAGTATTATGAAACAAATGTCCACCAATTCTAAGAATGATCTGATTCCAGGTGGAAGTTTGGAGAACCATTCCATAGCTAGTCCAGTTAACCTTTTCGGAAATAATCTCATCAAGTAGGTATCCTCATGTGCAAACTCCATACTCATTGTGAAAAACTCTTGTATATGATCTTGAGGGTCAGTGCTTCCATCATATTTTTCGTATCTAGGAGTTTCACAACCTATAGGAAATGGTATCATGTCTAGATTTATGTCGAATGGATAAGGACAAATTTCTTGAAGTGAGTATCTTCTAACATTTCCTCTTTGCATATCTTGAATTTGTGTTTGCAGTGTTTATATTTGTTGTGTGAGAGTTGTGATAGGATTATCAACATGATTTGTTCTTGCATAACCATGATTTTGTATTCTAGGAGGATCTGGATCTCTTCTCATATCATCTCTAGTCCTTCTTGTATCTTCTTTGGATTGAAAGTTATTTAGAATTTCTACGTCATCTCTTTTGGGAATGTAAGTTTCTTCATTGGTTCTGGTATTACTAGGAATTGACGTGTCATTCATTTTGAGACCAAAGATATCCTCATTTTGTTCATTATTAGGGGGAGGGTCACTTTTCTTTTGTGTCAATTTGGTCACATCAAAATCTTGGGGAAGTGTAGCACCAGATTTTGCTAACATTAGGAAATATTTTTCTTTTTCTCCCTCCAATAATTTTTGCATAAATTTATCGAATTGAGGATCTTTTTTGATGTCTCTGATATTTTGTTCTATTATTTCTCCTTCAACTTGTATTTTATCTTCATGTTCCTTGGTTCTATGCTCTTTAGTTATTTCCAATGTTTTGATTTCCGTTTCTGTGATCTTTCGTCTTTGAGCTCTAGTTAGAACAGGCATACATGTGTGTTAGATATTGTGCTAGGATTCGATTATCCAAAAGTTGTTCTGATAAGTGATCAAATGTCAATGTAAATGTGGTAGAGTGATATGACATGAAAAGATGATTCAAGTGTTTAAAAGTTTGCAAGTTTTTTGATCTTCGGTTTAGGAGTGCAATGATGATGATTTGATAAAAACCAAGTCTAGTAGGAACAATATATCCTATGATGTGGGACAATATTATTCTAACCAAGCATTGTAGTTTCATGATAGAGGATGATAGATCCTGATGAGAAACTATGTTTAAGTGATTAGTTTATCAAAGAGGGTGATAATGCACTTTGAGATGTTTAGATCTTGAAGTTGTTGAATGTGAATACTTGAAAATCTTGAGGTGTTTAGCTTTGGATTCTGATTTGACAAATGATAACTTGACCAAGCGAACAAAAGAGACAATCCAAGCACAAAATGACAAAGAACAAGTGTTTATGATTACTGTAAATTGACTGAACAAATATGATAGACCTAAAAAAGATGCACAAGAAGACAACTATGGACTAATAGAGACATAAATTTGTACGACAGTTTAAGCAGCCTCAGAAGACACTTCATTTAGACCCATACGACAAATTAGAAATCTCATATAAAAAAGCACAAGCTCATATGACAATTCCCATTGAGAAAAATGATAAACCAGGGGCCTCATACGACAAAACTTACTGATCAAAACAATAAACCAGAGAATTCATACGACATAACTTACTGAGAAAAATGATAAACCAGAGGACTCGTATGACAAAACTTACTAAACCATATGACAAACAAGAAGGCTCGTACGACAAAATACAAACTCATATGACTCAAGATAGAACAGAGGTAAAAAATGTTGTTTGGATAAATTTTTGATCATTGAAGTTTGATGTTTTGCTTATGTTTTCCAATTTTAAATATCTGATTTTCTTGTTTCAGGGATGAATACATAGCAAACACATGATATGATAAGTGACCTTAAGAATAATATACTACCTATGGAAGTTGGCTTAGAGAGAAAACCTTTGCTTGCAAGCTTAGGTACACACCCAATAAGTAATCAAAATACGACCGCTGAGTCTCATGCAATAGATTCTCAATGCTGTATTATTCGACTCCAAATGCTAATGGGGGGCACAATGTGGCAAGTGTCTTGGGAGAGTTACTATCTCTCTTGCACAAATATTATCACCCTTTTGGAGGTGAATCAGGTAGCTTATAACTTAACCGGAACTAGTAAGGGATCTGTTCAGCATGTCGGGGTATAATACTCAATTAAGAGGTCTCCCAGCCTTGAAAACCAAGGTTTGATATACCCGAAGGTACAAAGGAGAGCTATTCCTGAGCATTGCCGTTGACTTGATTTTCATCAAATCACATTTATTTTGTAGTAGGTTGGATTACTTGGTGTTAGCTGTTGCCACTTAGGTCATTCCCCTCTCATTGACCTTAATGGCTAAGAGTTATTATCTCCTCGGGAGGGCAAGCCCGCTAAAGAAATGCACTAATGAAAGCAAAGGATGAGTCTAGCTTTCTGATCACCTAAGAAAGGTGAGAGCATACTCGCCTATCATCAAAACACATAAAACATGATTGTTCATTTCCATTAGCAAAATCAAGTGTGCCTAGAAAATTTAAAGAAGATGTAAAGTTTGGTTGAGTCCTCCTAGGCAACCTGCAAAATAGATGCATTAGTAGTCATGATGTGTTTTGTTGAAACGAAGATCTGACAAGCGTAATCTTTGACAATCATCCTGCAAAAACCAGTTAGGCTGTCGAAAAACTCACAAATAGACCAGGGCTAGCATTAGTAATAACCAAATTGAAGCATGAAATCTTTAAAATGCAAACTGCTTTAAAAACACAGAAACATAATTTCATATGACACAATTTACCTGACTATACGAGTACCCTTCCAGGATTGTACGAGTGCAGAAAAGAGATTGTGTGATACTTTAGTCTCCTTAAAAGCTCGTATGAGTGAAGATGAATTATCGTATCACTGCATAAAGGAGCTCGTACGAAATTCTAATTCCAACCCGGCCAAAAATGAAGATTTGATGATGCTTGAGAGGCCAAAAATGAGATTTCTGGCCCCATGGTGGGCGCCAAAATATCATGCTCTATGAAGTGTGATACCTATAGCTACAACACAAAACACTCAATAGATCCTTACAAGAATGGTTAGAAAAGAACAAGCAAACAAAGATGAACCATGAAAAAGAAACCTATCACCTCCTAAGAGATGCGAGTATGGATTTGCTCTTAGATCTGGATAACCAATCCCAGTGACTTGACTACACCTAGACAGAGGATTTGAAATGATAATGATGTGCAAAGATGAGATTGATTATGATAGATTGATCCAAGAGATTATTTGAGCTAATGATATGCATGATTAAGCTACATGATTCAACAATTATGCTAGAAAATGATCAAATTAAACTAGATTTAAGATGCAATTTACTATAATAACAATGCTCAAATGATATGCTAGAATGGATATGCCTATAGTAACAATGCATAAGATGAAAATGAGATGGGATCCTTATTTCTCCAAAATGGGGGATATTTATAGGATTTCCAAGGCCAGGGGTGAGGTGGTAGGACTCAACAGTCAAGATTGAGTCCGAAGATATCAAGGGTGAAATTGGAGGAGGTTGGAGAAGAGGTTGGAGGAAGAGACACTTGTCATCTTTGTGGTGACAAGTGTCAAGGAGATTTTCTCATAAAAGGGAAAGTGTCCAAGAGAGGAGACATGTGGCCAAAGTGCCATGTGTCTCAAGAAGAAAATATCCACACCATAGGAGGTTAGGGTAAGAAGGTTAGAATGTGTAAGATAGGATAGGGTTAGTTAAACCCAAGGTTAGGTGGAATGGGTTAGGTTAGAGGGATGGTTAGGTTAGGTGGTTAGAAGTTAGGAGGCATGTGGGTAATTTGAATTTAAAAATTCAAATAATAGGAAAAGACTAATTAATTCTTAACAACTCATAAATTGATTTGTTTTAATTAATTAGAGGATTAGAAGAATTGAATTTAAATGGGGAGGGATTAATTAATTTGAATTAATAAATCAAAGGGACAATTGAAATGACCCTATTAAATAAATCCTTAGATTTATTAATAAGTAGATGAAAGGGAGGATTTAATCAAATTGCTAATGAATTTAATGAAATTAGGGAGGGGGATTAATTAAATAATTGCTTATTTAATTAATTATCTTCAGACCATTTTTAGGTATATACAGATACATTACAATACTTCTCATGGAAACCTTATCTTACTTGCCCCGGTTGGGCTGATGATGTCCATCATCTTCTTTTTTGTCGACAACATAGATATCTTATTGGGAGAGATGTTGGTGGGCATAGGGTTATTGATATGCATCTTCCTAATCATGTACTATGACAGTTTGGGGAGATATAAGGTATTCTAGATGTGACAACTTATTTTGCTCATACTACTCATGAGGTCGGTGATTGGGGTGCATGTGTGCAGCCTTATGTTGCCATTGCAGAGTTTGATGCTCTTGCTCCCATTTAGTGGGGTTGGCGAGTTGGTTTCATAGATCTAAGGACTACAACACAGTATAGTGTATGGTGGATACAACATAGGTCCATACCTTTGACAGATCTGATAGTTCTGATTGCTGCTTAGCAGATTAGACACGACAGTGGTCCCAGAGGGAGAGGCAGAGATGGTGGAGGATGGGTTAGGGGAGGGAAAAATAGAGGGTGGAGAGATGGAGGAGGGAGAGATGGTGGACAAGGAGGATGGGATAGGGGTTAGATTGATCTGATAGCAATAATTGTAGTGGAGGTGGAGGGTGGAGGAGAGGATGTGGATATTGGTGGAGGTACTACATCTATGAGTAGTTCTGGTCAGAGTGGGAGTGAGAGCGATGAGTCAGTATTAGGCTCATCGAGTGGGAATGGAGATGAGGAGGGGGATGGTGGATATGATGTTGATATGCCCCAGGCTATGGAGAGAGGATATGCAGAGGGAGATGATGATGAGGAGGGAATGAGGGCTTAGGTTAGGAGTTTGAAGGACTTGGTTGCTACTTTGTGGGAGCGGCGGATGGAGGATAGAGATTAGTATTGGTGGGTGATGGAGGAGCTTACCATAGAGAGAGATCAGATAGCTGCTAAGAGGGAGAAGATAGCCACTAAGAGAGATCAGCTATAGAGGGAGAGATATGATGTAGTGAGGTGGATGCGGTTGGTCCAGATTGCTTATGACCAGCATTTTTCTCTAGATACTGATGCATGCAAGCAGTTAGACATACTTTATTATGCTGCACAGGAGGCTTTGTATTATAGACAACTCTATGATGGTGTTGTTCTTGAGGCACAAAGAGCTCCTAGTTTCAATGAGTATAGAGGTCGTTCAGGTTCTATTAGGTCTACTTCTTGATGGGCCACTAGTGGTGGTGTTATGGGTCCACCTCGGACATCATCGGGACATCCTAGGGTAGGATTTGGTAGGCAGGATCCTCCTAGAGATAGAGACAACATTGATTGAGATGTTATGTTATTGATCATGTAGCATAGATACTATGTATTCTGACATATTTTGATGAGATATATGATATGCATTTTTGGTGATGACTTATTTGGCGATATATGTTATGTCTAATGTTTTGGTTTTGTATTTTATGCTTGATAATGCATCTAATGCTAATGTGATATAATGCAGTGATGTGATGTGCCTTTATTTTGTGATGGATGAATCTTTATGTGATGATTAATGGCATGCTTGTGATAATGCAATGGACTAATGCAACATAATGCAAAGTGAAATTTTTTGTTGTTGTGTCAAAATAGGTGAAATTGGAAGAATTGTTAGTTGTTAGATGGAGAATAGATTAGAAGAAATGACGTGAGATGATAAATCAATTGAACCAACCTTTATTTATTCCAGAAGTAGATATGATGGAAACAATCTGATTGATAATATTTTGATGAAAAAGTCTTCATTGTTTTATTTGTAGTACAATACATTATCATCATTGAGCCTTATTATGTAACAATGAAGCTTATTACACCAGGGTATGAGGAACCAATATGTATAGATATCTCATTGCAAGAAACAAACAAGTAGCAAACAAGGATTGAACCCTTCATTCTAGGAATCGCACTATGGGTCGAGGTATGTGTGGAATTCACAAGCTAAATGCTCCTATCACAGACACCCACTAGAGAAATTTCCCCAGAACTTCATTGGTTCAAACCACAAACAACAAACAAAGAACAAGGATCATGCCCATCACGACTCCTCTAGTCACTTTTTTTGACATCCTTGAGTAGCTAAAAGCAATGATCTTCGCCAATTTGATAAAAGAGTCAACCAAAATAGACAAAACTCAGCAATTGGATTGACTATGTCTTTGCTTTGATATATTTGATATGATTTTGATAATGTCTAGTTTCAGAAGTTTTGGACACTATTTAAGATTGACTTGTCTAGTTTCAAGTGTACCGGATCTATTTAAGACAAGATGGTGATCATGTTGATAGTTTGATAGTGATTCGATAGATTAGACAGTTGATCAGCTTGATTGCAGATGTTTTGACAAGATAGTTGTATTCCCTGTTTAACTTCATGCGAAGTGTTTATTGGATATTTGCTAGGGTGTTTGATTTTTGCGAGACAATTTATTGTTAGTTTTTAAATTGATATTTGAATGTTTTTGGATTTTGTGGAACTATATTTGATTGTTTTTGGATTGATTTTTTCATGACTTTATCTGAATGTTTTGATTTTTTTCAGGACTTTGTTTGAATGTTTAAGATTTTTTTAGTACTTTATCTGAATGTTTTGGATTTTTTCAGGACTTTATCTGAATGTTTAAGATTTTTTAATTTTTTTGGACTTTATCTTAATGTTTTGACTTTTTAAGGACTTTATCTGAATGTTTAAATTTTTTTTAGTACTTTATCTCAATGTTTAAGATTTTTTCAGGACTTTATTTTAATGTTTAAGTTTTTTTCAGTTATGCCCCCAAGTATGCAAACCTGTGATGACATGATGATCTGCAGGATGTGGTGGAGACAATGAATTTTTCAAATGCAAATTATGCTAATGCAGCATGTGATATGAAGAAGCAATTCCTAAACAAGGATGAATGCATGTGCCCCTCATTCTGAAATGCACTGATTGAATTGAAGGTGTGAAACGTTTCAGAGATAGGAGTTCAATCCATTCTCAAAAGGATTTAGATCATCCAATCTAACACACTGTGCAACCAAGATTTATGAATAGAGGCATGGAAAACTTATCTATCAATTATTGAAACTTTGATCTTCTTTTACCAATGTGTGTGCATTTGAATTCATTCTAACTTATAGCCATCAAAGACCCTTAGAATCCTATGTGGCTAGCTACGTAATTTATTCTAACTTTAAAAGCATCCTAGATAGAGCCTCGTTGCCAGCAAGCTTTTAGGGCTCCGATGAGGTTATGCACTGTAATCTCTCAAATATTTCTCCATTGCTAGCAGGTGTCCATAGCTCTGATGCAGTTATTTGTATGTTCCCATAGTCAAGCCTTTTATTATCGCACTTGTATGCGTGATATTTTAGTAATATATTATTTTTTTATTTTGCCTTGAGATGGAAATTGGCATAGCATTTTTCTTTTCTTTTTCTTCATTTTCTTGCCTTGACTTGTAAGTAATGAAACCTACATGGGTATGATAATTACAATGGTGCTAAAGTAGATTTTTGGATTTTTCACTAGCCACATGACCAACTAGGTATTTGTAATGACTTGGAGAATTCATTAATGTGTGAGTTATAGAAAATGATAGATTTTAGGTAACAAGGTTCAATAGTGAAACCTCTACTCAACCATAGATAAAGCTCAATGACAAGGCGATGTTTGAAACTAAATGACTAAAGGCCTCCTAAAGACTTCATGATCAAGTATCTAGGAAATGAGTCCACCTTCTTTCCTTTCATTGAAGATAGGTGAACAACTCAAACAATTATCTTGTGTTATTAATGAAACTAAATGAGAAAGCAATAATGGTATGCAGCTATAGGTTGTGCAAACAACTATGATGTATTCTTAAATGAAGATATGCAATGCAATAAAGAAATATGCAAATGTAGTATTGAAAATTGAAGTGAACCCACCCTTAGATGTAATATATTTTTAGGTGCATGTTGTTAATGGGATCAGGGAGTGGATCTACCTCCATCGTTTGCAAATGATAAGCGTCGTTTCCAACTACTTTGGTTATAACAAAAGGACCTAATTGGTTAGGCTCAAACTTTCCTGGTTTTTTTGCATTCAATGAGATTCCTTTGATTTTCTTTAAGAATGATGTCGACTACCTCGAAGCAACATGGGTTCACTCTTTTATTGTAGCTTCTTCTCATTCTATTTTGATATCCTTGTATATGATTTAGAGCGTTTTACCATTTTTCATCTAGGAATTCTAGTTCTTGTAAGCGTGCTACTCTGTAGTCTTCTTCTAAGATAATGTTTTTTAGAGAGACTCTTAGTGATGGCAATTCTACCTTGATAGGTAAAATGGCCTCTGAACCATAAACTAAAGAGTAAGGTGTGGTACCAGTGGCTGTGCAAACACTAGTTAGATAGGCCCAGAGAGCTAGATTCGGCTAGAGATGCCAATCTCATCCAGGATCATTAACAACTTTCTTTAAAAAAATTCAAAATAGTCTTGTTTGTTGCCTCAGCTTGACCATTTCTTTTGGGATAGTAGGGTGTCGCAAAATGTTGTTGGCTATGAAATTGGTTGCAAAGTTCACTTACTTCTTCATTTTTGAAGGGTCATCTGTTGTTAGTTATAATGCACATGGGAACTCCATATCTACAAATGATATAATTCAAAAAGAATTTAGCTATTTTCTTCCCTATTGTGAAGGTCATTAGGATTGCCTCAAACCATATTGTGAAGTACTCAGTAGCTGTGAGAATAAACTTATGTTCATTGGAGGAGGCAGGGTTTATTTTCCCTACAAGATCTAATCCCCATTATGAAAATGGCCATGGTGATGTTATTGGCTGAAGATCTTAAGCAGGTGCATGAATCAGGTTTCCATGCATTTGGCATTGCTTGCATCTTTAGACATACTTGTAAGCTTCCTTTTCCATTGTAGGCCAATAATAACCTATTCGTAACAGTGTTTTTTCTAGGGCTGGTCTAGAATAATGTGCCCCACATATTCCATCATGAACTTCTTTCAAGGTAATTTGCACCTCCTCAACATTGAGGCATCTGAGTAAGGTGCCATCTACACTTTTTATCTACACAGTGTCAACAATGATTGAATGTCTTGATAATTGTCAGATGAGTGCCTTCCTTTGATTCCATGAAAGATTAGAAGGTATATATTGATCATGCAGGTATGCATATATATCTCTATACCATGGGGACTCAGGTCCTGTTATCATACATATATATTCAGTGGTTGGTATTTCATGAGATGACACAATGAGTTGTTCCACTTAAAATGCAAAGTGAGTTCTATCATGTGGCAAATCCAAGAGAGAGCATATTGTTGCCATTGCATCGACTGCCTTGTTCTATGCTCTTGGTATTTGTTCAAATGTTACATTGGTGAAGTGTTGTTTGTATTATTCAACCAATTGTTTGTAGGGTGTTATCTTATCATCTTTTGTATTGTAATCATCATTGATTTGATTAATAATAAGTTGTGAGTCTTCGAAGACTTGAAATTCCATGATTTTCCACTGTAGTGCAGTACAAAGTCCTACCACTAGGGCTTCATATTCAATGATGTTATTGGTGCAAGGGAAGCTGATCCTGAAGGATTTGGGAATTGAATCTCCTTGAGGAGTTATGATTAGAATTCCTTCTCTTGCTCCATGATTTGTGTTAGACCCATCAAAGAATAGTTTCCAGTTTGTTTGTGTTGAGAGTGTAAATACTAATTCATCTGGAAAATCTACCACCATTGGATGACTATCTTGTAGGGGTGCTTCTGCAAGTTGATTCGCTATGATTTTTTCTTAAATGGCTTTTTTGTCGACATATTCAATGTAGAATTCACTAAGTATCATGACCCACTTGGGAAGCCTTCCAGTTAAAGTTGCTTTGTTCATCAAGTATTTGAGTGGATCGAAGTGTGTGATGAGCTGGACTTTATGAATCAACATACAATGTCTCAGTTTTTGTGATGTAAAAACTACTGCAAGACATTCTCTTTCTATTGGTGTGTAATTGAGTTTGTATCCAATGAGTGTTCTACTAATGTAATAGACAACTCTCTCTTTTCCTTGTTCAGCATGTTGTGCTAGAAGAGCACCTAAGGAGGAATTTGTTGCAGCTATATACAGGAGTAATGATTTCTCGTTCATGGGTGGAACCAAGACTGGTGTGGACAAAAGATAATCTTTTAGTTTCTAGAATACCTCCTGGCATTGTTGTGTGCATTTGAATGTGACACCTTTCTTTAAAAGGTGTTGAAATGGCTGACACTTTTCTGCCAATTGGGCAATGAAACGCCTTATAGATTATAATCTGCCTTTCAGACTTCTGAGTTTCTTGAGTGTAGTGGGTGATGGCATTTCTAAAATGGCTTTTAATTTTTCTAGATCTATTTCAATGCCACGATTGGATACAATGAATCCCAAGATTTTTCTGGATGTTACTCTGAAAACACATTTTTTTGGATTGAGCCATACATTGTATTGCTCAAGTCTATCAAAATTTTTAGCCAATATGTTTAGATGATCATCTCTTGTGTTGTAATTTTCTAGAAAATCATCTACATAGTCTTCCATGATTGTGTGTATCATGTCATGGAATAAGGTGGTCATTTCCCTTTGATAAGTAGCCCCTACATTTTTAAGGCTGAATGGCATCACATTCCAACAATATGTTCCCCATGGACAAGTGAATGTTGTCTTAGGTTGGTCTTCTTGTGCAATTATGATTTGATTATAACTAGAAAAACCGTCCATGAGTGATAGCATTTCATTTCCAGCTGTCAAGTCCACTATCATGTCTATGTTAGGGAGTGAAAAATCATCCTTTGGGCAATATTTGTTGAGATCTCTGAAGTTAGTACAGATCTTGATACCTCCATTATGCTTGGATATTGGGACTAGATTTGAAATCCATTCAGCATAGTCTATTGGCCTAATTAAACCCACATCTAACAATTTTTGTAGATCAATTTTGACTAACAAAGTTATGTGAGGGTGCATCTTCTTGAGTTTTTGCTTATACGGTTTTAATCCTGGAAGTAATGGAAAATGATGTAAGACTAGTTCAGGATCTAACCCTGCTATATCTTCATAAGACCATGAGAAATTGATGGGTCTTTGCTTAAAGAATTTGATAAACTTCTCTTTTTTTGTTGGATTCAGGGACTTTGCTAGGTGTATATTACGAACTTTTTCAGCATTACTGATGTTGATTTCTTCAATTTCTTGTAACAATAATGTTGATTGTTCATTATCAAGAGGAAAAATATCCATTCTGTTATGAGATATGTGTTCCACTTCATTACTATTGTCTTGACTAGAAGAGGAGCTTGCTTCTCTAAAATATGTCTTTCTGTCTAGATCTAATGCAAATCCAGTCGTGATCATCATGAGGGAGTTTGTCCCTTGCACCCAAGAATTCAACTATGACTTTATCATTCTAGAACCAATCAAATTGTGGATTTTCTTTTTCCCCCAGTCAATCACATATGGATGCATAAGGGGTAGGTCATTGTTCCCTTCTGTCATAAAAGATCCTAATAACATGCATACTTGGTTATTTGAATGACCTAGAATATGTCCTCATCATAAATTTCTTGTGGTCTATCATCATTATTAGATGGGAATTCATATTCATGAGAATCTGTCACACTTTCTATGTATATTTCACTTTTTGAGATTGTGTCACTCATCTCCTCTTGTTCTTGTAGCTGAGTTTGAATAGTGGACCTCCTTTGTATTGTGGATACCCTTCTTAATCTTGGTATTATTCGTTGTAGTCTTTCTTCATCTGACTCAAATGGAGGAGTTGGAGTTGTTTCTCTTGGCAAAATTATTGACAATAACCAAGGATTAGTCTCATTTGTTGGTGCTAAGCTTGTATCTAATACCATATTTTCTTGTTGAGATGTTTCTGGTACTGTATTGCTAGATTATTTTGTGTTAGTTTCTTGTAGAAGTTGCCTCATATCTTAACCATCTGATTCCATACTAGGAGATGTTGGTTCTCTCTTGCTTCTATGAGATGAAGAGGGAAATTCTTGTGTTGACAACTAACTCTGAGGTATGTACTCTGAGATTAACCTAGGCTTGTTTAGTATATCTAGTGTACGTTGCCTTGCCTTGGTTATCTTTGGTACATGTTTATATCCTAAGCCTTGATTCTTTGGGTTTTCATGTGGTAGAACAGGTTCTAATCTGTCTTGCTTCTGCAATCCCAATCTCATGGTACCATCACACCCATATTTTTGTAGCATCTTGAAGTCATTGCTATAGTGGTCTAGAGGTAACCTAGGTATTGTCATGTCATCTTCTTCTCTATATATCCAGTGATTGACATATCCATGTAGAGATTCTTCTTGTAAGTCTCCCCATCTAATAAAAGAGCATGAATCTGAAAAACTTCACTATCTCCTTTCCTTTATCTTGCTTCATTACTGTGTATCGAGGCTTCCCAAAAGACTTGGGAGAAAGAGATGCTTATTTTCCAGTTGGGGTACTCAAAATGGAATATTCCCCACAACCAACTTCCTTAGTTTGTAAAGAAGATGTGGTGGGTGCATTTTTTTATGTTTTTGTGATTGATAATGATTTCATTTGTAAGTGAAGTGGAGCTGCCTAATTTTTTGGTACTTGATTACTTGTGCTTGCCCTTAAATAATTATAGTGTTGAAAAGGGTTTGGGTCACCATGGATGGTGATCTCAATGCCATTGTATGAGACCTTCAGGCATTGGTGAAAATTTGATGGTACTGCTTGCATGGTATGTATCCATGGGTGGCCTAATTGCATATTGTACCCCAATTATCTGTCTAGGACTTGAAAGGTGATGTTTGTTGTAACTGGTCCTATTTGTACTGGCAAAATCACTACACCCTTAGAAGGGAATTCCTCATCATCATAAGCTTTTATATTGATTCTCTTGGTAGAATCAATATAATGTTTAGAATATCCCAAAGCTTTGATCAAATGTAATGTACATATGTCAAGGTTGGCTGCGCCATCTATAAGTACTCATCGAACTTTCTTTCGGTCAATCAAAGCTTCCAAGTGTAAGGGATCATTATGCATGGGTCAGTCTGTAGGTACATCCTGCTCAGTGAATGCGGCCTTTGAAGCTGCCAAGTTTCCAACCATGGACTGGAGTGTGTTCTCATCAATATCTCTGGCAATAACTGAATCTTGTAATGCTTTGTCAAGGACTAACTTATGAGTTGGCGAGATGCACAGTAACTCAAATAATGCAATTTGGGTTGGAGTTCGCTTCAAGTAATCCACCATATTATAGTTGCTAGTTGTTGAAGGGGGATTTGAAGGTAACCCTTGTAATGTGACCTTTGATCTTCTAGTGATGACAACACAATCTTTGTTTGTGGGATTTATTGTAATTGTAGCCACTATGTCATCTGCTATACTAAGGGCATTTATGGCATAATCAAATGTGACATTAGTATAATTGGCAGTATTATTTTGTGGATTGGAACTAGAAGCCTTTCCTTTTTCATGCTTTACAAAAGGATCCTTGAAGATGGTATGATCTATGTTTGGTGCCTTATTGGTATCCATAGTAATGTCGCCTTGATCAATGAGATCTTGTATGAGGTTCTTCAGTTTGTAACAACTTGTTGTCTTGTGATCTTTATTGTGGTGGTACTCACATAAATCATTGTTATTCCACCAAGCAGGCTTGAATTGTTGGCATATGATGATAATGTATGTTGTCATTGATGTCAGTAAGTGCAGGCGAACCAATATGAATATTGGAAGAAGTTGTTATTGATGTTCAAGTAGGAGAATCGGTATGAAGAGATGAAGTGGACCGGTGTCAAGGCTTCACTAAGTGTGACTGCTAGTTGGTAGTCTCAGCTCTAGGGTTTCTAGTTTGGCAATCTAGCTTGTGTGATGCAATCGGTGACATTCTATGATGAGTTAGCTAAGAGATAAGGATGAGATCAAGATGCCACAATAGTTTTGTGCACATGAAGGATTTCCTTGAGCATCTTGCATGTGAAGATCGATTGCATTAAATGTCTACCTCAGGAATGAACATTCTTCTTAGCGGTATGTGAAGAGAGCATGATGGGTTATTGATTTCCATATGCGGTGAAGAATGGATGATGCAGAATGACTTGTGATCTGTTTGAGATTGTTTTATTCTATGCAAAAGTGTTTGAACAGTTAGGATTGGACTGCTTGTAATTGTAAACCTAAAATGTTTAGGGTTTAGGTTTTATGCTACTGACCTAATTTTTGTCTATAAGGTCAATGATTATTGTTATTGTTTGTGTTAGCAAATGTTGTGTCTGTATTTGAGTGATGAGATACTTTCCAGACCAGTGAGTGGAAAACTGCAGTGTGATTGCAGAGTAGAGGAGCTGAAAAGGATCTGACTTAGCATGTAGTTTTGTTATCATATCAGAGCTTTACCTGTTGTCTTCTAACCATTTCAACAGTAGGAAAATACCTTTATTGGGTAGCTTTAATAGGCTTATTATAAATCCTCTAACCATGTGACTCAAGATCATTGAGCTCTTCAAATCCTCTAGCAAGGTAACCTTTAACAGGGTTTCAAGGCATCCCTCAACCGGTTGATCTTTAACAGGATCGGTTCCTAATGTAACCTTATTGTAAAGTCTTTAACCGGAATAGGCTCCTAACAAAGTGAGCTTCAAAAGAGTTCAAAAAAAAGCTTGTGGGTATTCATCCCCATCGTGGTTTTTCCCATTTGGGTTTCCACGTGAAAAATCTGTGTCATGAGTTGTGCATTTTTTATGTGATGATTGTGTAGTCTTTGTTTAAGTGATTATGCATGCAAAGCTAATGGTTATGGTATTACTGATACAACACATGCATGAGTATATTGGTGAAGTAGTTATCAAGTGTTGAATGTTATTTGAAGTATTCAGTTTTACTGGTTTAGCTGTCTGAAGTCTTACTGTGTTTAACCGATATTGCCATGGTTAAGTTCAGTGATGAAGACAACTGGTTAGCATTATTTTAACTTGATAAGTTGTTGAGAAGTTTTTGTATCTACTAATTCACCCCCCTCTCAGTATCGATTAGGGTATTTGTTGTTCATCATTATTCATCATGAATGGACCTAGTTCATATGGCCTAGCTTCTGGTAAAGTTATGGCATTGCTCTGTATCATTTTTTTGAGTGCTGATTCAATAAGTTCACCAAAGGGTGTAAAGCTTATTTTGGGTATGCTTGCCCTTGGTGTTTTTGGATTGCTTGACTACAGTGCATTGGTGTTGTTTATCTGAGTTTGATTGTTATTGGCAAAATCAGCTGGTCCTTGTAGAGATACCGCTGGTTCAGCTCTGTTTACAACACGGCCATCAACAACTCCATCATTTGTGACATTCTTATTCCTAGGCCAAAATTTTGGCCTTTCATTGTTTGTACTTGTGCTTGGCCCATTATCTTTGTGGTGTTTCACTATCCCTTGTTCTAATAGGCCTCTTTCACATTTGATGCATTTCCGTGATATCTTTAAAATTGTTTAGGCATTGCATTTGTAATGGATACTTAATTGGAGGTACAAGATTTTCATTAAAAATATCTACTTGCTCAGCCTTAGGGATTTGACTAAGACATCTGCGGTATAAACATCTCCATCTTTGCAAGAATGTAGTAAAGGTTTCTCCTTCCTTTTGCTTTGTTGCACATAAATCCATCAAGGTAACTAGATTATCTATATTGAATGCAAAGTTTAATATGAATAACTCAGCCAGTTCACCCCACGAAGCAATCTTAGGTGGGAGGTGTGAAAAAAAATTCTAATGTTGTCCCTCCAAGACTTTTAGAAAATAGCCTCATTAAGTATGTATCATTGTGAGCTACCTCGATACATGCCATGAAGAATTCTCTAACATGATCTCGATGATCACCTTTCCCTCTATATTTGTCAAACCTTGGAGTTTCAAAATGCATGGGAAAAGGTGGCATGTATATTTTTTTGTCAAAAGGATATGGATGGAGGTCCTCCATTGTATAGCTCTTTTTATCATTGACTATTTGCATATTGGTCATATGTTTCTGAAGATTATCCATTTGTTGAGTCAGAATCTCTATTTGTGTCAATGGTGTATGACTTGATGAGTGCTTCCCACAAAAGGGTTAGTATTGGAGTACCTTTGAGCTTATTGAAATGTAGAATGACCATGTAGTTGTGTACCATAAGTCCCATTAGGTTGTGTAAAGTATGCAAATTGTGCATTGGAATTCGGCTAAGATGAGCTAGTTATTCCCTCATTCACATTTTGGCCACTATAGGTGGATCCACCTGAAACTGAAGGTTGAGTTATACTTGTCAAAGTAGGGTTTTGAGCTATTGTAGCTTGTGTTGTTATACTGGGCATTGTCTGAGATATAACATTAGTACTTGTTGATGCAACTATTGACGGTGCTGAAGTTGTAGCCACTTGAGTATTTTGAGATACACCCTAGGTTGATGTAGCAAGTGTTGCTTCAGTAGGTACTTGAGGAACATTTTGATTCAATGTCACACCTGGTGGCAATATAGTCAAAATATCCACCCCTGGAGGTAATTTGGCCCCATTTTGGACTAATAGTGTGAGATATCTATCTCTATCATTATTGATGAGAGTGTTGAGAATCATAAGCATTGCAGGATCTTGTTTTGCTACTTCCAATTCTTCTTTTGTCAAATTATGTTGTATTTCAGCAATGGAAGGCATCATGTTTGTGTTTGTTGATAAGGTTGTGAGTCTCCTACCTGATGTCTATTGATTTGTGGATAAGTTCATATTCCGTGTTGGGTTAAGTGAAGGATCATTGTTAGGTTCCATCTAATGTTTAGCCTTTTGAACACTTGTTAATGACATGAATGTTATTCCAACTTGATCTTGAATCTTTAAGACTCTCTAAAATGCAAATACAAGACTCAACTAAATACACCTAGGTATGCTTCTAAGACTTTCTAAAGACTAAAATGTAGATAATGCAATCTATGAGTGAAGACTTGCTATCAAGGATTTCAGAATTCAAACACAAGATCTTCAACGTATTGCTGAAATGCTTCAAATTCCACCTCTTCTTTGATTTGATTTTTGAGGTCTATGTCAATTTGTACTAACTTCCAAACTTCATCATCTATGACAGCTTGGACTATGTCGAATTGGTCCTGATCAACTATCGATTCCTTAGCAAGTATGTTTAACCCATCAAATATTTCTAATTGAATAGTGTTTGACCCAAGATTGGGTTGCTCAAATGGGAATTTTTCGTTTCCTTTCAGACCCATATGCTAAGGATTATAATGTAGACTATATGGAACCTAGGAATAATTGATACTTTGCTTAAGGACTCTAACAAGGATTTTAAAACTCTGATATGGTCTTTTCAACCAATTGTCAAATGGCTTCTTTTTGAGCTGCCTTTTTTTAACTTTTTCCTCAATTTTTCATCAAGACAGATAGATTTCCAGATCTCATTATCTATGACAATTTCAATTATATTGTACTGAGCATGATCAACTTTTAGTTTCCAAGCAAGGTTGTCCAAACTATTAATTATTGCTAATTGGTCATTTTTTGGCCCAAGATTGGGTTGCTCAAATGGAAAATCACCATCTCCTTTCAGACCCGTGTACTGAGGTATGTTTCTTAGACTCTAATGCAATACTAAATTCTATATGAGTGGATGCAACTTGGTTGAAGACTACTCTTTTTGTGATGTGAGGACTTACACAAAAACTTTGTGCAGTATGATGACACTAAAGGACTTATGCATGAACGATATGTCTAGGACTTAAGATCACTTGAGAATGTTATGTTTTTCATCTTTGAATTTTGCAAAAGTTTTGGTTTGATGTTGATGTTTGACTTTGAGGGATTTGATCTTGTTGTGTTCTTTGACAAAACTTTGGTTGAGGTTCCACTTTGTTTTTGGTGTTTTCTAAAATGTTTGAATTTGGTGAAATGTAGAAAAGGACACAACAGACACATCAAAAATAATAATACCATGAAAAGGATACTTGTTTAAGGAACTTTTTCAAATTCCCATGAATGGAGTCTTTTTCAAGACCCCATTTTGTTTTCGCTATAATTGGTCAATTGATAGCACATCAAGCAGACTCTCCTAATGGTCAAAAGGTCACAAGTATTACCACAACCCACATCTTGATACTCTATCAGCTCAAATAGCCCTATCACACCCTAGGATGCACCCGTTTTTTTGCCTTTTTCCAAAAATTAGACCAAAGAAGATCGCTCCTCAATTGGCCTGTTATCCTGGGAGATATATGGTGAGTGTCTTGGGGGCAGATTCTTCCCTGCCCTTGTACTGTGATAATTCAAGTGTCTGGTTACTAACTCGATTTGGCTTCTAATTTCTAAGGTGTTTAGAAAGGGTTTCGTTCGAGTGGTCACAATCAGCAGTGTTTTACACTTCATTGAGGGAGGTCTCCCAGTCTATAGAGGTTACGCTCTATAGATTTTAATGTACTGTATAGGTACTGAGGGAGGCATAACGTTGTTGTGACAACATGCAACACTCATCACTTATGATTTTCATCAAATACACATTTATTTATAGTGGCTTGGATTACTTGGCTTTAGTCATTGCCACTTAGGTTGCTCCCCTCTCACTGGCCTTAATGGCACCCTAAGGGCAACTCGAGAGGGCAGGCCTTCTAAAGGATGTAAGTACCAAAATTTACTGAAAGCATAAAATAAGAGAGTTTGGTTTTTGATCACCCATTGAAGGGGAGAGCATAATACTTAACCCTTCGAAGACACAAAAAACAAAGTTCTTTTTATCCTTCCATTGCAATGATTTTTTATTCTAAGTGGAGATGTTGCTCCACACATGCATGGTGTTCATTTTTTAACCTTCATAGCAATTTGTGAAAGAACAGAAAAGAATTTGATTTTGTTCTTTTTAAAAGAACCAAAATAAGTTCTCTACTCTAACCCTGCAGAGAAAATAACGTTAGTAGACACATGGTGGGCTATCCAACCTAATTTTCTCAGTTACAGAGCTCTATATTTTCACAAACAGAGAGAAATAATGATAAAAACTAGAAATAAATAAAGCTAGAATGTGAAATACCTAAACTAGCAATTGCAAACTACCTACTAAGCAATTATGAACTGATGTTTGATCAATTGGGAACTGATATGCTATCAATTGTGAATTACTGTGATAGCAATTATGAATTGATGTCTGAGCAATTGTGTAGCATTATTAGGTCAATTGATCATTAGTTAAATGCAAAAAAGAAATTTTATATATTTATATATTTATTTTTAAATTTAGACAGAAGGAAAAGACAAAAGATAGGGATTTATTCTGCAATGATGTTATCCCAAATCACACGAGCCATCACATCAATGTCGTCATAGAATTTGTATTTGGCAATGAATTGATGGATGCTTCTATGGTATTGGGCAATTTCTTCTCTTTCTTTAATTTCATGAAGCTCTCTTTCTACTTTTAGGAGTCTTTGATATGATCTCTGTTCTCTCCTATGATGTCTTGCCCCCCTTGCACCTGAGATTTTGAAGGTTACCTTTCTGCCATTGGATTAGACATATTTTATGCAAACAATGAAAATTTCCAGAATTGAAAGATTTTTATAGGTTAGGTGTGCAAGGCCAATTAATGAAGAAATGAAAAAGAAAATTGCACCCCTTTTAAGCAATTGCATGAGTTTTTAGCAATTGCGTAGCACTGCAAGAGCAATTGCGGTGTATTTTAATAACAATTGCAAATTTCTATAAGGGCAATTGTGAACTACTTTTTCTAGGTTTGCATGGATCTATGAAATCAAACAAAACAACAAGTGAAGGTTAGACAAGATTTCACGTTAGGTTCACCAATTGTATCTAGGGGTAAATTAAGCATAAATAACATAATTAGATTATTAGAGTGAATCACCTACTCTAATCTAATCAAATTACTCCTCAATTACAATGAAATAATATCAAATCAATTTCATAATGAAATTAAATCTAATTTAAACTCCCTCAATTGATGTGATTGAAGCTTCCATCTCTCTTCTCCATTGTTGTTGGTGTAGGTGGCTCTCAGGTATTGCATTTGATTTCCTGCATAAGATGGACAACAATTTTAAAGAATATGATTCTAGATTGAATTGAGAAAATGATATTGTTTATATAGACCTTCAACACAAAAGGGGTGATAATTTGAACTCAAGTGCTGACTGATAAACAACTGAAATTGATTGATCTATTAACTCATTTTGATTGATCTGTTAACAGGGTTGATTGAGGAGTCAACTAGATAGATTGACTAGTGAACTGAATAGACTAGTCAGTTGACTAAGTTGATGAATCAGATGACTGAATTGATTGGAGAGATAAGTGGATTGATTGATCAGTAGACTGAATAGATGGATTAGAAGACTGAAATGATTGATTAGTCATAAAAAGCTGATTTTGAGTGAAAATGGGAGATTGATGAGTTAACTGATTAGATAACCGAACTGATCAATCAGTTTTGATCTTAGCATGTGCTGTAGGATTTTGAAATTGAATTTAATTTTCATTTTCAATTTGGATTTGAATTTGGTCTTTCGAATGCTGAATTGCACATGAAATTAACTGAAATTCAAATTTGATGAAATATGAATTTGGAAGAAATGAAATTAATTGAAATGAAGTGAAATTCAAATTTGGGGAAATGAAATGAAATTAGATGGAATTATTTGGAATTATAATTTGGGGATTTGGAAGAATTAAATTAATTAATTAAATAATTTAAATGAAATTATTTAATCATAGTATGCATATCCCACTTCTAAAGACCTCTAAATGATTCCATGTTTTCTCTTAAAACCTTCCTTTCCTCTTCCACATGTGGGAGCTCCTTTATAGAAGATTGTAGTTTTTCCATGTCATCCCCACAATTTGGGGTGCATTGCGCATATTTTTTACTTCCAAAAGAATTTCCTTTAACATTGTGGCCTTAGAGAACCATGTGGTCCTTAGAGGTTGAAAAAAATTGAATATCATCTAGCTGATTGCAAAACTAGAATACAAAAGAATAAGAAGTGTGCACTGCATCCAATTTGTTGATCATTTTATTTTTAATATGCAACATTATTGATTTTCTAATTTCCCAATATTTATTTTCTTCTTCTTCTTTCATCTTTTGTAGATCTTCCTTCATTTTCTACAACTCCCTAGGTTTAGGACTTGTCAGGGATGTTGAATCCCTCTTTGCTAATTCCTTTTTCAACCTAACATTCTCAATATATAAAACATTGTGGTCTGATTGGAGAGAAACAATTTTCTTCTTTAGTTCCACATGCCTCTTTTCTTCTTCTTCGACAACTACCTTTTCAAAATGAGCAACATGAAATGACAATGTGGCTGCCTCTAAGGAAGTGGTGTTAGCTAAGGTTCTAATAATTGCGTCCCCTACTCTTTGCTCTACATCTTGCAGAAAAATTGGTTTGTCTATGTTGGGAGCCCTCACCTAATGTGCAAAATCCTTTATGCTTGGATTGAACCTTGAGCCATGCTTGCCAAATTCTTGGGCATAAATTAGGTCCTTTTGCCTCATTACCTGGTCTAAAATAAATATTTTCTCCATGTCACAGTTAGGTATTATCATCATACCACTGGAATTTATCATATCTCTGATCTCTTGTGGTGTGTAATCAACATTTTCTTTGTCAAAATTGGCAAGCTCCTCATCTGACATGCATTTTATTTTTTCTTGCAACCAAAAGGCTTTGAATTTTGCTGTTTTAATGAAATCATCATCAAACAAAAATTATGCATCCACAATAATTCTCTCATTTTGGGCCTCATCCTCTAGGATAAAACTTGGAATAATTGATCTATCCAAGTCCATTAATACCTCTACAACTTCATCATCTTTAAATTTCTCCCTTGGAGGAGATGGCGGTGGGACATTTGCATCTATTTCTTCATCTACAACCTCGACAAAATCTGTGATGGTAACCTTCTCCTTGTCCACTTTTCTAATTGACCCTATAGTTGGTTGAGCCTGTGGAATTTGTTGTGAAGCTTGGGAAGATCCCTCCACCAAAATTGCCTTTCTCTTTATTTTATAGACTATTGGTGAGTCATCTATAGGCCTCTCCTCAACTCTTTCTACTAGTTGCTCTACCTCAGCCCTTGCCAATTCATTGGTGACAATGGCTTCAAAATTCCTCATCCTATTTAACATTCTTGCAAAATCATTCTTTATATTTGAACAAAATCCCTCAAATTCAGGGTCCTATTCTCTCCTTTACCTTTCCAGCTTCTTTAGGTACTCCCATTTCTTCCTCCTTTTAATAGCATCACATGGGCCATAATTTCTTATCAAATCTTCATATTCATCATGCTGGTGGGAGAAGCCCTTTACCTTCATATTTTTTGTTCTTAGCTCATTAAAGTATTCCTTTGGATCAAAATATCAAGCTTTTCCTACCTGGAGGTGATAGGTTCTCACCATGAAGTCTTGTACCTTCTCAAGTGTTTCACTTCCCACACTGAAATCCTCATATATTGTGAGCTGAGGAAGATGTGTTTGTGTCTTCTCATTTTGAACTGAATTCTTCTCCATCCACATAAGTTACCACATGAATTCCATGAAAGCGAGTCTTGGAAAGACAATGATTGGAAAAATGTGGGGTGGTTGAGGGCACCCATATACCTTGATTATTGTGGAGTCTGAATAGAAGAAAAAATACCAAAATTATGAGCAAATGCACCCTCTAGGAATTCGACATCTTTGGGCCTAGCATTTCTCACTCTTAGGACCTTTATGATATTTTTTGGGAGCCTTTGAAGTTGAATTCCACACATTCCCAAGACCTTAATCATAAAATGATCAAAGAATGCTCCATAGTTTCAATGTTTGGACTCCTTCTCCCATACTTGGGTCCATCTTTAGACTGACCACCTGTTTCCTATCTACAGATCAAACTTTGTCACCTTTAGTGCCTCATTCTAATTTGTCTTGTTTTGAAAAAGAATCAAATGACACAATAAAGATAGTATTTAAAGTCTAATTTAAATTTCTCATATTTTTCTTTTATTAACCCCTCATGTATCTTGTCATGTATGTATGTAGAAAAATCATATAAATCATTAAACTGAGGGTGTTGAATCTTTATTGCCATCATCATAAAATCTATTGGCATGTGTGTTCTCCCACAATCTTCTCCCAAAACTTGGCATAGGGCATAATAGATATTCACAAAATAATGTTCAAATGATACTAAGTCAAAAGGCTCCTCTTCAATTCTTAGAATGTAATTCCTCCCTTATTGATACATCTGTTTTCTATAGTGGGGGATCTCTCTTTTTCTATAAAGGTCCTTTTCACGGTATACACCATCCCCAACCTCTTCATGTCAGTGGTCTTCAAGGAAATTCTATCCAAATCAAAACATTGAATTATAGCCTCCTTTGCTACATCAACCAAAATATGACCTGATGTCATGGAAATGGGGACAAGGCAACAACAAAGTTCAATGTTAATAAGTTAGTTTCAACCATAAAAACAAAACAAAGAACTAAAAACCATTCCAAACATATCAAGAGAGATTTCAAAAAGCATGAAAGAAGTTTAACAAAATAAAAGAAAGGAGAAGAGCCTCCCTAAGATGCTTCCATGATGCCTTTTGATGCTTCTCCCTTGTTTCTCTCCTCTCCAAGTCCCAAATGAGTGTAGCTCTCAGCTTTTAGCACTAGCCATGGATGCCATATGGAGATTCAAGATGGTTGAATATGATAAGCAAATACTATGCAAGAGTAGATAGTGATGCTATGAAAAAGCTCTATGCTAATGCCAGTATAACAACAATACTCTAAAATGCTTCCTTTTGCTTGAGGAGAAGGGTTCTATTTATAGAAGAAATGGGGAAATGAAGGGTTAAGATTGAATGGTTTAATCAAGGGCCAAGTTTGAAAGTTGGGGATCCATGTGCACAATTGGCACCAATAAAATGGTGACAAGTGTCAACATAGGATTGGGTTGAGAGAAGAGGTTGGAGGCATTAAAGGCCTGAGAAGACCTCATGGTTATCTAGAAGGTAAGGGTCAAGTCTAAATTAGGATTACCCACTGGATTAGGAGTTAATGCAAGGATAAACCTTTGTGCAAATGATTAAGAGATAATCATGGTCAAAGCATTAAAGGCTTGATGAGACCCTTGGGTTGGGTAGAGGTTGAGTCAAAACAAATGTTTTAACCATGTGGGAGGGTTGAATTAACCATTAATGGTTATTGGAGACTTTGGGGATTAAGTGGTTGAAGGTTGAAAGCTTTCAAAGGTTATCCAAGACTTTGAGGGTTAATTTGTTGAACACACAAAGCATTAATTGCTTTTCAAAGACTTTGGAGTCTTTAAGAAGTGACTCCAATTTGCTTAGGAATGTGACAATATTTAGGGGATGGATTAGGCTAATTAGGAAGGGTTTAGAAGAATCTAGAAGGGGTTTAGGCATACAAGTGGATTTTGTAGGAAAATGCAAGTGGGAGAAATTTTGGTATTTTCAATTAAAATAAAATCATTTATTTCAATTAAATGGTGTAAGTTGAATTTGGATAAATATTTAAATAAATATTAATTTATTTAAATGAGAAAAAGAAGATAAAGCATTTAAAATGCTTGAAGACTTTGAGGGAAACCATTAAAGGCTTGAAGACTTTAAGGAAAACCATTAAAGTCTTAAGAAGACTATAGAAGGAAGCCATCAAGTTTGAAGACTTTAAAACCATCAAGTTTGAATACTTTAAGGGAAACCATTAAAGGTTTCAAGTGGGTGAGGATAAATAGGATTTTAAATAAATAATTTATTTAAAATAGTTGTGCAACTTGCTTTTGTAGGAAAATACAAGTGGGTGGAGGATAAAGGTGTTTTAAATAAATTATTTATTTAAAATAATTGTGCAACTTGCTTTTGTAGGAAAATACAAGTGGGTAGAGGATAAAGGTGATTTAAATAAATGTTAATTTATTTAAATGTGAGAGGTGGGATTTTGGGGGATTTAAATAAATATTAATTTATTTAAATGTGAGAGAATATTTTAATTAAATAAATATGATTTATTTATTTAATTAATGGTCTGAATTTGGTTAAGTGAATTAAATCAAATAAATTGAATAATTTATTTAATTAATAGGAGAAGAGGGTTAAGATGAATTAATTAAATATATTAATTTAATTAATTATTAATTGATGGTTAAATAATCAAATAAATATTAAATATTCATTTAATTAAGTGGACAGATTTATGTGACTACATGACCATCTTCCATCCTCATTGTCATGCTTTCAGAATGGTAGTACTTGCCAAGCTCCCTTATCAACAAAGGTTCAACAAACACATTTGGGACCACCAACTTGGCTAGATTAAGGTTCCATGGGTTAGAAAATGGTGCTTCTTTATCCCTATTTCCTTAGAAATAATAGAAAATATCCCACCCCCTATCTATGGTTATGTCATCTTTGTAGTTGGAACTCCTATTATTGAATGCACTTTTGAAGGTTCCCTGCATAGTAGACCCTTTAAATAATTCCATAAGATCCCAGTGCAAACCCTGTGTATATCTCTTCTTCTTTTTCTTCCTCCAATTTCTTCTCTACTTCTTCTGCTACTTTATCAACAATTTTAGCTAGAACTGCTATAGTAAGGGCCTATAAGAGTTGCTCTTTTTGAGCTAGTGGAGGGTTTTTGGTGGTAGGAGGGTTTTCCTCCATAGTTGGGGTTTTCTCAACAAATGAGGAGGCAACCTTCTTAGCAGGAACTCATCTTTTCTTTGGCTTTGGGGCCTCTTCTTGAGGATCCAATTCAACAACAGGTAGAGCTTGTGCAAAAGTTGAGGTAGCAACCTTCTTGGTGGGAGCCCTCCTTCTTTTGGGTGCCATAGTTTTAGTTTGAGGGGAAGGATTGGGCTCACTAGTAGCTGGTTCGTCATTAGAAACCATGGTGGCAACCTTTCTTGGTGCCTTTTTCCTCTTAGGCTTAGAAAGTTCCTCCTAGGATGGTTGGCTCAACTTAGCACTAGGAGGGGTTTGTGCAATAATAGGAGGGTTTGGTTTGATGGCTGACTCATTCAAAATTGCAGGGGCTAGGTGGACAAAAGCAAGCGGGGTGGCATGGGTGATTTTAGGCACCAAAAAATCTCCTCCCCTCTTAGGAGTTTTATTAGCAGTAGGAGGGGGTTTCCTTCATTAGGGAGGTCATCGCTATAATTCTAGGGCTGAAATTATGCTTTTACTTCAAAAATAGTCCCTACAATACTCTTAGTTTTTACATAACATGTAGAGAAAGAGGGCTCAAATACTACTTGAATTTTGAAAAACTCTTGGATGCAATTTGTAGCTCTAATAGTCACCTTTACTTTCTCTTTAGTTACTCTTTTGTTGCTCTTTGAATGTAGGGTGTTCAATTAAGCTTCAAAATTTTATTTTATCAATCACAGAGAGGGCGTCATTAATGCCTACATGCGAGCTTGACAAGCTGGTTGTGTCAAAATTCAAATTTTGTCATTAATTTGAGCATGGACAACTGAGATCACACCGCTGACATGGCACGCTGCAATTCTTTTTCCACCACCTTTGATTTTTCATTATGCTCTTGTTGGGAAACAAATTTGCCCCTTTTTGAAATCTTAACAATTATCTTCTTTAAGAAAAAATATAACTCTATTTCGCCCTTTATAAAAGGAGACAAACTACCAACAGTTGGATGAATTAATAAAATTCAACCTCTGCATTAGAGGGCAGCTCCTCATATGATTTGCAATGAATTTACTACACAAATGATATGCTAATACTTTTTACCAGAAAGCATTGAAAGGCTTCAACATTCATTCATCAACACAAATAAATGCCTTCAGAACTGTAAACATAGAAAATTTTTAGAAATAATATTTTAAAGAGAGTTCACAGACTATGATTTACAAACATGTCCACGGTATAAATCCAAAGCATAGAAAAGGCAAAACAATACTGAAGGTTGATCGATACTCTCGCGTTCCTCACAAGGCAAGGGGGATCAAGCAAATCAATACATATGAGTCTTCTAACAATAAATTATAATCATGAATTGGGAAAAATACATAGATAACCAATCACAGAATTATATCATGCCCATAACAATTTTCTCAAGAAAAATTATTAATCTTCAAACACACAGATTCAAAGATTGCATAACATAGCCCTTCATTGATAATAAATCATTATGTCATGCTTGTGAATTGTACCTGTACCTACAAACACAATGCACTCAATAAATCATTACAAGCAATGGTTAGAAGATATAATCAATGAAACACAAAACCATAGCTAATCAACTTATTGCCTCCTAGTAAATGCAAGTGTGGATTTTGCTCTCAGATCTTAGTGTGCAAATTCCAGTGACTTGACTACACTTAGATGGAGGATTTGAATGATTAAGATGCATGATCTAGCATGATAGCATGATTAAGCTATATGAATTCATGATTATCCTAGCATGATTAAGCTAAGAGTTAAGCTGAAATGAGCATGATAACATTGCTAAAATTGATAAACTATAAGCTAGATGCCTATAGTAACAATGCAAATGAGCTAAAATTGAGCATGAATTAGTAAGGTGGCTGAATTCATGAATTGGCCATTTGTTCTCCAAAATAGGGTCTATTTATAGGATTTTCCAAGGCTAGGGGTGAGTTGGCATGAATCAACGGTTGAGATTGATCTGAAGATATCAATGGTTAAATTGGAGGAGGTTGGCAAAGGGAGTTGGATTAAAGGGAACACTTAGTGACAAGTGTCACAAAGGTTCTAGAAGATGTTGGATGAAAGGGGACATGGTGGTAGGTAGAATGGGTTAGGTTTAGGAATGGTTAGGTTGGTAGAAGTTAGGAGAATTTGAATTTAGAAATTCAAATATTAGGAAAATGATTAATTAATCTCAACAACTCATAAATGATTTGTTTTAATTAATTAGGAGATTTAGAAGAAATTAATTTGCATGGGGGGAATTAATTAATTAAAGGGGTGAAATGAAATGAACCTATTTAGTAAAATCCTTAGATTTATTAATAAGTAGATGAATGAGAGATTTAATCAAATTGCTTAGTGAATTCAATTAAATCGGGGAGGAGGGATTAATTAAATAGTTGCTTATTTAATTAATTATCTTTAGACCATTTTCAGGTGTATACATTTTGCCCCTCTTTGAAGCGTGGTGTGATGACACGTTGATTCAAAGAATAATCTCATTTTGATGTTGATATTGATTTGATAGGATGCTCCAACTCTTGATTGCTAAATTCTGGTATAATGATGCCCCCTCGAGAGATCAATTGAGATAATTGATCTTTGGAGTTTTTGTGAGATTGATATCTCGATAGATTTGATTTGATTTCTGCGACTGTTGTTTGATGAAAGTGCGAGTTCTTTGATTAGCTTGATTGCCTAGATCGATAAGATTGAAAAATCTTGATTGATTTGATTTAGTCTGGTTTCAGGAAGGATTCATCCTGTATAAGACATGGATGATCATAACATCTGGTTTCAGGAAGGATTCATCCTGTATAAGACATTGATGATCACATCTGGTTTCAGGAAGGATACATCCGGTATAAGACATGAATAAGAATCAGATCGTCTGGTTTCAAGAAGGATTCATCCTATATAAGACGTGTTCCACTGTGGCAGAGGAGGTTACAGATCTGTCCTACTTTTTTGCAGAACCACGCCATTCTAGGTGTGCTGCCGAGAAGTTCAGGATGACTTGAAAATAAGGAAGACTGATGTGTTGGATTCTCTGCTTCCACACCTCTTTGTCCATGTTTACCTGTGCTAATTTTTCCTTGTGAACCTCCAAATGGTCAGAACAAACTATGAGCATTGATTTAATTCTTGCCATCTTTGAGAAGTCATCTATGGTCAAAGATTTCATCATCTAAATGAATTGAATCCTCTCCTAAAAGACCTTGGTCATGTTCATAGCTTCCTCAATTGCCTTGGCACCATCCTTTATGAGATGGATGTCAATGCATTTGAGATCCTTCTGCATCATATCAATCAAGTCTATCAATCCTCTGAGCAATTTGGTGGATTCTTCATGACCTTGCTTGATGATTGAGTTGCGCCACTCCACATTCTTCCTTGACACATACAATACATTGTCATCCAGGTTCTCTACTGGTTTTTCAGCCAAGAATTTCATCGCCCCATATTTCTGTATATCATTCATTTGTGCAAGGACTGCTACCCATTTGATCCTTTCCTTTTCCCAAGCTACTGTTTCCAGTTCTAGCTCCTTGCTCATAGTTTTTGTGTCTTTATAAACTTTCACCAGATTAACGATATAATCTGATCCCTATTGTATTATCAGGTCCAACCATTTATTGAACATTTCTATAGCCACCCTATTCCTTTGAACTTAGTATAGCATTTTTTGGTTGGCCGGAGATTTATGGTCGAATGATACTGGTATCTATGACAATGGTTGGGGGTTTGGATTGTGGATGGCATTGATATATTCAACCATCTGGGTAACAAGTTGCTTCAGTTCTCTTTTGTCTTTTTCATCCTTCCACATTCTTGAAATTATCCTCTTCGTGGATGATTCCAATTGCCTAACATCCACAACACGTGAAGCAACTCCCAAATCTATCTTCTCAACTGTAAAATCCTCCTTAGTAGCTTTGTCTACATCCTTTCCTGGGATTGGTTTGGCTATTTCGGCCATCCAGTGACCTGTTGCTTCATCTGCATCAAGCATTTCCTATGTTTTGAGTTTCTTTCACTGTGATGCCTTTCCCAAACATCTGTTAACCATGTCCTCCATTGGGATTGTAACCGGCACCACACTCCATTTCTTTCCAACAATAACTTCCAACCATCTTGGTGCATTTGTAGGTTCCTTATGTGGTGGAGTTGTCTATATGTTTGGTGAAGTGACAATGACCAAGGTGTTCATGGGATCTTATCAGATTTCCTCTTCCTTACTCATGTCCATTTCCTGCACCTCAGGCTCATCTTGATCCTATGGATCCATTGTTTGTTCAAGCTCCTCACTAGGGTCTAGGTCTACAACAACCTATTTTAGAATGGGCTCCCTACTCTTCTTTTTACTCCTGGACCAATTTACTCGAGCAATCATGAGATCAGATGGTGACCTCTTTGATCTCCTAGGTTGAATTTTCTCAACAATAGGTCTTGGAACACCCACAACATTAGCAATTTAATTAGTGAAAGAAATGGGAGATTGAGTCACAATGTGTGAATCAATTCTTAGTTCATGTGAGGACATGTGAGGTCCCTCCTTAAACTTTTGGTTTCTCAACCATCTTTCTATTCTACTCACAACGTTGAATGTTCTAGTTTGGATATCATCATCCTCCCTTTTGTTCCAATCAATTTCTAGAATCAGTTTTCCTTGAACCTCTGTGTCAAATTCAAGATCTAAAACATCCTCCCCTATATCTTCTGATACTTCAGATATATTAATTGGAAGCCTCATGGTAGTTATTTGTTGCAAAGTGAATCTGGACCACAACCTCTTCCTTACCTCATACTCATCACTACAGTTCTCCCATTAATCCTCCAACTGAGGTTCATGAGAAAAATGACTATCTACATTAAGGTTTTCCATTGCATAACCCCTATTGTCAAACTTTTGCCTTGCCACATATGGTTGCAGGTTCATCCTTTTTAATTCTAGTTCCAGGTTTAGTGCGTCTGATACAGATTTGCAGCTATAGTATCCTTGTTCAACAGGGAATACAACTCCAAACTCGCCCTTTGTTCCCAATCTTTTATCAATGTAGGTTGGCTGGCTGCTTACCTCTATAAGCACATAACTGTCAAAAGCATACCTAGATAGCTTGAATGGTTGGCCCTCAAAACCACCTACCCAAAGGTAAGTAAACCTGGGAAATTGAATAAAGAAGCTACCATATATGCTCATGAATTCCATTGCTTCAACATACATTCTCCTGTTTGCATCACCCTAGAACTCAAAGGCAAGTCTTCCCATGAAGACTCCATTCCACCTATCAATTTTGTTGACATGTCTCTGTTGTTGTAATAGGGAATAATAACTATACATGCTCATCCCATCTATCCAAGGTTCGTTAGGTAGACCAGGCCAATCCCTTGTGCAAGCTAAAATGTAGAAAAGATAAGAAGACATATAAAACCCTGACATCCCCACAAAATTGCTCAATCCTTCATGAAGTCTCTTTGCAATTACCTGAGACCAATATAGATACTTGTCACCGAATAAAACCACTTGAATGAAAAAGTACATCCAATCCTCCTAGTAGAAGGAATGTGAGTTTCCCTTCACTTTGTTTAAAAGTATCACAATATCCCACACTTCTATGATGAAGTTCTCTCTAGTCAGGGGCTTTGGTAATCGTGACCCTCCTTTTTGAATTTTTTAGGAGCCAATTCCTAGCAATTATGCTCTTGTACTTGCTCTTCTTTTCTGAGAAATAGGCATACAAATTCCCAATGGTCCAGTCCTCATATTCATCCTTGTGTGGAATACCCATTGCTGCCATTACCGTTTCTCTATTGATACTGACTAGCAACTCACCATTACTAGTTTTGATGCATCTATTCTCTGTGTCATCTCTGTTCATGCAAGCCATCACTAAATCTAGATATGGTGTGACAAGCGGGAATGCAACAACTTCCACAAGACCACTTTTAACTATTTTCTCCATCAATGAACCAGTTAGAGGGTTCTTGGTTCTTTTTAGGAAATCCCCTAAATCTACATGAACCAAGGAGGTGTCTTCTAATTCTGGTAAAATACTCACTAGACACGAGGTTTGACCAAGCTTCGACAACATTGGCCTCATACTACCTATCTATACTCTTAACCAAGAAATTCTAAAACAAGGTAGAATCATACTCCAACAATTTAGAGATTTTTTCTTTTTATACCGATAGATCTTCAGAACTTAAAGAAACACATCTTAGGAAGAATAATCTGAACTTGCTCGTTACCACCATGAAAATTGGAAATTCCTTAGGAAATCAAAGTTGGTTTTACCTTCAGCACCTCCAATTTGCTCAAATATGGCAACTGCAACCTTCTCAACTATGGAAATAAATTCATACATTTCCTTCAATTAGATGGGAAAATATCTATAAAGCCACACACACTTCATCATGATTTACTCGAGCGTGCGAAGTAACCGTGAAATGACCAAAATCTAACACCTTCTTAATTATCCATCACTTCCGCACAAGTAGTTCGATGCACTCATGATTACTTTCCATATTTAAAATTTTAAACTACTGAAAAGGGAATATTCCTTCTTGTCGCACCGCTTTCATTTTCATCCAAAAAGCCTTATAGTTAGTTTTGAAATAAACTCATGAACCTTGAACCATTTGAAAAAAAGTTCAACGGTTCAAGTTCATTTAAGAAATATAATAGTGAGTGAGCGACACACACAACAATACCAGGAATGAGCGACAACAAGGACTATTAAACAAGAACATTGAACCCTTTGAACCGCTTGAGATTTGGTTCAAGATTCAAGACCACAAATCAACTTAAAACATATGGACCCAGGCTCGTTAAACAACGATACATTGCCGCAACTCACAAAAGGCATTTTGAACTTTGAACCATTTGACAAAATTTCACGGGTTCAAAACTTCAAGATGTAAAACAAAACACACTTGCTCACACGACAACAAAGACCACAAATGAATTTCTTCATAAACGCGCTTTGAACCTAAAACCTGTTGAACTTTTTAGAAAGAGTTCAACAGTTCAAGTATGAAGGAAAACAAACGAAACGACAAAAAGAAAAGGCACAAAAGGCAACCCATGAGTATGAACATTCAAAAGGAAAAATTGTAGGGGGGAGTAACAGCTCTAAATTTATGTCTTCAATTAGTTCTCACCACCTTTATGCAATATTTCCCCCTCATGGGATAGTGGGGCCACACTTTTCCTGTCATTTGGCTACCCCGTAGGGTCATCTTTCTATTTCTTTCCATATCGCGGGGCACTGGGGCCACAATATTATTCATCACCTTCCTCATCCCACTACCTTGTGGCACCATCATCTCCCTTGTATCCAATTTGTGGGGTAGTGGGGGCAGCTTCTCTGTTTGTTTCTTTATGCCGCCCTTACTTTCACTCTTGCGAGGTAGCAGGGCCCTTATTCTCTTCATGTTCTTTCTTCCAGCTAGCCTATTGGATAACTGCATGCTATCTTTCTTCCCATGGGATAGCGGGATGAATTTTCCTTTGATACCCTTCCTTACCCCCAAAATCATTGTCTTCTTTGTTTTTGGCTCATGGGATGGCGGGGAAACCCCATTGCATCCACCCCACTATACCGCTTCACTTATTTCTATGTTGTTTTACCCTTGTGGGGTGAAATTTCCCTTGGCCTTGAGCATTCCCTGCCAACCCACATCTCATTCCATTACACTTCTTGACCCCTACAGGATAAAGCTATTTGAGTTACTTGATGTAACCCGCTATCCCGTAAGATAACTCCTTCTTCATGTCTTCATTAGCCCGCAACAATTTTCTTCACTGTCCTATTTCCCTTGTAGGGTTAATTTACTATTTGTTGGCAACAAGGCAAAAAAACTGAGAGGAGGGGGTGAATCAGTTTTCTCAAAAACTTTACTTAACTCAAACACAATTTCAGACCTAATAATTAACAGTGAAAGCATAAATCAACACCACATCAATAACACACATAACAACAAGATTTTAGATATGGAAAACCCGGTAAAGGGAAAAACCATGATGGGAACCTACCAACAATATGATGATATCCTATAAGAATTATATGAAATATTACAATGGGGAATGCACATGTATTCAGGCACACTGCCTAGAGCTCACTGCTCAAAAACAAAGAACAATAAGGGCTACAACCCTGGGAAAGACTCACTGTCTTACAAGTTGTTATCACTATTTAAGAAATGGGTTTTCTTTTCCCATTATTGGCTAAGTTTTTGAAATTTTGAGTCAGGTATGCTATTAATTGCTTCAAATCTATTTTAGGTTTTTAGGGGTTAAGGGTTTTTAGTTTTTAATCTCTCAAATGTCCGATCAAAACCCTCTAGCTTCTATTCCTACGTTACTTTATTCACTTAAGTAATGGGTCTTGGGGTCGTGTGAAATGTCCCCCCTTGTTATTTGCCTAGGCGGTCATTAAATAATTGTAAAAATCTACGCCTTATGCCTTTTCCTTCTAATGTTGTCGGGTCCAGTAAGTGTCGCGCAACTTTCAGATGAATCTACGACTTTCGCTATTTCATTAGGCAAAGTTGCGGGTGTGTTATGCTCTGCGAAATAGCGAAAGGAAAAATCATGTTCGACTGTGTGCATTGCATCTAGTTTAATGAGACTCCATCTCACTTTGAATCTAATGGTTGGCATTGATTCACAGCCAAAATGAGCAAGTAAATTTCCTTTCGTGAAATGTCGAAAAGGTTTGGTGGGACCCATCGGTGAAGACTTTTCCACGGCTAAAAGATGATCAAGTTTAAAAGAAATTGACGGCCCGCGTTGTTTTGCGGTTGAGATGCTCACATGTTATGCTCTATGAATAGCAAAAGGTTTTTGGGCCCAGGAAAAAGAGGTTCATAAGAGGCATAACAGATGCGTAGGTCCTTGAGATCTAACGGCTAGTGCAATTTCGTAGGAGAAAGATGCTTGAAAGATAGCTTTCACGAAACATCGAAATGCCATGGCGTTCCAAGTAAGTAGTCTAGCTAGTTGAGATGGCAAGTAAGACAATGACATGTGGCAAAAAATCAAAGTGGTCAGCAAATTGGATTTAAGGACTAATGGGTGGGTCCAAGAAGATGAGTCATACTGCGGGATAAGAAGTGACCTGGCAGATACAAGTGGCAAGGATGAAGTGGATCCCGCTGATTTATTTCAACGAATAAGAAGGTGACACATTAGTTTAGGAATGACCAAGTTCTAGGTGGGTAAAGTTGAGTCAGAAGACCCGCGTCTACCAGTTTCAGGTAGGTTGTTAAGCATCAAGCAATTTTGATACGATCTAATGGTTCGCGTGAATTCATGAAGGTAAGATGCTATTGTTTTAAGGTTTGGAAAATGGTGAAAGAGCTAGTGGGCCCGAAGAACAGATAAGGCATAAAGGTAAAAGATGATCAACTCTATTTTGATCCAAGGGTTCTTGTTGCTTCGTGGCTGCAAATCAACTGAGGATTAAGGCCCACGAAATGGCAAAAGAGAAAGAGAGGTTCTTTCCAGCATAACGTGGAATGACAGTTGCTACTTCTTGTAATGCTTGATGGTGATGTGTTGATTGCCACGTGGTTTCAAAAGGTGATTAAGGGCCCACCAAGGTGTAATTGGTGGTTATGTAGGAAGTAAGACACGTGGTTGACTCTAAACTAAACCCGAATAGTTTTCCAGGGCTAATGGCCGAGTGCCACGTGGCATTTGTTAACTGGTGAATAAGTGGGGTAAGCAATGTCTGGATAAAGGTCTCACTTAATATATGTTCATCTCAAGATTGATCCAACGCTTCTCGTTGTTTCGTGGCTTGAAGATGGAAGCTGATTAACCCCTACGAAATAGCAAAAAACTGTTAGCCATCAAGATGAGGCATGATTAGTGAAAAAGTTGACGGTCCCGGTAGGAGTTAAAGGCCAGGTGTTTAGAGTTCCATCTAACGCTTGCCGTAGCTTCAAGAAAGGAAAATGCTCGGGGGATAAAGCTTGCAAAATGGTGAAAAGGAGGTAGGGCCTAGACGCTAAGGCAAAGAGGTTAAGATAGTGTAGAGACCGATCAAGTCTCATCTGATCGGACGGCTGGTGTGATTTTGTTAGGCAAAATTGCAAGGATGTTATGCTCTATGAAATGGTGAAAGAGCAAAAGAAAATATACAACATGTTATGACCCATTGCAGAAATTTTTTTGAATTCTTCTATGAATTCAATTCTAAAAGGATGACTGAAGCATGCCATATCAATGTCGTAGTTAAGAGCCTGACTACCGTATATGATTTCACATCAATTGAATGAGGGCATCATTTTGAAAAGTTGTTGCAGAGAAGTGGTTGCAGAGAAAATTTCTTCAGTTGCAGAGCGGATTTCTTCAAGCCAAAAATAGGTTCTCTTGTACTCTTGCTTGGCAATTACTTGACAATGTGTTTTAATTGGGGTTTTGATTTGTTACAGAACAATTGGGGCTAGTAATTAAATTTCTTGCATAGTTTTTTAAGATGGCACCTAAAAGAGAAATCTCAGGAAAGGTTAATTACCAGGAGAGGGCTATCTGTGATGATTTCCTAGAACAGTTGACAATGTCAACTAATGTGGCAGCAAAGGTAGAGGAATTAGTGCCAAGAGCTCCTTGCCTAAAAATAGGAGAAGGATTGTATGAGAAGGGCAATTGGCTAAGGGACCCTCAGATTGGGTTGTCTGGGTTGGGCTTATTCAAGGTCAGATTTGGTATGAGGCATTCCCCAGCCCCAATGAACAGCGTTTGGGAGTTAGATGTAGGAAAATTGGTGGTCCCTGGAGTATTCATGGATGTGGATCTCTTAACTCAGATTGCACACAACTATGACCCAATCACAAGGAGTGTCAGGGATATAAATGGGAAAACCCTCATTGAAATCAATAATGAGGAGTTCATAAATGCTTTTGGGCTTATTGAATTTACCAATTTTTTAGAACCTATTAATTTTAAATCACTAGCTCAGGTTTACAATGTGCAGAGGAACCACCTTAGAAATGGGCCTCTTAAAGAATTCTTTGTGAAGATAGGCGGATTAACAGTTGTAGGACCCAATACTGAGGAGCCCTTCTCTTTAAATCTATTCACCCTAAGGGCCAAAGGATTATACTGGTCACTTTGCCAAATTTTAGGAGAAGATGCTGAGGCAAATATGCCAGCTCATTACATGTTAATGATTGCTCAAATTTTGAATCCTTCTTTGGAAGTGACCTTTGATTATGCTTCTTATATCACTGATGCCATCCATGAAGGCTTTCTAGGAATAAAGAATGGGAAAATGGATAGGCCTTTTGGATGGTACTCCCTCCTCATGCATTTATTTTTATTCAAGGGTGGTGACTATTTTGCAAGTGGAATGGATATTGTGAAAGAGAAAGATGGAGAGAAGATGCCAGTGCAGTTATGGAGTACAGTGCTGTCATGGGACATAGAAGATGCTAGCTACTTAAAGTTTGATAAGTGTTTTGCATCTAAGATTAGGACTCTTATCTGTTCAGAGAATCCAAGAGTCCCTAAGGTTCTTTTGGAATTCATTAGGCCAAAAGAGTTTGTTGAGAATATTAAAATTGTCCACAATTGGGGTGATATCTACTTATACCCTGTCTCCATAGTTTTCAGAGTATATGGTTTCAAAGGCACTCCATTTTTGTTGCCCTATCAGGTCCCTCTTAAAGTGGGAATTGCAGAAATCCTCAGGAAGATTGGTAGTGTGCAAGAGGCAGAGCTAATAGGTAGAGGTAAAGGGTCCATTTTCCCTACAGTTACCATAGCACATCAATTTTAATAATTAAAGGAGGTTGGAAGTATTTTGAAGATTTCTTTCAATCGTACCATTTATCAACTGCAGTATCCTGGTGTGCTGACCTTGAAGATTTCTTCAATGACATGTTTTGAAAGAGGGCAATATGCAGAGGTAGACCCCACCAATTCCAGTTTCCTGAAGACCTCATTAGGAATGAGTTTGATTTAGATGAGCAAGAGTTGAGGAAATAAAAGTGGGTGGCCTACAAGAAGGCTTTAGACTTTGTGCACCAATTTGACACTAGCTATGACTCTTTGTCTAGCTTTCACCCCTTTGAAGAGAAGGTAAAATTCTTAATTCTTTGTTTTGAGGATGTGATGTAGACATTGAAAGAAAAGAGGGAGGTTGTAATTAAGAACAACCCTGAGAAATAAAGAATAGTTCTAAATAGGTCTACATTTGCCAGAGAAATCCCTCCTGGTGATTACATGTTACATAAGAAGTCCAACTACAGTGTGTTGATGCCAACAATAGGGGAGCCTTCTACCTCAAAAGGGAAGAGGAAGATACAAGATGTCATTGACATTCAGGATAACCCAAAGAAACAAAGAGTGGGAAAGGAAGTACAATCTGATGAACCCTTGTATTCCCCATCTCAATCCCCTATTCATATAGGAGATGGACAGGTAGTAGCTGAGCAACTGTTACAATTAGGTAGTCTTGGATAGATAGCATACACATATTATGAAGTGGAAGAGGGAATGCCAGAAGAGCCCCTTATTGTTGAGATGAACATTACTACTAATGAGTTCAAAGGCCAGGAGTGGGGTCCTGAGATTAAGAAAGCCAGTGAGGATTTCTTGGCAGATAATAACTTTGTCACATCAGGAGCTTTCATGCAATTTGTGTGGAAGTAGAATATTGATAAATTTAATGCTAGGTGTGAAAAGAGGAAAGGTGAGTAGCCCCACAAGGATCCAACTGTAGTGGAGGAAGAGATAAAGCAAAAAATGGTTGATGAGTTTAAGACCATCACTCTTGAGCAAGGAAGAGACATGGTAGCACATACTGGGGTACTCATTCTCCTTGAATGGGACATAGCAGATGCCTTGGTTTTAGAGGCAGTAAGAAAGGAGACCAAACCTATGGAGTGAGTCACTTTCAGCAAGGATAATGCTGCACTGGTCATGTGGTCTCTTAAAAGAGATGAAAATAAAAGGAATAAGGACACCCCAGGGTCAAGTTACCTTGGAGGAATGATAGTGAAAAGAGTGTAGAGCACTGGGGTAGTGGAAGCTACTAGCACTGTGCTAGAGACTACAAAGTTTAGTGTTGCAGTAGCAGAAAGAGAGGCTAAGGAAAAGGCAGATCTCCAAGTTAGGTTGGAGACAATTTTAAAAGCTTACAACAGTGCCAAGGAAGAGGTAAGGGGTAAAGATAGCATCATCAGTAAGCTACAAAGCTAGTTGGTAGGACAATACCATCAAGGTGAGTCCTCAACATTGATGATCTCCTCTTCTCCTGCAAGACTTCCACCTACCAGCCCCATTATTGAATTCCCACCATCTCTAGCACCTTCTAGTTCTCAGTTGATTGAGATCACTCCCCATGAGTTGGAGAATTTAAAACAGGCTCATGCCCTATATGCAAAGAAATATGAAGAGAAAGGGCTACAATTTTAAGTTTTGCTGACACTATAGGGTCTTCACTAATGTATAACAACATGAGTAAGATTTTGGAAATGTGGAATGAGTTAAATGGGGACAAGGCTGTTTTAATGCCTATTTTTGATAAATGGAGACCCAGAGAGTAGGATATAGAACTTATTTGTGTATCCTATGATGAGGCAGGGGCTGACCCCATTATTAAATCTACCAATGATATGACAAAGGATTTAGTAAAGTTGGTAGAAGGAGTGGATAATGCAGATAGAAAGATCAACTTGTACAAGAAAGAGTACACTGATCAAGTTTTTGAATTACTCCCAGGAGGTTTTGTTAGCCCAACCCAATTAAAGGATAAAAAAATATGGCTTAAGGAATTAGAAGCCAAATTGTCACTAAGAATAAAAGGAATTGTTAAATTAGAGGATACCTCCATATTTATCAAAACAATTGAGGAGATTGAGAAAATCAAATCTCATTATGGTTTTCTGAATTCAGAGGTCAATAAAATGAGGAATTCTTGGAATAGATTAGCCAAGACAAAAGCAAAAGTGATTAACTTCTCATGGCCTACTAATGAGGTGTATCAGGAATGGACAAGAAAATATGCAGTGCTTGATGTGGAGTAGTTAGAAAATGTTGCAACAGAACAACAAGTGGAAGAAGCCGCGGATGTTGAAAGAGACTTGTAACCGCATTTGGAAAATATTTTGTAACTTCTTCTTAAGAAGTAATGATTGTAACCAACTCTCCTAGGATTGTTATAAATGGATACCAGGACTAGTAAAAAAGGGATCTCAAGGAATTGTAAGAAAATGCTGCAGAAATTTATCTAAGCCTTTTTCAAGTTTTGATGGAGAATATTCAAATGTTTTTGTAATACTTCCAAAAGTAATATCAATACACAGACCTTTGGTTTTGAGTTTAAACTTTGTGTTGTCTTCAAGTATGTTTGCAAATGTTTACTGTTTCATTCTGAGTAATCTAGGGTTATTCCTTTTGAATATGGGTTGTAAGGCAACTTTCAGTAGATATGCTTCTTATCTTTTCTCTTCAAGAGGGGAATTAAATACATAGGAATCATTTCTACCAGTAAATTCTTTGTGAGATACTTTGAATTTTGATGAACATGGTTTAGTTTGGTATGAATAAATTCTTATGTGTGTTAGGCATGTATAAGGATTTGTAGAAGCCAAACTGATGCGATATGTGGAGATATTTGATTATGGAAGTATTGTTTGAACTTAGATGACTTTGTGACCTTGGATAAGGCACTAGTGTAGATCAAGGTTGTCTATTACATATCTTGTAGGTCAATACTGAACATGAGTACAAGTTTCATTTCTTTGTTTCAGTTGGTTTTAAGGTGATAAGATCCACTGGTTTTCAGACTGGTTTGCTATGGATTTATCTTTTAAAAGTGTGAATTCAGTTCACAAAGGTATACCCGCCTGAACTTTGGATAAGTTCGAAGTGTAGAAGGTTAATCAAACCTTGTCATATGTTGTCTTGAAAGTTTATTTCTCTTTAATCTCTCTTCTGCATATAAAGTTTATAATACCACTATAAGGATTTTAAAGCGAATCAGATTTTGAGAAGAACACAAACACATTCGGATTACATCTAGAAGATCATGAACTGATATAATAGCATCTCCTCATGCCTAGTTATAGTTCCGAGTAGGCACATACCACATAATCTTCTCTTTCGCACTTCTTCATACTTCTTATCTACTACCAAATGATTAATACATTATTTGCACACACAGACACCTCTCTCACATGAGTATTGCATTTATTTATACATATCATCAACCTATCTTTCATGGTCAGCTCAACACACATCACAAATTATAAAGATATAACCATACACACTACAATATTATATGTAGACCAAAATGATGCCAGCTAAGACATAGTATGTGTTGGCAATTGACACTTAATTGATTGATTTCACTATGTTGTCATTGATGGCAACATGGTATTGTGTTTTAACTTCATGTTTTGGATCTATGGTGTACCGGTAGGCAGTTCATAGATACTACATCGACACCGGCACCGATAGGACAAAAGGATTTTTTTGGTCACTGACAATGCAGACCAACTTGGTTTAGTAAAGGTTATCGGTATTGGAGGTGGACATATCTTGGATCTGGTATCAACAATGGATTTTAATGTTTATGCATTTATGTTATTTGGCCGACATGTAATTTGATATTGTATATATCTTTGTAAGCTGACATAAGGCATGTAAATTTGTATAGGGTATATAAGTCAATTTGATAGATCATTTTTATATAGAGACATGAGATATGAGATTATGGATATGTGAATGTAATATGATATTAGAGAGATCATGTATGTGAGGAAATTCATGTAAGGGTTATTCTGGTAAAGGGTTTAGGGTTTCAAACCGAAATAGACAGAGATTAAACCAAAATTGTATTCTAGCATAGAAGATGCTATCTTAGTAGTTCACACTTCTCCAGATTATAGTCTAGAATTTTATGTAGTCAGTGAGGCTCCTTTTGTGATTGAGTAGTGTGCTCTAGGCTATAAGCCTTCCTGCAAGTGCAGGCCCCTCATATTTTGTAGTATCTCTTCATATGGCTAGTGGATTGATATTGTGGGTCACAAATCCCACTGCGGTTTTTCCTCTTTGAGGTTTTCCATGTATAAATCTATGTGTTATGAATCATATTTATGTGATTGGCTTATTGGTTTCTTTACTTCTTTCAATTATGTATGTACCAGTATACCAGTTGGTGTATGCATATTTTAATAAGGCTAAACTTATCATTCTAGTATAAAACCGATTCACCCCCCCTCTCGATGTTATTGGTTTCCAACAATATGGACCTAAATCACCACCTCAAACATGAAGCACCTCCAAGAATTATGCCTCGAACACCCACAACTTGCTACAATTAGCATGTTGGCCAAGAACATGAAGAACACCACCACATCAAGGAAAATCATCAATAAAAAGCACAAAGATCAATGCAAACCATCAACATGGATAGCACATGATCTAAAAACATCTGCAAGCATCATGAATTACCACAGAAATAACCGCACCAACACCACTTACTAGAATTTTCATCATCATTATATCGAATTTCAAGAACACTGACTGCAATGACTATCAACTTAGATGAATCATTTTTGGACCTCCAAATCACAAACCATCTGAATTAAGGACACGTTAGAATGTCCCAAACACTCTACAAAATCCATAAACCAAGATATTGAAACATGGAGCAATTCGAAGCAAAATCCAGAACATTGATCAACACCGAACAACTGAAAAACCAACCACAATACAAGATCTCATAATTTGATCAAATCTCCATGTGAACCTCTGAGACTTGAGCTGAATCAACTAGAGATACTTATCTAAAAACCCTTTAATCCATAATAACTCATCTGCAACACATTGGCCAAACCAACTCACTTAATCTTACTGCAACACTAGAACAGAGAGAGGAATATGTTGACATCAATGACAACACATCACTCAGTCAATCCAAAAACATATTTTCACTTATCCAAACAATCTCCATGCATCCAACACTATTAACCTTCCAATATACCCTACTATCCCGCAACACAAATTTCTTCAAGAAAAAGCCACGTGGGGTAAGGCTCCCTTCATGTTGGCACATAGCCCGACAACTCGCAACAATAATTTTCTTCAAACCTATCAATACGGAGTGGCAAGGCTACCTTTAAGCTGCATCAAACCTTCATCCCTCTAGCTCATGAGATAAAACTTCTTACTAGATAAGCCATGCAGGATAATTATTTTTGCCTAGCATGCATCTCGCTAACCCGTGGGATAAAATTTCACAACAAAGGGGAAGCGCAGGGTAAAAATCCTTCTCACCAATGCACACACCGCCACCTCATGACACTTTGGAAAGTGTAAGATGGTTCCCATGGGGTAAGAAGAGAAGACATAAAACCCTTAATCCACAACAACTCAGCTGCAACACATTGGCCAAACCAACTCACTCAATCTAACTGCAACTCTGGAACACACAAAGGAATATGTTGACATTAATGAGAACACATAACTCATTCAATCCAAATACATATTTTCACTTGTCCAAACAATCTCTCCATACATCCAACAATCTCCCCCTTTGGTATCGATGACAACATATGATGTGAAAAATAATCAATGTGAATGAAATCAACAACTCTCTTAGATAACTCTTTCCCACTACAAATATTATCTCCCCCTAAAATCATTATACATTTTTCACATGAATCTCTCCCCCTTTGACATCAATGGAAAAGGCACATATTTGCAAACCTCAAAACTCACTAAACTAAATCTCTCCTCAAATTTGAACATCTGAACCACAACATTTACTACTCCCCCTGAGTAGAAACCACCACACATCAATTTGGATCACAAGATATCTCTGTGAAATTTACCAGACTGATGCAACTCAATGCATCTTAGTTCTGAATAGGAAGGAGAGTTACCCCTAACTTCTCTCTAAGATACTCAAAAGTATCTTTAGGAAAAGGCTTAATGAAGATATTTGCAATTTGTTCCTTTGTAGATACATACTCCAATCCGACTTCCTTCTCATTCACCTTTTCTCTCAAGAAATGAAACTTGATTGATATATGCTTAGTCTTTTAATGCAACACCAAATTCTTAGAAATATTGGTAGCACTTGAATTATCACATCATATAATAGCAGGCTCATCATAAACAAATTTGATATCTTTTATCATCTACTTCATCCATACCACCTGAGTAAACTTGCTAGCAATAACAATATACTCAACCTCTATAGTAGATAAAGAAATTGCATTCTACTTCTTACTCATCCAAGAAACCAATCTCTTACCCAATAAAAATGCACCACCACTAGTAGTTTTTCTATCATCCACATCTCTGGCCCAATCAGTGTTAGTAAAAGCATTCAAGGTAAAGTCATCATCTTTAGGGTACCATAAGCCAAAATCAACTGTCCCTTTCAAATATCTGAAAATTCTTAACTACAGTGACATGAGATTCCTTAGGATCAACTTGGAATCTAGCAACAAGATACATAACATTCATAATATCCGGTTTTGTCTAAGTCAAATAAATAAATCCACCAATCATGATCTATATTTGGTCTATTTTCTTTCGGAGAATCATCATCCCTTGTTAACTTACATTTGGTCACCATAGGAGTACCAACTGGCTTTGAGTCTGTAGCGTCGTAAATTGTACGCACTTGCTAGGGTGGTATAATTTCACACCTAGTTTAGCACCCGCCTTGGCGTATTTTGTATTTTGCATTGCATTTCCCCTTTAGCACTTAATTAATTAAATTAATTAGGTCTAAGGTCCTATTTTATCATTTCCTACATCATAAAGTTGGGCCCTTTCATTAAAGTGTGCCCCTTTCATTTTATTCCTCCAATACATCATTTAATCAAAAACCCTAATTAGGTCCTATTTTGAACTTGGGGGCTTGATTTCGGGGGTCAAAACATCTCGAAATCACCTGTAACTTCGGGATTCTCTCTAAAATCATCATATCCGACGGCCCTGAAAATTTGGTGAAAAGTTGTCGGGACCGTGGCGCCCGGAGTGCAACATGGTCCCGGACATTTTTCCTGAAATTTTAGGAGCACGATCCAATCATAAAATAAAGCTTAACCCCAAGAAATTGGTGGGAGATTCAATCTCTAAGTCGGCCTAAAGTTGAAATTAAGACCTAGGGTTTCATACATAAGAGCTCTCTTTCTTCATTTGAAAGGATCCGATTTTTGGGCTTTGAAGGACCTTCTATGTAGCAAAAGAGCAGATCTTTGAAGACTTCAACAAAATTCAACATCCTTCTATCAAGCATTTATCATTTTCATTCATCTATTTAGGGCTTGGAAGACATTGAAGAACAATAGGAGATTACCGACTGAAGATTGGCTTGTACTCCTCCCTTGAGGGTTGGGTATGATTTCATGTTGTTTTCATGTCTTTGCATAAGCTTCAAATATCCTTTATTCATGCTTTAGATCACTTTGCATCTTGATTTAGAGCATTTACATTATCATTTACAAGCAATTAGGGTTTACTTTCTAGGTTGCTCTAGTTTGCTTTCTTGCATTTTAGGACCTTGCACACACACTAGGTCTGCACACACAATACATTTTACAATACAAATTGGCTATTCATGGAGGTGGAAATAATTGAAGTGGGGGTTTGACTAAGGCAAAACCCTATATAGCCGCCCAAACACCTTTTCAGATATAAGTGCAGGTTTCGGGACTCGGACGACGCCGCAAGTTACAGATCCGGAAGAAGCAGGCGGAGACCGAACTTCACACCAAATCTCAAAGCAAAAGACTAGGATAGGGGCGTGGGGCACCCTGGTCCTGCTAGGATAGGGGCGCTGGGCGCCCTGGTCCTCCTGACAGACAGCATTTTCAGCATTTTTGACAGCTTTTCTAGAGTGCAAAACAGTAGTTTCCGGAGCAGTTTCAGGGGCAGAATCAGGACAGTGGCACCCACGCCCCCATCCCGAACATTTTCACTTAGATTTTAACTCCGGGTACGCATTTGCATTCTTGTCTTGTCCTTGTGTTTACAGCTTTCCATCATTTAAGTTCAATTCTGTAATCTTGTTATTAGTTCATACTTGCACTTTGGGGTTAGGGATTGAACTTGCATCATTTCATCTTCAATTACAACAAAGGAATAGAAATCCTAATAGGTAGCCCGTGGCTCTCTCTTCCACAAAAAGAAGTAGCCAATTGTGTGATACCTCTAGGCTCTTTCGTATTCCACAAGTGTGTGGTTGAAAGTGAGATTAGGGCATGTTTGCTTAGTGTCACTTTTTCCCCCACACATTTTGGTGAACCCGACGTGAATTCCAATCTTCTCTAATTCTGATTTATGATTTCAAATTTGAGTGTTTATGCTATTTCAAATTCAAATTTGTATTTACAAGTCTTAATTTCTTGCAAGATTCAAAAATTTAGAGGAAATTTTTGCTAAAACCCTAATTTTTCAATTCAAAGTTGAACTTGTGGATAGCTTAATTGAGATCAATAATTTCAAATCTGATTTAGGAACTCATTTGAATCATAAATTTCATTTTCTAAATCTACATTCTAAGTGCTTGCATTGGTTAAAATTAAACATTTCCTTCTATTTTGCATGTGTTATCATTTGAAAGAGGAAAATTGTTGTCATGATGCATTCATTTCATAGATGTGATAATGGGTTAGCTTCCCTTGTTTCAATTTTTCCTTCTCCTAAAGAACCTCCCTCCATCTATAACAACATTTTAGTGCCTAAAAGAGTTGCTAACAATCCCTTTGAGACTCTCCCATGCTCTAAGGATGAAGATTTTAAGAGTGATCTTAACAACTCTCCTAAAATGTGCCCTTCCTATTTAGCTATCCTAGAGGAAGAGAATGATATCATAAACACCTTTCTTAATGTTACTTCACCTTCCCTCTATGATGCCTCTCTAAGTGAAAGGGTATTGATGGACATTGACTTATTTTCTCCTAAAGTTGGTCCTTCCAATGGGGGCATGTTAGTGCAACAAGAGGTTATGAACACTTCTTTCAAAGATCTCCTTCCTAAGCATGAATCTTTGGAGAAATATGTTCATGTTCCTCCTAAAAAACACTCCCTTCATGAGGATCCTTTTGTGCAAGAAGATGACATTATCCCTACATTTCCTAGTGATGGCATTTCCTTTTCCAACAAAATTCTCACTAGAGATGGTGAATTAATGATAAATGCTTATCCTTCTCCTAAAGTTTGTCTTACCCATAAGCATCCCTTGGAGAAAGAAGATGAAATAATAAGCAATTTCCTTAATTCTCTCTCCCCTAAAGATCATATTGAACATATTTTGAGGAAAGAGGATGAGTTTAACACATCTATTGATGCTCTCCCTCCTAAGGATGAGGAATTAATAAACAATGTTATCTCCTCTCCAGAAATTGACAATACTTCAAACATTCCTTTCAACAACTTCACTATTTGGGATGAACCATTAGAAGAAGGTGCAGATTATTCTCTCTCCCTTGATAATTTCTCACCTTCCTTGAATCTCAATTATTCTCCCTCTAAAAATAAAGCATCTCCCTCTCCTCAACTTGGTTCTACTCATAAGGATACCCTAGTTCAAAGCAAGATGGTTAACATCTCTTTCAAAGATCTCCCTCTCAAAAGTGAGACTTTAGAGAGTAAAGTTGATCCTTCTCCTAGAGAGTTTATTCCCCGTGTAGGTCATTTGATGATAGAGGATGATATGACCTTTCCTCTTCCTACTAGAACATCAATGCCTATCCCTTGTCTCTCTCCTAAAATTGATAAAATTTTAGTGCAAGAGAAGACTATCAATAATCCTTCCAACATTTTTTTTCATTCCTCTAAACCATCCTCAATCAATTTGATACATGTGAATGAAACACCTAACAAACCTCTCTTCACTGTCCAAGGTGCTTGTCCTTCTCAAAATTCTCAACCTTTAAATAAGCCTATCTTAGTGGTTCAAGGTGGTTATGCTAATGATTCTTTTTGCACTCCTAAGAAACCTATTATTACTGTGCAAGGAGGTTATTCTTCTAAGAGCCCTTATGAGTATGCTAAGCAACTAACTAGAGAGAGTTATCATGCGGTTGCTCATACCTATAACACAAGAAACAATAGGCAACCTAATCCTCCTCTAGTTATCCCAACTTCACTTCTTCCTTCCCAACCTATTCTTCCTCAAGCTCCTCGGATTTCACAAGTTCTTGGTAAGGAATATGATCTCATAGAACAACTTAAAGCTACCCCTGCTAAGATATCCCTTTGGGATTTGATCCAAACTTCTTCCACTCATCATGGAATGTTACAAGATGCCTTGAAAGATTTGAATGTTCCTCCACCTAATACATCTAGTAATATAGCATCTTTGGTTAACTCTGTGACGAATCCTAAAGCTCAAATTGTGTTTACCCAAGATGAGTTGCCTACTAGTGAAATTCAACATCAATGTGATCCCTTGATGATTGTGGTTATCATAAATGACACTGCTATAAGATGAACACTGGTAGATAATGGCTCTGGCCTTAATGTGTGTAGCATTAATCTATTGCATAAGATGAATGTGGATACATCCCTTATTGAGCTTGACTCTCGTCCCATTCGAGGCTTTGATAATGTGGCTAAGTCTTCATTAGGTATTATCACCTTACCCATCACAGTGGGACCTGTTACTTTGCCTACTCCTATCCATGTTATGTCGGGAATCTAACATACAACTTATTATTAGGGAGACCTTGGATTCACAGTATGCAAGCTGTCCCCTCTACATTGCATAGACAAGTTAAATTTATTTATAACAATAAGACATATACCTTGATAGGTGATACTAATCTTCAGGCTCGTTTGCAAACATCTACTTCCAAAGGGAGTTCTTCTAAATCTTCCTCTTCTAATGATGACTCTTTAAACAAGATACCTATGAACAAATCATTACCCTATGATAATCAAAATTCTTTGGATGAGTCTGGAGCTCCTGAAGAAGATTCTTCTCGACTTGAATCTACACATGAAAAGCCTTTTGATCCTGAGAAGGTTCTCGCAGAAGACGATTGGGGATCTCTTGATTTTAATCCCACCTTTGTAGGTGAGTATAGGGTTCCTCCTAGAGATCTTAAAGGTAAAAAGAAGGAAGAAACTAGAGATCAATCAGTCTTACTTGAACCTATGAGCAATAATTTTGTGGCCGCTTCTCAAACTTCTTCTCCTCACACTTCTAATTCTGAAGAGTTTGATTCTTTGTCTTATGAAAAACCACCTTCTCTTCCTGAAATGGCTAATCGTTATGGTCGTGGTTTTCGCATTTTTGCTAAGCATGGGTATCATGGAAATGGTTGTGGCGCTCATGAACAAGGGATGAAGGTTTCTCTAGAGACTAATTTTCACAATTATGCCTTTGGACTTGGCTACAATCCCTGCAAATGCACTAAAGCATCTAAAAGACCATCTCTTAATGTGAATGCTATATTTAGTAGTGATGATGATCTCACTTCAACTAAATCATCTTCTACTTCTATCAACTCTCATTCCCCTCATAAGGAAATCTTGGCGATGAATAAATCTCTTTATGACTCCCCTCAAATTTCTAAATCCACTTATGAATCTTTATTTCCTATTCATCATAAAGTCCTTTCCTCCAAGGATAAGGCTCTAATAAATTACAATCATCCCTCTCCTAAGATTTCTTGTGACTTTTCTTGTTCAATTTTTATCATTTTACACATGTTTTTGATCTCACTTATAGTTGAGCATTTAGCATGTCATATTCAAATACCTCATTCAATCCATCATGTCTTTAAATAACATTAATGGCTATTATGTTGCTCATCATTATGTGACATTGGTAGCTCATTTACTGGGGGCTCATTGTCATTCATGATGGTACAATTTCAAGTGCAAACATATTTTTGAAGCAACATAATAGCCTAATTTTCTATGTTATCTCTTGTTCCTATGGGGACAAGAGTGATTTCATACATATCTTCTTTTTCTTATGTCCAAATCTCTTCCTAGAAGATTGTGTAAGTCCTCATTGAGGCAATGATCTTTCCTTATTTTTATCTAAGGATCCACTTTTTCCTATTTCGTGGATGGTGTGAAATTTATTACTTGATGTTATTCCTTGTATGCATTTGTTGTTGTTTGTTCAAGGATTCTCTCTTACAAGAGGTGTAAGTCCTTGACTACAACCTCTTTTGCACTTGGTAAACTACATCCATAACGAATTCACTCTCCTAATTGGGTTAAAAAGAGCATCATCCTTCATTAAGAATCACTTTCACCTCGCAAAAGAAGGAAGTATTGCATTCTTATTCTCTTCTTTGTCTTATTCTAGAAGATGTTATATTTGTCTAAGACAATTCCTCTCAGGGATAGGTGTCTTTTGTACAAAGATCTCTTCTCCTCTAAGGATCTCCTTTACACATACTACAAGATATCCATTTTTCAACTATCTTATCCTTTCTTAAAGAGTGCAAAACTCTCTTGCTTGGATCTATGACATTGTTGCATTTTTGGGGTATCTTCTTTTGTGATGAAGGTAGGTATCCTTGTTCTACTTTTCTTATAACATAAACATTACACTTTTTGAGCAATGGGTCATTCTCGGAACCAGAGCACAGACTCTTAGAGCGAGATGTCTCCATTTTTCTTTTATGCAAGGTGATTATTCTCGGAACCAGAGCACAGACTCTTAGAGTGAGATGTCACATTTTTTTACTATACATATACAGGTTGTAGCATACTCGGGCATAGAATCCTATGAGGTGCTTCTAACCTCACTTACACACACATGCACGAGGTTGAGTGGAAATAGCGGCATAAGGCTAGACTTTCTCACTCTCCTCCCTTACATGGATCACCTAGACAGACTCTAGGGGCTAGTTTTCCATGTCCTTTTCCCATGGATCACCTAGACAAGATCTAGGGGCGAGAAGTCCGTGTTTTTCTCTCTCACTATTCTTCTCATGGATCACCAATGTGTGTATTCATGCTTTTTTCCTTTCTTTTCTTCTCTTTGCATTTTGTTTCCATTTACATCCTTCATCTTGTGTTAGAGAACTCTCAAATCCTCACACTCTTTGTTGTGTTGGAATTGAGATTTAGTCCTCTTTCTTACCAAATGATTCTCCATTAGTTTTTGATCTCATATCAAATCTTCTTGTGAGCATTTGTCAGCAATTTTCTTTAACAATTCGAAGTGGTAAACATGATACCCTATTTCAACTCACTAAAATTAGCAAGCCAAAATAGGGGGGGGCATATAGCTACCCTCGAATTTTCATCACCTTCCTTAGTAAGCATTAGGTGATTTTGTGATCTAACGTGTGTTTTGTAGGGTGCGGTTCCTAACTGTGTACTGCAGATACCGCTGGGGGCTTCGTTCGACAGACTTATGGATATATCCTTTTTTCAAATAATGTTTACTTTTCTGTACTTTAGCTTGCATATGCACGTAGTGTTCATATGACCGCTAAAGTGGGGGCTAAATGTAGCGTCATAAATTGTATGCACTTGCTAGGGTGGTACAATTTCACACCTAGTTTAGCACCCGCCTTGGCGCATTTTGTATTTTGCATTGCATTTCCCCTTTAGCACTTAATTAATTAAATTAATTAGGTCTAAGGTCCTATTTTATCATTTCCTACATCATAAAGTTGGGCCCTTTCATTAAAGTGTGCCCCTTTCATTTTATTCCTCCAATACATCATTTAATCAAAAACCCTAATTAGGTCCTATTTTGAACTTGGGGGCTTGATTTCAGGGGTCAAAACATCTCGAAATCACCTGTAACTTCGGGATTCTCTCTAAAATCATCATATCCGACGGCCCTGAAAATTTGGTGAAAAGTTGTCGGGACCGTGGCGCCCGAAGTGCAACATGGTCCCGGACATTTTTCCTGAAATTTTAGGAGTGCGATCCAATCATAAAATAAAGCTTAACCCCAAGAAATTGGTGGGAGATTCAATCTCTAAGTCGGCCTAAAGTTGAAATTAAGACCTAGGGTTTCATACATAAGAGCTCTCTTTCTTCATTTGAAAGGATCCGATTTTTGGGCTTTGAAGGACCTTCTATGCAGCAAAAGAGAAGATCTTTGAAGACTTCAACAACATTCAACATCCTTCTATCAAGCATTTATCAATTTCATTCATCTATTTAGGGCTTGGAAGACATTGAAGAACAATAGGAGATTACCGACTGAAGATTGGCTTGTACTCCTCCCTTGAGGGTTGGGTATGATTTCATGTTGTTTTCATGTCTTTGCATAAGCTTCAAATATCCTTTATTCATGCTTTAGATCACTTTGCATCTTGATTTAGAGCATTTACATTATCATTTACAAGCAATTAGGGTTTACTTTCTAGGTTGCTCTAGTTTGCTTTCTTGCATTTTAGGACCTTGCACACACACTAGGTCTGCACACACAATACATTTTACAATACAACTTGGCTATTCGTGGAGGTGGAAATCATTGAAGTGGGGGTTTGACTAAGGCAAAACCCTATATAGCCACCCAAACACCTTTTCAGATATAAGTGCAGGTTTCGGGACTCGGACGACGCCACAAGTTATAGATCCGGAAGAAGTAGGCGGAGACCGAACTTCACACCAAATCTCAGAGCAAAAGACCAGGACAGGGGCGTGGGGTGCCCTGGTCCTGCCTGGACAGGGGCGCTGGGTGCCCTGGTCCCTGGGACAGGGGCGCTGGGCGCCCTGGTCCTCCCGACAGACAACATTTTTAGCATTTTTGACAGCTTTTCTAGAGTGCAAAACAGTAGTTTCCGGAGCAGTTTCAGGGGCAGAATTAGGACAGTGGCGCCCGCGCCCCCGTCCCGAACATTTTCACTCAGATTTTAACTCCGGGTACAAATTTTCATTCTTGTCTTGTCCTTGTGTTTACATCTTTCCATCATTTAAGTTCAATTCTGTAATCTTGTTATTAGTTCATACTTGCACTTTGGGGTTAGGGATTGAACTTGCATCATTTCATCTTTCAATTACAACAAAGGAATAGAAATCCTAATAGGTAGCCCGTGGCTCTCTCTTCCACAAAAAGAAGTAGCCAATTGTGTGATACCTCTAGGCTCTTTCGTATTCCACAAGTGTGTGGTTGAAAGTGAGATTAGGGCATGTTTGCTTAGTGTCACTTTTTCCCCCACACAGAGTCATTCAAACCAAACTTTTTCAACAATTCTTTCACATACTTGGACTGAGATATAAATCTTCATTTATCTAATTGAGTAATTTGTAATCCCAAAAATAATTTCATCTCACCAATCATGGACATTTCAAACTCATTCTGCATGTCATCAACAAACTTCTTGCACAAACTGTCATCTCCATTAAAAATAATATCATCAAAAAATACCTCAACAATTTAAATGTTATCATGATCAATCTTGAATTACATATTACTATCAGTAATACCTTTATTGAATCCAAGCTTTAGCAAATACTTATCCAATCTGGCATACCAAGATCTCGGGGCTTTCTTTAGTCCATATAGTGCTTTCTTCAATCTGCAAACCATATCATCTTGATCTGCCAACTAGAATCCATTTGTTTTCTCAATATAAGATTCCTCTTCCAACTCACCATTAAGAAAGGCTGACTTGACATCCATCTAATAGACTTTGAAATCTTTGTAAGTAGCATAAGAAAGAAATAATATAACAACTTCTATTCTTTCCATTGGAGCAAAAGTCTACTCAAATTCAATTCCTTCCATCTGAGAATATCCCTTACAAACAAGTCTAGCTTTGTTCCTAACCACTTCACCTTCCTCATTCAATTTGTTTCGAAAGAACCGTTTAGTTCCAATCACACTCTTATCTGTAGGTCTAGGAACAAGAATCCATATATTATTCTTCTCAATCTAGTTTAATTCTTCTTCCATTGCTTTAACCCAATTTTCATCTTTACATGCTTCATTAACATCATTAGGTTCCATTTTAGAAATCAAGCAATACTCTTCAAAAATTTTTATTCTAGTTTTCACACCTTTATTCTTATCACCTATGCTCTGATTTTCTGAATGATTCAATCTTACATACTTGGAAGTCTTAGTATTTTCTTGATTTTTAGACTCTTGAGCTCTTTCTTATGCACTAGCACTTGTACCTTCTCTTTCATTCTCAGGATTTTCCAGAACAATCTGAAATTGATTTTGGGTCTGCACTTGCTATCCTTTATTTGAACTGTCATCCTGATTAGCTAAATCATATCCACAAGATCTGATTTGTCTCACATTGCTTTCATCAACTTTCAAATTTGCAATCTCAACTATCTTTCTCAATCTCTTGTTATAATACCAGTAGGCCTTTCTCTTAGTAGAATAACCAAGAAAGATTCGTTCATCACATCTAGCATCAAAATTTCCTAAATCTTCATCTCTTTTGATAAAGCATTTACTTCCAAAAATTCTGAAAAAGTCTAACTATAGGAACATGACCAAACCATAACTCATAAGGAGTCTTACCGATGTCACCTTTGATATGCTCCTAGTTAAGAATGTATACAATAGTACTCACATATTCTCTCCAATAGATATATCAAATGTTTCCTTCCAACATCATGGTTCTAGCAGCTTCCTGAATTGTCTCGTTCTTTCTCTCCACAACATCGTTCTGCTAAGGGGTCCGAGGAGAAGACAACTATTTTAATGGTGGAAAAATGGTGAGTGATAGATCAAGAAGGAAACTACCCTTTCCATTAGAGAGAGATGAGAGTTTCACCATTGATTACCCTTCAAACACTTTTCACCATGTTAAATTAGGAAGAGGAGAGGATAATTCACTAGATTCAATCTCTCCACACAAAGATGGATGATTGAATTTTGATTGAAATGGGAATGATAAGTTGATCCCCTCTTCCTTGTTTGAAATGGAAAGGAATTGATTGAATTATGTAGTGCAAAAGTAACAAAGAACTGATTATAACTTGAGATTAGAATATGGGATGAAGTTGTGCACTTACATTTGGCAGTAATATGTTGAGACAAAGTCTCCCTATGAATTTGAGGAAAAATTGCGCGAACCGTGGCGGGAATGCACACGGTCCTTTGAAAAATCTGCAAAATGAAAAGGGTTTTTTTTTCCTCTGCAAATGAAGCCCGAATTTGAAAGTATAACTACGCACCTACAACCTACACATGAAAAAGAGAGGAAAATGGGTTGGGGGTTTGCCTTTAGGTTAAATCCCAGTTTTGGAATTAACCAAGTAATGAAAGAAAGTACTTGCAAGTAGCTATAAATGAAAGAATGATTTGTAAATCACCTCAAGGGAGGTTGTAGTAGCAATGTTGATAGAAATTATTGTGTGGAATTGAATGTTGAAATCAATCTCCTCTTCAATAGTTGAATCCTTGACTTGAATACAAGACCTAGCCTTGAAGGGAGACTTGAGAATTCTCAATGCTGGAAAAGAATGCTTGAAGACTTGAATGCTCTAGAATGCTTGATCGCTTTTTCACACTCCAATCTTATCCAACTTCAACTTTTACTTATCCAACTTATGCAAATGAGAGGACAAAATCCCCATAAATATATGTTAGTGGATTTGATTTTTGTCACGGACCGACATCGGGGGAGTTTCCCTCCTAATGCACAACCAACAATACAACCCTAGGAAGGGTCCTGCCCCAAAAATAGGGCAGGGACATGGGTACCACACCCCTATCTTGGGAGGAAAAGGGTTCAACGCCCCTATCCTACCCCTTTCTCCAGGGTAGAGTGTGGATAGGGTGATGTAGAGGCTAAGGAAGAACCTATTTCTGAAAGATGAGCAATCTCTGGTCTTCGATCAGGCTAGAGTATTCGAACTCGCATGCGTGAGGACACTAATATAGTCAAAAATTGCTAGGGTCACAATTTTATGACACTACATTAGCCCCCACTTTAGTAGGAGTATAAGCATACACCAATACTGTCGATAAAGTACAAGGAAACAAGATTGGAAGACTTTTACCACATCAAGGAGGCAAGATGTGCCAAACCCCCAGTGGACTTAGGATGTTACGACTTTGATTGAAAAAGTAAAAGGGAGGATTGAGAAGGGGAGAACCATGACTGCAAGTAGCAAAGTTCCCTTCACTATGAGTCATGAAAGAAAGGATACTAAAGATTACAGAGCAAAATAAAGTTTACTAAGTAATTCTAAGTGTCACAAAAAGGAAAATATGAGCAGAGTGTATGCCCCCACGTTAAAGCGATCACACGCACCTTATCGGGAGCGATTGATTTAAGGTATGATACACCCAAGAGAAAGAGGAGGGAGAACCTTATCAAAAGGATTTAGCCCCCAATCAAGGAATAAACCCAAGGATAATGAACACAAAATACGAGGTAGTGTCGCTTTCCTTGGGGTCAGTATGTTGTATGATAACGCATGTATATCATGTATGTATATGAATATAATAATCTTCATTCACCAAAGAAGGACACTACCTTAGAAGAAAGGGAAAATAGGATGTCTTTTGAGTCAAAATGAAAGAGACTAAGAAAAGATCTCAATGTTTTGCATCATCTGCAAGTAGACATTAAGGAAACAATAGATGAACAAGGCTACACATAGAAGAATGGTAACAAAAGAGAAAGAAAGGAGAGAGAGAAGATTTGTAGTGCTAATATTTCTAATCTAGCACGACATCCACCTCTCGATCTTGCTGATCACTATTTTGGGAAGGCGAGCAACATGTCAGAGGAGCAACATCAAGTATATCAAATGGAGTTATCATAAGATCCAAATAGGGACCGTTCTCATGTTGTAAGTCACTTTGTTAGATTCTAGGAGCTAGGAGTAGGGTTTGTGAAAACTCATCTGATAAATGCTTGTCTATGTCAACATATTCATACTCACTATGACAAGCATTAGGAGTTATATTGCCATTATGAATAACATTTTCACCCATTTCTTCATCAAAGTTTAGAGAAAGAGGACCAAGAACACGAATAGAAGTAAAACCATCACATGTTTTATGCAAATTGTGATTCGAAGATGTAGGTTGAACATCTTGCTTAGGAGAAAATGGAATCATGTCAACTGTCGGAGTTTGAGGAAATTGAATATTTTGAGGGATAACTTCACTAGCTTGAACACGATGTCTTCATCGACATTCTCTTGCACAACAATTCCGTAGAGTCTTAATGGAAGACTGAGAAGAAGGAGAAACACTTGAATAAGTAGGAATGTTTCTCTCCTTGATAGTGGAAGGTTTAGGTTGAGGTCTTTTTGGTTGAACAATAGGAGAAGCAGGCCTGTTCTCTCAATAAGAGGAAGGAGGTGGAACTGCGCCATAGAAAGGAGAAATATTAAGTGTAGGAAGGAGATCAGCTCCATCATGAGGAGGAGGTATAGGTATAACCTTAGGAAGAATATTTTTGTTCTCCTTAAGAGAAGGTAAAGTCATATCCATAGGTATAGATGGACGATTTTTCTTAGGAGGGATATTATTTCTATCCGTGAGGGGAAGAACCTCATCTTGAAGAATAATAGGAATGCCAAGTGTTGGAGATTTAGGTTGACTTAAGGATAAAATCATATCATTCTTCCATTTTTGATAAGATTGAAAAAGAGCATCGCTTCTTGATGGAAGAGATGATTGAATTGTAAAGCATTGGGAGGGGGGGTGAATTAGTGACACAAAAAATAATACTACTTTAAACACTGGCCAATAGATATACTTAACAAGTTTATTAAACAATATGCATATAATCCAAAATGATATAACAACATCCACAATAAGTAAAACATCCACCATAACACAAGTGTTTATATGTGGAAAATCCAAATAGGTAAAAACCACGGTGAGATGGGACTCACAAGTTAACTATCTATAGTAATAGATAACTAACCGGTTAAGGTCTACAAAAGGTTGTTCTGCTGGGAGCAAATCCTGTTAAAGATCCCAAAGCTTAGTTAAAAGCTATACCCTATAAAAGGTAGTACCCTGTAAGGAGTAAACTCAGTAGAGGATTTTTGAATCCAAGCTAATGGATCACCTGGCTAGAGGATTTGTATAATGAATATTGTTAGAGCTTACCTGGTTAGGGGAATTGACTATTGCAGTGATTAGAAAACAATAGGTGGTGTGATCTAGTAGTAGCACAACTTGCTTGTATAGATCCTCTTCTGTGCACTCAACTCTTCATTACCAACATACTCTGCAACTTAACACTTCTGCCTTCGCATCAAATCATCACATAACATATCTCCTTCACTCATACAAAATAATTCATTGTGATGTCAATATATAGACATTTAGATTCACCCCCATAACATTTAGAAATCATGTCAACACCTATCACCTATCAACTCTAGCAACATTCACTGGCAAGAAAATGACTCATGCACAGTCATCGGTATCTAGTACACCAGCAGGATATAATGTTCACCAGCACTTGGAATGACATGAAGAACACTTGGTTATGTCGAAGACATTGTTTGGGCACTTTGTCTTGGTGACTTGTTCGTTGGCATATTTGTGATTGCATATTTGTTCTTACTGGCAAATAGGTCCAGGTTATACATTGGTAGGTTTATCTTTTCCAGATCAGCACGACACGCTATGGAGATGTTTTATTATTGTTGTAAATGCATCAAGCTGACATGTTGAATCGACTATTGCATCAGATATTGTTTTAATTATAAATTGATTTTATTGTAATACCCTTTAGAGCCGACCTACTAAAATTGGTCCTAGGTTATGATATAAATGTAAGATCTTATTTGTAAGATCGGATGTGGAATGTGAAAAAGGATTGTGTGAAGGTATATGCGAGAATAAGCAAAGATATACAAGCAAACATCATTTGAAGGTGAAGCAAGGTTTTTGTGAAAGCATATCAGAACTACACTGGTACTGAATCCAGCATATGAAGATGCTATTTTGAGCAGTACATTCTTATTGGATTTAACCATCCAATTGTAGTCAGTGCGACTCCTATTTTGTGTTTGAGCAGTGAGCTCTAGACGCTTGGCCTTTCTGCATGTGCAAACCCCATTTGTATACACTTACTATCTGCAGTAGTATCATCTAATTGTGGGTAAGGTTTCCCACTATGGTTTTTCCCCTTACGGGGTTTCCATGTACATATATTGGTGTTGTGTTGTAGATGAATTTGTCTTTTTGTTTCATGCATTAATCTTTACTGGTTTTGCAATTATCTGATAAAACTGTCTACCAGTATAAAAGACTGGTTCATAGGTATTAAGCATTAATTTGGTTAAGTTGTTTTTGGTTTGAATTTATTAGACAATTGATTCACCCCCCCTCTTAGATGTCTTCGGGACCTAACTAAAAATATTGCCAAAAATTGTCGGTGAGGATAACTCATCACAACTAGTGATAACCCATCACATAATTGTTGGCATTATGGTACTAAGTTGTCATTGATGTCAACTGATGGAGATTGATCATAAAGGATAAAAGAACAAACAGGTCTGAAAAATTGTTGCTTGTTTATGATGAAGAGGTAGAATGTTAAAATTTGTCTCACACCACCAGAGGTGAAGATGTGCAACCGGTACCGGATTCTCTACCGGTTAACAGAAGGAGAACACTCTATTGGCTAAGGGTCTTACCGATATGTGTTTGTTAGACCAACTGCATGTTGGTAGGCCATGTCTTGATCAGTGTGATGCCATGTGGAGATGAGGTGGCAAGTGTGTTGTGGTTGGTGAAGCTTCATCAACAGGGTAGATGAAACAGATAATCACCATTAATGAAGGAACCACAAATCAAAGGATTGCATTTGTTGGCATATATGCAGAACTTGGTGACATGATGATATTGTATGTTGTCATTGATGTCAATATGCTGAAGTATGAACTGGTATATTGAAGTAAGCAAACTGGCAAGAGAACTGGTATGATATTGTGAACCAGTATATGTGAGAACCGGTATGATAATGTGAACCGGTATATGTGAAAAAGTGAAGTGGTATGTTGGAATGAGAACCGGTATATGGGAAGTTTTGTAATGGGGTTTTATTTGGCATGACTACCGGTTGGTAGTCTCAACCTCAGGGTTTCTGGTTGATGCATTCCAAGCTTGTGTGATTCAATGGATGACATCTTGTGATGAGTTAGCATTGTAATGAAGACCAGATAGTGTTTCCACATCAGCCTTGTGCATGTGAAGGATTTCCTTGAGGATCTTGCATGGAGATTGATCCTATCTACCTCGGGAATGTGCGAAGTCTCTATAAATGGTGGAGAGCATGTGATGGGTTTTCAACTTACTGAAGTGGCAAAGAATGAACGTTGGAGAGTGTCTTGAGATATGTTCAAGACTATTGTATTCAATGCAATCTGATTAACGGTCAGGATTGAACCGATTGATTTGTTAAACCTAAATGTTTTTAGGGTTTAGGGTTTATGCTCCCAACCTATCTATTTCCTAAAAAGTCGATGATGTTTTTCAATTTGAAGTTGTTGGCAAATGCTATGTGTGTATCCAAGTGAAGAGATACTTGATTCTTGCCACATTGGAGAAGTGTATTGATACTTGTAGAGTGTGATTGCAGAAGAAAAGGAGCTAAAGTGGATCTGCCTTGGCATTGAGTGTTGTTATCAGATCAGTGTATTACCTATTGACCTCTAACCATTTCAGCAATTGGAAAATCCCTTAACCGGGTAGCTTTAACAGGATTTTGTGTAAATCCTTTAACAGGGTGACTCAATTCAATGAGTTCTTCAAATCCTCTTACGAGGTAACCTTTAACAGGGTTCTAATCTTTAATCGGGTATTTAGCCATCCCTTAACCAGGTGATCCCTAGCAGGATTGGTTCCTAGCAGAACCTATTGTAAAAGTCTTTAACCGAACTAGGCTCCTAACAGAGTGGACTTCAAAAGAGTTCAAAGAATAGCTTGTGGGTATTCATCCCCACTGTGGTTTTTCCCAGTTGGGTTTCCACGTGAAAATCAATGTGTCATGTGTGATGCTTTTCATGTGACGCTTTAATATTTTTTGTCGTGGTAAAGCATGTTGAACCAATAGTCATTATATTTCTAATGATATATTACTTGTTTATGCATACGGGTGAAGTGGAAATGAGATATTAGATTTTGTAGAGATCTAAGTGTTTAATAGTTTATGCTATTCATACTCTCACTGTGTGTAACCTGTAGTGCTCTGATTTAGACCGGTGTTACTGTTTACCAGTTAAGTGTAGTCTTGGCAGTCAATCTAGTTGAGGGAAAGTTTTTGTCTGTACTGATTCACCCCCCCTCTTAGTACTGGTTTGGTACTTATTGTTCGTCATTATTCATCAATTGGTATCAAAGAGTCTTCCAGGTCCTCTATGTTGTAAGCTTAACCGCTTGAGGAAAAGATCTGACTCTAATGACGAAGAGGGACGGTCCAAAGTTCAACAAAGATAACTTTAAGATATGGAAGGACATAATGAAAATATACATCAGAAGCATGGGTGCTCAACACTAGAGCTATGTTAAGAATGCTTATGTTATTCCTATTGGTACTCTCATTGATTACCAAAAAAGAGAGATTCAGGAGAATGGGCAAGTCATGGAAGCCCTAATTAGCAGTCTATCTGACATTGAGTTTATTGATGTTCAAGATAAAGATAATCCTAAAGAAGTATGAGATGCTCCGGAGAATATCTATGACGATGATGAGCATGTGAAACAAGCTAAGGAAGAGAGCCTTAGGGGAAAGTTTGAAGACATGTAGATGGTTGAAGGAGAGACCATTCAACAATATGGAATAAGAATCAAAACTTTTGTTGGAGACATCAAGAGTGCAGGAGGTAAAATAGATGATTCCACTATTGTTAGCAAAGTCTTGAGATCCTTATTACTGGTCTATGCAATAAGGGTTGCTGCTATTCAAGAGTTGAGGTCTATAGACAAGATAAAGGTATCCCTAGACTCCATCATTGCTAAGTTGACCACATATGAGCTAAACAATTATGATGGTAGTATTCAGAAAGCTAAATTAGCCTTTAGAGCATCTACATCACCATCTAGAAAGGGAAAAGAAGCTAGTACTAGTTCTAAACCAAGACAAAGTAAAGAAATGGATGATGAAGAGATCCTGATGGAATTTTAAGCTCTTCTTGCCAAGAGACTTCCTAAGGGAACTGGTAAATATAGAGGTAAGCTCCCTTTGAAATGCTTTTCTTGCAATAGGATAGGACACATTGTTGTAAACTATCCTAATGGTGATAATAAGGACAAATCAGATAAGTTCAAAAAGTTCAAAGGAGGAGACATGAGAAACTATTTTGTAGCAGTTGATGAAGGTGCCACTGATGAAGAATCAAAAGATGAAGAAAGTGAAGACATTGTGTTTGTAGCAGTTAAGGAAGATGTGTCAGACAAGAAGGCTCTTGTCTCCTACTTTGATAATTCCAATGAGTGGATTATTGATAGTGGTTGTTCTCACCACATGACTGGTGACCGGAGTAAGTTTTTGTCTCTAGAAGAGTATGATGGTGGTGTGGTTTGATTTGGTAATGATGCACCATGTATGGTAAAAGGTAGATGGTCCATCTCTCTAAATGGAAAAAGTAGTGTTGATAATGTGTATTGGGTAGAAGGTCTCAGGCACAACCTTTTGAGTGTTGCTCGGTTGAATGATAATGGACTCACTTTAGAATTCAAGGATGGAGTGTGCAAAATAAAAGGAAAGAGTGGTGAACTAATGGCCATCAGTATGCAGACCAAAGGTAACTTATTTTAGCTGAATGCAAATATCAATACATGTCTAATGGCTAAGTTTGATGATAGCTAGATATGGCATAGGAGACTCTGCTATGTAAACTTTGATAATATTATGAAGGCCAGTAAGATCAAGGCAGTCAGAGGATTGCTTGTGCTGAGCAAACCAGAGAATCCTTTGTCATAGAGAGTGTCAACTAGGGAAAATGTCTTCCTTAACCTTTAAAGGTAAACCTTTCATTGCAGACAATTTGGTTAATCTTGTGCATACTGATTTGTGTGGTCTTATGAAAACTAGGAGTGTGCAGGGAGATAGGTACTTTATGATTCTCACTGATGACTGCTCAAGAATGATGTGGGTCACATTCTTGAAAGATAAGTTTGAAGCTTTTGGAAAGTTCAAAGCTTTCAGAACACTAGTCGCAAAGGAAAGTGGTAAGAGGATTAAGTGCCTAAGAAATGATCAAGGAGGAAAATTCACTTCCGATGAATTCAACAAGTACTATGAAAAGAACAACATCAAGAGGCAACTGTCTACCCCCCAGACTCCACAATAGAATGGCCTAGTAGAGTGGAACAATTGAACTGTAGTTGAAGTAGCAAGAACGATGTTGATTCAAGGGAAGGTTGCTCACACCTTCTGGAGACAAGCGGTGAGCACTACAGTCTACACTATGAATTGGGTACTCATCAAGAAAGGTAAGGATAAAACACCTTATGAGTATTGGACTGGTAAGACTCCTGTAGTAAGTTACTTTAGAGTGTTTGGTAGAAAATGTTATATCAAGAGGAGTGAACATTAGAGCAAGTTTGATGCAAAATGTGATGAAGGAATATTGCTAGGATATTCCACCAAGAGTAAAGCTCTTAAGTGTTTCAACAATAGGACTCATAAAATTGTTGAAATTATTAATGTCAGAGTTGATGAAAACTCTGAGAAATCTGAGGAAACCGACTGTGAGTGAGTGGTAGATGAACTGGTTGTAACCTTCTGGGAACCAGTTGCAAAATAGCCTAGCACTAGTAATAGTGCTCCTACACCGGTAGATGCTGATGCTGATGAAGATGAGGATGAAGAAGAAAAGCAAGAAGAAATAGCTAAGATCATTCCTAGGTATGTAAAGCTGAATCATCATCCAAAATAGATCGTAGGAGACAAGGATGCAAGAATTCTTACAAGAAGAAAGGTCAGAGAAAATTCTTGCATGATCTCTGAATTTGAGCCTAAAACATCTAAAGAGGCACATAAAAATGAAGATTGGATCAAGGCAATGGAAGAGGAACTTGACCAGATAGAAAATAATGGTACATGGTCTTTGGTACCCATACTTGAGCATAAAAATGTCATTGGAACCAAATGGTTTTTCATAAATAAGCTGAATGAAGATGGCATAGTGGTAAGAAACAAAGCCAGACTGGTGTGTAAGGGATATTCTCAAGAAGAAGGAGAAGACTATGGAGAAACCTTTGCTCCAGTAGCTAGATTGGAAGGAGTTCGTATGCTTCTTGCATATGCAGCCTTCAAGGGATTCAAAGTATATCAAATGGATGTAAACTCTACATTTCTAAATGGAATACTTGAAGAGGAGGTGTATATAGAGCAAGCAGATGGGTTTGGCCTATCAGAAGACAGTGACATGGTGTGTAGGCTACATAAAGCCCTGTATGGATTGAAGTAGGCACCTAGAGCATGGTATGAACACTTACACTCCCATATTGTGAAGATTGGATTTGAAAGAACAAGTGAAGATAGAAATATCTCTCTGAAGTCAGAAGGAGATCAAATTTTGATTTGTGAGGTATTTGTTTATGACATAATTTTTGGTGGAGATGACAAGATGAGTCATGATTTTGCAGATGAGATGAAGAAGGAATTTGAGATGTCACTTTTGGGGGAGATTAAGTTCTTCATTGGACTATAGATTCAACAGATGAAAGATGGTATCTTTATCACTTAGTCTAGGTATGTCAAGGAGGTGTTGAAGACCTTTGGCATGGAAGACAACAAACTGGTTGGTACACTGATGGTGACCGGTTGTAAATTATCAAAAGAGGATGACTCAATATTGGTGAATGAGAAGGAATACTGATCAATGGTTGGTAAGTTGCACTATGTGATACATAGCAGATCAGACATTGCACATGCAGTAGGCATTACTGCATGGTTCTAGAAAAGTCCAAGAGAATCCCACTTGGTAGCAGTCAAGCGAATTCTTAGATATCTGAAGGAAACTATTGACTATGGATTATGGTATCCATACAGTAATGATTTCAACCTAAAAGTTTTTATAGATGTTGATTGGGCTGGTAATGTGGATGACCAGAAAAGCACAACCGATGGTGCATTCTTTCTTGGTGGTAGACTGGTCTCATGGATGAGTAAGAAGTAGATTTGTATCTCTTAGTCTACAGTAGAAGCAAAATATGTTGCAGCTTTTATGAATTGCACCCAAACAATCTGGATGAAGCATGTATTAAGTGGCTTCAAAGTTCCTATATCTGAACTGGTAAGTATATTTTGTGACAACACAAGTGCAAATAACATTTCCAAGAATCCAGTTTTACATGCAAGAACCAAGCACTTCAAGCTCAAGTATCATTTCTTGAGGGAGAAGGTTCAGAACAAAGAGGTTGTACTGGAACATGTTTCTAGTAAGGAGTAGTTAGCAGACATATTCACCAAGCCTCTACCGAAGGCTACAATTACCTATTTAAGAGGTGAATTAGGGGTGCTTTCCCTTCAAGAGGTGAACTAAAGGTGTGTGCTCCACATCAGTCAGGTATTGCAATTGATAAATCTTTTTCAGGATTGGTGTGTTGAAGGATGCTACTCCTTAGGGGGAGCAACATAGTGGAACATAGTTGTTTGTGCCTCCACTTTGGCATTGTTGTCAAAGGGGGAGAAGATGTGAAGCGAATAAGATATCTACAGTATTGGGGAGAAGATGTGAAGCAGAAAGATATCTTTGTATATTGCCATCAATGCCGAAGGGAGAGATTGTTGGCATATGTGCAGAACTTGGTGACATGATGATATTGTATGTTGTCATTGATGTCAATATGTTGAAGTATAAACTGGTATATTGAAGTAAGCAAACTAGCAAGAGAATTGGTATGATATTGTGAACCGGTATATGTGAGAACCGGTATGATAATGTGAACCAGTATATGTGAAAAAGTGAAGCAGTATGTTGGAATGAGAGCTGATATATGGGAAGTTTTGTATCAAGGTTTCATTTGGCATGACTAACGGTTGGTAGTCTCAACCTCAGGGTTTTTGGTTGATGCATTCCAAGCTTATGTGATTCAACTAATGACATCTTGTGATGAGTTAGAAGAGTAATGAAGACCAGATAGTGTTGCCATGTCAGCCTTGTGCGCATGAAGGATTTCCTTGAGGATCTTGCATGGAGATTGATCCTATCTACCCCAGGAATGTGCAAAGTCTTTGTAAACGGTGGAAAGCACGTGATGGGTTTTCAACTTCTTGAAGCGACAAAGAATGCACGTTGGAGAACATCTTGAGATATGTTCAAGACTATTGTATTGAATGCAATATGATTAATGATTAGGATTGAACCGATTGATTTGTTAAACCTAAATATTTAGGGTTTAGGGTTTATGCTACTGACCTATCTATTTCCTATAAGGTCGATGATGTTTTTCAATTTGAAGTTGTTGGCAAATGCTATGTGTGTATCCAAGTGAAGAGATACTTAATTCTTGCCAAACTAGAGAAGTGTATTGATACCTGTAGAGTATGATTGCATAAGCAAAGGAGCTAAAGTGGATCTACCTTGGCATTGAGTGTTGTTATCAGATCAGTGTATTACCTGTTGACTTCTAACCATTTTAGCAGTTGGAAAATCCCTTAACTTGGTAGCTTTAACAGGATTTTGTGTAAATCCTTTAGCAATGTGACTCAATTCAATGAGTTCTTCAAATCCTCTTGCGAGGTAACCTTTAATAGGATTCTAACCTTTAACCAGGTATTTAGCCATCCCTTAACCGGGTGATCCCTAGCAGGATCGGTTCCTAGCAGAACCTATTGTAAAAGTCTTTAATCAAACTAGGTTCCTAACAGAGTGGACTTCAAAGGAGTTCAAAGAATAGCTTGTGGGTATTCATCCCCACTGTGGTTCTTCCAAGTTGGGTTTCCACGTGAAAAATCAGTGTGTCATGTGTGATGCTTTTCATGTGATGCTTTAATATTTTCTGCCAAGTGGTAAAGCATGTTGAACCGGCAGTTATTATATTTATGATGATATATTACTTGTTTATGCATACAGGTGAAGTGGAAATGAGATATTAGATTTTGTAGAGATCTAAGTGTTTAACAGTTTATCCTATTCATACTCTCACTGTGTGTAACTGGTAGTGCCCTGATTTAGACTGGTGTTACTATTTACCAGTTAAGTGCAGTCTTTGCAGTCAAACTGGTTGAGGGAAAGTTTTTGTCTGTACTGATTCACCCCCCCTCGTAGTACTAGTTTGGTACTTACTGTTCATCATTATTCATCAGCATTTGACTGATTGCAGCTCAAGGAAGAAGAAATGACAGAGGAAGATCAAGGAGTAGTTAGCGCCTAAATCAAGGTAAAGTAAATCTGATTCAGGATGTTCTCATAAAGGAAACTTCTGGAACACTTTATGTGCTGTTTGACTTCATGACAAAAGATCTGATACGTGATTGCCACTCCAAGAAAAAACATGCATTAGATAACAAAAAATGTGTGTAGATGCAGTCTTCAAGGATAGGTGATTGATCCAAGAAAGGTGTGATTGAATCTCAAAAGATTGTGTCATAAAGAGAAAACCCTAACCACTTAGATTTTTGAATGGCATTCTGACAGGAAAACAGGTATAAGTAATGAGAGCTCTAAACAAAATATGTTGTTGATTCTATGAAGATTGAGGAGAGGAGAGAAGGGAGAGCGAGCAAGGAGAAAACTAGAGAAGGTGTTCTAGGCAACTTGTAGTGTGAGTGAGCGAGCAAATCGGTGAGAGGATTCTACTGGCAGTATCATAGTCAGGCACTTGTACCTAACCGACAAGGTGTGGCAGAGCAGGAAACATTCTAGTTTGATATAATGTGTTGAGAGACTGTGTGTGAGAGGGAGAGAAAGATAATAGAGAGTTATTTGATTCAAGAGTTGAAAAATTCATTTTCAACAAGAAGCATTAATTGTATTCAAATAGTATTTCAATATACATCTCCAAGTTGAAGCTTGGTGCAAGGGTTGGTGCTCCTTGGGCTGGTGCCCTAAAAAGTTCAGGGGTTGGTTCTCCTTGGGTTGGTGCCCAAAATCTTTGTAAGTTGGTGTTTTACCTATGAGGCTAGATTGGAGTAGTAGTATCCAACAACCCTTCTCATCGAGGTTTTTCCCATATTGGTTTTTCCTCATAAATCTGGTGTTGTGAATCTCTTATCTGTGAATGATCTTTTTGCTTTTCTCTCTTGCATTACCGATCTGACTATTTAGTGGTTAAGTAAATAGTTGATTGTCTAAAATTAGATTGGTAAATGAAAAGAGTTAGGAAGCACTGATTCACCCCCCTCTTAGTGGTATTCTATGTTCAACAATTGGTATCAGAGCCAAGTTCCCAGTTATCTTTAAACCTTGGGTAGATTCTAGACTTTGAGCACAATGGCAAGAAGTGAGTCTGCTTCCTCAAAAGCCCCAATGTTTGATGGATCCAACTATGCCTTCTGGAGTAGAATAATGGAGACCTATATTTTGTCTCTTGGTTTTGATGTGTGGATGTAGGTCAAGAGGGTATGTTGTTCCCAATACTCCTCCCACTGATCCAGATGCAAAAAGGGAGTATGAGAATAATGCAAAGGCAAAACATGCCATCTTGAGTGGACTATCCAATAATGAATTTGTCAAAGTCGTGCACTATGTTACAGCAAAGGAGACATGGGAAAAATTGCAGAGGTTGTTTGAGGGAGATGCAAAGGTCAAAGAAGCCAAGCTGCAAACACTAAGGAACCAACTTGAAAGCATCAAAATGAAAGATGATGAAAATATTGCAGACTATCTTCACATATTTGATGAAACTATGAATACTATTAGAGGAGTTGGGGAAGAGATCACAGATGAGATTCTTGTCAAAAAGATACTTAGATCTCTCACTCCCAAATATGATAGTAAGGTGTCAGCCATATAAGAAGCCAAGGATCTGAATACTTTTACAATGGATGAGCTATTTGGCTCCCTGATAGCCTATGAGATGAGAACAACTGGTGAGACTTCCACAAGGAAAGAAGAAGCATTCAACATCACCAAAAAGGGCAAAGAAGCTATTAGTCATAAAGAATCCAGTGAAGACTGATGCTGAAGTAGAAAACTTTGCCAGGAATCTCAAAAGAGGATCTGAATGGTACAAAGGAAAGCTACCACTTAAATGCTTCAACTATGGGAAAGTAGGACACTTCGCTGCAAGTTGTCCTCACAAAGAAGCCGATGGATATGAGTGAAGAGAATTCAGAAGATCTGCCGACAAAGACAGAGATAGGAATGACTACTGGTAGGGAAGAAGAGGCTACCAAAACCAAAATAGCCTATATACCATTGAGGATGACACAATAGATGATGAAGATCCATCAGAAGATGATGACCATGAGAATGACAGAAAAGTAAATCTTTTCATTGCACTCGACAGACCTACTGATGAAGATGAGGAAGAAGAGGATATTGAGGCTGAAGTGGATTTGGAAAGTGAACTTATTAGTGCACTTGAAGAATTGAGTAAAACAAGAAAAGAACTCAAGAGGGTTAAGCTTGTTGCGGCAGATTAACAAGATCTCTTGAAGCAGTCTCTGGAAGAGTCTGGTCAAATCATATCTGACTTAAAGCTATAGCTAGAAGAAACTAAGAGGATTGGTGAAGCTACAACCCTTGATTTGACAAAGAAAGAAAAGGAGCATCAAGAGCTGGAAGCAAAAATAATAAAGGCCAGAAAGGAGCTTGAAGAAAGCAAGGAAGAAATAAAAATAAAAAGTAAGTACGAAGGCAACACTGAGGCTTTGGATAAGATGTTGAGAAAACAAAAGCAATCCAAAGACATTGGAGGTTTAGGATTTGAAGCTGGTCAAGGTTCAACCCACAAAGGTAAATTCGACAAAGAGATAATGTTCACCTCTTCAATTGAAGGTGAAGAAAATAAGACATTCACTGTAGGCAAGGATACTAACAAAAAGACATATGCAAATGTTGTTGGAAATCAACATCCAAATTGGTATGCAAATATGAACCGGAGGCCACATTTCATGCATAAATATGCATACCCAAGGAGGAATGCTAGAATTGACCAAGAAGCATTCACCAGATTCAACAACATGAATAGAAGACACCCAATGAGGCAGTTCCATTCAGGACCAAGATAGCCCAGCCAGTATGTATCAGACTTTCATGGTTATTGTTACCGGTGTAATAAATTTGGGCACATAATAGCTGTCTGTAGGTTAAACAATAAGCCTTTTATGGATTATGAAAGTAGAAATTTATTTAATGCACTCCAGGATATGAATGTTGTTTGATATCAGTGCAATGGATATGGACATAAGAGTTTTGATTGTAGGAAGAACAAATCGGTACCCTACAATAATTTTAAGGATGTTCCCTCTAATGAAAATATAAAATGCTATAACTGTCAAGAATTTGGACACATAGAAAAGTTATGCAAAAACAAGAAGATCAAGCAAATGAATAAAAATCCAGATCATGAACTAGTAACTAAACCTGAGTTGAATATAGCAGCTGACAAGAAGAAGGAAATCAAACCAGTTTGGGTTGAGAAAGAAAAGAAAAAGGCAGAATTGAGTCTCATAGTGCAGACTGCCTTGCATGCTGAAAGGAAAAATCTATGGGTGGTAGATAGTGGTTTCTCAAACCATATGACTAGTGACAAAAGGAAATTCAATAAACTTGAAGATTGGAATGGTGGATCGGTAAGGTTTGGAGACAATTCCTCCATCAAAATAAAGGGAAAAGGAACACTAAGCATTGATGGAAAACTAAAGGCACATGATGTATATTATGTGGAAGGCCTCAAACATAATCTGCTGAGTGTGAGTCAGATGTGTGACAAAGGTTACAAATTCGCCTTTGACTCAACTGGTTGCCAGATAAAGAAAGACAGTACCGGTAAAGTTGTGGCAGAAGGAAAGAGAACTGATGGAAATGTTTATAATTTGAAGGAATGCTATGAGGCCCAATGTATGTTAGGACAAGTAGATGAAAGTTGGTTGTGGCACAGAAGACTAGGCCACATAAATTTTGATAACTTAGTTGCAGTAAGCAAAAGGGGGTGTGTGAGGAATATTCCACTCATCATCAAACCGATAAACACATTTTGTGATGAATGTGTAAAAGGTAAGCAAACAAAAGCGAGTTTCAGGACAAAGGAGCACAACACCTCAAAGCCACTTGAAATTGTGCATACAGATCTGTGTGGTCCAACTAGAACAAGAGCACTTACCAGTGAAAGATACTTCATGCTCTTCATTGATGACTACTCAAGGATGACATGGGTCACCTTTTTGCAAGATAAATCACAAGCAATTTGAAAGATTCAAGATCTTTTAGAAGATGGTGGAAAAGGAAAGTGGGTACAAATTAAAATGCCTAAGATCAGACAGGGGTGGAGAGTTCAAATGAATTTGAAGATTATTGTGAAAAACATGGAATTAGAAGGCAATACTTTGCTCCTAGAACACCACAGCAAAATGTTGTGGTAGAAAGAAAGAACAAGAAAGTCAAGGAGATGGCCAAAACCATGTTGAATGAGGCCAGTCTGCCAGATACTTATTGGAAAGAAGCTGTGTATACTACTGCATACACTTTGAACTGGGTTCAATTAAGAACAAACAGCAAGATGACACCTTATGAGCTATGGTATGACCGGAAGCCATTAGTCAAATATTTCAAAGTATTTATAAGCAAGTGTTTCATTAAGAAAGATGTGGATGGTTTGGGAAGTTTTGACTCTAGGAGTGATGAAGGGATCTTCCTTGGTTACTCATCTAACAACAAAGCCTACAAATGTTACAATAAAAGACTAAGAAGAATTGTTGAAAGTGTGCATGTAAGAGTTGATGAAGATATGCATAGAGAATCTCAACCACATATAAACTGGTATGATAACTCTGGTGACAAATATTATGAAGCTCAAACAAAAAATGAACTAGAGGTAGCATCCTAGAAGGTTCCCAACCGGTATGCACAGTTGAATCACCCAGAAGAGAAAATTATGGGAAACAAGAATGATGGTGTACAGACTAGAAGAAGACTTTCCCGAAATGATGAACAAGTCAACCTATGCCTCATAACTAAAGTTGAACCCAAAAATTTCATTGAGGCTAGCAAGAGACAAGAATGGATGGATGCCATGGAAGAAAAACTGCACTAGATTGAGAAGAACAAGACTTGGGAATTAGTCCCTAGACCAGAAGACAAGAATATAATTGGCACAAAGTGGGTCCACCGGAACAAAATGAATGAAGAATGTAAGATTGTAAGGAATAAAGCTAGACTAGAGTGCAAAGGATACTCTCATGTAGAGGGGATTGACTTTGAAGAAACATTTGCACCAGTGGCTAGATTAGAAGCAATTAGGATGTTTCTAGCTTACTCTGCCTATAAGGGCTATAAATTATACCAAATGGATGTAAAATCTACTTTTCTAAATGGAAATTTAGAAGAATAAGTATATATGGAGCAACCGGAAGGATTTGTGCTGCATGATGATGAGACATTTGTGTGTTAGTTAAAGAAGGCTCTGTATGGTTTGAAGAAATCTCCTAGAGCATGGTACTCAAGATTAGATTAGTATGTGAAGGAGCAAGGATTCAAAAAGGGAAGTGCTGACAACAATTTGTACATAAGGAAAGATGGGAATCACATGATTATTGTGGTTGTGTATGTAGATGACATCATCTTTGGCGGCAATAAGGATATTCTCTGCAAAGAGTTTGCTGATCAGATACAGTCAGAATTCAAGATGTCAGTGCTTGATGAATTGACTTAATTCCTTGGCTTGTAGATACCATAGAAAGATAAAGGAATCTTTATCTCATAGGTCAAGTATGCAAAGGAGACGCTGAAGAAATTCCAACTAGAAGATTGCAAACCGGTAATTACTCCCATGGTGTTCGACAACAAATTGAGTAAGAATAATGAATCACTGGTAGTGGATCAGACTCTGTACAGATCCATGATAGGCACTCTACTATATCTAATTGATTCAAGATCGGATATAGTTCAGGCAATATGCATGGTAGCTAGATTCCAAGCTACACCAAAGCAATCACACATGAATGCTGTTAGCAAAAATTTTAGGTACCTACAAGGAACACTCAGCTGTGGTTTGTGGTATCCTAAATAGGGAGATTTTATCTTGGAAGCATACACTGATGTTGATTGGGTAGGATGCATTAATGATAGAAAGAGCACAAGCGGTGGTGCATTCTTTCTAGGTGACCTGTTGGTCTCTTGGCATAGTAAGAAGTAGGACTCAGTCTCCTTATCTAAAACTGAAGCTAAGTACATTGTTGTTGCTACATGCTGCTCTTAGGTGCTTTGGATAAAGAAGATTCTCAAAGATATACAGGTGGACATCACTAAACCTATTCTTATCTAATGTGACAATTGGAGTGCAATCAACATAGCAAAGAATCCAGTCATGCACTCCAGAACAAAACATATTGCTATCAAATATCACTTTCTTTGAGAGAAGGTTGAAGGGTAGGAGGTAAGGATGGACTATGTTCCTATTGGTGAGCAAGTAGCAAAAATTTTCACCAAACCGCTACTGGTAAGCACGTTTGAATACCTCCGACACAAGCTGGGAGTTATGTCATCTTCCTAGGAAGATTTTATGTGACTTAGGGGGAGTTTGGTATGGGTCAAAGGGGGAGTGTGCAAGTACCCTTTGTCATTGTGTCAAAGGGGGAGAAATGTACCAATATGGAGTAGACTATGAGAATTTGACATCAATGCCAAAGGGGGAGATTGTTGGCATTATGGCACTAAGTTGTCATTGATGTCAACCAGTGGAGATTGAGCATAAAGGATAAAAGTACAAATGGGTCTAAAGGATGGTTGCTTGTTTATGATGAAGAGGCAGAATGTTAAAAGTTATCTCACACCACCAAAGGTGAAGATGTGCAATCGGTACTGGATTCTCTACCGGTTAACAAAAGGAGAACACTCTACCGGCCAAGGGTCTTACCGATGTGTTTTCTAGATAATCACCATTAATGAAGGAGCCACAAATCAAGGGATTGCATCTGACTGATTGCATCTCGAGGAAGAAGAAATGATAGAGGAAGATCAGGAAATAGTTGGTGCTTGAATCAAGGAAAAGGAAATCTGATTAAGGATGTTCTCATAAAGGAAACTTTTGGAACACTTTATGTGTTATTTGACTTCATGACAAAGGATCTAATACGTGATTGCCACTCTGAGAAAAACATGCATTGGATAAAAAAAATCGTGTGCAGATGTAGTTTTCAAGGATAGGTGATTGATCCAAGAAAGGTGTGATTGGATCTCAAAAATGGTGTCATAAAGAGAAAACCTTAACCACTCAGATTTTTGAATGGCATTCTGGCGGGAAAATAGGTATAAGTAATGAGAGCTCTAAATAGAACATGTTGTTGATTTTGTGAAGATTGAGGAGAGGAGAGAAGGGAGAGTGAGGAAGGAGAAAACTGGAGAAGGTGTTCTGGGCAAGTTGCAGTGTGAGTGAGCGAGCAAACCGGTGAGAGGATTCTATTGGCAGTATCATAGTCAAGCAGTTGAACCTAACCGACAAGGTGTGGTAGAGTAAGGAGCATCCTAGTGTGATATAGTGTGTTGAGAGACTGCGCGTGAGAGGGAGAGAAAGATAATAGAGAGTTATTTTATTCAAGAGTTGCAAAATTCATTTGCAACAAGAAGCCTTAATTGTATTCAGATAGTATTTCAATATACATCGCCAAGTTGAAGCTTGGTGCAGGGGTTGGTGCTCCATGGGTTGGTGCCCTTTAAAAGTGTAGGGGTTGGTGCTCCTTGGGTTGGTGCCCAAAACCTTTGTAAGTTGGTGTTTTACCTATGAGGCTGGATGGGCGCAAATGTCTCCAGCAGCTCTTCTCACCGAGGTTTTTCCCATATTGGGTTTTCCTCGTAAATATGGTGTTGTGAATCTCTTGTCTATGAATGATATCTTTGCTTTTATCTCTTGCATTACCGATATGACTATTTAGTGGTTAATTAAATAGTTGATTGTCTTAAATTAGATCGGTAAATGAAAAGTATTAGGAACCACTAATTCACCCCCCTCTTAGTGATATTCTGTGTTCAACAATAATCAATGAATACCAGTTGGAGTTAAACATATAAATCATTTATCCTTTGATGCTCCTTTGATAATCTCCACTGGATCTTCAGGTTGATGCCAAGTTATGTATATCCACTGATTATCTCCATGTATATACCGGTTGTTAGCATGTACCGGTAAGATATAAACCTCTAGTATATCGGTTGTAATATAAACAACTTTGAAGTCACACTGGTAGACAATATGAACATATGTGTGTGTATGTGTTTCATCAATGACAACATATGATGAAGTTATTCATTACAATCATCATAAAGCCAACAAGAGATTGAAATTGTTTAGGCCAAAAGAGATCAATAGGAACACTAGGGCTTCTTTCGGATGGACAAAATAGTCTATGGTTCACGGTTATGATTTCTACATTGTGAGGAAATTTCAAACACTTGTGTATTGGAGAAGCAATAGCCTTCATGGAAGATAGCTTGGGATAGCACAACTTCACACAAAATTGCTCAGAAGAAGGTATGATAACAAAGTCAACATCCATGGATTTAGTATGAACTTCAATAAGAAGGGTAATAGAGCCAATGGTAGGACAAGAGAAGCCATCAAATAAATTCACAACCACATTAGAAGCATCATACATTGGTTTATGCAATTGTAAAGTGAAAAGATAATCTTCAGTTATGATATTAACCATGCAAGAGGGATCAATCAGGGCACCATGACAAGGGATATCCTTAACCTTCACAACTATGTATAAAGGACCATCGGGTGCTCTAATGGTATTGCTAGGGTCAAATCTAATACAAGGATCCTAGGCAAATCCTGTGTTTCTACCATATTAACCAAGTTTGGAGCCATAGAGGTGAATTATTCAAAAGAGAGAGAATTAGGCACAATCTTAATAACGTTAGAGGTATGAGATGGAAAGGGATTAGTGAAAATCTTAAGATTTTGAGTGTGATTTTGATGACCTAACCACTTAATTTTGAAATTTGAATTTTGGGAAGAAGGGGGGAAATTAAAATTTTGAATTGTAGGATTGAAGACAAATATGAGAACAATCAGAAATCTGAAAATTAAATGGAAATCCAATTTTTGCACAAGTTCAATATGATTTTTTAAAATTAGGGTTTAACAAGTAACCTCTTAATTTTGTAAATTTTATTTGCAAATTGAACAAGACAAGGAGGAAATTGAATTTGACAAACAAAACAATTTTCAGATCTAAGATAACCACAAGCAATTTTTACAAATTACAAGTTCAATTTTAATTAAAAACTAGGGTTTTTGATGATTTAACCACTAAGTTTGCATAAATTTGAAACTTGTAAATGAAGAATATGCAATGTTGTTCCAAGGAAAGCATGCGAGACGTCGGGTTCACCAAAATGTAATGGTGAGAAAATGGTGAATGGTAGATCAAGAAGGAAACTACCCTTTCCCTCAGAGAGAGATTAGAGTTTCTCTATTGATTACCCTTCAAACACTTTTCACCATGTTACATTAAGAAGAGGAGAGGACAATTCACTAGATTCAATCTCTCCACACAAATATGGTAGATTGAATTCTGAATGAATTGGGAATGCTAAGTTGATCCCCTCTTTCTTGTTTGAAATAGAAAGGAATTTGATTGACTTATGTAGTGAAAAAGTGACAAAGAATTGATTATAACTTGAGATCGGATTATGCAATGAAGCTGTGGACCTGGATCTGGTAGTAAAATATTGAGACAAGGTCACCCCATGAATAAGAGGAAAATTTGCCTGGACCATGGTGGGAAAGTGCACGGTCCTCCAAAAAATCCGTGAAATGAAAAGGGTTTTTCTGCCTCTACAAATGAAGCCCAAATTTGAAAGTGCAGTTGTACACCTACAACCTACACACAAAAAAGAGAGGAAAATGGGTTGGGATGGGGGTTTACCTTTAGGTCAAACCCTAGTTTTGGAATTAACCAAGTAATGAAAGAGAGTACTTGCAAGTAGATGTAAATGAAAGATTGAATTGTAAATCATCTCAAGGGAGGTTGTAGCAGCAATGTTGGTAGAAATACTTGTGTGGAATTGAATGTTGAAATCAATCTCCTCTTCAATGGTTGAATCCTTGACTTGAATGCAACACCTAGCCTTGAAGGGAGACTTGAGAATGCTCAATGTTGGAAAAGAATGCTTGAATGCTTGATCGCTTGTGCACACTCCAATCTTATCCAACTTCAACTTTTACTTATCCAACTTATGCAAATGAGAGGATGAATGCCCCTTAAATACATGTTAGTGGATTTTATTTTCATCATGGGCCAAAATTGGGGGAGTTTCCCACCCGATGCACAACTAGAAATGCAACCCTAGGGAGGGTCCTACCCCAAAATAGGGCAGGGTCAGGGGCGACATGGCCCTATCCTGGGAGGACAAGGGTGCCATGCCCCTATCCAAGGGGGTATAGTGACACCATGCCCTTGTCCTACCCCTTTCTCTAGAGCACAGTGCATATGGGGTGATGTAGAGGCTAAGGAAGAAGCTATTTCTAAAAGCTAAGCCAACTCCGGTCTCCGATCAGGCTAGAGGATTCAAACTCGTATGTATGAGGACCCTAATGCAGTTGAAAATTGCTAGGGTTGCAATTTTATGATACTACAACTATCTCTTCACTCCATACTCTTCAAAAAATGCATTGAACTCAATGGAAATGAATTCACCACCTCTGTCAGATCTTAGACACTTAAGCTTCAGTCGAGTCTCAGTCTCAACCGTGGCTTTGAAAATCTTGAACTTCTCCAATGCTTCATATTTCTACCTTGAGAAAGTTACCCACATCATCCTTGAATAGTCATCAATCAACAACATGAAATACCTATCTCCCTGCAACCTTCTCACTCTAGAAGGACCACACAAATCAGTATGCACAAGATCCAATAATCCATTACAACAATGGTGTTTTCTTTTAAAAGTAACTCTTGTCTGATTCCCTAATTGACATTCCTTGCATACCAGATTAGTAGGCTTTACCAACTTAGGAAGATCTCTTATTTCTTTAGTAGAACTTATCCTAACCATGCAATCAAAATTTACATGACACATCCTTCTATGCCATAACCAACTTTCATCAATCTGAGCAATCAAACAACTTTGACCACCAACACTCAAGTGAAATATATTACTTTTAGTCTTTGTCCCTAATGCAATCTCAATTCCGGAACCACTTAAGATTTTACATTTTTCATTCTTGAATTGTAAATCATATCCCTTATCAACCATTTGTCCAACACTCAAAAGATTATGCTTTAGACCTTCTACATACAAGGAATCATCAGTATTGTGTTTACCAATTCTAAGAGATTTCCACAATCCATCATATAATTATCAAGAGAGATTTATGGATTCAATTATGTGAAAGATTTTAGCATCAACGTTTTGGATCACACTCTATGATCCATCCTCTCTTCATCCTGATGATGGATCACAGAGTGTGATCCAAAATATTGATGCTAAAATCTTTCACACAATCGAATCCAAAAATCTCTCTTGACAATTGTGTTTACGGTCAAGAGAAATGGAACCTCTACCACAAATTATACTAGCTTTATCATCACCAAATCTGACTACATACCATAATAATTTTACATACTCACAAACTTACTCTTATCACCTGTCATATGATGAGAGTGGCCACTATCAATAACCCATTCATTTTTCTCTTCAACTTTAGCAGCCAAATCTTTCTCCTCATTAATGTAGCTAGTAGAATCAGTAGGCACTAGATCATCTTCCTTGATAGCAATAAACACCCATTCATCTCTTGAATTTCCCTTATTAGATTCATTATCTATCACACCTTCATCAACAACATAATAACATTTCTTCTTATATTTAGGCTTGTATTGCTTCTTGGGAACTTTCCAGACACCTTGAAGCAAAATGACCTATCTTATTGCAAGAAAAACATTTAAGAGGCAATTTCCCTTCATACTTATAGACTCCTTTAGGCAATCTCCTATAAATAAGGGCTTGAAGTTCCTCAATATCACCTTCTTCTTCTTCAAGTTCCCTCATCTCCTTCTCATATGTGGACATGCTTGTAGAACTTTTTCCTGGATCATATTTTTGCTTCCCAAAAATAGTAGCTTTGAATGTAGGTTCTGACTTAGGAAGAGATTCACCAAATTTTCTCAACTCAAAGGCAGAAAGATTGCTAATCAACATGTCTCTAGTCACATTTTTCACCATATGGATCTCCTCTTGATAGAAACAACTTTGTGTTTATAAGGAGGCAATGATCTCAACACTTTAGCTACAATCTTTGATTATTCCAAAACTCCATCGACACATCTGATATTCAACACAAGCTCATTCACTTTCTACATAAAGGAGGTAATATTCTCATTTTCACCCATTCTCAAAATCTCATACTTTCCCTTTAAGCTATGCAACTTAGCAACTTTCACATGGCTGTCACCTTCATAAAAAGTCTCCAACTTCTTCCAGATCTCATAAGCAATCTGCAAATCCATAACATTAGTCATCTCAGAATTAGCTAGGGCACTCAACAATGCTTCCTTAGCTCTAATATTGTATTGAACTTCCTTTATCTCATATGGAGTTGTAGCAACATTCAGAGGAACATTATACACATTCTTAGTAATCTTCTAGTAATCTTCACCAATGGATCTCAAGTGACACTCCATCTCATTTTTCCAAAGAGAGTAATTTGTTCCATCAAATCTTGGGCTATCCTTCTTGTAAGCATAAGTTCCCATTCCGGATCACCTCATGCGGTCAAGCTTCTTTTAGAGATTCTAGCTTTGATACCATTTGTTGGCAACAAGGCATAAAACTAAGAAAGGGGGGGGGGTGAATCATTTTTCTCAAAAAAATTACTTAACTCAAACACAATTTTAGATCTGATAATTAATAGTGAAAGCATAAATCAACACCACATCAATAACACACATAACACCAATATTTTTGATGTGGAAAATTTGGTCAAGGGAAAAACCACGGTGGGAAACTACCCACAATATGATGATACCCTATTAGAAGTATATAAAAAATTACAATGGGGAATGCACATGCATTCAGGAACACTGCTTAGAGCTCACTACTCAAAACACAAAGAACAACAAGGGCTACAACCCTAGGGAAGACTCACTATCTTACAAACATATTTGGATTACATCTGGAAGATCATGAACTTATAGAATAACATCTCCTTATGTCTGGTTACAGTTCTGGTTAGGCACATAACACATAATATTCTCTTTCGCACTTCTTCACACTTCTTCTTTGCTACAGAATGATTAATACATTATTCGCACACACAGACACCTCTATCACATGAGTATTACATTTATTTATACATATCATTAACCTATCTTTCAAGTTCAGCTCAACACACATCACAAATTACAAAGATATAACCATACACACTACAATATTATATGCAGACCAAAATGATGTTGGCTAAGACATAGTATGGACCTAAATCACCACCTCAAACATGAAAAACCTCCAGGAATTATGCCTCGAACATCTGCAATAGGCTACAATCATCATGTTGGCCAAGAGCATGAAGAACACCACCAGATTAAGGAAAATCATCAATAACAAGCACAATGATCAATGCAGACCATTAACATGGATAACACGTGATATAAAACCATCCACAAGCATCATTAATTACCATAGAAACAACCACACTAATACCACTTACTATAATCTTCATCATCATTATACCAAACTTTAAGAACACCACTTAGAAGAATCAATTGTAGACTTCCAAATCATGAACCATTTGAATTGATGACATTCCAAAACATCCCAAACACTTTGCCAAATCTACAAACCAAGATATTGCAACACGGAGCAATTCAGAGCAAAATCTAGAACACTGATCAACATCGAACAACTGAAAAACCAACCACAATACTAGATCTCATAGCTTGATCAAATCTCCATGTGAACCTTTGAAACTTGAGCTGAATCGACTAGAGATACATATCTCAAAATCCTTTAATCTGCAACAACTCATCTGCAACACATTGGCCAAACCAACTCACTTAATCTGACTGCAACACTGGAACACATAGAGGAATAAATTGACATTAATGACAACACATCACTCTGTCAATCCAAACACATATTTACACATTATCCAAACAATCTTTCCATACATCCAACACTATTAACCTTCCAGTATACCCCGCTATCCCACAACACAAATTGCTTCAAGAAAAATCCATGTGGGGTAAGGCTCCCTACTTGTTGTCACATATCCTGCCAGCCCGCAACAATTAATTTATTCTAACCTTTAAGCTGCATCATGCCTTCATCTCGCTAGCTCGTAGGATAAAACTACTTACTAGATAGGCCATGTGGGATAATTCTTTTCTTCGCCTAGCATGCATCTTGCTAGCTTGCGGGATAAAATTTCATAACAAAGGGGAAGCATGGGGTAAAAATCCTTCTCACCAATGCACACACCACCACCTCGTGATACTTTGGTAAGTGTGAGATGGTTCCCATGGGGTGAGAAGAAAAGACATAAAACCAAGACCCTGCCATCTCATTGGACTAGGATCGAGCCGGGCCAACACTTAAGTGATGAAATTTGCATGTGGTAGATTTTTGAGGGTAATGAGGTCGTCAGACTTAGATGCACAAGGGGATCACTTAGGATAGGGAAATTTTGTAAGCCTCCCCTCATATAAAATGCAATCAACCCAAAAAAATGACCAGTCAAAATACGATAAGAACCCTTCTTGATGATGACTAAAAAGAAGGTAACCCGCTATAACCAGTCAATTGAAAATTAGAAAAATGAAGAGGGTTTTTCCACTAAGTCATACAAAGCTTAAACCTTTCCAACCCTTTTGATAAAACCTAACCCTAGGGAGATGAAATTATAAAATGGGGCAAAATTTAGCCACTCCTAGCATACCACACACCTTTTTGACCACTAGTTTGGAGTCTCTGAAGACCTTCAATTGTTTAATTCCTATTTCTTCAACCATGTTGACAATTTTCAGCCTAATTAGTGTTACAACCTCATTATTGGTATAGGGAAACTGGAAACAGAAAGATCTCAATGTTTCTTTACATTTTAGAGATGTTAGGCATATTCTTGCTCTTGATCCGATTTTACATCTAGCACCATGGAAGAGCAAGGTCCATAGTTCAGACTCGGGGCCACCTTACTTTTTGAGAATAATTTTTCCTCATCTCGAGCAATCTTGGGGATAGGTTGATATTCATCAAAGATAACATATGTTCCCAAGACCGTGGCATGAAAATTGCAGAAAGGGTCATTTTCAATGAACTTCTTTAGAAGGATTTCTTTCTGTTCATTTCTTTCACCTATAACCTCTTCTTCTAGCATTTTTGATGAATACTAAGAGGGGGGGGTGAATTAGTATACCAAAAAACACTGCACTTAAACACTTAAACAGTCTAAAGATAAACTGGTAAGACAACTTAACAGACAGACCAGTTATAACACAAGCAAACCAAAATGCAAATAAAGCATTCACCCACAAAAGCAATACAACCATAACACAAGATATTTGACGTGGAAACCCAAATGGGAAAAAATATGGTGAGATGGAACTCACAAGTCACTATCTACATAATAGAAACTAGACCGGTTAAGGTCAGACCGGTTAAGGTCTTACAATGTTCTTCACCAGAACAGATCCTATTAGGAATCTCAATCTCTGTTAGGAGATAAGTCCGATGAAGGACTACCTTGCTAGAGGATTTTAGATTCATAGAGGTGAACCACCTTGTTAGAGGATTTTACAAAGGCTACTCTGAGCCTACCCAGTTAAGGGCTACAGACTTGTCAAAGAGGTGAGTAATCAATAAGTGTGTGATCTATCAAATAGCACAGATTGCTTGGTTAGATCTAGTATAGCTCACAGCTAATGCATTCCAGCATTACTTCAATCTTCTCTATCTCTCACTCAGTTACAACTTGATCTTCTCAAATAAGATCACTCTTACAACAACTCATCAACCACCTTAAACCCTAGCACAAACAAAAACTTTCAACAACAACCTAGAACCCTAGACATGATGTCCTTATGAAGGAATTTGATTTCATGTTGGTCCAATAGGATTACATTTCAATTTCCTAGGTTCAATGAATCTAGACATACTCAGTAACATGACACAAAAAGCACTGTTAGTGTGTCGGCATCGTCAGACAATCGGTGGATTGGTAACTCATCACAAAATTTTGGTTGGTAACTCAACACAGAGTATTACCGGTTCATACAAAATACTGGTTGCCGGTTTGACAAAAATGAAGACTAGTAAGAATGTGTTATGCCACTTTGCTCCCTCATACCACTTGAGATCTATGAACCGCTTGGGGTCAACATGCCACTTCAGATTGGGAAATAGTTTCTGCAAAATCACCGATAGTCTAAAGACTAGAATACAACATACCGGTTGGAACAGGTACCGGTTGAGCTCTAGCTCATACATATAAAGGGGATCTCAATGCAAGTGTGTGTCCATCAATGACAATCACAACATAAACATCAAAAATGCCAACAATCTCCCCCTTTGGCATTGATGGCAACACTTAGGAAAACAAAATTTTGACATCTAAGTGTGTTTTACAACAAAAACATGCCATTAACAAAATTGCTCCCCCTAAGCATATACACCATCCCTTAATCAATACAATGTATAGAAATTTTGCATATAGAGCATAAACATTGAGATATCAGAGCATATAGCATATATCAAAGCATATAGAAATTTTTTAAAGCTAGATACTTCTCCCCTATACTTCTCCAAAATAGATAGAGTACTTCTCCCCCTTTGCCAACAATGACAAAGTACCGTTGAACAACCCTGTTTCCATTTGATATTAAAATAGTAAAAGTTTATGACAACAAGGAATAATACTTGTCAAAAATTGATTTATAGTCCTGCAAAAATTGTTTCATTAATAGAGACTAGGACTCAAGTAGGGAGGTGGCCACTTCTTTCTTTGTTTGCATCTGGGAGACCTGTTCTTCCATGGCATCAACTATGCTCATTTCCTGTGAAACTGTCAAGGCATCCAAGTTCAGGTAACACTTCTGAAGAATTTGCAAACATGGGAGTAGAACCAGTTGAAGCTCCTGCAAATCTCTAGACCGGGTGCCGATCTCTTGCTCCATTTTGGCTGACTGGATGTGAAACTGGTGAATGGTTTTCCCATAAGTTGCAAAGGAATCGTAAGGTGGCTTAAATGTGCTCAAGTAAGACTGTAAGTCCATTTGAAGCTTTTGCTTCTGATCTAGCACATCATCGTAGAATAGATGGGGTTGATAGATTTTGCTTAGTAGTAGATTTCCCTCATCCAAAGCATCCCTTATATCCTTTTGGTCTTTCAGTAGTTCAGATCAGAGTTCATTCAACTTCTTCACCAGAGCAATGTTAAGAGCCTTTTGATGCTCTTTCTTGACATTTGCCTTAGCTGCTTCTTCCAGGCTCTGCACCTGATCATCCACTATTGTACATAGTAGCTTAAGCTTTGCTAGTGATGATTCAGTGTTGGGAAGATTGGTATTGGGGATTAAACCGGTAAGGGTGTCTACAGCCGCTTGAATTATATCTTGCTCCTTTTTCCTTTGAATCATTTCAAGGCGCTCTTGAGCAACCTTGATGCTCTACATTAGCTCCAATTCACTTGTAGACTAGAGATTGATAGGACTGGTGATATCAGCCGGTTTGGCTTGACTCCCAGTTGCCTTCGAAGTCTCTATCTGTGTGCTCTTCACCGCTTCTGCTGCCTTGTCCTCTTCCGCTTTCTTTTTCTCCGCTTTGCTTTTCTTTGCTGCCTTGTCTTCTGCTTCCTTCTTCTTTTTCTCTGCTTCCTTCTTCTTTTTTTGTTCCTTGTCTTCCTCTTCTTTCTTTTTCCTCTCAGCTTCCTTCCTCTTCTCCTCTTCTTTCTCTTCCTCTTGCTTCTTCTTCTTTTCTTCTTCCTTCTGCTTTTCCTTTTCTTTATCTTCCTCTTCCTTCTTCTTATTTTCCTCTTCCTTCTTCTTTTCTTCCTTATCCTCTTCTTCTTTCTTTTTCCTCTCATCTTCTTGCTTCTTTTTCTCTTCATCTTTTATTTTCTCCTCTTCCTTTTTTCTCTTCTCTTCCTCTTTCCACTTTTTTCTCATCTTCATCCCTCTTCTTCTTCTCTGCCTATTCCTTAGCCGCTTCCTGTCTATCCTTGGCTTGCTCACTGCCCTGTTTGACCTATTACACCTGTCTTGTTCCCTTAGAAGGTATGTCGTGAGTGACATCTTCTACGTCGAAGGCATCGACATCAATAGTGTTGATTGGTTCTTCAACCGGGTTTCCTTCTTCATCAAAAACTTCATCTGGTTTGGATATAACTAGTTCTTTTTCCACTTGCAGGTTGGCCATACATGCTTTGTGAGCATGGATAGCATGATCCATATACTGATGAGTGCCTTTTTCAACATCATCAACTCTTCCCTCTAACAGCCAGAGTCTTCTTCTCCTTGTGAAGAAGAGTCCTTTATTTTGGTCCAAAACATCAAATAATTCTAAGCTAGAGAGGTCAGGAAAGTACTGTGCAAAGACTTTCTCCCTAATCTCCTGTTCTTTTTTCTATGGCAATGCACCATTTATTATCTAATGCCTTATATATGGAATCCAGTGTCTGAGATTTAATCTCTGATGGTGACCAGTCATTCTTACATAAATAAATAATAATCTCCTATAGTACTTCTTCTTTCTCCTCATCACTAAAATCATCATAATAATCTACTAAGTCATGAAGTAATTTTCTCCTAATATTCTTTATTGTTCTTTGACAATGTGTCAAAGGTTTATATGAGTTGAGATATCAATATTTATCGATGTAGATGCTGCCGGTTCATTCTTCTTCATCTTCTTCGTCTGTCTGGCCTTCTTTGGCATCTCCTTAGACTTAGTCTCTTCAGAGTCCGATTCATTTGACTTAGTCTTCCTTTTTCTTTCAAAGACTTTTGCCGGTGCCACTTATAGTTTCTTCTTTGCAGGTGACCGCTTGGTCACTCTTGGAGTTGCAGTAGTAGCCGATGCCGATGCTGCAGGCACTGCCTTTGCCTTCTTTGCTACCAGTTCTTTTCCTTTCTTAACAGAGGGTTCCTCGACCAGTGCAATCCTTTCCAGATAGGTTCTGATCCTCTTTGCCTTAGGATCAAGAGGTGAGGCAATAAGGGTTGAGGCATACCCTTCCAGCATATCGTACATCACCTCATAGCCCATTGGCTCCACTTCTTCCATTCTAGGCTCAACAACCTCCATTAAGCATTTGTCCACCTGGATGGTGAAACAGATGTCATCTTCATATTTCTTGATGATGTCACCTGAGATCCTCATCCTTTGACTCATTTTCCATCTGAACTCATCAAAATACTTGTTTAGCACATTAGGGTAACCGGTTCCGATTGCTTGAATCCTTTCCTTGATCTACTTGCTTACTGGTTGGTCAGGAGACCACTGGACATCTCCTACTCCAGGAAAGTAGCCTTGGAAATAGAAGAAAAACCCAACCAATAGTTGTCTGAACTTGAATCTCAGTGCATTATCCTATTTGATCGACTTCAGATTAGACAGGAGTTGCCTCTACATACCAGTGCATAGGTCAAATTGTTGGTGTAAATAATTATTCATCATGGATATTATTACACTTACTTAAGTTTACTTAGGATAATGCATTTCATAGTAGTTTGGATATGAGACACTTGGGTGTTTGTGCCACATTGGGATAGTGTGTGCAGGAGAAATTCCACCTCTTATGGTGTTGATCTTGTTATTACACTATCATATCCACTTATTGTGGAGTGATAATTCCACCTTCGGTGGGTGATCCACCTCATGTGGAATATTGTATTATTTCTCCTACCTACCCACACCTATTTCCTACCTACCCTTGTTTCTTATTGAGCCACATGTCATGTTTGTGTGCTCATACATATCCCTAGCCTTGCCTATATAAGCAGGCTCATCTACATTTTATGTAACAATGATAATTAAGTTGTTGATCATTTTCTATTGATGAGAATACAGTTTATTCTTGTCCCATATTATGTCTCTATCTTGTACATTTCAATGACTTCTTGATCTTGGCAAAATCCAACATGGTATCAGAGCTATTGGAGTCTCATTGATTCGTCTTGAAGAGGCATTATTGTGACGTTAAGAGGCAGATCTGAGGAGCATCGTCATTTGGAGGCGTCCTAGACCAGATCCGACCTCGCCATTGCGTCCGGAAGGCCATTTCCATGAATTTTGGTTATAAAGTTGGCCTATTTCGGTGAGGAAATTTTTTTTCCCCAATTTTGCTTATCGTACGGATTTTTTGAATATTCATTATTTTTTCAAAAAAAAAAAAAAAAAAATTTTCCTTATTTTGAAAAATATTTTCATTTTTCTGCAAATGTTTTGGAAAATCAAAAAAATCAAAAAAATTGAAATTCGAAAAAAATAAAAAAAAATTGAAAAGAGAAATAAAAAAAAAAAGGATTTTTTGGTTTGGGGGTCCACAGACCCCCGTACCCTTCGTACCTGTCTGCAGTTTCGTGCAGGTACCCGCAGCTGACACCGTACTCCATCGCTGTCGGACGCCGTATCCTCGCCAAACGCGCCGCCGCAGAGCCTCCCGGATCCCGCACCTGCGCCGCCGCTTCCAGGCGCCCTCCGCCCCGCTCTCCATTCCGCCTCGGCCTTTGCTTCGGGCTCTGCTCCCGGCACCGCGTCTCCACCGCCACCTCCCGCGAGCGGCCTCCGCTGTGTCCTCCACGCTCCGCCGAAGACACTGCCCGAGCACAGCTCATCCGCCGCTCCACCACTCCGCCACGCGGACTGCCACGTCAGCGAGGCACGCGGATTTCCGTACGCCAACAACACATAGCCACGCGTAAACCATACAGCCCTGTCAGCAACTTCCGTACGACACGTCAACCGTACAGACGACACATCAGCCTTGAACAGTCAGCAATTCCGTACAGTACGAAATATCCAGTCAGCTTGCCACGTAATCCGTCCGTATGGTACGGACGCCCAGTCAGCCAGGCAGCGAAGTTTTGGCGATGGCCATACAGCCGTCAAATTTAACACAGTGTTTTGCTGACGTCAGCGCCACATCAGCAGGGTTTGAAATTTTTTGGACCCCCTCTCATTTGCATTTTTGATTTTGCAGTTCAACTTCAAATGGCCGTAACTTGCTCATTTTTGCTCCTTTTTAGGTGCAATTTTTTTTGAAATGGGCTAGAATTTCGTGCTCTCCACAGTGGTGAAAGAATTTTTTAATTTTGATGCATGGATTTTTCAGAAAATGCAGTTTTTGGTGACTATCCCTGAGTAATCCCAGTTTTTGCAACTTCAGAGGCTTCATTTGGGGTCATCCGACCTCCCTTTTAGGTGCCGTTTTTTTTTGAAAGTGCGTATTTTTTCATCTACTTTCACATGATGCTATCAGATTGATGTCATTGTAAGTAGAAATTGTACTTTCAGATCTAGGCCATTTTTGGCTCTTTTGGTACTTGTATATTTGCTTGAATCTCAGTTAGATTCATTGCACTATTGATTGAAGTCTCTTGTATCTCATTTGGAAAGTTGTAAAATTTGCATCATAAGCCCACTTTGCCTTGTTTTGCAAGTGGCTCATTGTAATCGCACTAAGTATAAAGTGCCAAAATCATCACTTTTGGGGGGGTACTTTGATTGATTGAATTTGGGGGGTGTCTCTTGTGCTTTTGTGCTCTTGTGTTCCTTCCTTTTTGCTGCTATGGGTTCTTCTAAGTTTCCTCTCTTAACTCCACATAATTATGCTACTTGGAAAATTGATGCATGGAGTAAACTTATGGAAAAAGGACTCACTCATTATGGAACTATTGTTGCTCCAGCTGATCCTAAGGCTGATCCAGTTGGTCACTTAGATTGGCTCACTAAAAATATCATGGCAATTGGTACCTTAAGAAAGTATGTATCAAAGGACCTCATTTTTCATATTGAGAAATGTACTCTAATCAAGGATGCTTGGCAAAAGTTTCAAGACTTGTATGGTCAAGTTGATGAGATTAGGGGATATCAAATTGATAGTGATCTCACCATGTTAGATCCCAAGAACTTTGATACTATACAAGATTATGTCACTAAGGCAAATGAGTTGAGGGCACAACTCAAAGATTGTGGCATTGATAAAAAGGATACTCAATTGATATTCAACTTGATAGGAAAACTTCCACAAGAATATGCAGCATTTGTTTCTAGTTTCCAAACTCATAGGATGACAATGGGTTCAAGCTACAAAATGCCTACATTTGATGCTTTCAATGAAATGTTGATGATGGAACAAACTAAGTTGATAAGCATGGGCATTCTTAAGGCTTCTTCTAAGTCTCAAGCATTAGTGGCAAATCAAGGAAACAAAGGAAATCAAGGAAAGGACAACTCAAACAAGAAGAAATGGCAATCAAAACCTAAGGAAAAAGCATCATCTTCTCCACAACAAGGAGATTCATCCTCTTCCAAGAGAGATAATTCACCAAAGAGAGAGAGACCTACTTGTGCTTATTGTAAAAAGATTGGTCATGAGGAACATCGTTGCCATACTAAGAAGATTGATGAGCTCACACATATCATCAAAAAGCATAACATTGATTTGCCTAAAGTCTACAAGAAGGATGATTCATCAACTTCCACTTCCTCACATTCAAAAGGAAAAGGGCAAGCATTCATGGCTTCTACAAGTGAAAAAACTCACTCTTTTGGAACAAGAAAAGGAAAAGCTCTATGTGCTACAACAAATCATACTTCAGAGAGATGGCTTCTAGATTCAGGGGCTTCTCATCATATGGCATCTTCACAGTCTATGTTCTCTACATTTGAGCCTTGCACCATGCCACAGATTTTGATGGGCAATCATACATACATGGATGTGATTGGGAAATGATCTATTGACATTGGGGATAACTCCTTCAATGATGTGTTGTGTGTACCCCACTTGACAAACAATCTCCTTTCTATCTATCAAATCACACATGGCGCAACTAAGAGAGTTGTGGAGTTCACACCTGACTCAGTTTTCATTAGAGACATGGAGACTAGAGCTATCATTGCAAATGGGGTGGTTGATCATGCATCTCGGTTATACTCCTTTTCAGATTTTGTTGATGATGATGATTTCACATTTGATGATTTCACACATGATGATCACACTTATTATGATGATTCAGATTTTGAGGAGAACTTTGGACACTTGAACATGGGGATTCTCACATGTAACCCCATTCTTGAGTCTTGTATTTCATCTTCTCATATTGATATCACATCACCTATTGCACCTGATGATGCAGATAGTGCGACAGTTTTGCCTTCATGTGATTCAGTGCAGCAGGATATTCATTGTCTTCCAGCTTCAGATTCATGGGATGATTACATGACAGATATTGCAGGTTTGTTTGTGGAATCCTACATTGCAGATTTGGGAGACATCATTGATGACATACATCTTCTCTTTGATGAAGATGATCCTTCTTCGATTGTTGCGAGGGCACACTCTGACCCTCTTGTTCATTCTCTACATGATCATTCTTTCGAGGTTGACATGATTGTGGATACTTATGTACAGCAGTTGGAGGAGGTCTCTTTATTCTTTGAGGAGACACATGAGTCTTTGGATATTGCTCTACATTCATCTTCACTAGATGTTGGAGTTCCTTTTTCAGTAGTCTGGAGCAGTTCACCACCTTTGGAAGGGGTATCTTTCAGCATCGACATGGGGACACGTGAGCAGTTTTCAGAGATTCCTTTCATCATGAGTTTTCTTCATACATCTTCCCTTCATGATTGGGGAGACTTCATGGATACACCTTTGGTTTTGTTTCTTCCTAAGGGAAGGAATGTTGTTCGACGTTCGTGGAGCAGTTTCTTCATACATCGAGCTTCTATCATTGGTGCAGATTCTTCATTGAGGGATGATCACAGTTTGACTTCTCTTCTTCTCTCATATGGGGGGGACTTTTTCCTCACATGGGGTTTTGTTCCTCACATACTTCTTTGAGAGTTCTCTTGTATAGCTTTCATCTCTCTTTTTGGGGGAGGGTTTTTTCCCATTGGGTTTTTCTCTCTTTCCCCACTTTGTGAGAGGTTTCATTGCATTGGTTTGCATGCATTTGCATTTGTGCATGGGTACCTAACATGGCCTCATAGCCGGGACCCATCTTACATTGCTTAGTTGCATTGTAGACTTAAGTGCATTCCCCTAAGTTGCACTTAAGGGGGGGTGTTGGTGTAAATAATTATTCATCATGGATATTATTACACTTACTTAAGTTTACTTAGGATAATGCATTTCATAGTAGTTTGGATATGAGACACTTGGGTGTTTGTGCCACATTGGGATAGTGTGTGCAGGAGAAATTCCACCTCTTATGGTGTTGATCTTGTTATTACACTATCATATCCACTTATTGTGGAGTGATAATTCCACCTTCGGTGGGTGATCCACCTCATGTGGAATATTGTATTATTTCTCCTACCTACCCACACCTATTTCCTACCTACCCTTGTTTCTTATTGAGCCACATGTCATGTTTGTGTGCTCATACATATCCCTAGCCTTGCCTATATAAGCAGGCTCATCTACATTGTATGTAACAATGATAATTAAGTTGTTGATCATTTTCTATTGATGAGAATACAGTTTATTCTTGTCCCATATTATGTCTCTATCTTGTACATTTCAATGACTTCTTGATCTTGGCAAAATCCAACAAAAATGATGCATCCTCTTTAATCATTCGGTAAGTGGCATTTACTGCTACAGCAGATACAGAGTTAATTCTACTGGTAGAGAATGTTTGGTATCCTATCACCATGTAGGAATACTTAACCAGATCATCCTTGATGGAGTTGACTGTCATGCCTCATGAATCACTCACTTAACCAGTGAGCCTTGACATTTCCATTTTGCTTATTGTCCTTAGGGCTGGCACTTCCCCTGTGTTGCAGAAACCGGTGACTGCATGAAATTTCCTGTGGTGTGATATCATGCATCCTCTCCAGGTACATCTTGTCACCATGGACTCTATTCAAAATGATCCTAATATGATCCTTTGTAAAGTCTTCTAGAAAGTATACAACATTATGGAGTTTCTTCTTCTCTAAGATACTATATTCCGGTTTGATTTTCTTATCCTTTCCCCAAAACAGACCTAGTTGGGAGTGGATGGCTAGAGACCCTAGGTCTTCAATCTTGCAATCAATATAGTCAAAAATTCCCTCTTCTACTATCACACCAGTCGGAACTTGTGATAGGGTATTATACTTTGACTTCCTTTGAATGAAACTTTCAAACTCAATGGATGCACTAGAATTGGTATGAGATGCGGAAGCCATTGTAGAATATTTTAAGAACTCAAGAAATACCTTTAAAATGTGAATTTAGGGCTTTCTAATTCTCCTTCACTCCACACTTTGTCGATTGCTGAATCACCGCTTTGTGTTCTCCACTTGACTGTTTGCAATTTGAATCAGCTCTTTCCAAGTGGTTAAACTTATAGAAAGGCAAGCTCTAATACTAATTGATGAATACTAAGAGGGGGGGGGGTGAATTAGTATACCAAAAAACACTGCACTTAAACACTTAAATAGTCTAAAGATAAACCAGTAAGACAACTTAATAGATAGACCGGTTATCACACAAGCAAACCAAAATGCAAATAAAGAATTCACCCACAAAAGCAATACAACCATAACATAAGATATTTGACATGGAAACCCAAATGGGAAAAACCACGATGAGATGGAACTCATAAGTCACTATCTACAGAATAGAAACCAGATTGGTTAAGGTCTTATAATGTTCTTCACCAGAATAGATCCTGTTAGGAATCTCAATCTCTGTTAGGAGATAAGTCTAATCAAGGCCTACCTTGCTAGAGGATTTTAGATTCACAGAGGTGAACCACCTTGTTAGAGGATTTTACAAAGGCTACTCTGAGCCTACCCAGTTAAGGGCTATAGAATTGTCAAAGAGGTGAGTAATCAACAAGTGTGTGATCTATCAGATAGCACAGATTGCTTGGTTAGATCCAGTATAGCTCACAACTAATGCATTGCAGCATTACTTCAGTCTTCTCTATCTCTCACTCAGTTACAACTTGATCTTCTTAGATAAGATCGCTCTTACAACAACTCATCAACCACCTTAAACCCTAGCACAAACAAAAACTTTCAACAACAACCTAGAACCCTAGACATGATGTCCTTATGAAGGAATCTGATTTCATGTCGGTCCAATAGGATTACATTTCAATTTCCTAGGTTCAATGAATCTAGACATACTCAGTAACATGATACAAAAAGCACCGTCAGTGTGTTGGCACCATCAGACAATCGGTGGATTGGTAACTCATCACAAAATGTTGGTTGGTAACTCAACACAGAGTATTACCGGTTCATACAAAATACTGGTTGCCGGTTTGACAAAAATGAAGACTGGTAAGAATGTGTTATGCCACTTTTCTCCCTCGTACCGCTTGAGATATATGAACCACTTGGGGTCAACATGCCGCTTCAGACTGAGAAACACTTTCTGCAAAATCACTAATAGTCTAAAGACTAGAATACAACATATCGGTTGGAACAGATACCAGTTGAGCTCTAGCTCATACATATAAAGGGGATCTCAATGCAAGTGTGTGTCCATCAATGACAATCACAACATAAACATAAAAAATGCCAACAATTTCCACACAATACATCTCTTCCTTAGTAATGGTGGTATGAGTGGGCTTGAAGCTCATCATAGCATCTTATGCTATATGCTTGGCATGTAGGGGTTCCGACAATACTTTCATCTTTGAACCATATTCAGTTCAGAGAATCAAGTGAGACCAATCAAGGGACATATATCCACCCATCTTGGTCATGAAATCTCGAGATAGGAAAAGGCCAAAGATTTTAGGAATATTGATTATGACCACCTCTTGAGGGACATTGATGTTGGGGCAAGAATATAGGGTTAGGGAGATCTTAGATAATTCCCAATGCTTGCACTTTCTTACCATCTAATTACATTATTCTCATTTCTAGCAGCTCATATTTAATTTGGAAGGTTTAGGCAATTTTCTTGGGCATAATAGTGGTACTATCTCTCGAGTCTACCATGGAATTATGTAACAGCTTATCCCCTACTAACAATGTCAAAAAGAAAGGCATAGGTTTTGACTTACCAATTTGTTCTTTATTTTGATCTTCATTGGTGTTGACAAAGGAAGTAGGTGATAGATGTTGTCCTGGGAGGTTTGGTTCCTTTCCTCTTTTTTATATTGTGAGATCTTCAGCTGGAGCTAGTTTTTCTTGGTTCTCCAAGGCATCTTTTAATAATAGCCTTTTTTCAGGAAAGGACAATATGTCCCATAGAGATACATATGTAGGGGCCTTCTTCAATTGTTCCACCATGTTCATTGCTAGCTATGAGAACTTTGGAACCTTTTGGTTTGTATGGGAACATCTCTAGTGTCTTCTATGAAAAGGGTGTGATGCAAAACATCTGTCACAAACCCTAAAACCTTCAATCAAGGGTATTACTGACCCAAAACTAATACAAGACCTTAAACTTGAATCAAGAAGCATATAAAAAGATCAACCACTATTCTGAACTCCAAACGAATTTCAAGGTTATATTCCATCCCTACAGATCTTCATTCAATATTTAAGATCATAACATTCACCATAACATGAGGGAACAAATTCTTTATTGCCATGGAATACCCTAGTTTAGGGTTTCATCATTTAAAAACTATTTTCACCAAAATAATCACAAATTATTCAATTCTTAACCAAATTAAGCCAAACAAAAATAATTGGAAAGAGGATTCAGAGACCTTTCTAACACATATAGCCTTTCTTCATTATGATTCCTCATCTGACCATATCTAACGCTACAACCGGACTGTTGCTGCCTTCACCAATCTACTTTGCACCATGAACTGTAAAAAATAATCATCCATAAATTTTAACATATTTATCATAAAGAAAATATCTCCGGTCAGAATTTATATTACTAAGTTAATCTCTCAAATTTGTAGCCTGATCCAATGGTTAAATAAAAAGTTATGAGGATTTTTCCAAAACGGGTAACCCTTGACAGGGTTTTGACAATTTTTGTAAAAACAAACATATCTTGCCCAATACTCCACAAAAATGAATAAGAAAGGATTAATCTGAAATTTATTTCACTAATCTATCATTAAATAAAATATACATATAAAAATTACACCAAATGTGATCCTCCATGGATCTATGACAATCACAAATTCCTTAAAACCTTATGACAGTTTGAGAGTTTGATGGATAATCTTTGTCAAATCCCCTCCAAATTTCTCCACCCCATTGGTTTCCACCAAACATGGTTTTATAAACCATTTCCAACTCCTTCCTAACTACTCTAACCACCTCATGACCAATGAATTTCATTCTTACACTTTTGTTGCACTTTTTGGCAATGTTGCAACTTTGCAATTTTTACAATTTTTGCATTTTTGAAATAAATGACTCTAACCCTTACATGGACACTTTTAACACTTCAAGATGGACCAAATATGATATATTTGGACAAAATGGCTCATTTAGCCATACATATTATGATTCAATGGACTCAAATAACCTTAATACATTATGAATGACTCAAATACAATAAAATTGCTCATATTATGACTTTGGACCTCCTGGTATGCTTGTGTGCTTAGGTACCTCTGCAACATTTTGCGAGCATTTTTTAAGGTCATGTGTGATTTATAATCATAAGGGATGGGTTCCCCAATAAATCTCCTTTTTGATCGAGTATTGTAATCTGATTGAACGTATGGCTTGGATGTCTAGGCATCATTGGAAAAGATTGCATCTTCCTCCTCCATCCAAGAGAAATGTGCATGAGCTGGAACAATCTATGACTCTTTTTCTAAAGACATGCCTTGTATTTGTGTAGTTAACAATGCATTATCTACTCCTAATGATGAATTAGAGTAGTTCTCGAGGTCTGGAGAAATACCCTAGGTTGGCTGCTCCACTATCTTCTGTTGTAGGTTTCCCCATGTGCAGTTCCAATGAGCGTGTGCATCATTACAGTGGAAACAACATGAGTTTGAGTCATCCACAAAATTATTTTTTCTTCAAACTAGCTCTTTGTCAATGTTCGATGGAACAACCTATATGGGGTTGGCACAACCACGATCTGGTTCGAAGGTTGCCCTTGGCTTGCTCCTCAATTTTATCCTTGGTACTGGTTTGGTTGTTATGGGGGATTTACATTTTCATAATTTTGGAAGTGTGTTCTAGCTGAGGTAGCCTACTAATGCTTGATATTAATTATCTTGTTTGAGAAGGTCTACAAGAGATTTTTCATGTTGTTCATTTCTGCGACTAGAGTGGAAGCAATAGCTACATGGGATGATGTAGTTGGGTACACATACATGGATTGCAGTTGCAAAGATGTGCTTGGCTAGGGATCACTTGACATGGTGGGGGAAGGTTTCGGGAATACAAGCATTGGTGGTCTTGGAAGGAGCTTCCCCATATCAATTAAATTATTTTTGGCTTGGATAACCACCTCATATGCTTATGGTAGAGAATTTCCTTTGAGCGACTGCATCATCATTACAATATTTGAGTTAAAATCCTTGAGGTAAAATACAAAAGCCATATCAAATGGTGGGCGAGTGGTGAATGGTGTAACTCAGTTAAATTCGTCATTTCTTAACTAAAATTAAAGGGAAATCACAAATCCCTGTCTAATTAAAGGTTCCTAATAAATATCAATGAAATAATGCACACAAGACAATAGGACTTTATAATTTTCAATCAAAATTCCCTATTCCATGATCGCATGTAGCTTCCATTTTTGTTTTGCTTCTTGTGGTATGATGGCTCTCAGATATTGCGCTACTAACCTGCAAGTGACACAAGATTTCAAAGTTCATGATTGTTGAAAATGGAGAATTGAAGCTGAATTTATAGATTTTTGGAGATGATTGATTAAGAGGTGGAACTCAAGTGAGCTCACATGCTAATTGATAGTTAAACTGCTGATTTGGAGGTGGAACATAATAGATTGAATAGATAAATGAGTTAAGTGATTGAGAAAAAGTTGACTGGAAGATAGAAAAAAGAATGATTGGAGGAGAATAAAATAAATGATGTAATTAATCAATTAATTGAATTAATAAATTGAATTGTTAACTGATTGATGACTGATTGAATTGTTTTTGGAAAAAAGAAAATTAGAAAATAGAAATAAATGATTGGAGAGATAATTGATTTAATTAATCAATTGATTGAATTGATTAATTTAAGATGTGATGTAGGATTTTTATTGAAATTCAATTTCTTGTTTGCATGCATTTGAACTTGATTTAGATTTTCAATTTAATCTTTGCATGATAATGAATTCTCATAATTGAATTTGATCTTTGAATATATTTAGAACTTGACTTAGGAATTCAATTTGATTTTTGAATGTTAATTGAATTTGATTTTATTTAGTTTCAACTTGATCTTTGAATTCATGCAAACTTGATTTAGGAATTCAATTTAATCTTTGAAATCATGAAATTGAAATGCACATGTAATGAATTAGATGAAATTGGAAGAATATGAATTTGAATTTGAATTAGAAGAATTAATTAAATTAAACGAAATTAGGATTCAGGGAATTGGAATTGAAATTGAAGAATGAATTAGTTAATTAAATAATTTAAAGAAGCTATTTAATTATTTAGAAATGGAATTTAATTAAATAATAAAGATTATTCAATGAAAGGAATTAAATCATAATTAATTAAATAATAAATATTTAATTAATATTTGAAAAGGTTTGAATGATTAATTGATTAGGAATGAAAATGGAATAATTGATAATGTAGATGAAGAAATGTGATTAAATTAGAAGAATAAGATTAATGAATTTAATTAAATAATTAAAGAATTATTTAATCAATGAGAGGAATAATTAGTACATGATCAATGAGACATTTTTAGGTGTCTACATTTACACCTCTTTGAGACAATGTCTAAATGACGTTGTTTCAAAGAAAACAAATTTTTTTTGCCCCAGTATGTCTTGGTGATGCTTAGGGTGTAAATATGCCCCCTCAGAAAAGTGGTCGAAAAATTATGGAACCAAGAGCAATTTAACGATAATGTTAGTAAGTTTAAGAAATGTTAGTAAATATGAGAATGAAAGATTAGAGATAATTGATGAAAGAACATGTTAGATGAATGAATGACGGAATTGATTTGAAAAAAGATGTTTGATGAGAGAATGATATTGAGACAAAATCGACATGATGAGATAAGAAAATAAAATGGAAAGATTGATGATGGATACATGAACTTCTGTGCCTTTATTCATAGAGCAATACATATTCATCACTAAGCCTTATTATGTAATAATGGAGCTTTGCACATCAGGGTATAAGGAACCAAGATGTAAAGATATCTCATTGAAGAAACAAACACATAACAGACAAGGAGCGAACCCTCCATTCTAGGAATAATGCCAAGGGTTGAGGTATGTTTGATAGTCTCAAGCATAACTATTGATGATATTTTGCATGAGATATTTTTCAAATGAATGTACCAACACAGACACCTAAGGTACTATTGCCCCAAAACTTCATTGGTCCACACCACAAACAACAAACAAAGAAAAGGATCATGTCCATCACGGGTCCTCTCATAACTTGTGAACATCCTTGAGTAGCATAGAAACATGACCTATCACCAAATGATAAAAGATAAAGCCTAACTAGGACAAAATTCAGCAGCCATACAAATTCGTGCCTTTGCTTTGATTGTTTGATGTGATGGTTCATAATGTCCGATCTCGAAAAGTTTGGACCCCGTTTAAGACTGACCTATTTGATTTTGAGTGTATCCTCTTCTGTTTAAGACAAGATAATGATCATTTAATATAGATATTTGATACGATTGATTAGATAGCTTGACGAGTTTCATTGCATATGTTGATTAGATAGTTGTATCCTTTGTTAATTTTGTGCAAAGTGTTTGTTGAATATCTACTAGGGTGTTTGATTCTTGTGAGACATTTTATTGCAAGTTTTTTGATTGATTTAGATTGTTTTTTGATTTTTAGTGCTTTTTCAAGAGCTTTTTTGATGTTTTTATACCTTTTAAGGACTTTTTATGATTTTTAGGATCATATTTGAATTTTTTTGGTTGATTTTTTCAGGATCATATTTGAATGTTTTTGGTTGATTTTTGTGTTTTCTCAATGTTTTTAGATTTTTTCAAGACTTTTTTCTACTTTTTAGGGATTTTTCAACTATGCACCCAATATGCAGACATGTCATGATATGATGATCAACAAAATGCATGTGGATAAAATAAATTTTTTGACATGAAACTATGCTATGCAACATGATGTGCAAGATAAAAAAATATGTTTCCTATTTGGACAAGGATAATTGTCTGTGTTTATCTCTGTACATTATACACTAATTGTTTTGAAGGTAGATAGACATTCATTTTATTATCAAGAACCCTTGGATCACTCACTTGAAAACACTAAATGACTAAGATTTGCAAATGGAGACGTGAAAAAATTCCCCATTGATTCTTGAACTTTTGTTCTTCTTTTGCCTATGTGTATGCAATTGAATTTATTTAAGCTCTTATGATTATCAAAGTGTTGGTATTACAATAAGTTTGTTGGTATGATGATATTGAGAAGGTTGTTGAAGATTGATGGTATAATTGATAAAGGATGATTACTGTCTTAATAATATTATTTTGTCATTGATGTCAAGCAATTGATTTTCTGATTTAGTATGATGTCACCATATCTTAAAGAGTATGTTTTGATGAGTATAAAGATGTTGGTAAGTGACACAGAAAGAATGTGAAAATGAAGGGGAGTAACAAGTTATTCAATGGGCAACTATTACCAAGTTAGACAGTGATGAGATTATGATATTTTGATTGTTTTCATATCCTATATATGTGTATTCGAAGACTGAATAAGAAGGAGAAAAGATTTCATGCAATAGAATGAGTAAAGGTTTGAAACTATTCTATTTTACCAAGCAGGGAGCCAGTCTGTATACTCCAAGGTTATCGGTGTCGGTTAAAGAAGAAAGAAGTCACCAAGCGTCATCAGCAAGCAAAGCTACCGAGAAAGTAACTAAGACAAATACAGAATGTCTACCGAGTAAAGTTCAGAATTAACCGAGTATCAACCGAGCAGTAACAAAATGCATTGGATGAATAAATACATTATTAAATGAAGGATGCCAATGAGCTGGAGATTTATAGAAGATTGGAATGTAATGCAAGAAGTTTGTTAAGGATCAATGGAAATAAAAATTCAAGAGTTAGATCTATAGCACAGATTGAATGGTCATAACCGAGCACAAGTACCAAGGAAGGAATACAAGTTTCAAGGCAAGATAAAACATTTTTTAGTTCGAAGGATTCAATGAACCTAGTCAAGTTTGAAGATCTGATGGCTAAGATTAATCATGGGAAATATGATTAAGGAGATTAAGCGGTTAGGTATTGCTTATAAATAAAGAAAAGTTGATGAACAAAGTATGTGGGCAAATAGAAGAGTAGTGATGTTACAGAGGTGATTACCGAGTACAAAAGATTGAAGATCTAATTGAAGAACATAGTGAGGATCCCAGCAAGGAGGAAGATAAGTCTTATGACAAGATTATTTTGAGCACATAGAGTCTGCTATAACATTTCAGATGTGAAGTTGCAAATATATTTTATTACTGTTATTTATTTTTATAAGTGATAGGAAATCTCTTAACCAAGTGGACCTAATAGTCTTATTTGTAAATCCTCTGGCAAGGTAACATTCTAATTGAATGTTTGAAATCCTTTGACAAGGTCACTTCTAACAAAGTGCAAGATTCTGATAGATCTGAGGGAAATTGGTGCAGGAGCACCCTTTAAAGGGATCCCACCATTTGCTTTTGATTGTGTTCTTTCTTCTTTATGAATCCATTGTATATAAAATAAAGAGCCATGTGCTCATTGGTCCTAGTTAGGGTCCTAGTTGAGGTCTTAGGGTCATGAGTCAAGATTGAGATTTTCTTGAAAATAGAGGGTATGTGTGTCTTTGAGGTGTTTAGGAGTCCTTCATAGCATGATGGTGTCCTTAGGTTAGCCCAATGTGGGCCTAGGAGTCAAGAAAAGCAACATTGAGAAAGTTACTCAAAAGTTGCATGACAACTTTTAAAAGTTGTCAAGCAACTTTTCCACCTAGAGGTCAAAATATTTAGGTTAGCATGGAAAACCCTAATATGGGCACACAGACTAAGGAGAGGGTAGTATAAGTAGTTACAAACCCTAAGATAATGGGTTGGATGTCAAATGTTGTACGGCCCAAGCAAAGTGACTTGACTATGACTGCAATTTTGTTGCCAGTCAGCACAAATGGAGTAAAGGAAGATTGTTAATGGATTGATTTTTGAGAAAAAATATGTGGAGTGTCTTGTATGGTGTATTTACTTCCATTGTGAGCAATTAGATTAGGTTTTGTTTTGCAGGTTGTGTGTGTTTGTAAATATTTTGTAAATTGCCTTCTCTTTGTCCAATTTTGGACTGGTTTGTGTCAATGGGCTCATAACTCCATTCCCCATTATGGAATCACCATGAAACCATGGGGAATGAGAGAATAGACCTTGTACTATAATCCAAAGCAAGAAGGGCCCCTGAAAATGCAAGGAGGCCACTTCAAGACCCACTCCTAGGTGAGACTGGACAGCGCCCGACTAGGAAGGGTTAAGTTGCAGAGGTCTTGGAGAGCAAGGAAGATCAAAGGAGGAGGCACCCTTTGGAGGAGTTTTAGAGGGGTGAGTGAAGCACCACTGGTGTGAAGGACGAGCTTCCACCAATCTAGAGAAGGTGGAAAGAGCACCAAAACTACACTGTGACCCTGGCAGGCCTAGAAACCCTCTTAAAAACCCTTACAAACCTTAAAATCCACTTAGGGTAGTGTACGGACACTTGGAGGCCTAAAACCTAAAAAATCCTTTATTCCTTGCCAAATGAATAGCAGGTATTTTAGGAGTTTTCACAAGAAATGCATTGTTTGCAAGAGGGAGCCCTAAAGGACCGGCCAGGAGGCCTAATTGGTCACAATCCTTGTAGCCCTATTTTGTAGGCAAAAGACAAAATTGTGAAATCGGTAAGGGGTAGGAAGCTTGAAACCTCTTGGGGGAACATGAATGGGTGGAAAAACCATGTATTAGACCTGACCTATCCTTGCTAAGACCTAGGAAGGTGTGGAACAAGCCAAACCCTTATTAGCCTAAGTAAGGATTCTTTGAGTCTCATGAGTAGGTGAGACCTTAGGAGTGAGAATTCAAATTGTTGGTGGGTGGATTGGGCAAGGTCAGGGGATTCCACAAGAAGAGGAAGTCCTAGAGAGCGTAGGGTGTGGTTAGAACACCCAGTGATCCAAGGAAGGGATCCAAGAGCATATACTAGTCTAGTCTATCCCAAACCCCATCCCATCAGATTGGTATCAGAGCAAGTTAAAGATTTGGTGGACTATGTATGTCTCTATATATTGTTGATTTAGTAGGGGAGAGCACAATGGTCAGTAATACAGAGCTGGCTACTGAGGTATAAGAGCAGAAGGAGAAGAATAGACTCCTTGAAGAAGCTATGAGTGAGATAAGGGATAAGCTGCAGGAAGTGGTGGATCAGAGGACACAAGGACCTTGGGGTGAAGACACCAAGGATAAAGGCAAGAAAACTATAGACATAGATGAAATTATACCTGAACCAGATCCCTTGTTCAATGAAGAACCATTTGTAAAGGCTATTAAGGCCTTGAACACCAAATCTTTTGAAGGATTACCACATTTTAGTGGAAGGATGGACATAGACACTGTCATGGAATGGATTGAGGGTATGGAAAACCACTTTGAGTGTGAGGGAGTGATAGAGGCTCAAAAGGTTAAGGTTGCCAAATCAAGATTAAGGGGAGTAGCTTTAACATGGTGGAAGTATCTGTAGGAAGAGAGGGTTAGCATGGGGAAGCTACCTATTGCCAATTGGAAGGCCATGGTGAGTAAGATCAAGAAGAACTACTTACCAGAGGATTATGAAGTCTAACTTCATAAGAAGAGATAGGGATTGAAGAAAAAAGACCTTGATGTGACCTCATACACTGAAGAATTTCAAAAGCTTTGTCTTAGATCCAAAGTCCAAGAAGATGAATCTATTAAGGTGGCTAGGTATTTAAGTGGCCTTAAGTGGAACATTCAAGAGGAGATAAGCCTATGGACTCCTAGTACTATTCAAAAGTGTCATCAGCTTGCTGCCAAGCTGGAAGAGAGGAACAAAAGGAAAGGAGACTCCAATAACAAGGGTAGAGGCAGAGGTAGAGAACAAATGAGTCACTGAGGTGGTTACCAAAGCAAGGCAAATGAGTAGAGGAACCAAGGAGAAGCCAAGTTGACTAAGCATAGCAGTGAAGCCAATCTTAGAGGGGGCCATTCTAGAGGAAGAGGTGCACAAGTGGCCCAAGTAGGGGTAGAGGTACCAACAGGGGTAACTCCTACTTTGCAACTATGAAATGTTACAACTGTGGACTATTGGGACACCCGACCTATAGATGCCCTTACACGCCTACCTCATCAAATAGTGGAAAGAGGGTTTCTTATGCACATGAAGACTCTTCAAGTAGCAAGACACCTGAGGTGGACCATATTGAATTAGAGACTAGAGAAAATCTAATGTTCAATAGGGTCTTGATAAGACAACCAGTTAAGAATGAACCTAAGCATAGCAGAGCATTGTTTAGGGTGAGATGCAAGATCCTTGATAAAGTTTACAAGGTGATAGTTGATTCAGGGTCAACTGATAACATAATATCAGAGGAGGCAACCAAGAAGTTGAAACTCACAAGGATAGCCCACACTAACCCATATAAGGTGACATGGTTGAATCAAGAGCAGAGTGTGCTTGTCAATGAACAAACTTGGGTAGAGTTTTCTATTGGAGGGTACAAGGATAAGATCCTTTGTGATGTGTTACCCATGGATGCCTATCACTTATTACTAGGTAGACCCTGGCAATTTGATAGGAAGGTGATCTATTATGGAGAGGAGAACTCCATTTCCTTTAAGAAGGATAACAAGACCTTCAAGATTCAGTCTTTGACAGAGAATGAGGAGGGGACTTCAAGAACACCTAGTGTCTTATTGGCTACTGGTAAAGAGTTCTTACACTTGCTACATGAGGAGGAGATAGTGAAGTGTGCCATCTTTGTGAAGCCAAAGGAGGAAGACAAGTTGCAGGAAAAGGTACCCAAGGAGGTGAAGCAAATGTTGCAAGAGTATAACGACATAGTGAGTGATGGAGCACTTGCAACACTCCCACCAAGAAGGTCTATAAGCCATCAAATAGACTTTGTTCCCAGTGCATCCCTACCTAACAAAGCTACATATAAGCTCACACCTGACCAAAACAAGGAGGTAGCAAGGCAAGTGCAAGAGTTATTGGAACAAGGACTAATCAAGAAGAGCATTAGCCCATGTGCAGTCCCAGTAGTGCTATCATCAAAAAAGGGAGGCAAGTGGAGACTTTGCACTGACTCAAGGGAAATCAATAGGATCACCATAAGGTATACGTTTCCTATTCCTAGAATAGAGGATTTGATGGACTATTTAGGAGATGTTATGTATTTTACTAAGTTGGACCTTAAAAGTGGTTATCACCAGATTAGAATTAAGGAGGGAGATGAGTGGAAGACTACTTTCAAGACCATAGAGGGATTGTATGAATGGCTTGTGATGCCATTTGGACTCACCAATGCCCCAAGCACCTTCATGAGGTTGATGAATGAGGTGTTGAAAGACTTCACATGCAGGTTTGTGGTGGTGTACCTAGATGACATTCTCATCTATAGCAGAACCAAAGAGGAGCACCTTGAGCATTTGAGGTTAGTCTTAGAGAGGTTGCATGAAGAGAAGTTGTCAATCAACCTAGAGAAGTGTGACTTCTTGAAGCAAGAGCTGGTCTACTTAGGATTTGTGGTGTCTAAGGGAACCTCAAAGATGGATCCAAGCAAAGTGGAGGCAATCTTGAATTGGCCTGCACCTAGAACAGGGACTGAAGTTAGGAGTTTCCATGGTTCAGCTCAATTGTATAGAAAGTTTGTGAGGAACTTCTGTGGCATATGTGCACTTGTCCTTGACACCATAAAAGGAGGCCTTAAAACTAAGTTTAAATGGATTGAGCAGGCTGACAAAGCATTTCAATTATTGAAGTAAGAAGTAGCCACAAAACCTATCCTACTCTTACCTACTTTTGACAAGCTATTCACATTGGAGTGTGATGAAAGTGGAATTGTAGTAGGGGGTGTATTGAGTCAAGAGGGAAGACTTGTGGCATTTTTCAGTGAGAAGCTTAATGAAGCAAAGAAGAAGTACTCAGCCTATGACCTAGAGTTGTATGCATTAGTGCAGTCTCTTAAAAAATGGAGGCATTACTTACTTCCTAAGGAATTTGTGGTGTTCACAGACAACCAGGCTTTGAGTTATATTAACACTCAAGAGAAGCTTAGCAATAGAAATTTGAAATGGATGAAATACCTCCAATCCTTCACATTCACCATCAAGCATAAGAAGGGGCAACTCAACAAGGTGGTAGATGTGTTAAGCAAGAAGTTGTTGACAGTTCAAGAGTTACAGTTGTAGAGCACAAGAATAGAAGGTTTCAAGGACCTTTATGAAGGAGATGAAGACTTCTCATCAGCTTACAAGTTTGAGAACCATTTACATGGTGAGTATGTAGATTACACTCTCCAAAATGGTCTCTTGTTCAAAGGTAATCAGTTGTGTGTGCCTAGAGGATCCATGAGGGAAAACCTCATCCAAGAAAAACACAATGGTAGTTTAAGTGGACACTTTGGAGTCAACAAAACCTTGGATTTAGTACATAGGTAGTACTATTGGCCTAAGTTGTCAGGAGATGTGAAAAGGTATGTAGAACAATGTGGTGTGTGCCAAAGAGTAAAAGGAGGATCAAGCAATGCTGGTCTCTATCAACCATTGCCGGTCCCAAATAGGCCTTGGGAATGTGTAAGTATGGACTTTGTAGTAGGACTTCCCAAGACAAAGACAGGTATGAAAAACATCTATGTGGTAGTAGATAGATTTTCCAAGATGAGCCATTTCATTCCATGTAGAACTACACATGATGCTAGCTATGTTGCACATCTCTTCTTTAAGGAGATTGTGAGGATTCATGGACTCCCTTTAAGCATTATTTCAGATAGGGACAACAAGTTCATGGGCCATTTTTGGAAAACATTATGGAGGAGAATTGGAACTAACCTATCATTTAGCTCAACTTACCATCCACAAACTGATGGTCAAACTGAAGTCATCAATAGGGTGTTAGGCAATTTGTTGAGGTATCTAACCAAGGAGTATGGATAGACATGGGACCTAATCATTCCTCAAGTAGAGTATGTATATAATGACAGTGTAAATAGGACCACTAGGAGAAGTCCTTTTGAGGTTGTCTATGGTAGACATCTAAGAGGAGTGTGTGAACTCAGGGAACTTGGTTCCATGGAGATGAAGAGTGGGCAAGCAGAGGACTTCACTCAAACCATAAAGGAAGCCCAAGAGTAGGTTAAGGAAGCCATCCTTGAATCCACTCAAACACTGAAGGCCAAAATGGATGAGAAAAGGAGAGAGGTTTAGTTCAAGGTGGGTGACTATGTGATGGTCCATTTGAGCAAAGCTAGAATGCAAAGTGGCAAGCCTACTAAACTACAAATGAAGAGGGTAGGACCTTGTAGAATTCTAGAAAAATATGGTGAGAATGCCTATAAGGTTGAACTTCCTTTAGAATTAGCCATTTCACCAGTCTTCAATGTTGCTGATCTGATCATGTACAAGGGTGAGATAGAAGGGCAGACTGAGAACCAAGCCAAGGTGCTACAAGACTTGGATGTGAATGCCTTACCTCAAGTGAAGCAGCCTATAGCAGAGGAAATTTTGGAGTCAAGGGTAAGAAGTCTACTAGACACCAAGTCTACATGGAGCACTTGGTGAAATGGGTAGGTCAACCTGTGTCTTAAGCTAATTGGGTGGAGGAGAGCAAGTTCAAGAAGCTTGGCATTGATCCGACTCTTCTCACTCCCCTAATTTCTTAGTTTGTTGCAGAGGGAGGAGTATGGTGTAGGAGCACCCTTCAAAGGGCTCCCACCATTTTCTTTTGATTGTGTTCTTGCTTCTTGGTCTTAGTTGAGGTCTTAGGGTCATGAGTCAAGATTGAGATTTTCTTGAAAATAGAGGGTATGTGTGTCTTTGAGGTTTTTAGGGGTCCTTCATAGAATGATGGTGTCCTTAAGTTATCCCAATGTGGGCCTAGGAGTCAAGAAAAGCAACATTGAGAAAGTTGCTCAAAAGTTGCAAAAGTTGCATGACAACTTTAAAAAGGTGTCAAGCAACTTTTCCACCTAGAGGTCAAAATCTTTAGGTTAGCATGGAAAACCCTAATATGGGAACATAGACCAAGGAGAGGGTAGTATAAGTAGTTACAAACCCTAAGATAATGGGTTAGATGTCAGATGTTGTACGGCCCAAGCAAAGTGACTTGACTATGACTGCAATTTTGTTGCCAGTCGGCACAAATGGAGTAAAGGAAGATTGTTAATGGATTGATTTTTGAGTAAAAATATGTGGATTGTCCTATATGGTGTATTTACTTCCATTGTGAGAAATTAGATTAGGTTTTGTTTTGCAGGTTGTGTGTGTTTGTAAATATTTTGTAAATTGCCTTCTCTCTGTCCAATTTTGGATTGGTTTGTGTCAATGGGCTCATAACTCCATTCCCCATTGTGGAATCACCATGAAACCATGGGGAATGAGAGTATAGACCCTATACTATAATCCAAAGCAATAAGGGCCCTTGAAAATGCAAGGAGGCCACTTAAAGACCCACTCCTAGGCGAGATTGGACAATGCTCGGCTAGGAAGGGTTAAGTTGCAAAGGTCTTGGAGAGTAAGGAAGGTCAGAGGAGGAGGTACCCTTTGGAGGATTTGTAGAGGGGTGAGTGAAGCACTATTGGTGTGAAGGAGGAGCTTCTGCCAATCCAAACAATGTGGAAAGAGCACCAAACCTACAATGTGACCTTGGTAGGCCTAGAAACCCTCTTAAAAACCCTTAAAAACCTTAAAATCCACTTAGGGTAGTGTACGGACACTTAGAGGCCTAAAACCTGAAAAATCATTGAGTCCTTTCCAAATGAATAGCAGGTCTTTTGGGAGGTTTCACAAGAAAATGCATCATTTTCAAGAGGGATCCCTAAAGGACCGGGTAGGAGGCCTAATTGGTCACAATCCTTGTAGCCCTATTTTGTAGGCAAAAGATAAAATTGTGAAATCGGTAAGGGGTAGGAAGCATGAAACCTCTTGGGGGCACATGAATGGGTGGAAAAACCATGTATTAGACCTGACCTATCCTTGCTAAGACCTAGGAAGGTGTGGAACAAGCAAAACCCTTATTAGCCTAAGTAAGGATTCTTTGAGTCTCATGAGTAGGTGAGACCTTAGGAGTGAGAATTCAAATTTTTGGTGGGTGGATTGGGCAAGGTTAGGGGATTCCATAAGCAGAGGAAGTCCTAGAGAGCCTAGGGTGTGGTTAGAACACCTGGTGATCCAAGGAAGGGTTCCAAGAGCATAGACTAGGCTAGTCTATCCCAAACCCTATACCATCAGAAATACCTTGATCAGGTCACATCTAGTAATGTGTTTATGTAATCTTTAATAGGATTGGATTTTAACCGAGAATACTCTAGAAGAGTATATTTTCTTTGTGGGTCTGAAATCCCATAGTGGTTTTTCCCTATTAGGGTTTCCACATTAAATATGGTGTTAAATGTGTTTTGATGTTTCAAGTTTATCAGTTTATGAGTTTGAATGATTTATAGTCATAGTTGCATATCAAGTTGTACGTTAGGAAATAGGAAAATCATCACAAGACAAGATAAACATACTAGCTCAATCACAAATGCATCTATTGCAATGAATCTATCCTAAGACACACTCAATAGAGACATGAAACAAAAGCATTCAAAAGCAAAGAAATTAAGCAAACCAAAGACATGATTTGAATGCTCCTTCATGCGGCTCCATTGTTCTTCTTTCCTCTCCAAATAGTTGTGGATCTCACCTGCAAGTGCACACACAATTGAAAGCAAGTAGACGGGATTTTTGATCAAGAGTACTAGAAGCTTAGATTCGATAGTCTGATTAAGGATTATTCTCATTATTATTAGCCAAGATTGAAGAAATTCATCCAATTTATAGAAGAATTGGAGAGATGACAAGATTAGCATGATAGTGATTCAAATGGAAATTCAAATCAAGAATAGCAAAATTATGACATGTCTATGACAAATTGCTATGCAAGGATTTATGATAATTTATGACAAATTCTATGTCAAGAATTTAGGACAATTTATGACATATTTCTATGCAAGGATTGATTGATTGTCAATTATGACAAATTATGACAAATTTTTATGTCATTTCCATGAATTTAGGAGAGAAATAGGAGGAAATTGAAATTAGGAAATTAGAAAATTGGGAAAATAGGAAATTAGGAAATTGATGGAAATTAGAAATTAGGTAAATTAATTAATAATTTGTCATTTATTAATTAATTCACAAAGAGGAATAATTAGCCAATTAAATGAACATTTAATTGTGACAAGAAAACTTAGGATAAATAAATAATTTATTAATCCTAAAGGAGGAAATGACAAACCAGGTTAAATGATGAAATCATGAAACCCTAGAAGACGAATTAGCAATGTGAGAATGACAATTAGGTCTTAACAAAGGATAATTGATATCAATTCGATCATGATTTTGGATTGATAAATGATTCATATTGATAAGTGATTTGATTGATAAATGTGCCAATTGATGAGGAACAATGACTAATTGATCCAAATTGACATGATTGAAAAGGACAAGGATCGATGCTGAATCGATCGCAATATGACAAGATTGACAAGGACAAAGATCGACCAAAATCATGACTGAAGATTGTTGTCGACAAGACCAAATTCAAAAGCGAGACAGATGAAGAAGAAGGACTCGATGCTCGCAAATGATAAAAACCAAGTGCATGACATAGGAGAAATGGTAATGCGACGCAAAAACCTAAAATGAGGCAATGCGCAAATGTTAAAGTATGACTCCACAAGCGTTGACCATTTTTAGGTGTCTACATTTTGCCCCTCTTTGAGACAATGCGATTTTAAGCATTGTTTCAAAGAACAATAATGAAAATGCCCCAGACAATGACAATGACATATGCATGCCCCCTTGAGGAATTGGCCGGAAAGATCTAGAAAAGAGGCCAATTGATCGATAAGAATGATAGAAGATGACAGGTTCGAACAGATCAAACGAACTACCAAGACTGATGGAAGAAATGTTAGTAAGAAGAAATTAGACAGAGGATTGTTAGAGACGAAGAAAAACTTGCTTTCACAAATGCACATAAGTAGGTGAGAACCTTTATTTAATGTAGCAAAATGGATGCATAGCATCATGGCATTGAAGGCCAAAGCTGAAATGCAACCCTTTTTGCAAAAGACAGACACATCACAGACAAAAAACAATCACAAAAAAAAAAAAAGGACCATGAACCATCCCGGTCACTCTAAATCACTCAGTGACATCATCGAGCAACATAGGAACATGATCGAAGCCAAAGATAAATCAGTAAAAAGATAAGATGTACAAATTCCAACAAATCAAACAAACATCTTGATCTTCATTGTCAAAAGTTGAACGTGCTGATAGGACGATCATGCTGTCTGGTTTCAGGGAATGTGGTACCTCGTCTAAGACAGGACACAGTCTAGTTTCGAGTATACCACACCCTGTATAAGACCCATGATATTAGTGACAAGGACAAATGATTTTGAGGTTGATTGATATGACAATGTTGATCAGTTTGAATGTCTGGTTTGAATGAAAAAGTTCATCTGTTTAAGCATATTTTCCATTAAAGCACAGTGTTGTTGTTGGATGCATATTCAGTGATCTGTCTATGCATAGAGGGATCATTTATTGACAAAAAAATGCTTGTTTTTGGATTTTAATGTTTTTGCAATGTTTTTGTGTTCATTTTTTTAGGACTTTTTATGATTTTTAGGGATTTTTTCAAGACATTTTTCAATTTTTAGATACTTTTTTCAGGACATTATTCGATTTTTTTGAGATTTTTTCAGGACATTTTTAAATGTTTTTGAGATTTTTTTAGGACATTTTTCAATTTTTTTAAGAAATTTTTTCAAGACATTTTTAAACTGTATGATTTTGCCCCCAGTGTCTAGCAAGGCAAGGAATATGACAGGTGAATAAATAGGCGTGCTAAAATGATGGTGGATAGAGGGAAGACAAAGGCCTTTTATCATGGAGACAATGCGGATGCAATTTCCAAGGGCTATGGCGTGATGGGACAAAAGACTGGATATCACAATGTAAAGCAATGACATGGCATGAGGGACATGTCAAGAGGATTTTGAAACTATGCTTTTCATTTCGCGTCCTTATGTCAGATCAAGATCAAGGGATGAAAAATAGTGTATGGATAGTGATAAGATATGGATAGGATAAGCAAGACCAAGAATGGATAAGGGACATGGACTGAAGGTTGGGATAGGATACAGGATAGTGGTAGAAAGTTGCAATAAGCTAGGGAATATGAATGAAAGGTTGTAATAAGCAAATGGATAAAGACCAAAAGCTATGATGGACTAAAAGCTGCAAATAAGATGCATGATGCTCATGACGACCGTCAGCCTTGTCAAGATCAAAGGTGGAAAAGGGGAACTGGACATGAGGGACAATAGGATATGAAGGGTAATGACAGGGGTTCGATAGGATAGTGGAACAATGAAGGACAAAAGGATATGAAGGAGGAAACCTGCCCCCAAGTGTGGTGTGCAAGAAGTTCATGGATTACGCATGATGCCTATTTGCCAGGTTTTCATCACGGTACTTGCCCAAGGCGCCTGTTTGCCAGGTTTTCACCAGTGGATGAATTATTTTTCTTTACTTTTTTTTTCAATTTTTTTTTTCTCACTTTTTTTTTTTTTTTGTATTTTGACTTTTTTGATAGAAGATGGACACATGATAGGGGATGGAAGAAGGACTCAAGCATATTTTTGTTTGGATAATAACCTTGAAAAAAAAAAATGGACCATGACCTTTAAAAGTATGCTCAAAGATGCTGGTAGGATAAGGACATGGAAAATAAGATGAAACTAAGGCGAGGATTTATGCAAAGGATTGAATCAAAGGGATCGAAGGATGGAAAATATGCATTGGATAATAGATAGGGTATTGGAAGAATTGGGCTTCAGTGGATGGAAATGAAGGCAAGATCGACATCGGCACACACCTTGACGGGTGATGGACTGATGGAGGAAAGACGTATTTTGGATATTGAGATTTTGAGGAAGGAAAGGCTATGGATTTTGGGATATAAGGGCCCAAAATGGATGAAGAAGGTGATGGAGGAATAGATTTGAGAGGTTTGGATGGAGGAAGAGCAATTTTGGATGCCAAGTTGGATGTTTCTTTAGGCTTTTGTGCTTCAAGGAGCCGCTTAGGGATCCACATGGTTTTTGATTTTTCATTCTTTTGTGGTTCCTTGGAGTGCATTGCTTGCACAAGGGATTTAGGAACCCATATATATTTTGACTTTGCTTTATTTTTCTCAGTGGGCCTTTGTGGCCTTTTGGATAATTCTTTTTCTTTATAGATCATATTGTTCTTTGCTTTGACATGTCGATTATATTGGACATGTTGATCCTTGAATACATATGGATTGCTAGACTTATGATGCTTATACTTGGCATCCAAATTGCTAGGAGGGGAAAAGGAATGCATGGATGGAGATGAATGAAATGGATTTCTTTTGGATGGATGAAATTTAATCAAGGATGTGTGCCTTTGCTGACCTTGCATAGAGGACAAAGGGATATAAGGACCTAGAATGGATGGAAGTGATGATGGGGAAGGTGGACATTTGGATTTTGACTTTGAAGGGATACCAACGCCTTGAGTGTGAGCTCTATAGCCATGACCCGTAAGATCTTCTTTCATATTGAGGGGTTCTTTCTCATGAAGGTCTACTCCTTTGCCTTTATGAATATCTTGACTTGTAGGATACTCTTCTCTTTGGGAAGAAGACGTGAGTCCATTATGAGGTGGATATGATATGACAGAAATAATGAGATCTTGAAGTGGATCGGATTGGACCAAAGTGGAAGAACCCATTGTGCATGTCGAGGGTTCATGAACATCTTGCACTGACACGTTAGAATCATGAAGGGGATTAGGATCATGAGGGCGATTAGGATCATGTAGTGGACATAGTTCAATGATAGGCTCTTCAAGAGATGGAATGGGAGAAATAATGGGATCATCAAAAGAAATATGATCTTGGAGTGTATATGGAGTATTAAGACAAGGAGATGGAGGAAAAAAAGGATCTTGTGGAGGATCTGAAGGAATAATTTGATCTTGACAAGGAGGAAGATCATTGGAATCCTCTTTAAAGGTGTTTTTCTCTTGACTTTCAATGGGATCATCGGAAAGGATGGAAAGGATATCTTGATCTTTCTCAGGAAGTGGAATGTCAATGGGATTTGAAAGGACATTTTTTTCATGAAATGGAAGGGGATCGTTTGGGATTGGATGGACTGGGATATCTTGATCTTGCTCAAGGAATGGAGTGTCAATAGGACTTTGGATAGGATGGACAAGAATAGGGGAATTGTCATGAGTGTCTGGGAAGATGGGGTCCTGGTCAACAATTGGATGGGATGATAAGGTTTCAGGATCTTGATCTTGATTTTCTTGAGGACTCATTTCTTCGTGCTCTAAATTATCCTCTTGACATGGGGTTGGACTTTGGATATGCATGGGGGATTTTGGTGAGGTATCAATGTTTTGGCATGAAGGAGATGCACTTTGAACATTTATGATGGATTCTAGCAAGGAATCAATGCTTGAACATGAGGAAGAAGGACTTCGAATGGGGTCCTCTAAAACAGGTAATGGCAATAAAGTGCATGGTGGCATTGGGTCTTGTATTTTTGAAACATAACAAGGATGTGCATCATGAATTGGATTATCATGGCGATCAATTATGGATAGCCCCTGGGTAATTGCATCCTTGGGTGTATTGTTTGATGAGGACAATATGGAAGGTTCTTGTGAAACTTCTAGAGGTGTAGGGATAGATGCCATTGGAGAGTCCATTTGTTTGCGAGGGGATGAGGCATTGCTAGACATGGTTGTATTATCTTGATCTTCCTCAAAGAACTCACTTGGTAATTTCCTTAAGAGCATTGCAATAAAGCCACCTTTCTTTCGAGGTTTTGACATAGTTGTATCTGGAATTTGAACTTGTTTGGAAAGAATTTGGTTTGATGTCATGTTTTGATTTTGAACTAGATGTTGATCAAATTGATTTGACATGTTCAAAATTTGGCTTGGTGTGTGCTGCAACTTTTGATTTTGAATGTTTGGTTGTTGTTGTTGACATTGATATTCCACTATTGGTTGAACCACTTGTTGACATTGTATAGTTGGTTGCACATATTGTTGAAATTGGACCATTGATTGTGTTGGTTGCATATGTTGGACAATTGGTTGTGATGGTTGAAAATCTGATTGATAGTAAACACCTTCTTGTTCTTGTTGTGGAGGCACATAATGTTGTTGTCTCTTTTCTTGAAATTGTTTCATCATCTCTATTTGTGAGAGGAGAGCTGGTATGTCTGATTGTTCAATAAGATATCTTACATCAATTGGGTCAACCTTTGGATTTCGACCTGGAAATTTTCGAAACACTTTGGACATTTGTGATCTATTTTTCTCAATGTTTTTCACTCTTTGTTCCAATATCTCTTCTTCTTGAGCTAGTTTCTCCTCTAGTTTTTGTATTTGGAGACTTGTTTCATCATAAAAAGTTTGATCAATGTTGCTTTGTTGTTGGGTTGGATATAATTGTGATTGCATTGTCGGTTGATATGTCAAACTTTGTTGCATCATTGGTGCTTGGAACCTTGTTTCAATAGACATGTCACTATGCAATGCAATATTTTTGGAATTTTTCAAGGATAATGTATGATATGCAACTAATGCAAACTAAATAGATGAAAATGCAATCTATGTTTTTGGTTGTTTTTCAATATTTTGACAAACTTTTTGGAATGCAAATCTAAGAAATGAGACCCTTAAGAAATTGAAATGATGTCTAGACCTCAAAGGACAAAAGGACCAAGTGACAAAAGGACAAATGACAAAGTCTCCCCTATATGCTTGGATACTAAGCTAGGTTTGACCAAATGACAATAATGACATAAAGAGAAAAGGCTTGATAAGGTCTAGACCTCCTAACGATGACTTAGGGTTTATCAAAGATTTGGATTACTCAAGTGTGACAAAACCTAGTTTTGATACTATATGCAAAGGGACAATTACCATGCAAGTGACCCTAATATGATATGGTAATGACCTAAGCTTAATGAAGAGACTTAGGGTATGCAAATATGAATGTATGACAATTGTATGACTTTAATGCAAGAGGACATATGCAAATGGATGACCCTTATTGATATGCGAAAGGAGTATGACTTAGGTGAAAACCTAACCTTGGTACTTGACAATGACTTTTGCAAAATGCAACCTAGGATGAACCTAAATGTAAGTAACATGAATGTTAAGACAAGATTTGAAACAATGTTTGATCATCATATTGGAAGATGAGTTTTGAACCTTGTTGAACTTTTTGTTGGATGAATATCTTTTGTGTTTAATCTTATGTTGGATCAATTTGTTTTGCTCTTGAAATGAGATACAATTCAACTTTTGACAAGCAAAGAAGACAAGATGTTTTAACATAGACTCAAGACAATCATGCTCATTTCCACATTTCTTATGGTAGGCAAAGACATTAGGTACTTGAGAGGTAGACTCATTATGGGATTCAAGGAGAATATATAGATGCTTGACCCCACGGGCTCCCCTCCACGGAACTCACTTCTCAGGGTAGCCAAGCATCAGTCCCCATGGAAATCTCCCCATGGCGAGCTTAGTATCTCTTCCAAGTATCCAAATTTGTCCTTCTCAAGCAACTAGAAGGGTTTTTGGCCTCTAAAAACAAGGTGTTTAGTAAGGATTTCTGTTAAGCGTTACTCCTTGATGTCACGCAAGCGTGATTAAGACATTAAGCCCATCAAGATACCAAACAAATGTAGTTGCGCAAGCATGATTTAGACCAAGAGGCCCTACTTAGATGTTGATATGAGAAAGAGTCCAAGGGTCATCACTTCCCAAGTAACTGCAATTCCCACGTAACACTTCCTTCAAAGCTTTCGCTCATCAGGTATTTTTTTATAGTGAGTTAGAATGCCAAGGAATTCTAGCCGTACTCACTTTGGGTCGTTCCCTTCTCACGATTATCACTTGCTTGAAAAGAAAAGTGGTCGGGAAGGCAGGCCCTCTAAAGGAGACACACAATCAAAGACACGAGCATGGTATCGAAGACCTGGATTTCTGATCACCCTAAGAAGGATGAGAGCATACTCTCCTACTCCAATGTCACACTCAACAATCAAAGAAAAAACATGTTCATTCCAACCTATTTAAAAATCACTAGGTGCCTAAAACATTAAAGACAAACACCAAGTTTAGTTGTTTCTCCAAGGCAACCTGCAAAAACCCAAGTTACAAGTTTGATTTGTTGTCTTTGACTATCGATTTTGCATACAACATGTTAGTAGTTTGATTTGTTGTCTTTATCATGCATATGCCATGGTGCTGCATAGAGAATCAGTACCAAAAACCAGAATGCAAAAAAAACAAAATGAAAACCACAAAAAAAAAAAAAAAAAAAATTTTTTTTTTTTTTTTACACAAGCGCAAAATGCATTTACACAGGCGCAGAATGCATAACACAGGCGCAAGTTGTCTTACACAGGCGCAGAAGTCTCCAGAAAACCCTGCACGACCCTGTTTTGGGGTTTTTGGCCTGCAAATCAACTCAAAAGCACTCAAAAACACAATAAAGGGATTAGAAGGTTAGTGTTCACGTCGGGTTCACCAATTAATGTACGTTAGGAAATAGGAAAATCATCACAAGACAAGATAAACATACTAGCTCAATCACAAATGCATCTATTGCAATGAATCTATCCTAAGACACACTCAATAGAGACATGAAACAAAAGCATTCAAAAGCAAAGAAATTAAGCAAACCAAAGACACGATTTGAATGCTCCTTCATGCGGCTCCATTGTTCTTCTTTCCTCTCCAAATAGTTGTGGATCTCACCTGCAAGTGCACACACAATTGAAAGCAAGTAGACAGGATTTTTGATCAAGAGTACTAGAAGCTTAGATTCGATAGTCTGATTAAGGATTATTCTCATTATTATTAGCCAAGATTGAAGAAATTCATCCAATTTATAGAAGAATTGGATAGATGACAAGATTAGCATGATAGTGATTCGAATGGAAATTCAAATCAAGAATAGCAAAATTATGACATGTCTATGACAAATTGCTATGCGAGGATTTATGACAATTTATGACAAATTCTATGTCAAGAATTTATGACAATTTATGACATATTTCTATGCAAGGATTGATTGATTGTCAATTATGACAAATTATGACAAATTTCTATGTCATTTCCATGAATTTAGGAGAGAAATAGGAGGAAATTGAAATTAGGAAATTAGAAAATTGGGAAAATAGGAAATTAGGAAATTGATGGAAATTAGAAATTAGGTAAATTAATTAATAATTTGTCATTTATTAATTAATTCACAAAGAGGAATAATTAGCCAATTAAATGAACATTTAATTGTGACAAGAAAACTTAGGATAAATAAATAATTTATTAATCCTAAAGGAGGAAATGACAAACCAGGTTAAATGATGAAATCATGAAACCCTAGAAGACGAATTAGCAATGCGAGAATGACAATTAGGTCTTGACAAAGGATAATTGATATCAATTCGATCATGATTTTGGATTGATAAATGATTCATACTGATAAGTGATTTGATTGATAAATGCACCAATTGACGAGGAACAATGACTAATTGATCCAAATTGACATGATTGAAAAGGACAAGGATCGATGCCGAATCGATCGCAATATGACAAGATTGACAAGGACAAAGATCGACCAAAATCATGACTGAAGATTGTTGTCGACAAGACCAAATTCAAAAGCGAGACAGATGAAGAAGAAGGACTCGATGCTCGCAAATGATAAAAACCAAGTGCGTGACATAGGAGAAATGGTAATGCGATGCAAAAACCTAAAATCAGGCAATGCGCAAATGTTAAAGTATGACTCCGCAAGCGTTGACCATTTTTAGGTGTCTACACAAGTAAGTTCTACCGAGGTTGAATCTGATTAGAACATTGAATTGTGAGTTTATCTGATTCACCCCCCCCTCTCATTTAACTAACACAAAGACCCTTAGCATCTTATGTGACTAGCTACATAGTTTATTATGACTTCAAAAGCATCTTGGATAGAGCCTTGCTGCCAGTCAAACATTTATAGCCCCGATGAGGTTATTCACTATAATCTCTCAAATATTGCTCCATTGCATGCAGGTGTCTATAGCCCTAATGGAGTTACCTGCATGTTCCCCTAGCCAAGCTTTTATTGCATTTTTTATGCATGATATCAGTTATATATCTTTTTTTCTTTTTCTTTTGATAGATATGTAAACATAGCTATATTTTCTCTTTTATTCTCTTGCATTGGCTTGTAAGTAATGAAACCTACATGGGTGTGACAATTACAGTAGTGCTGAAGCAAAATTTTGGATTTTTCACTAGTCATATGATCATCCAGGTTTCTACAATGGTTTAGAGCAACCGTTTAATGTGTTAGATATAGAAATTGATAGACTTGGGAGATAAGGCACAACAATGAAATTTCAACCATAGACATATCCTAACCACAACATGATGTTGAAAATGTTTGACCTTAGGTTTTGAAAACTTCATGTCCGAGTATCTAAGAAATGAGATAACCATTGCTTCTTTCATGTGCATAGAAGTGATTAATTAAGATAATTTCCTTGTTTTATTGATGCAACTATATGTGAATGCATAAACTATATGCTATGAAAATTGTGAATATGATGTGCTTGAAAAGAAACTATATCCAATGTAGTGCTTTTAAGAAAATAAAATACAAATTAAATCTAATCTTACCATAATAAATGGGTCTTATGAATCCCACATCCCACAGCTTCTGTAAATCAACTTTTGAAGTGATATTTGGATACATCTTATAGCAATTTTTCATGTATGGCTTGATCCCTGGCAATAATGGTAGATGATGGAGCACTAATTTTGGATCCAGTTTTGGCATAGCAACATATGGTCATTGTTTGAAGAATGGGATGAAGTTGTTTTCTCTTTGAGATTCAATGATTTCACCAAGTGTAGGTTATGTACAAATTCAACTTCTCCTATGTTAACTTTTGTCTTTTCCACAAGCAATGCAGAACTTTCTCTCTCAATAGGAAGATCATCTAGTTTGCCTTTACTAATGTTTTCAATCTCATCATGATCTTGTGAGGTAGTTGAGCTTGCCTCTCCTAAGTATGTTGTCCTGTCAAGGTCTATTGTAAAACCTACTTTATAATCATCATATGGAAATCCCTCTCTGATACCTAGGAATTTTGCTATAGCTTCATTGATTTCAAACCAATCCAGATGTGATGGCTCTTCTTGCTCAATAGGAAGATCATCTAGTTTTTGTGTAGGGGAAAAAGTGACACTAAGCAAACATGCCCTAATCTCACTTTCAATCACACACTTGTGGAATACGAAAGAGCCTAGAGGTATCACACAATTGGCTACTTCTTTTTGTAGAAGAGAGAGCCATGGGCTACCTATTAGGATTTCTATTCCTTTGTTGCAAATGATAGATAAAATGATGCAAGTTCAACTACTAGCCCTAGAGTGCAAGTATGAACTAGTAACAAGATTGCAAGATTGAGATTAAGTGATGAAAAGTTGTAAACACAAAGATAAAAGGAGGATGCAGATGTGTACCTGGGGTTAAAATCTGAGTGGAAATGTTTGGGACGGGGGCACAGGCGCCACTATCCTGATTCTGCTCCTGAAACTGCTCTTGAGACTGCTGTTTGGTAACCTGAAAAGTTGTCTGAAACTTGTTGTTTGACAGAAGGACCAGGGTGCCAAGCGCCCCTGTCCCAGGGACCAAGGCGCCCAGCGCCCCTGTCCTGGTCTTTTGTCCTGAAATTTGGTGTGTTGTTCTGTCTCGGTCCGCTTCCGTCGGATCTACAACTTGTGGCGTCGTCCGAATCTTGAAACCTGCACTTATATCTGAAAAGGCATGGTGGGCGGCTATATAGGGTTTTGCCTTAGTCAAACCCCCTCTTTGGTGATTTCCACCTCCATGAATAGCCAAGTTGTATTGTAAAAGTAGTGTGTGTAGACCTTGTGTGTGTGCAAGATCCTAAAATGCAAGTAAGCAAACTAGAGCAACCTAGAAAGTAAACCCTAATTGCTTGTACATGATAATGTAAATGCTCCAAATCAAGATGCAAAGTGATCTAAAGCATGAATACAAATGATATAATGAAGCTTATGCAAAGACATGAAAACAACATGAAATCATACCCAACCCCAAGGGAGGGGTACAAGCCAATCTTCAGTCGGTGATCCCTTATTGTTCTTCAATGCCTTCAAAGCCCTAAATGGATGAATGAAATTGATAAATGCTTAATGGATGGATGTTTGAATGTTGTTGAAGTCTTCAAAGATCTGCTCTTTCGCTGCATAGAAGGTCCTTGAAACCCAAAAATTGGATCCTTTCAAATGAAGAAAGAGAGTTCTTATATATGAAACCCTAGGTCTTAATTTCAACTTTTGGCCGACCTAGAGATTGAATCTCTTGCCAATTTCTTGGGGTTAAGCTTTATTTTATGATTGGATTGCGCTCCTAAAATTTTAAGAAAAATGTCCGAGACCGTGTGCACTCCGGGCGCCATGGTCCCGACAACTTTTCACCAAATTTTTAGGGCCGTTGGATATGATGATTTTAGAGAGAATCCCAAAGTTACAGGTGATTTCAAGATGTTTTGACCCCCAAAATCAAGCCCCCAAGTTCAAAATAGGACCTAATTAGGGTTTTTGATTAAATGATGTATTGGAGGAATAAAATGAAAGGGGCACACTTTAATGAAAGGGCCCAACTTTATGATGTGGAAGATGATAAAATAGAACCTTAGACCCAATTAATTTGATTAATTAAGTGCTAAAGGGGAAATGCAATGCAAAATGCAAAATGCGCCAAGGCGGGTGCTAAACTAGGTGTGAAATTGTACCACCCTAGCAAGTGCGTACAATTTATGATGCTACATTTAGCCCCCACTTTAGCCATCATATGAACACTACGTGCATATGCAAGCTAAAGTACAGAAAAGTAAACATTATTTGAAAAATGATATATCCATAAGTCTGTCGAATGAAGCCCCTAGCAGTATCTGCAGTACACAGTTAGGAACCACACCCTACAAAACACACATTAGATCACAAAATCACCTAATGCTTACTAAGGAAGGTGATGAAAATTTGAGGGTAGCTATATGCCCCCCCCTATTTCGGCTTGCTAATTTTAGTGAGTTGAAACAGGGTATCATGTTTACCACTTCGAATTGTTAAAGAATATTGATGACAAATGCTCACAAGAAGATTCGATATGAGATCAAAAACTAATGGAGAATCATTTGGTAAGAAAGAGGACTAAATCTCAATTCCAACACAACAAAGAGTGTGAGGATTTGAGAGTTCTCTAACACAAGATGAAGGATGTAAATGGAAACAAAATGCAAAAAGAAGAAAAGATAAGATAGTTGAAAAGGGATATCTTGTAGTATGTGTAAAGGAGATCCTTAGAGGAGAAGAAATATTTGTACAAAAGACACCTATCCCCAAGAGGAATTATCTTAGACAAATATAACATCTTCTAGAATAAGACAAAGAAGAGAATAAGAATGCAATACTTCCTTCTTTTGCGAGGTGAAAGTGATTCCAATTGGGAGAGTGAATTCATTATGGATGTATTTTACCAAGTGCAAAAGAGGTTGTAGTCAAGGACTTACACCTCTTGTAAGAGAGAATCCTTGAACAAACAACAACAAATGCATACAAGGAATAACATCAAGTAATAAAGTTCACACCATCCACGAAATAGGAAAAAGTGGATCCTTAGATAAAAATAAGGAAAGATCATTGCCTCCCGAGGATAAGGACAATGAGAAGGACTTACACAATCTTCTAGGGAGAGATTTAGACATAAGCAAAATGTACTACATACTCACATGAGTTCATGCAAGAAAGACATTAGTGTATGTAAAATGCTCCTCACAAGAAGTGGGTAAGGTAAGAAAGAGAATATACATCTTCTCACATATCTAGGAAAAGAGGATTCTAAAGAATTATTACCCCATAGGAACAAGAGATAACATAGAAAAATTAGGCTATTATGTTGCTTCAAAAATATGATTGCACTTGAAATTGTACCATCATGAATGAAAATGAGCCCCCAGTAAATGAGCTACCAATGTCACATAATGATAAGCAACATAATAGCCATTAATGTTATTTAAAGACATGATAGACTAAATGAGGTATTTGAATATGACATGGTAAATGCTCAACTATAAGTGAGATCAAAAACATGTATAAAGTGACAAAAATTGAAGAAGAAAAGTCACAAGAAATCTTAGAAGAGGGATGAGTGTAATTTATTAGAGCCTTATCCCTGGAGGAAAGGACTTTATGATGAATAGGAGATAAAGATTCATAAGTGGATTTAGAAATTTGAGGGGAGTCATAAAGAGATTTGTTCATTGCCAAGATTTCCTTATGAGGGGAATGAGAGTTGATAGAAGTAGAAGATGATTTAGTTGAAGTGAGATCATCATCACTACTAAATATAGCATTCACATTGAGAGATGGTTTTTTAGATGCTTTGGTGGGCTTAGAAAAATTATATCCAAGTCCAAATGAATATTCATGCATGTTATGTTCTAAAGGAACTTTAATTCCTTGTTCATTTGCACCACAACCATTTCCACTATAGCCACTCTTAGCCAAAATATGAAAACCACGACCATAACGATTAGCCATTTCAGAAAGAAAAGGTGGTTTTTCATAAGACAAAGAATCAAATTCTTCAGAATTAGAGGTGTGAGGAGAAGAAGTTTGAGAAGCAGCCACAAAATTATTGCTCATAGGTTCAGGTAAGACTAATTGATCTCTAGTTTCTTCCTTCTTTTTAACTTTAAGCTCTCTAGGAGGAACCCTATACTCACCTACAAAGGTGGGATTGAAATCAAGAGATCCCCAATCATCTTCTGCGAGAACATTCTCAGGATCAAAAGCCTTTTCATGTGTAGATTCAAGTTGAGAAGAATCTTCTTCAGGAACTTCAGACTCACCCAAAGAATTTTGATTATCAGAGGGTGATGATTCATCCATAGGTATCTTGTTTAATGAGTCATCACTAGAAGAGGAAAGCTTAGAAGAACTCCCTTTGGAAGTAGATGTTTGCAAACAAGCTTGAAAATTAGTATCACCTATCAAGGTATATGTCTTATTATTATAAATGAATTTAACTTGTCTATGCAATGTAGAGGGGACAACTTGCATACTATGAATCCAAGGTCTCCCTAATAACAAGTTGTATGTTAGATTTCCTGACATAACATGGATAGGAGTAGGCAAAGTAACAGGTCCCACTGTGATGGGTAAGGTGATAATACCTAATGAAGACTTAGCCACATTATCAAAGCCTTGAATGGGACGAGAGTCAGGCTCAATAAGGGATGTATCCACATTCATCTTATGCAATAGATTAATGCTACACACATTAAGGCCAGAACCATTATCTACCAGTGTTCATCTTATAGCAGTGTCATTTATGATAACCACAATCATCAAGGGATCATATTGATGTTGAATTTCGCTAGTAGGCAACTCATCTTGAGTAAACACAATTTGAGCTTTAGGATTCATCACAGAGTTAACCAAAGACACTATATTACCATATGTATTAGGTGGAGGAACATTCAAATCTTTCAAGGCATCGTGTAACATTCCATGATGAGCCGAAGAAGTTTGGATCAAATCCCAAAGGGATATCTTAGCAGGGGTAGCTTTAAGTTGTTCTATGAGATCATAGTCCTTACTAAGCATTTGTGAAATATGAGGAGCTTGATGAAGAATAGGTTGGGAAGGAGGAAGTGAAGTTGGGATAACTGGAGGAGGATTAGGTTGCCTATTATTTCTTGTGTTATAGGTATGAGCAACCGCATTATAACTCTCTCTGGTTAGTTGCTTAGCATACTCATAAGGGCTCTTAGTAGAATAACCTCTCTACATAGTAATAATAGGTTTCTTAGGAGTGCAAAAAGAATCATTAGCATAACCACCTTGGACCACTAAGATAGGCTTATTTAAAGGTTGAGAATTTTGAGAAGGACAGGCACCTTGGACAGTGAAGAGAGGTTTGTTAGGTGTTTCATTCACACGTATCAAATTAATTGAGGATGGTTTAGAGGAATGAACAAAAGTGTTGGAAGAATTATTGATAGTCTTCTCTTGCACTAAAATCTTATCACGGATTAAATCAATTTTAGGAGAGAGACAAGGGGTAGGCATTGATGTTCCAGTAGGAAGAGTAATACTAGGAAAGGTCATATCATCCTCTATCATCAAAGGATCTACATGGGGAATAAACTCTCTAGGAGAAGGATCAACATTACTCTCTAAAGTCTCACTTTTGAGATGGAGATCTTTGAAAGAGATGTTAACCATCTTGTTTTGAACTAGGGTTTCCTTATGAGTAGAACCAAGTTGAGGAGAGGGAGATGCTTTATTTTTAGAGGGAGAATGATTGAGATTCATGGGGAAGAGAATAATCTACACCTTCTTCTAATGGTTCATCCCAAATAGTGAGGTTGTTGAAAGGAGTGTTTGAAGTATTGTCAATTTCGGGAGAGGAGATAACATTGTTTATTAATTCCTCATCCTTAGGAGGGAGAGTATCAATAGATGTGTTAAACTCATCCTCTTTCCTCAAAATATGTTCAATATGATCTTTAGGGGAGAGAGAATTAAGGAAATTACTTATTATTTCATCTTCTTTCTCTAAGGGATGCTTATGGGTAAGACAAACTTTAGGAGAAGGGTAAGCATTTATCATTAATTCATCATCTCTAGTGGGAATTTTGTTGGAAAAGGAAATTCCATCACTAGGAAATGTAGGGATAATGTCATCTTCTTTCACAAAAGGATCCTCATGAAGGGAGTGTTTTTTAGGAGCCACAAGGTCATCAAGGGCATCATCCAACAAAGCATGATCATATCTATTAAAAGGTTTATCATTTGATTCAAAAGGAGATATCTCTTCATAGAGGGGATCATTGAAAACAACCATGTTACTAGATTTAGTGGAAGAGTTGATAGGAATGTACCCTTGAGAGGAATCATTCAACTTATCTTTTTCATCACAACGAAATGGCATAGTAACAATGTTTATGAGTTTTTGGTAAAATGAAGGTTTGGTATTTTTAGGGTTCAAAAACTCATCTAAAGCTTCATATAACTCATAATCAACATAATTGCATACATCATCACAAATATGAACATCTTGCAAATAAAAATCTGACATTTTAAAATAAAAAAATTGCATAAAACTTAAACACACAATGCAAAGAAACAAAACACACTCTTTCTTTTCCTTCTTTTTTTTTTCTTTTTTTTTATGAAACTTAAATGAAACATGCTAAATCTAGATTTAGATCTAACAAATGTAATGCAAGAGAAAGCAATAATAAGATTCATGTCAGGTTCACCAAAATGTGTAGCAGAAAATCGAACCCTAGGTGTTCCCCCCCCCCACTCCAAGGAGAGAGAAAGGAGGGTCACTAGGGTTGACGGTTTTCACTTAGGAGAGACTTTACATTCAAAAGAGGGGTTGAAACCCACAAGATCCAATCTCACACAATGCAAGACTAGATTCTAAATGAGTTTCAAGGGTTAAGACATCAAGGATACCCTCTTTTGTAAAGAATAGATAGAATGATTGAACTAGGAATGCATGTAAAGTAAGAAAGATTCGCTTGTAAATGGAGATAGGGACACGGGATGAAGCTGCAGACCTGAAATTAGCAGTAAAATGTCAAGATGATGCTGTCCGCCAAATTTGAGCAAAAGTTGACAGGACGATGGCGCCCGGAGTGCACACGGTCCTCCGAAAAATCCGTGAAACGAAGGGGGATCTGTTCGTCTCTACACAAGGATTCCAGATCTTCAATTATAGTTGCATACCTGCAACCTACACATAGAAAAGAGAGGATGATTGGGGGGTTAGGGATTAGGGGTTTGCCTTTAGGTCAAACCCCAGTTTTGGAATTAACCAAGAAATGAGAATGCTGTAAATGTAAATGTTTGTAATGTAAACAAGTACTGATACCTTGTTGTAAGAATGTTTGTATTCTTACATGTGAAGGTGTAATGATGTTGTATGTTGTATGTTGTAAATGATCTCCTCTTCAATGGTTGAATCCTTGTCTTTGAATGCAACACCTAGCCTTGAATGGAGATTTAGAATACTCAATTGCTCAAAGGAATGCTTGAATGCTTGAATGTTTGAATGTTTGAATATCGCTTCCACGTCTTGCTCTTGCTTACTTCCTTCCTCCCTTTCTAGGAGAGGAAAAGTAGTTTATATACTTGTCAATTAGGGTTAGGAGACTGATTTTTCTGACCTTAGGCCGACCTAGGAACATTATTTTCCGAATTGCAAACTTAAAGACCTGATGCCCACAAGAGACCGAGCCCAAAATAGGGCCAGGGACCAGGGTGCTGGGCACCATGGTCCTGGGGGACCAGGGCGGTAGGCGTCATGGTCCTGAAGGACCAGAGCGCTAGGTGCCATGGTCCCACCTCCCGGGACAGCAGGGTGCAAGGAAGGATCAGGCCAAGGTACAAAAAGATGCAGTTTTTGATGTCGTAAACAGGTTTCGGGGTCTCCATTCAGGTTCAACGTTGCATCGCCATCATGAAGACCCAAATGCAGTCGAAATTGCAAGTGTCACAATTTTAGGACGCTACAGTTTTATTTTACCAATGTTTTCAATCACATCATGATATTGTGAAGTAGAGGGGTTTGTGTTTTCCTCTAGATTTTGAATTGGATCATTTGAGGAGATGGAAGGGATATCATGATATTTACTAGGAGGTGGATGTTGAATAGGACTAGGAAAGACACTTTTCTCTAGAGATGGAAGGTGATCTTCTTGGATGGAATACAAAAAGATTAGGGGATCATCATAAGACTCTTGACAGGTGGGATCTTGATAAAAAATTGGATTATATTGAAGATTCATTGTATCTTGATCTTGATTTATGCTAGGACTCATTTCTTCTAACTTTAGATTATCCTCTTGACATGGGGTATGTTTTTGGATATGCATGGGGGATTCTTGGAAGTATTTGACATTTTGGCATGGTAAGAATGGATTTTGAATGGGACTCTTTGGAGTAGGTTTGATTGGAAATGGGGAATATGATAGCATTGGATCTAGGATTTCTAAATTGTGTAAGGGATTTGCATTATGGAATGGATTGGCTTGGATTTCTATTTTGGATAGCCCTTGAAAGGTTTCATCATTGGATGCATTGTTTGAGAAAGATGGTAAGGAGTGATCATGGGAGGAAAAAATGGTGGGAGATATGAGGATTACTTGAGAGTCAATTTTATGAGTGGATAAGCCATTGCTAGACACCAATATATGATTTTAATTTTCTTGGAAAGCATGTTTTGGAAAGCCTTTGTGAGAATATCTATTATGCGATCATTCTTTGGAGGAAAATGTGAATTATTTTGAGGGATAGACATAGTTTGGTTATGATTTTGGGTTTGGCTATTTGAGATGTCCATGTTCCATGTGGGATTATACAACGGGTCACTGTTTGGATCCATCTTATTCTTTTGCTTTATGTGACCTTGTGACAGACATTTAAGAATTCTATATGAGGTCTACATAATAGACTATGCAAGAACTGATATGAGGACACTACTTGATGTTTAACCTTGATAAACCTTGGAAATTAAGCTAAATGTAAAATGAGGATGATAATAAGGACTATGCAAGGACTTATGAAAATTAAGGATGTATATGAGGACTATAATGAGGACGATAATGAGGACTAAGCAAGGATTTATGCAAAGTAAGGACTTAAATGAGGACTATAATGAGTACGGTAATGAGGACTATGCAAGGAATTATGCAAAGTAAGGACTTAAATAAGGACTATAATGAGGACGATAATGAGGACTATGCAAGAACATATGCAAAGTAAGGACACAAATGAGGACTATAATGAGGATGATAATGAGGACTATGCAAAGACTTATGCAAAGAAAGAATGCAAATGAGGACTATAATGAGGATGATAATGAAGACTATGCAGGGACTTATGCAAAGTAAGGATGTAAATGAAGACATAAATGAGGATGATAATTAGGACTATGCAAGGACTTATGCAAAGTAAGGACATAAATGAAGACTATAATAAGGACAATAATGAGGACTATGCAATGATTTATGCAAAGTAAGGACATAAATGAGGACTATAATGAGGATGATAATGAGGACTATGCAAGGACTAATGCAAATAAATGACATAAATGAGGACTATAATGAGGACGATGATGAGGACTATAATGAGGACCGATGAAAAACTTAAGGACTCCAGGAAAACCTATGGTCACAAGTATGTAAGATGTCTCTACTATGGAAATTTCGAACCTTGTTGAATTGCTAATGTTTCAAGATGAGCTTTGTCTCGATAATTTTGTTTGTGACTAGTTTTTCTAACTATTTGAAAACAAGTATGGTTGATTGAAATTTTAACCAACACACTCTAAGAATCCAGAGTCATGCAAACAAGGGCCTAAAATAGCCCAATAATCAAGACTAACTCAATACTAGTCTAGCACAATGATACATCTAAAAACATAGCATACACTTCTTAGGCTGGATATTGGAAACCATCCGATGAGGCCCTTGCGAAATACCAAAAAAAAATAGATAGATAGATAATCTGGCAGCACTAGCTCCACTCCATGGCACACACTTCTCGGCCATGCCAGTTTCTCTTGACTCGAAGATCCAAAGATCTTATCACCGAGGGATTTCTATCTCATAATGCAAGGTGCATGAAGGGTATCTATGAGGTACGATCTGCACTCCTTGAATAATCAAATGTTGGATTTGGGTTACTAATTTTGGTTCATAGTGGGGGAGCTTTCAGGGTAAGCCAGGTGGATATACATGCGGTAGCTAGCTCATTTAAGAGATATCCCATCTTGTAGAACATAGGTTTTTATGCATCTAGCAAACAAGCACCAAGGGATTTTGACTTTCATCAAGACCACAAAGGTATTTGCATGTTGATATTGAGAGAAACCATCAATATACCACAACGCACCAGTTGATTTATGGTTTTTACCAAAATCACAAATATTTATATAGCGAACCGAAAGAAAGTATCCATTGGGTTGTTCCCTTCTAGAACCGGGGGGGTTCCAAAAGGTGGGCCCTATTTCTAAAAAAAATAAAAAAATGAGTGTCGTTAACGCTTTTCTCTTGCATCCAGCTCCACAAAAGCAAGAGGAGAGGATAGTGTGTGTTAATAGTAGGACGACTCCAAATAGAGAGCAAGTGTTCAAGTTTTTTCCCTTAAGATATAACAATGTATGATTTAATCTATTGATAAGCCAGATTCACGTCAATTTTAAAGCCCAAAATGAGGTGTGAAATATGCATGTGCATGTCCATTTTAAACACCAAAATGAAGTGTGAGATCATGCATGTCAATTTTAATTGCATCCCATATTCATTTTTAGCACGAATATGAAGTGTGATATCATGCATGTCAATTTTAATCCCAAAATCCAAAAGTGAGTTAACTCTAAAGGATCCTACAATCAAAGTATCAGTAGTCTTAAAATAACCAGGAATGATCAAGCCTTCTCTGTAATTTCACCACATGCTGCAAACAGGGAATTAGTAACTAGAAAACCACACAAAAAACAAAAGAATTGTAGCGTCCTAAAATTGCGACACTTGCAATTTCGACTGCATTTGGGTCTTCACGATGGTGACGCAACACTGAACCTGAATGGAGACCTCGAAACTTGCTCATGACATCAAAAACTGCATTTTTCCAGCACCCTAGTCTGATCCTCCTTGCACCCTGCTATCCCGGGAGGTGGGACCAGAGCGCCCAGCGCCCTGGTCCTTCAGGACTAGGGCGCCCAGCACCCTGGTCCCCCAGGACCATGGCGCCCAGTGCCCTGGTCCCTGGCCCTATTTTGGGCCCGATCTCCTATGGGACTTCGGGTCTTTTTGTTTGCAATTTGGAAAATAACATTTCCTGGTCGGCCTAAGGTCGGGAAAATCAGTCTATCAACCCTAATTGGCAAGTATATAAACTACATTTTCCTCTCTCATTTGGGAGGATGGAAAAAGGCACGGAAACGATATTCAAACATTCAAGCATTCAAGCATTCCTTCAAGCAATTGATCATTCTAAGTCTCCATTCAAGGCTAGGTGTTGCATTCAAGACAAGGATTCAACCATTGAAGAGGAGATCACATATTACAACATACAACATACAACATACAACAAAAAACAACATCTATACCTTCATATATAAGCATACAAACATCCTTACAACAAGGTATTAGTACTTGTTTTACATTACATTTATAGCATTTCTCATTTCTTGGTTAATTCCAAAACTGGGGTTTGACCTAAGGGCAAACCCCTAATCCCTAACCCCCCAATCGTCTTCACTTTTCTGTGTGTAGGTTGCAGGTACGCGGCTGAAATTGAAGATCTGGAATCCTTGTGCAGAGACGAACAGATCCCCCTTCGTTTCGCGGATTTTTCGGAGGACCGTGTGCACGCCGGGCGCCATCGTCCCATCAACTTTTGCTCAAATTTGCAGGACAGCACTGTCTCGACATTTTACTGCTAATTCCAGGTCCGCAGCTTCATCCTATATCCCTATCTTAGTTTATAAGCAAATCTTTCTCACTTTCTATGTATTCCTAGCTTAATCATTCTATCTACATTCTTTACAAAAGAGGGTATCCTTGCTATCACAACCCTTGAAACTCATATAGAATCCAATCTTGCATTGCGTGGGATTGGATCTTGTGGGTTTCAACCCCTCTTTTGAATGTAAAGTCCCTCCTAAGTGAAAACCATCAACCCTAGTGACTCTCCCTTCTCTCTCCTCGGAGTTGGGGAGGGGAGAACAACTAGGGTTCGATTTTTCTGCTTTACATTTTGGTGAACCTGACGTGAACATCCTTTCTGATTATTCATAATTAGATCTGAAAATTGGATTCCTTGATTACATTTCCATGTTTGATCTTTTGCAAAATTTTAGAGGTTAATTGCATAAAAACCCGAAATTTTCTTTTTAAGTAATTAAACTTGTGAAATGTTTAATTGTTAATGCTTGTTTCAGATCTGCCCTTCTATTACAAATTATCAATTCATATTTGTGCTTTAATTTTGAAAATTAAGTGGTTAAGTGTCAAAACCCTAATTTTTAAAACCTTCTTGATTCAACCTTTGACTGATAATTTCACTAATCAAAACATCTCCAAATCAGCTGTAACTTTGGATTCTGCAATAAAATCACAATATCTTTCATCCCTGAAAATTTGGAAAAAAGTTGCGAGGACCGTGTGCACCCCGAGTGCCATCGTCCCTGACATTTTTTCCGAAATTTCGGGAGCTAGATCTTACTGTATTTTTCTGCTAAAATCCAGAATTTTGGCTGATTTTATCAATTTTAACACCTTCAAAATTACAATCAAAGTTGGTCTAGCGATTGCTTGGATTGAGGCTTCTAATCATTCAAAAATTGTTGAAATCGAAATCTGTATCAAAATTGTGTTTCTTACAGTCCTAAATCTGAAAAGTGTGTTATCATTCATTCAAAATTTCAGTGATTTATTCAAATTTTTGCAATTTGTGACTTTTGAAATTAAGTGCTTAATTACAACAACTTTGATTTCCGCTTTCAAAATTGAATTTTGCGTGAAAATGAGTCAACCTTCAAATTTTAGAACTTGCATTGCTTTTGGTATTCCCTCTAAAATCATAAAATTCAAAATTTCAGTTTCCCTCTCTTTTTCAAAATTCAAATTTTGCATTTTTCGACAATCTTGGTAGGGTTCAATTTTGAGATTGCAACTTTAATTTGGCCTATCTACAGATCGTAAAATCACTCAATTTTTTCAAGTTAGCTGTAAAATCATCATAACTTTCATCCCTGCAAATTTCGAAAAAAGTTGCGAGGACCGTGTGCACCCCGAGCACCACGGTCCCGGACATTTTTTCTGAAATTTCGGGAGATTGTCCTGATTGTATTTAACAGCTTAAATCTAGAAGATTGGCTGATTTTACTGAAATTTGCTACCTCTAAAATTCAAAATCTTCTCTCTTTCTTTAGTGCATGAGTTTTACAACAATAAGCCCTACATACACTATTCCCGTTAGACGAAGCCTTAGAATTAAGTCTTTCCAAGGTTTAATTACTGAGGAGATGGAACCTAATTTGAATGGTCTTTTTAACGAGGACATGGGTAATTCCTCTAATCCTCTTAATGATGAAGAAGCTCTCCATGAGGTTTCTGTAGAACAACTTTCAAAATTGGATAACCAATTTGACGATTTTCGACAATGGATGTCTCAAGAATACCCTGATAGTCAAGCTCTTCCTTTAATTGAGGGTCTAAAACGTATGCTTCAAAGTGATAAGAATGGAATTGATATTTTGCGTGGTATTGCACACATTGTGGATTCAAATGTGATGCCTATGAAAAGTTGTGCCGAAACCTTAGGTTATACACAACCTCCTACTCAAGACAATCATTCTATTCCTTTGACGACTCCTATTGCTAGTATACCTATTTTTACATCAAACATAATGACTACTTCACAACAAGACATTCCTCCTATGATCACCAGTCATGGGGGCAATCCCTCTTCTTCAATCAACCCTCTTCCTTCATTCAATCCAACTTCTTCATTCATTCCTTCAGTGAGTGTTCCTCTTATATCTCCACAAATGAACATGACACAAGGGGGCAATTCATTTAACCCTTCCATTCCTCCTTGTAGTGTTCCTCCTGTCCAATCATCTCCTATGACTAACTATCATAGTGTCCCACCACCTTACTCTCTACCTTCTTTCAATAACATAACACCTCCATCACAATCTAACACGTCTAATATGAATTCTTCGACTGAAGCGACCATTAACAATCTTGCACAAATTGTCTCTTCTTTACAGCAACAAATTGCCTCTATGAATCAATCTAAGTTTAGTGTGCCCACATTTGATGTTGCGAGCCCACTTTCTCTTGATATTGTCCAAGCTATTCCCCCTAAACATGTTGAAATTCCACATTTGGAGCTTTATAATGGTAAGGGTGATCCTCTAACACATGTTAAGACCTTTCAAACAATTTGTACTGATTTTGCTTATGACCAAAGGTTGCTTGCAAAACTGTTTACTAGAACATTAAGAGATAAAGCCCTACAATGGTATTGCTCGTTGCCTTCCTATTCTATTACTTCTTTCGAACAACTTGAAAATGCTTTCATTCAACTATTTCAAAACAATATAAGTCCTAAAGTTACTTTGATTCATTTAATGCATTGCAAACAAGGTGTTAAAGAAAAAGTGACTGATTTCATTGGTAGATATAAGCATTTGTATGCTCAAATTTCTTTTCCAGTGCCTGACAATGATATTCAAAGAATCTTTATTTCTAATTTACAAAAGACATTAGAGAAAAACTCCTGTTTTCTGAGTTTACTTCTTTCCAACAGTTGTGCGCAACTCTTCACAATTATCAACTGACTGTGAGTCAAATGGAATAATCACATCCTATGGCTCCGAGTGATAAGGGTGATAGTAGTCAACAACCATTTGGGAAGTTTAAACCGAACAGAGAGTCCATTAAATTCAATGAAAACATCATCAACAACAATGTGAATGCAACATCAGGTGTGTCTCCTATTTCTAAGTTTTTCAAGAAAGAAAGAAAGTTTACTCCTTTGAATGAATCATTGCATAGTATTATGAATAAGTTATTGGAACAAAATGTGCTTACTCTTCCTCCTATAAGGCAAATTGATCCTGCAAAGATTAATTCACCCTATTTTGATAACAAATCTTTTTGTCAATTTCATCGTCAACCTGGGCATGATACTGAAAAATGTTTTGCTTTAAAGGGGAAAATTCAAGATTTGATTGATAATAATACTATCTCTGTTTCTGGTGTGAATGATAAAGGCAACACATCTGTAGCTCCTCCTAACCAAAATCTTTAGATTTTTACTGATCCATTGCCTTCTCATACCTCTAATGCGATTGATACTACTGATTCCTCTGTCTCACCTGATGATCTTGTGTCTATGACTCCTAATGTGATTAACTTTGTGGAGCAGCAGGAAATCCCTAAAGAACCTTCCATCAAATTTGATTCCAAGGAAACTATCAGGGCACCTGATGGTCCTTTATATATAGTTGCAAAAGTCAAGAACACAGCTTGCTGTGGAGTGCTTATTGATCCTTCTTGTATGGTTAATGTCATTACTAAAGAATTTCTTTTTACTTTGCAATTGAATCAAGTGATCTATGATGAAACAAATGTGGTTGTGAAACTATTTGATGCATTTTCTTCTCCTGCAATTGGTTCTATTACATTACCTATTGAGGTCCATAACAAATCCCTTGATGTGGACTTTGCTATTATTCCATCATCTGAACAATTTCGTGTGAAGCTAGGCTATCCTTGGCTATTTTCCATGAAAGCTATTGCTTCTCCTATTCACAAGTGTCTGAAATTTCCCCATAATGGTGAAGTTGTTACTGTCAATCATAGTCTCTTTAAACCAGCTGAAAGAACTTCTAGCATTCCTCTTGATTATTTTTGGCCTAAACAATTCCAATCTCTTCCTCCGCGAAGTGATCATCTTTTCAAATCTTATCAAAAGTGGAAAAAAGATATGATCCTATCTCTAAGTGAACCTAGAACACCCAAACTTGACATTCCTATCATTCTTGAGAAGGAAGTTATTCCTTTGAAAGATAAAACTAATGTCTTTCCTCAAGAATATTCCCAACCCATCCCTATGGATGTGACTATGTCTATATCTAATAAACTTCCTAAAAGTAGACCTATACCTCCTCGTCATGATGGACTTGGTCTCCTTCCTAAACCAAGTATTCCTCCTTTGTATGGAGCAGTTCCTCCTCCTTCCTCTTATGGAGAGAAGAGACTTTCCTCTTCTCCCATTATTCAACCTAAAAGACCACAACCTAAACACCCAAGTGATAAGGATGAGAACATTCCTCCTCCTCAATCTTCTCAACTTCCTACTAAGACTAGATGAAATCGTTCTACACGTGAACGCCGGTGAAAGCGTCGTCTTAGAGGTCAAACTTTGCAATCCCCAAAAACACCTTCAACAAGCATTATTCCATTTTCTCCTCAGCCGACGATTGAGCCGAAATCTCCTAAACATAAGATGCATGATGGTCTTGATCCTGTGCGAGTTAAAGATCCTATTTTTATAAATCTTGATGATGATATAGATGAAAATGTTATTCATGATGCAAATGTTACTCTTGTTCATTCTGATAGTGAATATGAACTTGTTGATATTGATAACCATTTATCTAATGAATTTTCTAAAGCACTTATCCTAGCTCCTAGACAAGAACAATGTGGCTCGGAACATGAACATAGCCCTTGTTTGGATCTTGTGATAGCTCCATCTGCTATGTTGGATGTTCCTCCTCTAACATGTTTCCTACCTTCCCGAAACATTGATCAGCAAGATCGGGGGGTAGATGACATGCTAGACTAGTTTCATTAGCATAGCAGATTCTCTCCTCCTCTATTTCTTTTGTTACTTCTTCTATATGTTATTCTCATTCTTCTATTTGTTGTCCTTAGTGTTTTCTACTTGAGGACGATGCAAAACATTGAGATCTCTTGGTCTCTCTCATGTTGACTCAAAAGACACATGTGTTCCCTTCTTCTAGGTGACCTTCCTTGATTGGGGAATGAAGAACGATTATGCATACATACATATGATATACATGAATTATCATACAGCATACTGACCCCGAGGAAAGCGAAGTCACCTTGTGCTTTGTGTTTTGTGTCTATTATCCTTGGGCTTACCTTACACTTGGGGGCTAAATCCTTGTGATAACGTGCTCCTTTCTCATTCTTATATGTATCACTACCTTAAAGCAATCACCCCTGGTGAGGCGTGTGCCATCACTTTAACGTAGGGGGGCATACATCCCGTTCATATCTTTTCAAGATACTTGAAAATTTCTTGACAAATTTAGCTTTGCCTTGAAAATTTTTGATATCTTTCTTGCATGACTCATAGTGAGGGAACCTTACTACTAACAGTCATGGTTCTCCCTCATGATCTTCCCTTTTGCTTTGTCAATTGAAGTCGTAAGATCCTTTGTCCACTGGGGGCTTGGTGTATCTTGCCTCCTTGACGTGGTGAAAGTTTTTCAATGTTGTTTCCTTGTACTTTACCGGAAGTATGAGCGTACGCTTATACTCCCGCTAAAGTGGGGGCTAAATGTAGCGTCCTAAAATTGCAACACTTGCAATTTCAACTGCATTTGGGTCTTCACGATGGCGACGCAACACTGAACCTGAATGGAGACCCCGAAACTTTCTCATGACATCAAAAACTACATTTTTCCAGCACCCTGGTCTGATCCTCCTTGCACCCTACTGTCCCGGGAGGTGGGACCAGAGCGCCCAGCGCCCTGGTCCTTCAGGACTAGGGCACCCGGTGCCCTGGTCCCCCAGAACCATGGCGCCCAGTGCCCTGGTCCCTGGCCCTATTTTGGGCCCGGTATCCTATGGGACTTCGGGTCTTTTTGTTTGCAATTTGGAAAATAACATTTCCTGGTCGGCCTAAGGTCGGGAAAATCAATCTATCAACCCTAATTGGCAAGTATATAAACTAAATTTTCCTCTCTCATTTGGGAGGATGGAAAAAGGCATGGAAACGATATTCAAACATTCAAGCATTCAAGCATTCAAGCATTCAAGCATTCCTTCAAGCAATTGATCATTCTAAGTCTCCATTCAAGACTAGGTGTTGCATTCAAGACAAGGATTCAACCATTGAAGAGGAGATCACATATTACAACATACAACATACAACATACAACAAACAACAACATCTATACCTTCGCATATAAGGATACAAACATCCTTACAACAAGGTATTAGTACTTGTTTTACATTACATTTACAACATTTCTCATTTCTTGGTTAATTCCAAAACTGGGGTTTGACCTAAGGGCAAACCCCTAATCCCTAACCCCCCAATCATCTTCGCTTTTCTATGTGTAGGTTGCAGGTACGCGGCTGAAATTGAAGATCTGGAATCCTTGTGCAGAGACGAATAGATCCCCCTTCGTTTCGCGGATTTTTCGGAGGACCGTGTGCACGCCGGGCACCATCGTCCCGTCAACTTTTGCTCAAATTTGCAGGACAGCACCGTCTTGACATTTTACTGCTAATTCTAGGTCCATAGCTTCATCCTATATCCCTATCTCAGTTTATAAGCAAATCTTTCTCACTTTCTATGTATTCCTAGCTTAATCATTCTATCTACATTCTTTACAAAAGAGGGTATCCTTGCTATCACAACCCTTGAAACTCATATAGAATCCAATCTTGCATTGCGTGGGATTGGATCTTGTGGGTTTCAACCCCTCTTTTGAATGTAAAGTCCCTCCTAAGTGAAAACCATCAACCCTAGTGACTCTCCCTTCTCTCTCCTCGGAGTTGGGGAGGGGAGAACGACTAGGGTTCGATTTTTCCGCTTTACAAGAATATAAATCCAATTATCTAAAAAATAAATGTGACACACTAAACCCACTAATGTGCAACCTTGTCTGAACGAATGTGCAATAGTAACATAACGATTGCTCAATTCTATTAGAAGGAATGTGCAATTTAGACATGATGATTGCACAACAGAAGCCAGACAGATATGAAAATTAAAACAAAAAGATGAAAAGATAGAAAAAGAAAAATTTACAAAACACATGGGTAACCCATAATCATATTCACCATCAGCTCATCTCCATTCATCATGTTGTATTTCAAAGTGTAGTTATGCACTCGTGTGTAGTATTGAGAAAGGGCAACTTGTTCTTCTATTTCCTGGATTCATTTCTCTGCTCTCAATAACCTCTGATAGTAATTTTCCTACTTCTTTTGCTTTGATTTCCACCTAGTACCTAAAATCTTAAATTTTACCTTGCCTGCCATGAAATGTCATGTATTATATGTAGCATACAAAGATAATATTTTTCAGATTTGCATAATTGAATGATAACCTAGACAACACAGAGGATAAAAATGTGATAAAATAAAATAAACTAAATGTAGGATTATTCTAGACGAATGCGACGTAGTGTAACTACGAATGTGATAATCTATCTAAATGAATGCACAATCATGTCTGAATGATTATACAATTCTATTGATACGAATGCATGAAAATATCAATATGAATGTGATGAGATGTTTAAACGAATGCACAATTGTTTGAAGCACCTATGAAATTCGTACAAAATCTGCAAAATTTTCCAAAAACCATACGATCCTGCAAAAACATAAAAGAAACATAGAGGGTAAATTAGCTATTGTTCACATCAAGTTCACCAGATGTAACTCAGTTAAATTAATCATTGCTTAACTAGAATTAAAGGGAAATCATGAATCCCTATCTTATTAAAGAATCCTAACAAATATCAATGAAATAATGCAAACAAGACAATAGGGTTTTATAATATTCAATCAAAACTCCCTATTCCATGATCACATGTAGCTTCCATTATTCTTTTGCTTCTTGTGGTATGATGGCTCTCAAATATTGCGCTACTAACCTGCAAGTGACACAAGATTTCAAAGTTCGCAATTGTTGAAAATGGAGAATTGAAGCTAAATTTATAGATTTTTGGAGAGGATTGATTAAGAGGTGGAACTCAAGTGAGCTCACATGCTAATTGATAGTTAAGCTACTAATTTGGAGCTAGAACAAAATAGATTGAAATGATAAATTAGTTAACTAATTGAGAAAAAGATGATTGGAAGATAGAAAAAAAATGATTGGAGGAGAATAAAAGAAATGGTGTAATTAATAAATTAATTGAATTGATAAATTGAATTGTTAACCGATTGATGACTGATTGAATTGTTTTTGGAAAAAAGAAAATTAGAAAATAGAAATAAATGATTGGAGAGATAATTGATTTAATTAATCAATTGATTGAATTGATTAATTTAGGATGTGATGTTGGGTTTTTATTCAAATTCAATTTCTTGTTTGCATGCATTTGAACTTGATTTAGATTTTCAATTTAATCTTTGCATGATAATGAATTCTCATAATTGAATTTTATCTTTGAATATATTTAGAACTTAACTTAGGAATTCAATTTGATTTTTGAATGTTAATTGAATTTGATTTTATTTAGTTTCAACTTGATCTTTGAATTCATGCAAACTTGATTTAGGAATTCAATTTAATCTTTGAAATCATGAAATTGAAATGCACATGTAATGAATTAGATGAAATTGGAAGAATATGAATTTGAATTTGAATTAGAAGAATTAATTAAAATTTAACGAAATTAGGATTTGGGGAATTGGAATTGAAATTGAAGAATGAATTAGTTAATTAAATAATTTAAAGAAGCTATTTAATTATTTAGAAATGGAATTTAATTAAATAATAAAGATTATTCAATGAAAGGAATTAAATCATAATTAATTAAATAATAAATATTTAATTAATATTTGAAAAGGTTTGAATGATTAATTGATTAGGAATGAAAATAGAATAATTGATAATGTAGATGAAGAAATATAATTAAATTAGAAGAATAAGATTAATGAATTTAATTAAATAATTAAATAATTATTTAATCAATAAGAGGAATAATTAGTACATGATCAATGAGACATTTTTAGGTGTCTACAAATGGAATTCACTACCATCTCTTCTGGAACCTCATATTAAAGTCAATGATAGCTTCCTAGGGTGCTTTCTTGATATTGATCAATAGGTGCAACAAGGAAGAACAATATCCTTTATCGCTAAAAAACGTAAAGAAGACATTCCCAAGGTCATCCCAATTTCAGATAGAGTTTTGGGCTAAATAATTATACCAATCTAAAGCTTTTCCCTTAAATGATGTTGTGAACAATCTCAAGGCAACATTTTGCTAGGTGACAAAATGGACTTTACATACATCTGCAACATCCTATAGGTGTTCAATCAAGATTTTACCTTCTTCTTTACTAAACTTAGGTAAGGCTTTTAATACGAAAGAAGGAATAGGGTCACATTGCTCAGGTGAAGTGGGAGGGGCCAAAGGACTTCCACTATCTTAATTAACAAAGTTTTGGGGTGGTACAGGGATGGCCATTTGAATTTGAGTATTGATTTGGGAAGTTTAGACTATAGTTTGCCAAGACTTACTAATATTCACCAAGGGTGGAGTATTAGGCTAGGATTTTGTGTAGTTCTTGACCTAGTTGCTGGTCCTTGGCTCATACAACTTTTTTTGACTTCTAATCAGGTGATTGTTTAGGTCCCACCAGGCATGCTAGAAAATACTGTTGATCCCCAATCGGGTCCAAAGACTTGAAGCTGGGCAGTTGGGAAGTTCCACGGAGGTGGGAATTAATTCTCTATGTGAAACAACCTCATGGATTTTATAAGTCAGCTCTTCATAATTGTAAATGGGTGAAAAAGGGAGGAAGAACGGAAAAGAAAACTAATACTAAGGTGATATGCCAAAATTGTAATGTTGAGAACTTTGACGATTAATTCACATGCATGATATCTTCAGAATAAACACAAAATGGAATCACTTTTTTGAAGGAGAACAAGAGGTTTAAATTTTACAAACATAAAAACCAAATCCTCAAACTCTTCAACAGAGATATTCATCAAGGCTCATGAAAACATGCGTGCCTTTTTTAAACTACTTAAGATAATGATTCAAGATCACATTGACATGATATGATAACATAATATCATTCACAAGTCATCAAAGAGTTTAATAAAACATGATTTAGTCACTTGCATTTGACAAACAAAATTCATACGAGCCATGAAACATTAAACAATAGTCTTGACATAATACTTTAAAAGAAATTCGAAGATGCAAAACCAGAGAGGCCAAAATGAAATAGTCTATAAGTATTTTTCTCTAAATTGTAAAAAGCAAAAGTCCCTCAACTATCTGGAAAATATCCCTTATACTATGAGATCCCAACCTTAAGAAATCAAGAAAACCCTAACCCTTGCCACCCTAAGGTGGTAGATGATCATTAAGATGGTAGTTGTAACCACCTTCTTTTTCAATCTAATCCTAATTCATATCTTTTGATAAGTGCGTTGGTAGATCTCAATGCTCTTATTCTCTTGTAGAAATGTTAACAACATTAATTCCCCCTTATCATCTGACGTTGACGATGATCTCATCCTTGATATGCACTACGAACCAAATAACAAATTTATGTTGTCATCCCTCAGGCATGTGGCAACATGGTGGAGAAAAGGGACCCCCCGATCACCAAAAACCTTATAAGTTCCATGGGGATGCCATGTAGAGAGTGCACCATCGAGAGCTTGAGACGCCTTCTTCATGGAGTGAGAGCCAAACATGTGGAGGCATGACCGAGCTGCATCAAGAGAGAGATGTGGGTCCACCAAACAATCCCGCAACAATGCCACATTGTGTAACACAACCAAAAAATCCAAAATTCAACAAAACAAAGGGAAAAGTATTCAAGGCATAAACATATACTTGTGAATTTTTCATTCACACCTATTAATTTGGACTTCAACCATAATGAATATAGAAAATCAATAATAATTATTTATTAAATTTAAAATAAGGAATAATTTATATTGGCAGAAAGCTGATGAATTCTCTAATAAACCCTTTTTCATTTCATTGAATTCAGATTAAAAAACAATCTTCAACCACATGGGCAAAATATGGAAAACCAAGGAAAACTTCTAAACACGTTTTTGTGTTGACTTTATAGGCTTGGTACATCCAAGCCAAATACCAAATCAATCCTAAGGGAGATAAATTATGTAAAAAAAAATGGGCATCTATTAGTAACAAATATCCATTTTTAAATGTAAAAAATGGATATTTGTTTCCTCAAGTTGTTGTTGTTGGTTTTTTTGTTTTTTTAAGTTTATGTTTTCAAAATGGATATCCATTTTGAAAAGCCTAGAAAAACATATTTTAGTAAAATGAGCATAACGTTTACGTTTCTTATCAAAATTTTAATTTTTTATAGGCACTAGAAAGGTGATTAAGAGATATACACAATGGAATAGGTAGTATTTATATGTTATAAATAAAATAATAATAATTATTAATTTAAATTCATCTTTCATATTAAAAACATCAAACGCTCACAACTTTTACATTTGAACTCCCTCTTTCATGATTTTTTGTAAGTCATCTCAAAATATTTGAAACATTAAATTCTTAATTAATAATTAAAAAAATAGGCATTTTACTAAGGAGTAATAAATTTTGGGAAGCCATTATATCTCTCTGTAGTGTCATAAAATTATAACCCTAGCAATTTTTGACTGCATTAGGGTCCTCATGCATGCGAGCTCAAATCCTCTAGCCTGATCGGAGATCGGAGATTGCTCGCTTGCAGAAACAACTTCTTCCTTGGCCTCGGCATCACCCCATCCGCACTTTTCCTTGGAGAAAGGGGTACGATAGGGGCATGGTGCCCCTCTCCTTGCCCTATTTTGGGGCAGGACCCTTCCTAGGGTTGCATTATTGGTTGTGCCTCAGGCGGGAAACTCCCCCAATGTTAGCCCATGACAAAATAAAAAACCACCAACATGTATTTAAGGGGGCATTCACTCTCTCATTTTCATAAGTTCAATAGGTGGAAGTTGGACAAGATCGAAGTATGTACAAGAGATCAAGCATTCAAGCATTCTTTTCTAGCATTGAGCATTCTCAAGTCTCCCTTCAAGGCTAGGTATTGCATTCAAGTCAAAGATTCAACCATTGAAGAGGAGATTGATTTCAACATTTAATTCCACATAAGCATTTCTACCAATATTGCTACTACAACCTCCCTTAAGGTGATTTACAATTCAGTATTTCATTTACATATACTTGCGAGTACTCTCTTTCATTACTTGGTTAATTCCAAAACTGGGGTTTGACCTAAAGGCAAACCCCCATCCCAACCCATTTTCCTCTCTTTTCTATGTGTAGGTTGCAGGTGTGCAACTGTACTTTCAAATTTGAGCTTCATTTGTAGAGGCGAAAAAACCCTTTTCATTTTGCAAATTTTTTAGAGGATCATGCACATTCCCGCCACAATCTGAGAAACTTCTCCTCATATTCACAGGGTGACTTCATCTTGACATTTTACTACTAGATCTAGGTGCACAACTTCATCCCATATTCTGATCTCAAGTTATAATCAATTCTTTGTCACTTTTGTACTACATAATTCAATCAAATTCCTTTCTATTTCAAACAAGAAAGAGGGGATCAACTTAGCATTCCCAATTCATTCAGAATTCAATGTACCATCTTTGTGTGGAGAGATTCAATCTAGTGAATTATCCTCTCCTCTTTCTAATGTAATAGGGGAAAGTGCTTGAATGGTAATCGCTAGAGAAACTCTCATCTCTCTTTGAGGGAAAGGGTAGTTTTATTCTTGTTTTATCATTCACCATTTTCCCACCATTAAATTTTGGTGAACCCAATGTCTTGCATGCTTTCCTTTGAAAAAAATTGCATATTTTTCATTTACAAGTTTCAATTTTCTGCAAATTTAGTGGTTAAATCATTAAAAACGCTAGTTTTTAAATTTAACATTGAACTTGTAATTTATAAAAAATTGCTTGTGGTAATCTTAGATCTGAGAATTGTTTTGATTTTCAAATTAAATTTCCTCATTGTCTTGTTCAATTTGCAATTAAAATTTACAAAATTAAGAGGTTACTTGTTAAAACCCTAATTTTCACAAATCATCTTGAACTTGTGCAAAAATTGGATTTCCATTTAATTTTCAAATTTCAGATTGTTCTCAGATTTGTCTTCAATCCTATAATTCAAATTTTCAATTTCCCCTCTTCTTCCCAAAATTCATATTTCAACATTAAGTGGTTAGGTCATCAAACCCTAATTTTAAAAATTAATTGGATTTTGTGTGAATTTTAAATCAATTTCATTTACATTCAGATTCCTAATCATTTTCCAAGGTGTCCCTATCCATTAGGTTTGACCCTTTTCAAAATTGCAATTCAATTCCTCTTTTTCTTCAAAACCCTAATAGGGTCCTATTTTCACATTTGCGCCTTCATTTTGCCCATATAGAGATCGTTAAATTTGCCCATTTTTTGAGGTTAGATTTAAAATCATCATAATATCCATCCCTGGAAATTTCAAAAAAATTTGGTCGGACCATGTGCATTCCCACCACGATCCTCGACTTTTTTCCCAAAATTTCGGGAGACTGTTATGACTGTATTTAATAGCCTAAATCTAGAAGATTGGCTGATTTTATCAATTTTTGATCTCTCTAGAATCGGAAATACCTTTAAAATTCAACATTTCAACTTTCAAGATTTTTTTAAAAATTAAGAGGTTAATTATAATCTGCCCTGATTTTAAAAAATTTTGATTTTAAAATTATGTGGTATTCCCTTGGCCCTAATTTTAAAATTCCAATTTCCTTTCATTTTTGGAAATTGTGTCATCCTCTTCCCCCAACAAAGTTCAAATTGTGTAATCATTATTTCCTTACATTTTGCATTACTCAATTTTGGAAGCTTTATTTCACAATTCAAAATTCAAAATTTCCCTCTAGTACATGAGTTTTACAACTATTAGTCCTACCTATCCTATCCCCATTTAACAAAGCATTAGAATTAAGGCATCCCAAGGTTTAATTATCGAGGAGATGGAGCCTAATTTGGGAAACTTCTTTAATGAGGATCATGCTAATTCTTTCCATCCTAATCATGTGCCTATTCACCCCATTCATGGATCCCATGATGAAGAAGAAGCTTTAACTAGAGTTTCTTTAGATCAACTTTCCACATTAGACAATCAATTTGATAGCTTTGAACAATGGATGTCCTAAGAATACCCTAATAGTGACGCTCTTCCATTAATTCAATGTCTTAAACACATGCTTCAAAGTGATAATAATGGAATTGATATATTGTGCGGAATTGCACATATTATTGATTCTAATGTCATGCCTATCAAGAGTTGTGCCGAAACCCTAGGTTATTCACAACCTTCAACACAAGTCAATTCCTCTATCCCTTTAACTAATCCTATGACTAGTATTCCTACTTTCACATCTAACATCATGGCTACTTCAACATAAAATATCATTCCTACAACCATAGGTCATGGGGGAAATCCCTCTTCTTCATTTAATCCTCCATCTTTAACTATGTCTTCCATGAGTGTTCCTATTATCCCTCAACCAATCAGTGTAACACAAGGGGGCAATTCCTTCAACAACTTCATTCCTCCTTTAAGTGTCCCTTTTCCTACCCAATCATCACCAATGTCTACTTATCATAATGTCCCACCACCTTATTCTTAGTCCATGCCTTCTTTCAACAACATATCACCACCTTCTCAATCACCTATTTCTAACATCAATTCTTCCACCGAAATCACAATCAACAATCTTGCTCAAACTGTGTCTTCCTTACAACAAGAAATTGCTTCCATGAGTCAATCCAACTTTAGTGTGCCCACCTTTGATGTTACGAGCCCACTTTCTCTTGATATTGTTAAAGTCGTGCCACCTAAACATGTGGAGATCCCTCAATTGGAACTCTATAATTAAAAAGGTGATCCTCTTACACATGTAAAAACATTTCAAACCTTGTGTACTGATTTTGCTTATGATCAACTATTGCTTGCAAAATTGTTTACAAGAACACTAATAGATAAGGCCTTACAATGGTATTGATCTCTGCCTTCTTATTCTATCACTTCCTTTCAACAATTGGCAAATGATTTCATCCAACAATTTCAAAACAAGATTGGTCCTAAAATCACTTTGACTGATTTAATGCATTGTAAACAAGGTGTTAAAGAAAAAGTGACTAATTTCATTTGTAGATATAAGCATTTGTGTGCTCAAATTTCTTTTCATTTGCCTGATAATGATATTCAAAGGCTTCATTTCTAATTTACAAAAAGATATCAGGGAAAAACTTCTTTTTTTGAGTTTACTTCCTTTCCATAGTTGTGCGCAACACTCCACAATTATCAATTGGCTATGAGTCAAATGGAGCAATCCACTCCTATGGTTCCAAGTGATAAGGAGGAGAGTGTTCAACAACCATTTGCAAAGTTTAAACCAACAAAAAGCTTCATCAAGTTCAATGATCCAATCAACAACAACCATGTGAATGCTACAACAGGTGTGCCTTCTATTTCTAAAATTTTCCAAAGAGAAAGATAATTTACTCCTTTGAATGAATATTTACATAGTATTATGTCTTAGTTGTTGCACATAAATGTTATCAAACTTCCTCCTAAAAAATAAATTGATCCTTCCAAACTTGCATCTCCTTATTTTGATAACAATTCCTTTTGCCAATTTCATCATCAACCTGGTCATGATAGTGAGAAATGTTTTGCATTGAAAAATAAGATTCAGGACTTGATTGATAATAATAGTATATATGTGGTAGGTGTGAATGATAAAGGGAATAAATTAGTTTCTCCTCCTAATCAAAATCTTAAGATTTTCACTGATCCCTTGCCATTTCACACCTTTAACGTTATTGAGATTGTGCCTAATTCTCTCACTTTTGAAGAATTCAACTCTAAGGCTCCAAACTTGGTTAATAGGGTAGAAACACAAGATAAGCCTAAAGATACTTGTATTACATTTGATCCTAGCGAGACCATTAGAGCACTTGTTGGCCCTTTATAAATAGTTGTGAAGGTTAAGGATATCCCTTACCGTGGTGCCATGATTGATCCCTCTTGCATGGTTAATGTCATAACTGAAGAGTATCTTTTCAATTTACGATTACATAAACCACTATATGATTCTTCTCATGTGGTTGTGAAGTTATTTGATGGCTGCTCTTTTCCTAGCATTGGTTCTATCACCCTTCCTGTTGAGGTTCATGCTAAATCGATGGATGTTGACTTTGTTATCATACCTTCTTCTAAGCAATTCCATGTGAAGTTGGGCTATCCTTGGCTATCTTCCATGAAGACTATTTCTTATCCAATCCACAAGTGCCTTAAATTTCCCCACAATGGATAAATCATAACCATGAACCATAGCTTATTTCGTCCATTCGAAAGAAGCTCCGGTGTTCCTATTGATCTCTTTTGGCCAAAACAATCTCAATTTCTTCCATCAAGGAGCGATGCTCTTTTTAAATCTTATAAAAAATGGAAGAATGATATGATCTTATCCTTAAGTCAACCTAGATCGCCAACACTTGACATTCTTATTATTCTTCAAGATGAGGTTCTTCCCCTCTCGGATAGAACTAATCTCCCTCCTAAGGAAAATTGTCCACCTACTCCCATGGATGTGACTTTACTTTCTCTTAAGGAGAACACCAATATTCTTCCTAAGGTTAGACCTATACCTCCTCCTCATGATGGACCTAGTCTCCTTCCTACACCTAATATTCCTCCTTTCTATGGTGCAGTTCCACCTCCTTCCTCTTATTGAGAGAAGAGGCCTGCTTCTCCTATTTTTCAATGAAAAAGACCTCAACCTAAACCTTCCACTATCAAGGAGAGAAATATTTCTACTTTTTCAAGTGTTCCTCATCCTTCTCAGCTTTCCACTAAGACTTGACAGAGTCATTGTGTGAGAGAACACTGATGAAGACATCATGTTTGAGCTCGTGAAGTTATCCCTCAAAATACTTAATGTCCTCAAACTCCAACAATTGACATGATTCCCTTTTCTCCTAAGCAAGATGTTCAACCAACATCTCCAGATCATAAGTTGCATAAAACATGATGGTTTTAATTCTATTCATGTGCTTGCTCCTCTTTCTTTAAACTTTGATGAAGAAATGGGTGAAAATGTTATTCATAATGGTAATACAACTCCTAATGCTTCTGATAGTGAGTATGAGTATGTTGATGAGGACAAGTATTTGTCGGATGAGTTTTCACAAACCCTAACTTTAGCTCCTATAATCAAACAAAGTGAGTTACAACATGAGCATAGTCCTTGTTTGGATCTTCTGATAGCTCCATTTGTTGTGCTTGATATCGCTCCTTTGGCATGTTGCTCGCCTTCCTGAAATGGTGATCAACAAGATCAAGAGGTGGATGTCATGCTAGATTAGTAATATTAGCACTGTAGATCTTCTCTCTCTTCTTTCTTTCTTTTTTGTGACCATTCTTCTATGTGTATCCCTATTCTTCTATTGTTCCCTTAATGTCTACTTTGGGACAATGCAAAACATTGAGATCTTTTCTTGGTCTCTTTCATGTTGATTCAAAAGACATCCTCTCTTCCCTTTCTTCTGAGGTACTATCCTTCTTTGGGGAATGAAGATTATTTTATGCATATACATACATGATATACATGAGTTATTATACATCATACTGAACTCAAGGAAAGCGACACTACCTCATGTTTTGTGTTCATTTTCCTTGGGTTTATACCTTGATTAGGGAATAAATCCTTGTGATAACGTTCTCCCTCTCTTCTCTCTCTCTTGGGTGTATCCTACCTTAAATCCAGTGCCCCTGATAAGGCACGCATGATCACTTTAACGTGGGTGCATACACTCTGCTCATACTTTCCTTCTTGTGATACTTATAATTACTTAGTGAACTATGTTTGGCTTTGTAATCTTTAGTATCCTTTCTTTCATGACTCATAGTGAAGGGAACTTTTCTAATTGCAGTCATGGTTCTTCCCTTCTCAATCTTCCCTTTTACTTTGTCACTCAAAATCGTAAGATCCTAAGTCAACTAGGGGCTTGGTGCATCTTGTCTCCTTGATGTGGTAAAAGTATTTCAATCTTGTTTCCTTGAACTTTACCAATAGTATTGTCATATGCTTATACTCTTGCTAAAGTGGGGCTAAATGTAGTGTCATAAAATTGTGACCCTAGAAATTTTCTACTACATTAGGGTCCTCACGCATGCGAGATTGAATCCTCTAGCCTAATCAAAGACTGGAGATTGATCGGATTGCAGAAACAACTTCTTCCTTGGCCTCTACATCACCCCGTCTGCACTCTACCCTGGAGAAAGGGGCAAGACAGGGGCATGGTGCCCCTGTCCCTGCCCTATTTTGGGGTAGGACCCTTCCTAGGGTTACATTATTGGTTGTGCCTCGAGTGGGAAACTTCCTTGATGTCAGCCTGTGACAAAATTTAAAACCACCAATATGTATTTAAGGGGGCATTCACTCTCTCATTTGCATAAGTTCAATAGATGGAAGTTGGACAAGATCAGAGTATGTAAAAATGATCAAGCATTCAAGAGTATTCAAGTATTCAAGCATTCTTTCCCAGCATTGAGCATTCTCAAATATCCCTTCAAGGCTATGTGTTGCATTGAATTCAAGGATTCAACCCTTTAAGAGGAGATTTATTTCAACATTCAATTCCACACAAACATTTCTACCAACATTGCTACTACAACCTCCCTTGAGGTGATTTAAAATCCAGTCTTTCATTTACATCTACTTGCAAGTACTCTCTTTCATTACTTGGTTAATTCCAAAATTGGGGTTTGACCTAAAGACAAACCCCCAATCCCAACCCATTTTCCTCTATTTTCTATGTGTAGGTTGCAGGTGCGCAACTATACTTTCGGATTCGGGCTTCATTTGCAGAGGCAGAAAAACCGTTTTCATTTCATAGATTTTTTTGAGGACTGTGCACATTCTCGCCATGGTCCTGGTAACGTTTCCTCAAATTTATAGGGCGACTTTGTCTCAACATTTTACCACTAGATCCAAATGCACAGCTTCATCCCATATTCCGATCTCAAGGTATAATCAATTCTTTATCACTTTTGCACTACACAATTCAATCAAATTCCTTTCTATTTCAAACAAGAAAGAGGGGATCAACTTAGCATTCCCAATTCATTTAGAATTCAATCTACCATATTTTCGTGGAGAGATTGAATCTAGTGAATTATCCTCTCCTCTTTCTAATGTAATGGTGGAAAGTGCTTGAATGGTAATCGATATCGAAACTCTCATCTCTCTTTGAGGGAAAGAGTAGTTTCCTTCTTGATTTATCATTCACCATTTTCCCACCATTACACTCTCTATGTTCCTTTCTCTACCTCTATCTCTCCTAGATCTAAACCTATTGCTCCACCTCTCCTTTTATCCCTCTATCTCTTTTTGTCCCTCTTTAGACATCTATCTCTAGACCTATCTCTCTAACTCTCATTGAATCCCTCCTTCCTTCTGTCTCTCAATCTCTACACATCTTTTTTATTTAGTTTTCCTCTCTCCCTCTCCTTCTCTTCATCTCTATATATTTATCTCTCTCTCTCTCTCTAGATATCTATTCCTCTTTCTAACCTTTTCTATCCCTCTCTCTTCCCATGTTACTTTTTCTTTCTATATCTCTCCACTTAAACATCTAGCTATCTCCCTTTGTCTCCCTTTTTCTAATCTATTTCCTTAATCCCTCTCTATCTATATCTCCATATCTCTCTCACTAATACACATGGAGTCCCTATTTCTCCCTCCCTATCTCTAATTATTTATGTTTATATATCTCTCCTTCTATCTCCTTCTCTCCACATATTTCACTCTTTATATATTTCTTTGCTTCTCATCTATCTATTCCTCTCCCCCCTCTCTCTCTATTTATGTATCTCTTACCCTCTATGAATCTATATTTATATATCTAATTTACTCATACACACCACTTCCTATTTCTCCCTCCCTCCCTAGCAACAAAAATAAGAGGGGAAAGATACTCCACACACCTCCTTAAGAACTATGATCCAAATATAGCTAATGCATAAAAATATAAATTAGAAGGATAATCAAGCTTCATTACCAATAGGGAATATATATATATATATATAATAGAAAGGGGGAGACATATATAGAGATAGAAAGGTAGAGAGGAACATAGAGAGACAAATAGATATAGAGATAGAGAGAGGTGAAGGTATCTAGATGAATATATAGAGAGATATGGAGGTAGAGATAGAGAGTAGGCCATAGAAAGGGATACAAAAAGGAAGAGATAAAGAGATATAACAGAAGATGAATATAGATAGAGAGACGTAGATGGTGTGATAGAGAGATAAAGAGATAAATATAGATAGAGAGGGATAGATAGAGAGGGAGAGAGAAAGAGGGAGATATAGAGAGATATAGAGGGGGCTATAGAGAAGGATGGAGGGAGAGAGTTGGGTGTGTGAAATATTATGGGGGTCCAAACTAGGCCCTTAAGTGACAACAAAAAATTAAATAATTAGAGTTAGCCAACTTCACATAAAAATTTAAATAGTTTATAAACATAATTTGAAAAATATGTAAGAACAAAATTTGTAGCAAATTGATCTAGTTTCTAAGCTACTAGTTGTTTTTTGGAAAAATCTAAATCTATTTGTTGAAAAATTAAAATTTCAATGTAGTACTACTAAATTTAAGGAAAAAAAATGAAAAGTAGGTGTATGTTTGAAGAATCTAAGTACAAACAAATCATAATTTTTTTTTTAACTTTCATTATAAGTAGAGGACACATGCCCAAATGTTCCACACTTTTTTGGTAATTTTTTGGCAATTAAATAATTAATTATGAATTTTTTATTATAACTTTAAAAAATGAAAAAATGTGTATGTTCGCAAACCATAACTTGGTAAAAAATCCTTGAAATCCAATTTTTATTTTATTCTATAATGGATGAAGCATATAATGTGCAATATTTACCAAATTCAAAAGATGTGTAACTATTTTAAAGTTATAGATGTTTTAAATCAACCTATCAATCAAGACTTTAGTCATAATGTATGTACAAAATCAATAATAGTTATTTATTATATTCAAAATAAAGAAAAACTTATATTGTAAGAAAGATAAAAAACTCTTAATAAACTCTTTTCGTTTCATCAAATTCGGATAAAAAAAGTCGTTAGACACATGGGAGAAATTTGGAAACCCAAGGAAAACTTCTAAACACATTTTTGGTGTTGAATTTCTAGGTCTATGGTGCAGTCACCGGTTAGGAGGGACCTCAAGGAGATCAATCTGGACCACGCACCAAGAGTAAACACAATAGAAACAAGAGGATATGATGGAAGCAATGCATAACTGAATGAATTAGATCATGAAAATTGATTACAGATAACCGGTAACATCCGAATTAAAAGATTCGGCTCACTGGCCTGCTACATACATGCTTAATTACAAAATTAGTCAACTCTGGACCTCTAAACCTTAAGATCTATCTCTATGTTCTATCTGAATAATTTATAATGCTTGATTACATTGATTTATATGATCTCAGGAGATCTGATTGGCCCAAGAGGGATCAAATATCAAAGAACAAGATCAAACGTGTAAAACCAATAGGTCGGTCCCTGCCAAAGAGATTCCTCCGTAAAATACAAAGGATGAAGTGCGGATCAAGGGAAAGGTCATCCACATGCTAAGGAACAATGGAATCAATGAATTGGGATCCATAGGCTATGGAATGGATCCAGTATATTCACCAATGTGAATAGGTCCAGTGGTTTTGGTGGCAAAAAACTATCTCAGAATCCGAAATCGATAACTAGCTGGAAAATGATCCAAATGCTCCATAGTATAGGAATAAGGAATATGATCATGTCCTTAAGAAAAATCCTACTGCACAAGATCTGGTGAGCCAATGCAAGAAAATGTAGAAAGAAATGTTGAAACTGCAAAACAAAAAATAAACAAAAAACAAATATTTTTGGTTGATGCAAGATTGCCATGAACTGAGGATGCTCCTGCATCAAACATTTGGGGTTGTTGAAAAGTGAGTCTCTCACTTTGCTGGGGTTAGAGGAAAACCAAGGAGGTCCACCTCTTCCTGATAAATCCAAGATGAATCTTCAACTAGTATATCCTTCCAGTTCACAAGATGCTCCTTATACTGACTGCTTCAGGTACTACATCCAATCCTATTGTCCAAAATACCTTCAATCTTCTCTGGTTCCTTCTGGGGCAACTACTTCTCCATGTCTACAATACTGTCTTCACTGAGTTCTGATTCATTAATACTGATGTAGATCTACAATGTTAAATATAGGTGAAATACTCAAACTATCTAGTAACTCGACTTCATATGGATTTCTAGAACTGAACTTCCTTGAGATCTTACAAGGTCCAAATTTCCTCATCTACAATTTGTTATAGGTTCCAACTAGAAATCTTTCTTTTCTCATATATACCATCACTTCATCGCCAATTTCAAATTCCTTATGTATCATCTTCTCATCTTCTTTCTCCTTACACTTCTTGTTTATATCCTCCAAATGTTGTTTAACCTGAATATGTAAGGCTACCATGTGTTCTACAAACTCTTCTACTTTTGCAGTCCTCTTATCTTCATTATTGATATCTCTCAATTCTGATACACCTCTAGGCTGTGCTCTAGTAACAATCTCAAAAGGTGTTCTTCTAGTACTATTGTTCACCGAATTATTGTAAGAAAACTCTACTTGTGCAAGAATCAGATCTCAACTCCCAGTTTTCTCTCCAACTAAGCATCTCAACAAATTTACCAGGCTCCTGTTTACTACCTCTATATATCCATTAGTCTGTGAGTGAAAAGTAGAGCCGAATTTCAAATATGTCTTCATCTTCTTCCAAAGTGTTCTCCAAAAATAACCAACAAACTTAGTATCTTTGTCTAAAACTATGCGTCTAGGTAATCCATGCAATCTCACTACCTCCTTGAAAAGTAAGTCAACTACATGCACTGCATCTGATGTCTTCTTACAAGGTATGAAATGAGCCATCTTAGAGAATCTATCCACCACCATAAATATAGAATCATTCCCTCTTTGTATCTTAGGTAACCCAAGTATGAAATCCATGTTTATGTCCTCCCAAGGTCTCTTTGGTACTATCAAGGATTTATACAATCCCACATTCTGACTACTACCTTTTGCAACTTGACAAACTCTACAACTCTGCAAAAATTTCCTAACATCTTTATGAATCTAAGGTTAAAGGTAATGTTCACTTACCAATGCTATTGTTTTATCGACACCAAAGTGTCTGACTAATCCTCCAATATGCTTCTCCTTTATCAAATTCTCCCTCATAGAACTCCTAGGTATGCACAACTAAACTCCTCTGAATAACATCCCATCCTGAATGAAGTAATCCAACCATTTGCTTCTATCTACCATAATCGGTTCTCTACATGCTTTCCAAGGTTCTGCAAAATCTAGGTCATCATCATACAAGGTCTTCAACTCCTCAAATCCTAATACTGTCACTCTTATCTTTGTCAACAAATTCCTCCTTCTACTTAATGCATCAACAACTTTGTTTGACTTCCCACTCCTATGCTTCAACACAAAGGTGTAACTTTGCAAAAATTCTACCCATCTCATATGTCTCTAATTCAACTTACTCTGACTGTTAAAATACTATAATGATTGATGATCAGTATACAACACAAACTCCTTAGGAAACATGTAATGTCTCCACTTCTTTAAGGCTTGAACTATGGCATAAAATTCTTGATCATACATTTAATATCTCCTCTTGGCATCATTCAATTTCTCATTGAAATAAGCTACTACTCTCCCTTCTTGACTTAATACTACTCTGATTGCATTCCCACTTGCACCATAGTCCACTTGAGATACTTTGTTGAAATCCGGTAAAGCTAACACATGCTTCTCAGTGACCTTCTGCTTCAACAATTCAAAACTTTTATTTGCTTTGGTGGTCCACCTGAATTCTTTCTTATCTCCCCTCATTGTCTCAATCATAGGACTACAAACTAAACTAAAATTTCTAATAAACTTCCGATAGAAACTAGCCAATCCATGAAATGATCTTACCTCTCTAATTCTTTCTAGTGTAGGCCATTCAACAATTGCTTTTACCTTCTCAGGATCCATCCTCAATCCATCCACAAATATTACAAATCCCAAATAGACTAACTCTATCTTCATGAAAGTACACTTCTTAAGGTTTATCAACAACTTCTCTTCTCTCAACCTCTACAAAACTTGTCTTAAAGGCAACAAATGCTCCTCTTTTTCTTACTGAAAAATCAGAATGTCATCTAAATATTCAATAACAAACTCACCCAAGAATTTCTTCAATACCTCATTCATCAATCTCATGAAAGTACTCAGTGCATTAGTCAACCCAAAAGGCATCACCAACCATTCATAAAATCCTTCATTTGTCTTGAATGTTGTTTTCCACTCATCTCCTTCTCTGATTCTGATCTGATGATATCCAATTTTCAAGACTATCTTTGTGTAGTATTTGGCTTCACTCAAACAATCCATTATTTCATCCATCCTAGGTAAAGGAAACCGATACTTCACTATGATCTTGTTTATTGATCTGGAATTAGTACACATCCTCCATTCTCCATTCTTCTTAGGTGCTAACACTACTAGTACTACACATGGACTCAAACTTTCTCTGATCAAACCTTTCTTCAACAATTCTTGCACTTGTCTGTTCAACTCTTCATTCTCTACTGGTGTCATCTGGTGTGCAACTTTGTTAGGCAAACTAGCTCCAAGAATTAGGTCTAGGCAATGACTGATACTTTTCATAGGTGGTAATCCATCAGGCACATTATTTGAAATGATGTCTTCGTACTCTGTCAACAACTCCCTTATCTCCTTTGATTGTTCTTCCTAATGCTCTAGGTTCTGAATCTTCTTAGGAACTAAGGCAAAATACACATTCTCATGTCTCACCCCATCCAGGAATTTCCTGTTGGCATTATTGGATGAATTGATTATGTGTTGCATTGATGTTTTATCATTGATGTCAACACTAGCTGTTATGTTGGTTATCGACAGACAGGTTTTGGTTACCGGTAGAAGATCAAGTGTTACCGACATAAGAGACCATTTGTTGGACACTTCTGACATGTTTGGATCTATGGAATATGTTTTGTTATATGTGGTACATTCTCCTAGAGCATGTTTTGGTCAGTTGGTATTGACTTGGTAATCAAATGCTATCATACAGTCTGGTAAACCCTTACCGGCACTAGTTTAAGGCTTTACCGATAGAGCTCTCACTGAGGAATATTGACAAGATGCATAATTGGTGTTGGTGCAACTTCTACATGGATTTCAAGATGTTGAAGATGTTCTTTGATCATGGTTCAACTGCTTGAAGACATTGCTTTGGCATGGTGGACCTGGAATAGGTCTAGTGCCTATCTAGGTTATGGACCGATATCGTGTTAATATGTACTCTACACATTATCAGGATATTTTATGGATTTATTATTGTTTTTTTGGTCTTAAGCCGACATGGCATATCATTGTAATATGGATCTATGTAATGATCTTATTGTAATATCTTTTAGGTGGCCGACCTAATTGGTTTAGGCCTTAGGGTTTGTATAAAATGATGTAAGATCTCATTGTAGATCATGGCATGTATGGTATGGGAATGGAATAAGTGTTTGTGGTCTTGAAATACAATATCATATGTGAAGGAGACTTGGTCGATCATAGGTGATTGAATTGGGATTAAGAAAGAGGTCAAAGGCCTCTAGTATTGAGATTAACTGGGACTATAATCAGGCATGGTAGATGTTATTTCTTGTAGTTCTTTATTTTGGATTGTTGTCCATTTATCTTGAGATGGTTGAAGCCTCTCTGTAGTTAGTGAGACTCGTTTGTAATGAGTAGTACACTCTAGGCAGTGTGCCTTCTTGCATGTGTAGGCCCCTCATTGTAACACATACTTTCTCCAAAAGTATCATTTGACTATGGGTAGGCTTCCCACCGTGGTTTTTCCCTTTCTAGTTTTTCCATGTACAAATCACGGTGTTATGTGGTATGGTTGCCTTGCATTGATTATCTGTTTAATTTTTAAGTTGTATTTCTTACCGGTATCTATTTCTGCTTTACCGGTACTTAATCAGTTTAAAGGTTATTAAGTGGATTAAATGTTATAATCTATTAACAACTGATTCACCCCCTCTCAGTTGTTCACTAGTTATCCTAATAATTGGTATCAGAGATTTGGTCCTCTTTTGCAGAAGCTTAACTGCTTGAGGTAGATCCTATGGTAGCTAACACTTCTAATCCACCAGCAACTATTTTCAAAAGAGAAATCCCTAAGCTTGATGGAAAAAATTATGGGATATAGAAAAATCGAATGGAGACTCATCTTATATGTCTTGGCAAGGATATTTGGGGGATCACTGAGAAAGGATACACAACTTATGATCCGAAATCTGGCAATCCTACTCCTGTAGACTTGGATAAGAATATTGAAAATGATTGCAGAGCTAGAGAAGCCCTCTTGTGTGCACTTACTGATCAGCAGATAATGGGTTAAACTGATAAATCATCAATAAAGGTTATGTGGGATGAATTGAAAACTCTTAATGAAGGTGATCCTACTGTCAAAATTGCTAAACTTGATGGTTACCAGGTAAGATACAAAAACTTGAAGATGGAAGATAATGAAAGAATTGTTGTGTTTATGGAAAGAGTAAATGAGATTGTTATGGGAATTCAATGTTGTGGAGGATTTCTAAGTGAAGATGAAATAGTTTCCAAAGTCTTGAGAGCCCTTCCACCAGCTTACAAGATGAAGGCAACTGCAATTAATGAGTTGAGAACAATGGCAAACTCTTCAGTTAACAGAGATATTCTGATTGGAAAATTATTTGCTTTTGAGCTTGAAGAATTTGGATCTTCTAGAGCTGTAAAGTCTGAACCTACTTTTTATACATCATCATCATCATTTATCAGCAAAAGTGATTGGAAAGTCTTATATGCAAAAGAATTGAAAGACATGAGGAAAGAAGATGAAGAATTTGAGCAACTTGAAGCCTTATTTTCTAGAAGAGTACCTAAAGGTCTGACAAGAAGTAAGTATGAAAGAAAGGTACCTTTTAAATGTTTTTCATGTAATAAGATTGGTGATTTTGTATCTAGATGTCCTGAAAGGAATGCAAGGTTTGAAGAAAGAGTTAAGAAATCATTTAAGACTAAACAAAACAGATATAGATTCAAGAAAAGTAAACAATGCTACATAGCAGATGAGGAAGAAGTAATTGATGACTCTAGAGATGAACCGACAGAAGACCTTGCTAGTGGATCTAGAAATGGAAAGGAATGGGTGCTCTATACTTTAAAAGAAGATGAACCAAAACTGGCTATCATAAATCAAGAAAAGGCCTTAGCAAAGAAAGTTGAAGATAAGGATGAATGAGTAATTCATAGTGGATGCTCACATCATATGACTGGAGATAAAGGGAAATTTCTGTCCTTGCAAGAATACAATGGCGGTCAAGTTAGATTTGGAGATGACAAAGCATGTATGATCAGAGGTAGAGGTATTATTTCTCTAGATAGAAAGCATAACACTGATAATGTCTATTATGTAGAAGGTTTAAAGCATAATCTTTTGAGTGTTGGTCAATTGGTGGATAAGGGTTTCCAACTTCGATTTAAAGATAGAAAATGCAAAATCATTAACAAGACTGGTTTGGAGATTGCAACCGGTATTCAGATTGGAGGTAATGTCTTTCACTTGAACACTAGTAATAAGACATGTTTGATTGCTCATATTGATGAGCGTTGGTTATGGAATAAGAGGTTGTGTCATGTTAATTTTGATTGTATTGTTAAGATCAGTTCAACTAAGGCAGTTAGAGAAATACCTAAGATTATAAAGCCTCATAATCCAGTATGTAAGGAATGTCAATTGGGAAAGAAAGTTAGAACTTCTTTTAAGAGCCCACATGATAAATACAATGATGTACTTAATTTTATTCACACTAACTTATGTGGTCCAAGGACTAGAATCTTTCAAGGTGATAGGTATTTCATGTTGATTATTGATGACTATTCTAGGATGATGTGGGTGACTTTTCTTAAGGAGAAGTTTGAAGCTTTTGAGAAATTCAAGATCTTTAGAGAAAAGGTTGAAATAGAAACTGGATTGAAAATCAAATGTCTAAGATCAGATCATGGCGGTGAGTTCACTTCTCATGAATTTAACAATTATTATGAAACAATTGGAATCGAGATACAATTATCTACACCTTGGACTCCTTAGTAGAATGGAGTAGTGGAAAGAAAGAACAAAACCATTTTGGATGAAGCAAGATCTATGATGATGGAAGCCAAATTGCCTCATATCTACTGGAGAGAAATAGTGAGTACATCAATCTACACATTCAATGGAGTTCACATCAAAGGTGAAACCGGTAAGACCCCTTGTGAATTATGGTTTGGACATACACCTATTGTTAAGTATTTCAGAATTTTGGGAAGTAAATGTTATATCAAAAGAGATGATTCAATTGGAAAGTTTGATTCTAGATGTGATGAAGGGATATTTCTTGGTTATTCAATTCAAAGCAAAGCTAATGTGAAAGTGGATGCGAAGTACATAAATCATTCTATATCATATAACAGGGAACCGATAGTGGAAATGATCATAACTAAACCAAAAATGCCTCAATCAATACAAGAAACTGAGATAGTTACACAAACACAATCAGAAAATCCAACTGTGACTGATGATCAAAGCAGTGAACCTAAAGTTTAGAAGACACCAAGGTATGTAAGATTAAATCATTTTGAAGATCAAATTATTGAAGATAGGAACAAGGGAGTTATGACAAGAAGAAAACTGGCAAATGAAGAGGTATGTCTTATTTCTCAAGTTGAACTAGCATCTGTTATTGAAGTTTGTAAGGATGAACATAGGTTAAAGGCTATGGAAGATGAATTAGATCAGATAGAAAAGAATGAAACTTGGACTTTAGTTCCCCGACCTATAAACAAGAATGTTATTGGAACTAAATGGGTTTTTAGGAATAAACTGAATGAGGATGGTCAAGTTGTAAGAAACAAGGCTAGATTGGTTTGTAAAGGATATTCTCAAATGGAAGGAATTGATTATGGTGAGACATTTTCACCTATAGCTAGAATTGAAGTTGTTAGACTGTTTATTGCCTATACAGCTTATAAGAACTATAAGGTTTATCAAATGGATGTTAAATATGCATTTTTAAATGGTGAACTTGAAGAATAAGTATACATTGAGAAACCTGGTGGATTTTCACTAACAGATGATAAAGATATGGTTTTCAGATTGAAGAAAGCTTTATATGGATTGAAACAAGCTCCTAGAGCCTGGTATGCAAGATTGGATAAATATCTTTTGAAGCTTGGTTTTACTAAAGGTAGTGCTGATATTAATTTATATTATAAGATCACTCATAATGATATTCTAATTATTAAAGTATTTGGTGATGATATCATTTTTGGAGGAGAAGATAAATTGTACATGGAATTTGCTAACAATATGAAGAATGAATTTGAAATGTCCATGATTGGTGAGATGAAATTTTTCTTAGGTTTGTAGATTACTCAAACTGACAAAGGCATTTTTATCTATCAAACTAAGTATCTGAGGGAATTGTTGAAGTTTGGTATGGATAATTCCAAACCGGTAAGTACTCCTATGGTGACAAGTGAGAAATTATCTATCAAGGATGCTTCTACACCAGTAAATCCAACAAGGTATAAGTCTATGATTGGTGGTTTGTTATATTTAACTCAGACTAGAATGGATATTATGAATGCAGTAAGTATTGTTTCAAGATATCAAATTAATCCTAAAGAAAATCATGAATGTGCAGTAAAGAGGATATTCTGGTATTTGCAAGGAACAACAGAATATGGTTTATGGTATTCTAAAAATCATGATTTCACTTTATATGCATATACTAACTCAGATTGGGCAGGAGATACTGATGACTAGAAGAACACTTCTGGTGGAGATTTCTTTCTTGGAAAGAAACTAGTTTCATGGATCAGCAAAAAATCAATCATGCATTTCTTTATCTACTACAGAAGTTGAGTATGTTGCAGCAACAACTAATTGCACTAAAGTCTTGTGGATGAAGCAAATATTGAAGGATATTAGGGTAAATTGTACTGAATCGGTAGTTATCTATTGTGATAACTTTGTTGCTATTGACATGTCTAAGAATCCGGTATTTCACTCTAAGACAACATATATCAATAAAGTATAAGTTTTTGAAGGACAAGGTAGAAGGAAAGGAAGTCAAATTGGTTTATGTGAACACTAAAGAACAGATTACAGATATATTCACTAAACCGTTGTCTAAGGAATCATTTGAGTATTTGAGAGACAAATTAGGGGTTTTTGCCCCTTCAGTAGAGACTTGATTGATGCAGTTTGTCATCAGTCTGGCACTGATGAGTGGTGCTACTACTCAGGGGGAGTAGTCAGATTTGAGATTTAGAGGTTTACATTATTGCTTTGATATTTTTGTCAGATTTTTGGCATTGATGTCAAAGGGGGAGAGATAGTGATGTGAATTTTTTTTTTAGAACTTTACATAGATATCATTCACAGGGGGAGACTTGTTTGGCATTTCTTGGTACTTAGATTTTTTTCACATCTAGTGTTGCCATCAATGCCAAAGGGGGAGATTGTTGGCATTATTGGATAATTGATTATGTTTTGCATTGATGTTTTGTCATTGATGTCAACACTAGCTGTTATGGTTGGTTACCGATAGATAGGTTTTGGTTACCAGTAGAAGATCAAGTGTTACTGACAAAAGAGACCATCTGTTGGACACTTCTGGCATGTTTGGATCTATGGAATATGTTTTTTTATATGTGGTACTTGCTCCTGGAGCATGTTTTGGTCAGTTAGTATTGACTTGGTAATTGCATGCCATCATACACTCTGGTAAACCCTTACCAACACTAGTTTAAGGCTTTACTGATAGAGCTCTCACTAAGGAATCTTGACAAGATGCATAATTGGTGTTGTTGTAGCTTCTATATGGATTTCAAGATGCTAAAGATGTTCTTTGATCATGCTTCAACTACTTTAAGACATTGCTTTGGCATGGTGGACCTAGAATAGGTCTGGTGCCTATCTAGGTTATGGACCGGTATCATGTTAACATGTACTCTAAATGTTACCAAGATGTTTCAAGATGTTTTATGGATTTATAATTGTTGTTTTGGTCTTAAGCCAACATGACAAATCATTGTAATATGGATCTATGTAATGATCTTATTGTAATATCTTTTAGGTGGCCAACCTAATTGGTTTAGGCCTTAGGGTAACTTCTATAAAATGATGTAAGATCTCATTGTAGATCGTGGCATGTATGGTATGGGAATGGAATAAGTGTTCATGGTCTTGAAATGCAATATCATATGTGAAAGAGACTTGGTTGATCATAGGTGATCAAATTGGGATTAAGGAAGAGGTTAAAGGCCTCCGATATTGAGCTTAATCAGGACTATAATCAAGCATGGTAGATGCTATTTCTAGTAGTTCTTTATTCTAGATTGTTGTCCATTTATCTTGAGATGGTTGTAGCCTCTTTGTAGTTAGTGAGACTTTTTTGTAATGAGTAGTACGCTCTAGGTAGTGTGCCTTCCTGCATGTGCAGGCCCCTCATTGTAACACATACTTTTTGCAGAAGTATCATCTGACTGTGGGTAGGCTTCCCATCGTGGTTTTTCCCTTTCTGGGTTTTCCACATATAAATCATGGTGTTATGTGGTATAGTTGCTTTGCATTGATTATCTTTTTAATTGTTAAGTTGTATTGTTTACTCGTATTTGTTTCTAGTTTACTGGTACTTAATCAGGTTAAAGGTTATTAAGTGGATTAAATGTTATAATCTATTAACAGCCGATTCACCTCCCCCTTCTTAGTTGTTCACCAGTTATCCTAACATTTCCTTCCATCCAATAAACAGATTCTAGCATTTGTATAGACTTCACTCTTCAAAGGCTCCTTCAAGGGTAACAAGGTTTGTTTCATTCCATTCACCATAATAGTGTATTTTTTCTTTCTCCCACTATGTATTTCCTGTCTATCAAACTTCCAAGGTCTACCCAACAAAAGGTGAGAAATATCGATAGGCATAATATCACACAAGACTTCATCATGATAATTCCCAATTTTCAATTTTACCAAACATTGCTCACTTACTAACAACTTATGATCATCTTGAATCCATGCTATCTAATAAGGCTTAGGGTGTTTCAATATTTCCAACTTTAACTTATTCACCATTTCCTTTAAAACAAGATTATCAAAACTATTACTATCAATAACTACTTTACAGTACTTATCGGATACCTTACTTCTGGTCTTGAACAAATTTTGCCTCTACAAGGGCTCTTCATCTTCTCCGGTATGACACAAAGCTCTCCTGATCATCAACAGTTCTCCATCTTCTGGTTTGTTAGCTGATCTGGTGGGACTTTCTTCCACCATTGTTATTCTCTCAGTGTTCTCTATCTTCTTACATTCAAAATCATGATCTCCTTCTCCTCCACACTCATAGAAAGTTCCTCTAAATGCTCTCTTATCTTTTCTTTTGTCATCTTTTCCAAAACCCTCATTCCGGTAACCATCAAGTTCTTTCCTCTAGTAGAAATTTTTGTCATCCTTCCAATATGAACTTCCATCTTTACTTACTTCCTTATCTTAGTTATGATCTATACAGGCTCCTTTTCCTCCAGTATATCCTCTTCCTCGAAATATTTCTCTAAAAAATCTTCCACCTCTACCCCTTTGTCTCTACTCATGTCTTTTGTTCAAATTATCTTCTGCCAATAGGGCATATTGGTAAGCTTCTTCAACACTCTGCAACTTGGTCAAACTAATTTCATCCTATATAGACATCTATAATATATTCATATATCTCACAACTTTTTCAACCTCATTATCGACATGTCTGGATCTGATATTCAACTTGTAGAATGCTTCAGTATACTCCTTCACACTAGATTCCTTCTGCTTCAAGTTCTGCAACTTTTGGAATAAATTTACTTGATAATTAGCTAGCATTAACTTTGATTTCAACTTAACAATCATTTGCTCTTATGATTTAATCTTCTCTTTACCTCTTCTCTTTTTATCAACCTGCAAATGTTCCCACCAAAGAGATGCATGGCCTTTCAACTGGGTACATACATATTTCACCTTTCTTTCCTCTGTGGTGTTCTCAAAATCAAAATACTTCTCCATCTTCGAGATCCAATCCATTAATTCATCCGAATCCAACTTTCCATCATACTCCAATGGGGTAAAATGTGGTTTAGTGTTTGCCCTACTCAAAACCCTCAAAAACCTTTCTTCATCTACATCAATCACTGATGGATTCACTATTTGTTCTGCTAGTTCTTCTTCCTCATCTTCACTCACATCTTCAATAGGCCGACCTCTTCTTTGGGCTATCTCAATGGCTTTCAATCTGGGTGCAATTCCTCACAACATTTCCATCACAGTAGGGCCTACATTCCCACATGCTCCACCATTTCTATTTCCTCTTTGCACCATCTTCATGCTAGTCCTTTGCAACTACAATTTGGATCCATAGTCTACCACCCCACAACAAGATTCTCAGAACAACACAATCTCTGGAATGAAATCTTTCTCTGATACCACTTCGTGCAGTCACTGGTTAGGAGGGACCTCAAAGAGATCAATCTAGACTGGGAAACAAGTGTAAACACAATAGAAATAAGAGGATATGATGGAGGCAATGTAGAACTGAATGAATTAGATCATGAAAATGGATTACAGATAATCGGTACATCCTGATTACAAGATTCAACTCACTGGCCTGCTACATACATGCTTAATTATAGAATTGGTCAACTCCGGACCTTTAGATCTTAAGATCTATCTCTATGTTTATCTGACTAATTTATGATGTTGGATTACATTGATTTAAATCATCCAAGGAGATCCAGTCAGCTCAAGAGGGATCAAATGCTGAAGAACAAGATCAAACATGTAAAACCAATAGGTTGGCCTCGGCCAAAGATATTCCTCCAGAAAATCCAAAGGATGAAGTGCAGTCAAGGAAAAGGTCAGCCACATGCTAAGGAACATCGGAATCAACGATTTGGGCTCCTCAAGACATGAAAAGGATCTGGTAGATTCACCAATGCAAATAGGTCCAAGCGGTTTTGGTGCCAGAAAACTATCTCAGAATTTGGAACTCGATAACTTACCAAAAAATGATCCAAACACTCCACAGTTTAGGGATAAGGAATATGATCATGTCCTCAAGTAAAATCCAGCTCCAAAAGATCCGGTGAGCCAATTTAAGAAAACGCAGAAAGAAATGCTGAAATTGGAAAACAAAAAACAAACAAAAAAGAAATATTTTTGGTTGATGCAAGATTGCCATGAAACGGGGATGCTCCTGCATCAGTCTAACACCCCCAAACCAAATCCTAAAGAAACTCAAGGTAAATCCCAAGGTTGTAGTTTTTGCCAAAAAAAAAAAGAATATCCAATTAGAACTAATATCTTTGGTAATGGATATTCGTTTAGTTCACTACTTATTTAACTTTTTTTTAATAACTAATTTTCTATGTCAACTAAATATTTTGATAATTATTTTTTTAGTCTATAATATACAATATAGTATAGTATCATATATAATAAATAATATTAATATATAATATATATTAAAGATACTGTATATGCTTGATATAATAGTCAATATTATAAATATTTATGCTCCCTCTATCCCCCACAACAGAGATTTGGCTCCCTCTATCCCCCCACAACACAGATGAATCTCTCTCTCTCTCTCTCTCTCTCTCTCTCTCTCTCTCTCTCTCTCTCTCTCTCCCTCCCTTCCTAACCTAGATCTCTCCACCTCATTTCTCTCTCTATCTATCTCCCTCCCTCCCTCCCTCTCACTCAAGCTCCCTCTATCCCCCCACAACACAAATCTCTCTCTCTCTCTCTCTCTCTCTCTCTCTCTCTCTCTCTCTCTAGGTCTCTCACCTCTCTACCTCTATCCCTATATAGACCCCTCAATGGTTCCTCCTATTTCCCCTTACTCTATTCTCTTTCTCACCTCTATTTTCCCTCTCTTCAATTCTCTCCCTCCCCCCTACCTCTCTACCTCTTCAACCCTATCTCATTACACATCTCTCTTTCTCTCTCTCAAGGGATCCCTCTAGCATCTCGACCATACCTACATAACTCTCTCTCTCTCGCTCCCTCCCTCTCACCTAGGCTAAGATAACTCTCTCCTCTTCTCTCTCTCCCTCCCTATCTCATTACACACATATCTCTCTCTCTCGGGTCTATATATATTATTAATATATAATGGATATCTATTATTTCCTTTTTGGGGGAATAAAACCTTTGGTACCCTTTGTGCTAGCTTTGCCACCAAATTAAATTAGAAATGGATATTTATTTGGTTGACCTACAAAAAGGGATAAATCATCTATTTTGAGAATTCCAACAGTTCCCATTCCTTTTGTTGTTTGAAAACTCATTATCTTTATCTATATTAGACAAGATTCACCTTTTGGACCACTTGTTTACAAAAAACTCAAGCTTTCAATCATTTTTTGAATCTCTTTGGCAAGTATAATGGGGGGCAGTAGTCATCAATAATGAAAACCCCAAGATAGAAAAATACATAGGAAGAAAAGACAAGCTATATCATATGCTAATCAATATGCTCAATCTTCTTCCTTACCCGTAAATGTTATTTCAAGTGAAGATTAAATTGAATTTGAAAATGTAGAGCATGATATTTAAATTGAAAATAAAAATGTTGAAATTAATTTTGGAAATGTTGATATTGAAAATTAAAATATTGAAATTGATATTGAGAATGGATATGTTGAGATTGATATTGGAAATGCTGATCTTGAAAATGAAAATGTTGAAATTACTTTTGGAAATGTTGGTATTGAAAATGAAAATGTAAATGTTGAGATTGGAAATGAAAGTGTTCAACATTATGTATTGCCAAATTTAATGAGAAGAGAATATATTTGTGTGAAAGAAAGATAAATTGAAAATCGAACACATTCAAGAACCCCAAAATGGTTAGTTGAAATTGATGAAACCATAATTGAAAATATTGAAGGAAAGAGGTAAACTCAAACCATTCAATTGTGGGCTACAAATTTTTTTGATGAACACTTTAGCAATAAGACATTGATCGAACAATGTCAACTTTTTGTACAAATATTAAAGAAACATAATATGAGACCTTTGCTAGACATATTGAAGATTAATGTGAATAAAAAATTTGAGAAAAATGTTATTATTATAAAAAAATATTTTCAATGCTCTCAATTCTATTGGAAAGACTAGTAATGAAAAAGATAAGAGAGCTCCCTGAAGAGTAATCACAACCTCACTAGTAAGTCATAATTTGAAGAAGGCTCATTTACTATGGAAAACTTGTCTTGATATGAACCTAAATCGTAAAACATTATTTAAAGAAACTAAAAGGAGAATACAATAAGATAGTCCTCTTCAAAATGATACATGAGATTTTAGTGGAAGGCTTCCATGTATTTACAAGAAGCTAGTCGAGAATGTAAAGGATGAAATTGAATAATTTTGGCAATCTATTTTGAGAGTATCACCCAATGTGAAGGATTTTTTAAATTTGAGAATTGATAAGAAAGACCACACACTGTGCATCCTAAACATTTATTGGAGTGTAGCCAAACAATTTTGTGAAAATGATGTAGAGTGAATTGTCTCTCACCGGTTTGTACTACCTTAACTAGGTTTCTCCTCTAAGCTACACAAGAACCATCCAATGGTTATACACCTCACACCCTCCAAGGGTCTACCAGAATTACCCTCCCTGACATTCCCAAGGTCCTTAGGATAGGATAAGCTCTTGTTGTTTTGTGAGTTCCTTTTTCTTGCTTCAGAGACCTTGTTTTTTTTCTCTCTCTTTCACACTCAACCAGAGAGTTCAACCCCTCCATCATAGGATCTTAATTCCCGACACAACACACCTTAGGTTGGATTATTTTGGATGGATTCCCAACCCTATTCCTTACTTAGGAGCTTTTGACACTTACCAGTTTGATGTTTTACAAACAGACTGCACTTTTAGGCCTAACTGGTTCTAGTAGCCTTGTCAATGGGGTATTCTGCATTCACTGGTTAAAATTCATGAACAACCCTATGAACTCTTGGACATTCTAGACACCCTTTTTGGGTTTACATACAATATCTCAAAAATGGAGGTGGATTTTTTCTCTAACATATATAACCCTTACCAGTTAACTAGGCCTAATTGCCCCTTTATAGGCCTTAAAAATAGGGATTGGTTAAAACTCCTTCACCGGTCTGATTGCTTGAGTGTAGTGATGATAGTTTGGGGTTTTTTCTTCTATATGAATTTCAAAACCTATCATACTTATCCTTTCCCCACCGGACTCACCCACTTAGGGCATGTTATCCATGATTCCTAATGCTTGCCAACTCAACGTGCCAAGCTTAGGGTATGGTGGAAAATATCTGATTTGGTTTCCCCTGACTCAAAACCAAAAATAAAACATAAAATACATTGCAACCTAACATTCCACAAGGTTTCAAAGCACTAATCCACTATGGAACATTAGGTTGGAGCCATCTTTCTCTCAAAACCCTAGTTTATAGGGTTGTTGAACCCACCTGCAACAAAATAGAGTTTATTCACAAAATACAACACTTCAAGATTCTAAATCAAAAACAAAATGAAGGTAAGAGACCAGAATAATAATCCATGTTCCTATTTTGGGATGCTCGATCTGTACAGATAGTACAAATTTGCAAAGAACAACAAAAAATCGGTAGAATACACACAAAAGGGAAACCAAAACATGTTTATTTTCTTCAAATCTTCAACAACCTTCAACAATTGATTATCATCAATATTTCCAAGACTTATACTAGCCTTGGAGTAGTTACAAACGCTCACAACTGATTGTGTCAACCAACTAGCCATTAGAGTATGAAAATGTTGCAAAGTTGCTATGAGTAACTTTTATAACTTTTGTAAATTATTGCATAGGTGAGAAAATTTTCTCAAACCCAAACTTGGTCACTATCAAATGACTCATATGACCTTAAAAATATCAAAAAAACATCAACCAACCCAAAAAAAACTTATCCTATTAAGCTCGCTACCTGGCACCCTTAAGAGCTCATATGCCAACATTGGCCAAACAAAGACTCTTAGGGCCCTTGAAATCATTTGAGAATACACTCAATAGCCTCTTGGCCTTATTAAAAAACTAAAAAAATGATTCCAACATCCTAGAAATGAACTCAACAAAAATCGCTAAGTGCTCCTGCACCATACTCCCAGGGTAGGAAAAAACTCAAGTCCCTTGAGTGGATAGGGCTTGAACAATGGTTCCATGCTTTAGTATATCCCCTTCAGACATCCATGTAGCTTCAGATTCAAGGATACCTATCCATTTAACCAAGTAGTCTCTATAGACTCCTTTCCTAGTCCTTTTGACAATCTTGGAGTCCAAAATGCAGTCCAATGTCATCGGTTGGCTTGGGGGTAGGTCTTGTATCCAATCTACTTCTTCAATAGTAGTAGTCTCTTCTTGGTTTGAAGCTGTCTAAGTTCCTTTATACTATAATAAATCACATACAATAAAGATTTGTGATATTCCCAATTATGGTGGTAGTTCTACCTCATAGGCATTATTGCCAAACTTATGCATAACCTTAAGAGGTCCAAACTTCTTCATACATAGTTTGCTAGGCTATCCCTTAGGAAGACTTTCCTTTCTCAGATAGGCCATAACCAGATCACCTATCTTGTAGTGTACTTCTCTTCTTGTTTAGTTTTCTTGTGTCTTGTACTTCTCATTATTCTATTGCAATATTTTCTTGACTTGTTCATGGATCTCCTTCATATTCTTTGCAAAGTTTTCACCTTGAGCACTCCTATGGTCCATAGAACCAAGGTCTCTAAGTTCTAAGATACCCCTTGGATGACATCCATATACAATTTCAAATGGACTTTGGCCTATGCTTCTATTGACAAAGTCATTGTAGGCATACTCTACTTGTCCCAATAGTAGATCCCAAACTTGATCATGCTGTTTGGTGAGACATCTTAGTAAATTACCCAAGGATGTATTTACTACTTCAATTTGACCATCAAACTATTGATGGTATGCTAATGAAAAAGAAAGATTCGTACCAAGTTTCTTCCACAAGGTTTTGCAAAAGTGGCTCACAAATTTTGTATCTTTATCACTCACAATACTAAGTGGTAAACCATGAATCCTCACAATCTCTTTGAAGAACAACCCTGCTATGTAGGAGGAATCATTAGTGCATTTCCAAGGCACAAAGTGCACCATCTTTCTAAATCTATCCACTATGACATAAACAATGTCATATCCTCTTGGAGTTCTAGGTAAACCAAGAACAAAGTCCATACTTACACACTCTAATGACCTTGTTGGTATGGTTAGAGACTAATATAAATCTGCATTGTTGGAGGTACCTTTAGCCCTTTGACAAATAGCATATTGCTCCACAAATCTTCTAACATCTGACTATAGTCTAGGCCAATGGTAGAATCTGCCAACCTGCTCTAAGGTCTTGTCAAGACCAAAATGTCCACTTGGACTACCTTGATGCTTCTCCTTGATGATATTGTCTCTCATAGAGCACTATAGTATGCAAAGTAGGTGTCCTTTAAACAATAATCCTTCCTACAACATAAAATCATAATAGGCAACATGACAAGCATTTGCAATTTTTGAGTAAACATCATATGTTTCACCTTGATAGAGATCTTTGAGGTTATTTAACCCCACACTTTACAGCTTTACTCCTTGAATAGTTAGAACCCTTCTACTTAAGGCATATGCTACCTTATTAGTGACTCCTTTCTTGTACTTGATGGAAAAGGTATAGGCCTATAAATACTCAATCCACTTGAGGTGTCTTTGATTCAATTTCTCCTGCCCATTCAAAAAACTAAGTGCATGATTATCAGTGTAGACTATGAACTCTTTAGGTAACAAATAATGCTACCACTTCTTGAGTGCTTGCACCATAGCATATAACTATAGATCATAGGTATAATAATTTTGTTTTTCTTCATTGAGCTTCTCAAAGAAAAATGCAACCAGGTGACCTTCTTGGCTTAAAATGGCCCCTATAGCCAACTTGTTGGCATCACATTCCATAGTGAAGAGATGATTGAAATTAGGGAGCCTGAGGTAAAGAAATTTTGCTACCTTTTGTTTTAACAACTCAAACCTCTTATTTGTTGCACTAGTCCACTTAAACTGACATTTTATCCCACCTTTTATGGTGTTCAAGATAGGTGCACACACATGGCTAAAACCTCTAATGAATTTCCTATAAAAATAAGCTAAACCATGGAAACTTATTACATCTCCTATTGACTTATGAGTAGGCCAATTCACTATTGCTTCTACTTTTGATGGATCCATTTTTAAACAACCTTGGGAAACTACAAAAGCAAGAAACACCAATTGATTTTTGAAAACTCACATTTATCCAAGTTGATCATCAACTTTTATTGATGTAGCTTCCTCAAAACTTGATTTATATGTTTGATATGCTCCTCCTTTGACCTGCTAAAAATCAAAATGTCATCAAGATAAAGAATGACAAACTTACCAATGAACTTTGCAATAACCTCATTGATGAGTCTTGTGAAAGTGGTAGGTGAATTTGTGAGCCCAAAGGGCATCACCAACCATTCATATAACCCCTCATTTGATTTAAAGGTTGTCTTCCATTCATCTCTAGGTTTGATCCTAATTCGATGATAGCCTAATTTCAAATCTACCTTAGAAAAGTAGCAAGCTCCACCTAGGTAGTCCATTAGATCCTCAATCCTTGGCATTGGAAATTGGTATCTAATTGTGATTTTGTTTATGGCCCTTTAATCAGTGCACATCCTCCACCGACCATCTTTCTTAGGTGCCAAAATAGTGGGCACTGCACATGGACTTAAACTCTTCTTTATCAACCCCTTATCTAGCAATTCCTGCACTTGCTTTGCTATTTTCTCATTTTGAGTAGGTGTCATTTTGCAAGCATCTTTGTTTCAAAAAGTTGAACTAGGTATGAGGTCTATCTGATGGTTAACATCTCTCATTGGGGATAAGGCATCCGATATCTCATTGACAACTATGTCCTTGTACCGGTCTAGTAAGTTCTGCACCTCTTGCGGTATCACTGGTTTGGTTTTAGTCTTTGTCTCTTCTTTGGGTTTCACTATGAGAGCACATCCTTGGTTCCCTTCATGCTTCAATAATTTCAAGAACTCTTTTCCACTGAGCAACATAACACTTGATCCAGCATGTCTTTCTTCTCCTTGATCAATCAAAGGATCCATTTGAAACTTTCTACCCTCCTTGGTGATAACATAAGAATTCTTCTCCCCATCATGTATGGCTTTGACATCATACTACCAAGGGCATCCTAATAGTAAGTGACATGCATCCATGGGTAATATGTCACATATCACACTATCCTTATAATCTCCTATTTCAAAATCTACCAAAGCTTGCTCATCTACAAGCACATGTTGCCCTTTACTCAACCAAGATACCTTATAGGGGGTGGTATGTGGAAACCTTTTCAATTTTAGTTTGTCTACCATCTCAAATGCTACAATATTCTTAGTAGACCCTGAATCTACTATAACTTTACAAATCTTACCATGAGATCTGTAGGTGGTTTTGAAAAGTGTCTTCCTTTGTGTAGGTTCTTTGGATTGTGGTACCTTCAACAAGGTCCTTCTTAGCATCAGGTTATCTCCTTCTAGGACTGGTCTTGCCTTGTTGATTGGTGATGTAACACTTTGACAATCCTCTTCTTGCACCAACTAAGTTCTCCTATCTCCTATGTGAGAGCTTGAAGTCTTTTTAGGACACCGGTTCATGGTATGCCCCACTTGATGAGAATGGTATCATTTGCTAGTGAAGACTGTGGTTCCTCTTCCTGAATTTCCAAATCTACCTCTATAGTTATTTCTTCCTCTAGAGTTGCCTCTAAACTATCCTCCTTTAATAGGATTATCACCACCATTCTCTAATTGATTGCCTTCTTCATTCTTGTTGGGATTATAGCCCCTTCCAAAGGTGCCTCTTCCTCTGTAACATCTACCACCTCTACCCCTTTGATTATGTTCACCTTTCCTTTTGATCTTATCTTCTACTCTCAAGGCTAACTGAAAGCATTTATGGACTATGACACGTGTTATCATGTTGATCTCATCTTGAATATTTTTTCTAAAGCCATTTAAGTACCTTGCAACCTTCTCCACTTCTTCCTCTTGCTTCCTAGCTCTTAGGGTAAGTTTGTTGAACTCCTCTGTACAAGCACTCACATCCATTTCTCTTTGTTTCAGATTCTGCAACTTCTTGTGCATCTGCACCTCATAATCTACTAGTAAGAATTGTTTTTTAATCTGGATCTTCATTCTCTCCCAAGAGATAATAGTCTTTCTTCTAGTTTGTTCTCTTTCTTCTTGCATCATGTTCCACCACACTAGGGTTGATACCTTCAACCTGGACTTGGCCAAATTGACCCTCTTTTCTTCTGCAGCTTCCTTGTATTCAAAATGATTGTTCAAGGCTTCCTTCCAATCCAATAACTCTTTGCCATTTAGGCTTCCATTGTAGATAGGTAAACCTTCTATGTTGTCTTTATTGAGTGACTTAAGGGCATCCAAGAAGATCTACTGATGTTTTTCCAACTCCTTCTTTTCTGTTATGACCCCTATCACATTTGCATCTTCATCATTAGTTTCATCACCCCATTCAGTGACCTTGCCCTTGCCTTTCTTGGTTTCTTACTCTTGAGCTTCACTAAGCATGTCTTGGAGCAAATTCCTGATGGCCTATTGACTCATTGCCTTTGGTGGCATGTTGTTGGCTTCTGGCTCTACCTCTAGGCCTGACATACACTTCTTTGTTCAATCAATTGGCTCTGATACCAATCTAATATAGAGTGGATTGTCTCTCACCAGTTAGTGTTGCCTTGACTAGGTTTTTCCTCCAAGCCAATGATTCTACACCTCACACCCTCCAAGGGTCTACTAGAATTACCCTCTCTGACCTTCCCAAGGTCCTTAGGATAGGATAATCTCTTGTTGTTTTGTGAGTTCCTTTTTCTTTCTTCAGAGACCTTGTTTTTTCCCCCCCTCCCTTTCACACTCAACCAGAGAGTTCAACCCCTCCACCACAAGATCTTCATTCCCCACACATTAGGTTGGATGATTTTGGATGGATTCCCAACCCTATTCCTTACTTAGGAGCTTTTGAGACTTACCGGTATGATGTTTTACAAACAGACTGCACTTTTAGGCTTAACTGGTTCTAGTAGCCCTATCAGCGTGGTATTCTGCATTCACCGATTAAATTTCTTGAACAACCCTATGAACTCTTGGACATTTTGTAGGTCCCATAGACAACTGAGAGGGGGGAGGGGGTGAATCAGTTGTCAAGTAAATTCAAACCAAAAACTTATTAACCAACTTAATGCTTAATACCGGTAAATTAGTTAAGTATGCCGGTAAACAATGTTAACAGAAAATTGTTGTACCGGTAAGAATTAATGCATGAAGCATAAGCACAAAGTCATCCACAACATATGACACCAATATTTGTATGTGGAAACCCTATAAGGGGAAAAACCACGGTGGGAAACCTTACCCACAATTAGATGATACTACTGCAGATAGTAAGTGTACAAAGAGGGGTCTGCACATGCAGAAAGGCCAACAGCCTAGAGCTCACTGCTCAATCGAAAATGGGAGTCACACTGACTACAGTTGGATGGTTAAATCCAATAAGAATGTACTGTACAAAATAGCATCTTCATATGCTGGATTCAGTACCAGTGTAATGCTGATATGCTTCTACAAAAACCTAACTTCACCTTCAAATGATGTCTTCATGTATTCCTTTGCTTAATCTCACATATACCTTCACATAATTCTTTTTCGCATTCCACACGTGATCTTTCAAATAAGATCTTACATTTATACCATACCCTAAGACCAATTTTAGTAGGTTGGCTCTACAAGATATTACAATAAAAGCATTTTACAAATAATACAATATCAATGCAATAACTGATTGAACATGTCAGCTTAATGCATTTACAACAATAATAAATCATCTCCATATCATGCCATGCTGATCTGGAAAAGATAAACCTACCGGTGTAACCCTAGATAACCTGGACCTATTTGCCGATAAAAGCAAATATGCAAATAAGAATATACCAATGATTATTACTTCAAAATAAAGTGTCCACATGATGTCTTTGACATTACCAAGTGTCTTCCATGTTATTTCAGGTACCGGTGAACATTATATCCTGCCGGTTAACCATATACCGATAACTGTTGCACAGTTTACTGTTTGTTGGTGAATGTTGCTAGATTTCCAAAGTAGGTGTATTTAGTAGGTGTTGACATCAATGAAAAAACCATACCAAAATACCAACAATCTCCTCGTTTGGCATTGATGGCAACACAAGATGGAAAAACCATCAAAGTGCCAAAACATAAATGCCAAGTGTAAAACCAACAATCTCCTTAAAGTGACAATCTCTCCCCTTGGGAGCAACATGAGTTATTTTATGTTATCCTGTACCAATTTTCACCATAGAGAGTTATTTTATGTTATCCTGAACCAATTTTCACCATAGATATCTCTCCTCAATTGATAATGAGTTTTTCCATATATCTCTCCCCCTTTGACATCAAATGCCAAAGCTACAAAATGTCAAGTTCATACAAAATACCAACCAATTCAATATACCAACTACTCCCCCTGAGAAGTAGCTTCCTCATCAAATACCAGAATAAAAGATTTATCCATTTAATTCTGTCATTTGATGACAATCATCAACTGTCTAAGTCTCTACTGGTGGAGGTATGACTCCGAGCTGCTCTCTGAGATACTCAAAAGTTTCCTTAGGCAAAGGTTTTGTGAAAATATCTGCAAGCTGTTCTTTAGTATTCACATAAACCAGTTTTATTTCCTTTTCTTCAACTTTTTCCCTTAGAAAATTCAGTTTGATAGAAACATGTTTTGTTTTAGAATGTAATACTAGATTTTTAGATATATCAATTGCTATAGTGTTATCACAATATATAGTAATAGGTTCCTTGCATTTTACCTTTATGTCTTTCAACATTTGCTTAAGCCAAAGTACCTGTGTACAGTTTGTTGCTGCTGCAACATATTCTGATTCTGTTGTTGATAAAGATGTACAACTCTGTTTCTTACTTAACCAAGAAACTAATCTTTTTCCAAGAAAGAATGCTCCTCCAGTGGTGTTTTTTCTATCATCCACATCTCTTGCCCAAATTGCATCTATGTATGCATATAGATCAAAATTTTCATCTTTAGGATACCATAATCCAAGATTTGTTGTGCCTTGTAAGTACCGAAAAATCCTTTTTACTGCTGATTCATGATTTTCCCTAGGATTACTCTGAAATCTAGAAACTATACATAATGCATTCATAATATCAAGTCTGGTTTGTGTCAAATACAGTAAACCTCCTATCATAGATTTGTATCTAGTTGGATTAACAGGTGTAGATTCATCCCTTTGAGATAATTTGTCATTTGTAGTCATAGGTGTGCTTACCGGTTTAGAGTTTTCCATCCCAAATTTCTTAAGTAGTTCTTTCAAGTACTTAGATTGACTAAAAAATATGCCTTTATTAGTCTGTAAAATCTACAATCCTAAAAAGAATTTTATTTCTCCTATCATAGACATTTCAAATTCATGCTGCATTTCAAGAGAAAATTCTTTGCATAATTCATTTTCTCCTCCAAAGATTATATCATCAACAAATACTTCAATAATCAAGATATCATCATTAGTTACTTTGTAATATAAATTGCTATCTACATTTCCTTTAGTAAAACCAATCTTTAAAATATACTTATCCAATCTTGCATACCAAGCTCTTGGAGCTTGTTTTAATCCATACAGAGCTTTTCTTAATCTGCAAACCATATCATTATCATATGTCAAGGAAAATCCATCAGGTTGTTCAATATAGACTTCCTCTTCAACATCTCCATTCAAAAATGCACATTTAATATCCATTTGATAAACTTTGTAATCCTTGTGAGCTGCAAAGGCCAAGAATAATCTAACCGCCTCAATTCTAGCTACTGGTGCAAAGGTCTCATTGTAATCAACTCCTTCTTTCTGAGAATATCCCTTACACACTAGTCTTGCTTTATTTCCAACAACCTTACCATCTTCATTGAGTTTGTTTCTAAATGCCCATTTGGTTCCAATTACATTTTTATTTTTAGGCCGGGGAACTAATGTCCAAGTATTATTTTTCTCAATTTGTCCTAATTCTTCTTCCATAGCTTTAATCCAAAATTTATCTTCACATGCCTCATTGATAGATAATGCTTCAATTTGAGAAATAAGACATACCTCTTCATTTGCCAATCTTCCTCTTGTCATGACTCCTTTAAATTTGCTTCCAATTATCTGATCTTCAGAATAGTTCAGTCTTACATACCGGGGTGTCTTAGTCTTTTGTTGTTCTTCAATTACTGTGGAATCCTTTGATGATACCGGAGTAACTGGATCATCATTCTGTATGGGTGGATTTATTGTAGGTTCATTTGTCATAATTTCTGTTACCAGTTCAGAGTCTATATACCTTGAAGTTCCTCTGAATTGTTCATCAATTTTTACATTTGTACTCTCAACAATTTTCTGTAATCTTTTATTAAAACATCTATATGCTTTACTTTTAGATGAATAACTAGGAAATATTCCTTCATCACTTTTAGGATCAAACTTGCCAATATACTCATCTCTTCTAATATAACATTTACTTCCAAAAATTCTGAAATACTTAACAGTAGGAGTATTACCAAACCATAGTTCATGAGGGGTCTTACCGGTTTCACCTTTGATGTGAACTTTGTTGAATGTATAGATAGCAGTTCTTACTGCCTCTATCCAGTACACATGTGGTAGATTTTCTTATGATAACATACTTCTTGCTGCATCCAAAATAGTTCTATTTTTCCTTTCAACAACTCCATTTTGTTGTGGTGTTCGAGGTGCTGATAACTGTCTTTTGATTCCATTTACTTCAGAGAATGTATTAAAATCTTTAGATGTGAATTCTCCTCCTTGATCTGATCTTAAACATTTAATTTTCTTACCGGTTTCATTTTCAGCCATTGCTTTGAATAGTTTGAACTTCCCAAGTGCTTCTGATTTTTCTCTGAGAAAAGTAACCCAACACATTCTAGAATAATCATCAATAATTAGCATGAAATATCTATCACCTTGTAAGCTTTTAGTTCTAGCTAGACCACATAAATCAGTGTGAATTAAATCAAGGGCGTTATTGGATTTATTTGGAATACTTTTGAAACTAGCTCTAACTTGTTTTCCAAATTGACATTCCTTGCAAATTGTATTCTGAGGTTTCACAATTTTAGGTAGATCTCTAATTGCCTTAGAAGTACTGATTTTTACCATGCAATCAAAATTTACATGACATAATCTTTTATGCCATAGCCAACTTTCATCTATATGTGCAATTAAGCATGCCTTTTCACTGTTATTCAAATGAAAGATATTACCTCTAGTCTAATTACCGGTTGAAATTTCCAAACCAGTTCTATTCATGATTTTGCATTTTCCATTTTTAAATTGTAACTGAAAACCTTTCTCAACTAATTGACCAACACTTAAAAGATTATGTTTTAATCCTTCAACATAGTAGACATTGTCAGTGTTATGTTTACCATCAAGAGATATTGAACCCTTACCTTTGATTGAACAGGCTTTGTCATCTCCGAATCTTACTAAACCTCCATTGTATTCTTGAAAGTTCAAGAATTTACCTTTGTCTCCAGTCATGTGATGTGAGCATCCTGAGTCAATAATCCATTCATCCTTTGATTCAACTTTAGCTGCTAGGGCTTGTTCTATTGGTTGAGCAATAGGTACCAGTTGATCTTCTATTATAGCAACAAAGACCCATCCATTATCTGCTGGATCCTCATCAGAATCATCAGTCACACCTTCATCAACAATGTAACAAGATTTATCTTTGTTTTTCTTAAATCTGTATCTCTGATATTTAGGATTAGGTTTGTATGTTCTTCTAGCTTCTTCTCTTAGTCTAGCATGTCTATCAGGACATCTTGAAGCCATATGACCAATCTTATTGTAGTTAAAACATTTAAAGGGTGCTTTACCTTCATACTTACTTCCAATTGGGCCTTTTGGCATTTTTCTTGCAAATAGTGCTTCAAGTTCTTCAAGCTCTTCATTCTCCTTCATGGTTTCTTCAAGTTCTCTTGCATAAAAGGCTCTCTAGTTTGATTTGTCAAAGGATGGAGTAGATGATGTTTATGCTTTGAAGGCCAAATCAGTTTTTATAGTAGTAACAGGACCAAATTCCTCAATTTCAAAAGCTAAAAGTTTTCCAATCAATATATCCCTAGTTACTGATGTATTAGGCATTGTTCTCAACTCATTTATAGCAGTAACCTTCATTTTATATGCTAGTGGCAAACCTCTTTAGATTTTTGAAACAATCTCATCTCCACTCAAGGTTCCTCCACAACATTTGATACCCAAAACAATTTCATTTACTCTTTCCATAAAAAAAGAAATCCTTTCATCTTCTTTCATTTTCTGATGTTCATACCTGACTTGGAAGCTTTCAAGTTTTACAATTTTGACTATGGAATCTCCTTCATTCAATGTTTCCAAATGATCCCAAATAGCTTTTGTAGTAGATCTATTTGATAATCCCATGATTTGTTGATCTGATAATGCACTCAAGAGTGCTTCTCTAGCTTTGCAATCATTTTCTTCATCTTTAGCTAAAGTAGTGGGAGCAGTTTGACTAGCTACAGTAGCAGTATAACCATTCTTAGTAACTTCCTAGATGTCTTTACCAATGCAATTCAGATGTGTCTCCATTCTGATTTTCCATATCCCGTAGTTGGTTCCATCAAGTTTAGGACTATCCTTTCTGAAATAATTAGTAGACATTGGATCTTCTCAAGTTGTTAAACTTCTGCAAAAAGAGGACTAGGCTCTGATACCAATTGTAGGTCCCATAGACAACTGAGAGGGCGGGGGGGGGTGAATCAGTTGTCAAGTAAATTCAAACCAAAAACTTATTAACCAACTTAATGATTAATACCAGTAAATTAGTTAAGTATGTTGGTAAACAGTGTTAATAGAAAATTGTTGTACCAGTAAGAATTAATGCATGAAACATAAGCACAAAGTCATCCACAACATATGACACCAATATTTGTACATGGAAACCCTATAAGGGAAAAAACCCTGGTGGGAAACCCTACCCACAATCAGATGATACTACTGCAGATAGTAAGTGTACAAAGAGGGGTCTTCACGTGCAGAAAGGCCAATAGCCTAGAGCTCACTACTCAATCAAAAATGGGAGTCACACTGACTACAGTTGGATGGTTAAATCCAATAAAAATGTATTGTACAAAATAGCATCTTCATAGGCTAGATTCAGTATCGGTGTAATGTTGATATGCTTCTACAAAACCCCAACTTCACCTTCAAATGATGTCTTCATGTATTCCTCTGCTTAATCTCGCATATACCTTCACATAATTCTTTTTCACATTCCACACTTGATCTTTCAAATAAGATCTTACATTTATACCATACCCTAAGACCAATTTTAGTGGGTTGGCTCTACAAGATAGTACAATAATTTTTTTTTACAAATAATACAATATCGATGCAATAACTGATTGAACATGTTGGATTAATGCATTTACAACAATAATAAATCATCTCCATAGCATGCCATGCTGATCTGGAAAAGATAAACCTACCGGTGTAACCCTAGATAGCCTAGACCTATTTGCCGGTAAAAGCAAATATGCAAATAAGAATATACCAATGATTATTACTTCAAAATAAAGTGTCCACATGATGTCTTCGACATTACCAAGTGTCTTCCATGTCATTTCAGGTACCAATGAACATTATATCCTGCCGGTTAACCATATACTGGTAACTGTTGCATAGTTTACTGTTTGCTGGTGAATGTTGCTGGATCTCCAAAGTAGGTGTATTTAGTAGGTGTTAACATCAATGACAAAACCATACCAAAATACCAACACATTCTAGACATCCTTTTGGTGTTTACATACAATATCTCAAAACTGAAGGTGGGTTTTTTCTCTAACATATATAACCCTTACCGGTTAACTAGGCCTAACTGCCCCTTTCTAGGCCTTAAAAATAGGGATTGGTTAAAACTCGTTCACCAGTCCGATTGCTTGAGTGTATTGATGATAGTTTGGGGTTTTTTCTTCTATATGATTTTCAAAACCTATCATACTTATCCTTTCCCCACTAGACTCACCCACTTAGGGCCTATTATCCATGATTCCTAACACTTGCCAACTCAACGTGCCAAGCTTAGGGTATGGTGGCAAATATCTGATTTGGTTTCCCCTGACTCAAAACCAAAAAGAAAACATAAGATAAATTGAAACCTAACATTCCATAAGGTTTTAGAGTGCTAATCCACCATGGAACGTTAGGTTGGAGCCATCTTGCTCTCAAAACCCTGGTTTTTAGGGCTCTTAAATCCACCTGCAACAAAATAGAGTTTATTTATAAACTACAACACTTCAAGACTCCAAATAAAAAACAAAATGAAGACAAGACACCAGAGTAATAATCCATGTTCCTATTTTGGGATGGTCAATCCATATAGGTCGTTCAAACTTGCAAAAAACAACAAAAATTCTGTAGAATACACACAAAAGGGAAACCAAAACTTGTTTATTTTCTTCAGATCTTCAAAAATTTATTATCATTAGTATTTCCAAGCCTTATACTGGCCTTGGAGTAGTTACAAATGTTCACAATTGATTGTGTCAACCAATTAATTGTTGGAGTATGAAAATGTTGCAAAGTTGCTATGAGCAAGTTTTGCAACTTTTGCAAATTGTTGCACAAGTGAGCATCTTTTCTCAAACCCAAACTTGGTCACTCTCAAATGAATCATATGACCTTGACAATCTCAAAACAACATCAACCAACCCAAAAAAAAACTTATCCTATGAAGTTCTCTACCTGGCACCCTTAAGAGCTCATATGCCAACATTGGCCAAACAAAGACTCTTAGGGCCCTTACAATCATTTGAGAACACACTCAATGGCCTCTTGACCTTATTACAGAATTAAAAACATGACTCCAACATCCTGGAAACAAACTCAACAAAAATTTCTAAGTGCCCCTGCACCATAAAAACACCTAACTTTGCAAATCTCTCAAAGGGATTTTGAATCTTGTAAGTCATTTTACTGTGTACCTCTTAAAATTCATAATACATGTTGTAAAAACCATGTAAATTTTTCAATGTATCATGAGCTACTACACTATATTCATTCTAATTTGTATACTAGGAAATGTTGTATGAGTGTGGTGCAATGCAACTCCCTAAGTCATCCAAGGACTTGATAGATTTACTTTTATGTGCTAAAGTCAATGGCTCTATTTTTATAAAAATGATTGCTTAAATGAGAAGTGTTTACAATGTGGTGGGTTGTCAAATTTTTTACCATTATTTTGTGAGGGAAACAAACATGAATTTGGAAGGAAAACTGTTTAAAAAAATAGGTACAAGACAATGAAAGACAATTTGAAGAGTGGAAGTGAAGGTTCAAGATGTGAGTTGGTAACAAGAGAAATCAATGTTGCTGATTTTTATATTAGATTTAAAAAAAATCTTTTCTACAAGTATGCAAGACATTGCCACAGGTCTCAGTGGCTGGATGAGCAATTCAAGATGTGTAAGGACTCTTTTTTAATTGGTGCTATTATATTTGTAGTCTATTTTTCTAAATAATACACATTGCAACTGCAAAATGAGGTACAATCTTAATATTACAATTCTACTCAAGTTTCTATTTTTGTGCACATCACATATAGACATGCCCATGATAATGTAAAATGGGAAAAAGTATCATTTTTACATGAGTGATGACAAGTATCAATCATCAGAGTACGTGCAATATTATTTTTATAGTTTTTTTTAGCACTGTAGTAAAAAGATACTGCACTGGGTCAACATATCACTTGTTCAGATAACTACATGAGTTAATTCATGAATGCTCATATGTTTTATTGGTTAATTAGAATGCATGCAAAGAGGGGTGTACCTCATATATGGAGGTTTATTTAAGTTGGGCATGGAAAAGGGGAGCATGATGGATCAGGTGCATGTGTGAAGAGAGCTCTGGTTAAGGAAAACCTATATATTATAGGTGTTGCTACATTCATACACATTCAGTTGTTGATTGGTATAACCATGAACTTTCATAAGGAGGGACACTCAGTCCATAAGTGTGTTGAGATTGATGAGGGCATAGTGGGAGATAGATTGGATTATCAAACAATTAGAGAATCAAAAAGATGAATTCATCTCAAAGCTAAGATGCAAGTACATGGACCATTTGGACATGAGAGTTGGCTTGATTTTGTCACAATTGTATTAAGTGTGAGTGGTATCAATGTGAGAAGTGAGTGCGTAGAAAAATGGATTCCCCAATATCTAACTCATTTATCTCAAGCAAAATCCTATTTACACGATCAAATAGAAAGTTCACTTGACTATGACCCTCTTTTAGATCTTGTACAACTAGGACATATTTATATGGTTGTTGTGTCATAAGAGAATAATGAGAGATCGATCTATTGGTTGGCACAATGTGTATGAGGAAATAATAAGCTAACCCAACCAATGATAGATGATGATGGGTTCATGCATCCTACAGGTTCAATTGTTATTGATGGAACTTGGTTGTGAATGTATATGATTAGGAAGAACGACATACCTAAATTTGAAGACTATGTGAGACACAAAACCATTCTCATGTATTCACATTTTGTTATACCAACAAATTTTAAGTTATTGAAGCATCATGCCAAACCAAGAATAAAAGAACTGTGGATAGTTAGTGTGTGAGGTGAAAAATGATGATAAAAACTATTGCAAAACCACAAATATCCAACAACAAACAATCCCTAGTCCTACAATAAAACATTCACCATACACCAATGAAGAAACCAAAGAACATGAAAATTAACAAATTGAAATAATAATACGATTCACATGCCAAGTAGGGTTTGATCTCTATTGTCTTCTATCTCCATTGATCTTGCTTGATATATTTGCTCTCGGATTTTGTATGTGCACAAGAGCTCAACAAAGAAGAGATTGTGGTTGTGAAGTCACTTGATCACAAGAAGGCTTGACAAACACATTAGTCAGGGTTGTGAAAGAATGAGAGTATCCTCTTATATAGAAGATTCTCTAGAAAATAGAGGGATAAGATTAAGAGGTGAAAAGAAATAAATGGCCAGCTAGGACTAAAGGGTAGGTAAAAGAAAATAATGAAGGGTGTAGGTAGAGGAAAATTAAGAGATAAATGACATGTGTCACAAAGAGAAAAAGCTAATGAATTAATTAAATAAATAAAATATTTATTTAATTTAGGGAAAAATAATTTAAATAAATAAAAAATATTATTTAAATGAGGAAAGGGCTAGAAGAGGCTAAATGAATTAACTAAATAAATAAAAATCTATTTAATTAATAGAAGGCTTAGGATAAAATAATTAAATAAATAAAATATTTATTTAATTAAGCTAGGACAATTTTAGGTGTCTACATTTTGCCCCTCTTTGAGACAATCCAACTTGTCATGTTGGCTCAAAGAAGATAAAATAAATTGATACAAAGTTTCCCCAAGACAAGAATGATATGCCCCCTCGAGAGATTGGATGATTTTTTTTGAAAAAGATCATAGACAATCTCTCAATAAGAAAGAAAGGCTAGACAAGACTGTTAAGATAGGGTGACAAGGCCATGCAGGAAAAAGATTGACTCAAGAAGAATCAACAAAATCATGAATGTCTTTAAAAGGCCAAAATTGACCGTTTTGTGATGAACATACGCTATCAATTGGATAAGTTGCTAGGAGGATTCACTCAAATAGGTGCCTTAGGGAAGACAAACTAAAAACAAGGCTAGGATAATCTATTGAGAGGATTCACTCAATAGGTGCCCTAGAAAGGATAGGATAAAATTGCTAAGTTGAGTATAAGATAAGTCATCTAATTAATAAAATCCAACGAGTGCTCAAGATAGGTTGCAAAGCTAATAATGGATAAGCCATAAAATTGATAGAATCCAATGAGTGCTCTAGCAAAATATGATCAAGTGCAATGTGATAAGCATATACACTAATAGGATGTAGCACCATGTGATAAGCATAAGCACTAGGATAGAGCCTAATGAGAAGCACCATGTGATAGACATATGTACCACTACATCTGCAAGAGGAGGCCGATGAAATGATCCAGGGGTTGGGCCTTTGAGTGCTCAGATTCTATTGAGGGCTTGTCAGCTCCGAGGGAGGGTCTTCATGATAGCTCTCTTGGATCGCATTTTGTATCATTTTTAGTATGATGATATAGACACCTTTGGGTGATTTTGTAGCCATATGATATTTTGACATCATTGTATCATGACACTGATATTTTTGATATATATATGAGATGACTATCCTTTGTAGCGATTATATGCATGCATTCTTATGTGGTGTGATGTTATGATGTTTTGATATGATTTGTGATGAGATGATGCAGTATATGTATGCTTTCTATATGATTCATGGGATGTATATATTGTGCATGATGCTTATATGTCAATGTGATTCTTTTGATTATGTGATGCAATCTATGTGGATGATGTGATGCCTTATATTTTTTTGTACTTTTTATGTTAATATTATATATAATGCAAATGTATATGAACTTATGCCAATGGATGCATGAATATAATGCTTATATTATGTACTAACAAGTGGTGTGTATAGGATGTGATATTATTATGATTTATATATGCATGTAATGAAATTTACTAACATGTGATGATGTAGATGAACACTACATGAGATGCATATATTTTTGGCATGTCATTATTACTCAGTCATGTAATAGCAAGCTACATGGACTTGGGAAGGGACAATGGAGGACAAAAGAAAAGAGGATGGAAGGTAGAAGATATGGAGGTGAAAAGAGCTTCTTGTGCTTTAGCATCATTGAGCTTTATTATGGAAAATAGGTTATGACCATCCAGGTATAAGTTCGACCTAGAAAGTCATTCGACCTATTTGCATGGAGATCAGACAATCACAAACAAGGAATGCCCCAGTTCACACTAGAAGTTCACAAAGTCCTCATATCCTTGGACAAGCCATAGTATTACTAAGAGACAATCCACAACCAGCAAAATAGATGAGCATACCTCATCCTCATCTTTCTAGTCAAAGACATCCTTGAGATAGAATCTCCAGTCAGAGACATCCTAGAAAAGTAAAAAGACATGTCACCATAAGATAAAATCAAAAGTAAACGAAGACTTGACACCAACAAAAACTCTATAATCCTCAAGTTATTAGTGTCTCTTGCCACATATGTTAACATGTTTGATCTGGTCACAATGTTGTTTTCCTAATAAAGGACAAATAATGCTGAAAAACCATGTCGTTGCCAGAGTCTACTAAAAGATTTCATTTGTTGAAAGCCCACTGCTAATTGTGTCTCACCTAAAACTAATTGAATTCATGATGTAGACACATAAAATTTAGCATTTCATTCCTGGGTGAATTCATTTCATAATCTATCATTATTCTATCTATTATATTTTTATCCATTAATATTATCATACATTTCATTAATATTATTATTATTATCATTATCATTTATAATATTATTTATCCATTAAAATCATTATTATAAATCATTATTTATTTATCCATTATTAATATTATTATTATCTCATATTCTATTTATCATTTAATAATACTATTATTCTATCATCTATCATCTATATATTTAATAATAATAACATTATTTATCCATTTTCACAAATATATGCATAAGCATTTACATCATTCATTTATGTTTTCTCCTCTACCCATTTACATCCACCTTATGCATGTGGGATTAAAACTTTCAAGCCTTATTATTTATCCCATATTCATCCCACAACATGGATTCATCCAGAGGAATTCTATAAAAACCTAACCCCCTCTCTCATTTGAGGCTATCTAGCAATCTAGCACTTAGTTTATCTTTGGCATTCTTTCATTTCTATTATCTTACATTTGGCTTTTTCCTGGTTTGCGCACCATTTGCATTTCATCTTCAAAATATTCATTCATCATGGCTCTTTGTGCAAGTGCTTTCTGAGAATATTCAAATTCTTAAGTACAAAGTCTTGGTGATAGGAGTACAATAGAGTTAAAAATTTCTTGTTGATTGCATGTTGGTTTAGTTTCTTTTAGCTTTGCATGTTTGTTCTTGTAGGTACTCTATTGAGAATGTTGGATTGAATTTGGATCTTAAATCCATATGATCACATACATTTATCCCCCATTCACACATGAAATTGATACTTTTATTATGGAGAAGAATGAAACTTTATTGTAGATCGACAATGCAAGTGACCTTTTATTGCGAATTGCGCGCAAAAATGAGAAATGAAAAGATGATGCTCCTCAAAACGCGTGATGCTCAGGGTTCCACTTCCATCACTAGATTTAGGATTTTTCCCTAGTTATAGATTGGACCTGATTTATTATGGAAGGAAAGGGTGAAAAGGGGTTTATTATGAATGGCGAACCAATCTTAGGTAGATCAATAAAAAGACATGATGGGAATGGGTAAATTTATTATGGGATGGTAGGTTGTGAGTGTGTGCAAAGTGAAAGGGTGAGATTGAATCTTGAAGGAGGGAGGAGCAAAGTCTCTACTCATGGTGTCGATAACCCAGTTTTCACCATGGTACTTGCCCAGGGCACCACTGAAGTGGTTTTCACCATTGGAGGAATTTATTTCTATTTAAAAAAAAAAATTTGGTCACAAGGCACTTGTTTGCTAGGTTTTCACCATAGTGACAATTTTTTTATTTTCTTGTATTTTTTCTTTTTTAATATTTTTTATTAGTATACTCTGAAAAACTATGTAAAAGTTGCAAAGGTGCATGCTATTAATAAGATCCTCTAAAGGTTCTTCATTTGGTGTCGAGAGCTAATATGCACTTTATCCATATACTGTTGTTATGATATAAGGGCCAAGCCAATTTGGTTCAAAATTGCCCTTCTTTTCTCTATCTTGTTAATTCTTAACATTCTCTCTTAGTACTAAACAGGCCACCTCAAATGTGTGAGGCTTTACCTTATGATTATAACTACAACATTCCTTGATTGAATGATGTGTATCTCCATTTGTCTTCCTTGATGAAGGAACTGAGGTATAATTACTAGTGTGTGAACTACATAGGCCCATATGAATGTCACCTAAAGAAGTTTGGGCATCCCTGACAACAAAGTCCCTCAAGTAAGTTCCATTAAAATTCCATTGATGTAATATATTGCCAGAAGGGAATTGATGTGTGGTACAAGTTGATGAGGGATGAAGGCTTATGATGGCAAAAAAAATGAAAGTAGCATGGAATGATGGAGACTCGGGATCAACAATTATACATTTTGACTTGAAATATTAAAACTTTTTCCCCTAATTATTTTGATATTAGGTGAGATCAACTCTTGTTCTTTTTCCTTTATAGGATTTTTATCCTTGACTTTTATTTTTGTAGAGTCCAATAGCTTTTGATTTTGATTTGGACTAAAGGACTTTCTTTATTTTTGAATTTAAAATTTTTCTTTTCAAAGCTTGATTTTTGATCCCCAATGCGTAAGGGATTTTATAATTCTTGTTGATCCAAGTCTAAGTGCGGAGTGGAAATGGAATGAGCAAATGAAATGGTAAGCCTATTTGAGTTCTCAAGGGAGCTGGCGATATATTCAACAAACTCTTTGTTGGAACCACTCTTAGGACTACTGATATCAAGAGCTACTTGCACTACTAGAGGAGATTTACATTCAGACTCAGTAGCCACAACACTAGGTGGTTCACACCTAGTTAATTTATATTATAAATTGTTTGTAGGTTGTTCCTGTTGACTAAATGACTTAGGAGATAGTGGGAGTTGATAAACATGAAGGATATACTCACCACATTCCATGTCTTTTACCTCTACTTGCTTTGAAGTGGAATCTTTCAAAGACTCAGGATCAACATATGTTGAAGAAGGAATATCTTGTTGATTAATTGGGACTATTGTTTTTGTTCTTGATTGCAGGTTGTTGCAATATATCAATGGGTTTGGATTTCCTTTGACTGTCACTTTGACTCTATTGTGTGGAAATTTGATACATTGGTGATATGTTGATGGTACTACTCTCATTTCATGTATCCAAGGATGTCCCAAAAGTATGTTGTAGTTGAGATATAAATCAAGGACTTGACAAACCACATCCTTGGTCACTGGACCAATGCTTAAAGGTAAGGTGAGTGTTTCTTTGGATGAGCATTCTTTCTCATCATATGCTTTAATGGTGATTTTATTTCTTGAATTCATAGTTTGTTCAAAGTATCCCAATTGTTTAACAATATTTAATGCACAAATGTTTAGACATGTTCCTCCATCTATCAAGACTCATTTGATGTGGATTTTATGGAGAAATGATTCAATATGGAGAGGTGCATTGTGTGGTTGACATGGATATGAGTCATCGACTTCTATGAATGTTAGGCAATGTGGAGTGGAAAGATATCCCACCATGGCTTGAAATTGGTCCACCTTCAGATCATTGGGAATGGAGGTTTCTCTCAATGCTTTTTCAAGGATAGCCTTATGTGATGGAGAGATATAGAGTAACTCAATGATGGATATGAGGGTAGGTGTCTTCCCTAACTGATCTACAAGGTCATACTCATTTTTAGTGGATGATGAAGTTGTGGTCTTGGGTGGAACACCTTGCAAGGTGACTTTATCTCGATGGGTCATGACATTACTTTTGAAGGTTTCGTCATTAGATGATGAAGAGCATGGTCCAATCCCTTTCAAAATAACTTTACTCCTTTGGGTAGAACTTTCAAGGGTTTTGTCCTTTATAATAATGGTAGAAACATGATTGTCCATTGAAATGTAGTTAATGGTAGAATCATAGTGATAGGACATCTTAGCATAATTAGCTTGATTAGTTTCTTTGGATTTTCCTTTATCATGTTTAGGAAATGGTTCCTTAAACATCACATGTCCCTCATTGGAAGTGTGACCATCAACTTCTATGTCACCTTTTTCAATAAGTTCATGTATAATGTTCTTCAATCTATGACAATTGCTAGTTTTATGTCCCTTTTTCTTATGGTACTCACAATACTCATCATCATTCCACCATGTAGGTTTCAATTTTGGTTCATAAGGTGGATTGTTTGATATTTCTATAAGCTTGTTTGCAACCAATTTCTTAAATGCTATCTCAATTAGCTCTCTAATGGAGTGTATTTTCTTGGAGGCTTTGATGGCCTTTGATGGCCTTTGATCATTCACTTGATTGTTTGAATTGGATGAGCTTGTACCTGGGAAAGTCATCTTTAGTTTCACCATATTTTCATCTACTACACCATCATTGATTGTGTTCTTGTTCTTGTTCCAAAAGAGGGGTTTATCTTTCCCATTTGATTCCTTTTTGTTATCCTTGAATAGCTTAATGGTGCCTTGTTCAATAAGGACTTTCTCAATGGCCAATCCATTTTCAATGACTTCCTTAAAAGTGGACAAACAAGATTTTCTTAGTTCATATCCAATATCCTTGTTGAAATTTTTAGTAAACATTTCCACCATTTGTTTTTTTGGGATGTCACAAGAGCATCAATTAGCAATACGTCTCCATCACTGTAAGAATGACTCTCCATTTTTATATTTGGTATTGCACAAAGTAGTTACTGACACATTTGTTTCAATATTGTATGTAATGAGAAGTGTTGTATGAAAGCTTCTGCTAGATCACCCCATGACTTGATTCCAGGTAGAAATTGGGAGAACCATTCCATAGCTTGTCAAACTAAACTTTGTGGGAACAAACTCATTAAGTATGTTTCTTCTCTTGCTACCCCAATGCAAGCTATGAAAAATTCTCTTATGTGTGCCTTAGGATCTCCCTTGCCTCTATACTTATCAAATTTTTGTTTCATGAAATGTGGAGGAAATGGAGGCATTGGAATACTTCTGTCAAATGGATAAGGACATATGTCTTTCATTGTGTATTCTTGCTTCAGTGTATTCATGTCCATTTTTTTTGCAAAACCTTATTTTTTGTTGCAAGTCATTCTTAGGTTGTTGCCAATTGACACTCATCTAGTAAGAGTTAATGGCATTTTGGGTTGTCATTGATGGAAACTCACTATCTTAGGGTCAATGAATTCATTGTTTGGTTAACCGATATTAATTGCACTTAACTAGTATTGGTATTAACATTTCTTTACATCGGCACTGACATCGGCATTCACTTCATACCCAACTTAGTCCTGATCCCAGTAACATCTTCTGATCCTGGTAACATGTATATGCAACCCGTTAATGGATATGGCCTAGTTAGGAAATCTTTTGGTCTCGATTATTTCTTTTATAGATTTTGTGGTAACGTGTGATGGTCGACATGGTCATTATGATTATGTTTGGATTTTATTATGTTCTGATAGCCGACATATTTATATTTCTCATTGAAGCTGACATGGTAAAGTTAGAAGGATATTTGAGAAGATATTTTCAACGATAGATCATATATGTGGTGGAATGCAAATTACTAGCTGTGAAAATTTTAGTGAATATTTTGGTCAATGATTAGAAGCATCTGTGTGCAGTTTCATGTGCACAACATAACCACTAGCAGAACAAAGCATCGACAAACCGATATATAGAGAAGAATATCAGAGCATTCACCAAAACTTATCCAACATGGTCAGATGCAATTTATAAGTTCATTTCTAGTTGTAAACATTTTGTAATATTTTGTAAGTTAGTGAGACTTCTTATTTTGTGTTTGAGCAGTGAGCTTTAGATAGTTGGCCTTTTTGCATGTGCAGACCCTCTCATGTAATATTTGTATACCTTGATCAAGTATATAGATATTGTGGGTGTCAGCTCCACCATGGTTTTTCCTTTTGCAAGGTTTCCCACGTACAAATACTAGTGTTATGGTGTTGCCTTTCTATGTGTTATTTGGTATATGCACTTTAATTTTATTTACTATTAACTAGTTGATAAGTAATAAGTAAAAAACTAACATTACCTGTAGAACACTGATTCAGCCCCCCCCTCTCAGTGTTCTTGGATTCCAACAATTGGTATCAAAGCTTGGTTCCTTCGAAGAATTTTAACCACTTGAGGAAGATATGAAATTTGAAATCAATGGAAACCGGCATGCAACAACAACTTCAACTTGCTCTTGAGGACCTTGATAATGATAAGATGGAGAATAGTAAACTGAAGAATGGATTGAAGCAAGCCAAAGAACACATCATTTCATTGCAAGGAAAGCTTTCTATTTCCAAGGCTAAGAGAAGGGAAATTTGTGATCAATTGCAAAATTAGAACAATGATGAGGAAGATGTTATGAAGGATCATTGTTAGAAACTTACTTAGGAAAACACTATCTTGAAGAATGAGATGAAAGCCCTAACTATGAGAATGTGCAAGGAGATTGAGGAAAGAAAGAAAAATGAAGAAAACCTAGCTCATGTGTTGAAGGATAGATCTGAGGAATGCAATAGATTGACTCATGAGACTTGTAAGAATTTGCCAAGATCTAGAGGCAATGGAAAGCACAAAAAAGAGATAAAAAAATGTGACAAGAATAAACTATATTCCTATCAATATGCAAAATGTGATCAACTGGATCATCAAGATTATTTTTTGTTGTTACATACAATATAGATGAGCCTGCTTATAAAGGCAAGGCTAAGAAGCAAGAGAGCACACAATTATAAAATGTGGCTCAATGAGATGTAAGGGAAGGTACGAGAAATAATAAAATATTCCACATGAGGTGGATCACCCACCAAAGGTGGAATTATCACTCCACAATAAGTGGATATGATAAAGTAATAACAAGATCACACTATAAAAGGTGGAAATTTTCCTACATACACACTCCCAATGTAGCACATCTCCCTAAGTGTCTCATATGCGTACTACATTGTGGTGCATGTACCTAAGTAAACTTAAGTTTAATTATATCCAACATGAATAAATAATTACACCAACACCCCCCCTTAAGTGCAACTTAGGGGAATGCACTTAAGTCTACAATGCAAGATGGGTCACGACTATGAGACCATATTAGGTACCCATGTACAAATGCAAATGCACACAAACCAATGCAATCTCTCACAAATGGAGAAAGAGAGAAAAAACACATGGGAAAAAATTCCCCTCCAAAAGAGAGATGAAGAAGAGAGACCATGAAGCCCCCCCTCAATGTAAAATCTCCTGCAAAGATGGTCCAATGATGTTGACCATAATACCTCCCCATTAGGAAGAAAGAGAGCCAATGCTGCACCAATAATGTCAAAGTGTGACAAAACCAATTACCAAGTCGATAACGATGAATCATTCGCTGCAACAAAATGAAGATCAAGCATGGAGACAACCTGCTTTGAACATCAACTAGATACTCGTAAATGGCAGAAATATAGGTACAATAAAAGTCTCATAGGAGACATGCACAAATGTGTACAACCTAAGTCTCAACTGGAGCCATGCACCAAGTCTCACAAGATATTCCTAATCTACGTGTACAAGAGGATTACATCAAATATGTCATCAAAGACAAGATACAAAGAGGTGTGGCACTTTATGACAAAGCATATACAACATTGCTCATGCAAGAGCATACAAATATGAAAATATAAAGATGATGCCACCAAAGAAGCCTTGTAGAATACTACAGATGAAAATGCCTCTGATTGGAATTGCCAAAAAGAAAAAAAATAGGAGCAATAGGCCCCCCCCCTTGGTTGTTGGTTGGAAGTGCTGCAAGACAGGTATGAAGTGACAAGAAAGAATAGTGTTCCCATTTTTGCTCATTCCATGATATTTTTGTTTTTAAAAACTTAATTAAAAAGTTTCATAAAAACAATTTATTAAAATGCCCCCCAAAAAAAATTATTAAAAAATAATAAAGAAAAACTTTATTAAAAAATAATAAAGAAAAAATTAAAAAACATTATTAAAAAACTTTATTAAAACAAAATTAATATTAAAAAAAGTAATAATTTTTTTTATTAAACTTCTTAGAAAACTGCTCAAGTGTCCCTATGTCGATGATGAAAGATACCCCCTCCAAAGGTGGTGAACTACTCCACACTGCTGAAAAAGGCACTCCAAGATCTAGTGTAGATTAATGTAGAACAAGTCCCAAAGACTCACATGTCTCCTCTAAGGATAAAGAGACCTCCTCCAACTGTTGTACATAAGTATCCACAATCATGTCAACCTCGAAAGAATGATCATGTAGAGAATGAACAAGAGGGTCAGAGTGTTCCCTCACAACAATCGAAGAAGGATCATCTTCATCAAAGAGAAGATTAATATCATCAATGATGTCTCCCCGATCTACAATGTACGATTCCACAAACAAACCTGCAATGTTTGTCAAGTACTCATCCCATGAAACTGAAGCTAGAAGACAAGATATATCCTATTGCACTGAATCACAAGAAGGTAAAACTATTGCACTAGCTACATCATTAGGTGCAATAAGTGATGTGATATCAATAGGAGGAGATGCAACACAAGGCTCAAGAATGGGGTCACATGTGAGAATCCCCAAGTTCAAGTACCCAAAGTTCTCCTCAAAATCTGAATCATCATATGTAGAATCATCATGTGAAGAATCATCATATGTAAAATCATCCTCATCAAAAAAATCTGAAAAGGAGTATAACCGAGATGCATGATCCACCACCCCAGTTGCAATGATAGCTCTAGTCTCCAAGTCTCTAATGATAACTGACTAAGGTGTGAACTCCACAATTCTCTTTGTTGCCCCATGTGTGATTTGATAGATGGAAAGGAGATTGTTTGTCAAATGGGGTACACACAATACATCATTGAAGGAGTTATCCCCAATGGCAATAGTTCCTTTCCCAATCACATTCATGTATGTATGATTGACCATGAAAATCTGTAGCATGATAAAAGGCTCAAATGTAGAAAACATAGACTGCAAAGATGCCATATGATGAGAAGCCCCTGAATCATGACTAGTAGTAGCACAAAGAGATTTTCCTTTTCTTATCCCAAAAGAGTGAGTCTTCCCACTTTTTGAAGCCATGAATGCTTGCCCTTTCCCTTTTGAGTGTGAGGAAGTGGAAGGTGATGAACCCTCATTTTTGTAGTTATTAAGAAAATCAATGTTGTGCTTTTTGAGGATGTGTGTGAGCTCATCAATCTTCTTAGAATGGCAACGATGCTCCTCATGACCAACATTTTTATAATAGGCACAAGTAGGTCTCTCCTTATTTGGTGAATTGTTCTTCTTGGAAGAGGATAAATCTCCTTGGTGTGGATGAATCTTCTTTCTTTCATCTTACTAACATTTCTTCAAGGTACATCTGAGTTAAAAGAATATTCTGGCATTATCATACAAAAACAAAAGTTGCATCCATATAGTTTTAAGTTGCATCCATATAGTTTTAAGTGGCATACATTTAGTTTTAAATTGCATTTCTATAGTGTTGATTACATTCATTTGAGTATCATATAAGATTGCATTAAACCATTCATTAATCTAGTGCATTCATAAAAAAAATCATTTATAAATCATATAGACATGCATCACATAACACATAGTATCATACAACATACATGGAAAACAAAGCATAATAGATCACTGCCAAAATACTGCATATCATATATATAACTCAAAAATGGTGATGTGTCAGAATACAATAAATTATAAAATAGGCCCAAAGGCTCAGATAACATGATCTCAATGTATCAACCCACATTACCTCTACCTCTAGCTAGATCCTACCTGCTAAATCCTACCCCAGGATGCTGAGGTGGACCCATAACACCACCACTACTGGTCCTCTATGTAGAAGTCCTACTACAACCAGAATGACCTCTAACCTCACTAAAGCTCAAAGCTCTCTATCCCTAAGCTACAACCTCATGGTAGATTTGTCAATAATAAAAGCCTCCTCTATACCATAATAGAGTCTGTCAGACTATCTGCATGCATCGGTACCCGGAGCAAAATGCTGATCATAAGTAGCCTAAACCATCTACGTCTATCTAACTGCATCATCTCTCTCTCTAGAGATGATCTCTCTTGGTCTCTAATATATCATAGTCTCTGTGGATTCGCTCCCGCTCAGCATCTTGTTGCTACCTAAGTCTGGCAACCTTGTTCTCTAGACTCTGAATCCGTACTCTGAGAATCTACGGATCATCATCATCTCTATCACCACCTATCCTCCTCCTCCACCCTCTACAATAGGAACATCCTCCAACTCAGTCATATCATCATCATCCCCATCCTCGTTTCTTGATGACTTTGAGGAATCGTCATCATCTCCGCTACTCATAGACTCAGTGTCTCCACCAATGTCTACATCCTCCATTACCCCTCATCTCCTCCATCACCCTCCTCCCCCACTCCGCCCTCCCCTCCTCTATCATCTCTCGTCCTCTCCCCCATGTCAATCCTCAATTATTGTCTAGGATGTTGTATCTACTACGCTATGATTGAAAAAATTGGATTAGTTAGTGGAGTAGGCCTATGTCTGGCCCACCATGTATCATACTCAGGAGTAGTCCCTGGATCTACTGTACTTGCACTCCAACCCCACTGTAATGCCTGAAGAGTATCAAACTTGACAGCCACCACATATGGCTATATGCACACACCCCAATCAAAAAACCTCAAGAGAAACTCATGCAAAGTACATTGTAACAACAAGTGTCACTTGTACCTCCCCAAACTATCTGAGTACCCATCCTAGAAGAGACATCCCAACAATCCTTTGTGTCTCAACGATCCTCCCAATAAGATATCTTTGTTGTTTGAAGAAAGGCAAGTGTTTGTTGGCATTTTTTATGTTTATGATGTGATTGTCATTGATGGACACACACTTGCATTGAGATCTCCTTTATATGTATGAGCTTAAGCTCAACCGGAATATGTTGCAACTGGTATGTTGTATTATAGTCGTTAAACTATTGGTGTTTTGCAGAATGTGTTTACCAGTCTGAAGCGGCATGTTGACCCCAAGTGGTTCATGGATCCCAAGCGGTATGAGGGATTGAAGCGGCATAACACATTTTTGCAAGTCTTCATTTTTGTTAAACCGACAACCGGTATTTTGTATGAACCGGTAATACTCTGTGATGAGTTACCAACCAACATTTTGTGATGAGTTACCATCCACTGATTGTTTGACGGTGCCAACATTTTAACGGTGCTTTTTGTGTCATGTTACCAAGTATGTCCAGGTTCATTGAACCTAGGGAATTGGATTGTAATCCTATTGGACTGACATGAAATTGGATTCCTTTATAAGGAAATCATGTCTAGGGTTTTAGGTTGTTGTTGTTGGTGAAGTTGATATTGTTACTAGGGTTTAAGGTAGTTGAGGAGTTAGAGAGAGTATGAATGTGTAGAAGACTGAAGTAATGCTAGAGTGCATTAGGAACGAGCTATCAAGGATCTAATCAAGCAATCTGTGCTATTTGCTAGATCACTCACTTGTTGATTTCTCACATCTTCGACAAGTCTGTAGCCCTTAACTGGGTAGGTCCAAAAGCCTTTTGCAAATCCTCTAGCAAGGTGGTTCACATCTATGGATCTAAAATCCTCTAGCAAGGTAGTCTTTAATCAGACTTATCTCCTAATAGAGATTGAGATTCCTAATAGGATCTATTCTGGTAAAGAATATTGTAAGACCTTTACCGGGCTGACCTTAACTAGTCTGGTTCCTATTCTGCAGATAGTTACTTGTGAGTTCCATCTCACTGTGGTTTTTCCCATTTGGGTTTCTATGTCAAAATCTCTTGTGTTATGGTGTTTGTGCTTTTGTAGGTGAATGCATTATTTTCTATTTGGTTTGCATGTGTGCTAACTGGTTTGTCTGCTAAACTATTTTACCGGTTTATTGTTAGTCTTCCAAAGTGTTTATGTGCAAATATTTTTGGCATACTAATTCACCCCCCCTCTTTGTATTCATCAATTGGTATCAGAGCCTACCTTTCTATAAGTTTAACCACTTGGAAAGAGATATGGGGGAATACACATTATGGGAACTTACTCATCGGCTCACTTAGTCTGAGCAAGCCTATGATGATCTTATGGTCAAATACAAGGCATCTCAAGAAAAAAGGAGAGAACATGCAGAAAAGATGATGGAGCTATCTGAAAATAGTTCCTCTGATGAAGAGAACATGGAAGCCCTGATTCAAGAAGTAGAAAAGTTGAATGAATCCAATTCCAACCTAAGAAAAGAATTGGAAGGACTGACTATTTGAATGTTCCAAGAGCTTGAGAACCAAAGGAAAGCTGAAGATCTAGTCAAAGACAAGGATCATGAAATCTCTAAGTTGAAGCAAGAGATCAGTGCCCTAATTGCTTAACTCCGTGTGAGCAAAGTGGAAAAGGAAGACATGCAAGGAGAACTGAACATTGTCATCTCTGAGAATGAAAACCTGATGGAAACAAATGCTGCTATTTCCAAAGAACTCTCTGAGTCAAAGGAAATACTTGCTAAGTTCAACAAGAGTACTGTCAACTAGAGAAAAAGCTTGAATCTGTCAAACCGGTTAAGAATACTGATGGACTTGGTTATTCTGGTCATGAGGAAGGTGAGACCTCTGGTAAAAATGCTGGAACATCAAAGAATCAACCGGCATCAAAGGATAAAGGTAAGCAAAAGTTTAAACGTGTTTGCTTTAACTGTCTTAAAGAAGGACATATTGCCAATTTTTTGTAGGACTAAGGCTTACAATAATTTTCCCTATTTTCTAAATGATAAGCCTAGATCCTATAAATTCAATGGTAACTATTTTGCATGTAACAAGTTTGGGCATAGAGCTTCTGAATGTAGATCTGTTATGAATAACACTGGAAGATATCCTCAGAGGACCCAAGGAGTTAGTCCTGAACCTTTTGTGAACTGGAATCACAACTGATTTAATGCCTTCAATCATCAGCCAAGAAGCAGTGACTATCAAGCGGCAACCGGATGGAGAGAAAACTATTGGATTTGTCATAGTCATGGTCACACTACTACAACATGCAGAAGGAAGATTGGAAACATGAACAATGGACCTTGGAGAGAACCTGGATTGGTCTGCTATCACTGCAACAAACTGGGTCACATTGCCAGATTCTATAGATCAAGAAAGAGTATATCAGATGATATACTGGTCATCCTAGAAGGAAAGATTGATGTTGACACTGTTCAAGCAGATATGAACAAGACCTGGAAGAAAAAACTAGTGGTGTTACAAGAGGAACCGGTTTCTGCACCTAGTGTGGAAATCAGGGAACTGACAAACTAAGCTTCAGAAAAGCTTAGGGGGAGAAAACGGCAAAATGTTTCGAACCCTCGATTTACACCGGTAAAAGACCTTAACTGGTATGTGATACCTATCATTTGGTGGAAGACCAAAAACAGTAAAAGGCAAATTAGGGTTTTAGCCCTAATGGTGGAGCATTAATTATGGTAGGTGAGGAATATGTTTAAAATGATTTTTCAAATCATTTCTCACTATCAATTTTCAAGCGAAGAAGGTTTTCAAGTGCAGAGTGAAGCAAAGTGATTTGTGCTGCGATTCTGAGAAATTTAAGGAACCTTGAAGGAGATTCAAATTCGAATTGCAAATAGTCAAGTGAAGAATGCAAAGCGGTGATTCTGCAACCGATGGAGTGTGAGGTGGAGAAGAATCTGAAAGCCCTAAATTCATGATTTTCGAAAGGTATTTTTTGAGTTTTCAGTTTCTATCATAGCTTCTGCATCCCATACTAGCTCCAGTACATCTGTAGATTCAACAAGCTTTATTCAATGCAAGTCTAGATATAATGCCCTATCATAAGTTCCAACTGGTGTGATAGTAGAAGAGGGAATCTAAGATTACATAGATTGTAAAATCAAAGACCTAGGGTCTATAGCAATTCATTCGTAGCTAGGTTTATTTTGTGGACAAGATAAAAAGATCAAACTGGAGTATAGTATTTTGGAGAAGAAAAAGCTCCACAATGCTGTTTATTTTCTGGAGGATTTCACAGATGATCACATTAGGATCATTCTAAGAAGAGTTCATGGTGACAAAATGTATCTAGAAAGAATGCATGATATAACACCACAAGCAATTTATGCCGTCACCAATTTATGCAATATAGGGGAAGTGCTAGCCCTAAGGATGGTAAGCAAAACTGAAATGTCCAAGCTCACCAGTTTAGTGAGCAAATCACAAGGTATGACCGTTAATTCTATCAAGGACGATCTGGTGAAATATGCATGTATGGTGATTGGATACTGGACGTTCTCAGCCAGCAAAATTGACTCTATATCTGCTGCAGTGGTAAATGTCGCTTATCGGATTATCAAGGAGGATGCATCATTTGACCTATGCACCGGTATGAAAAGGCATTCCTATTGAATTTTAAATTGATCAAATAGGATAATTCATTGAGATTCAAGTTTGGACAACTACTAGTTGGGTTGTTCTTTTACTTCCAAGGCTACTTTCTAGGAGTAGGTGATGTCCAGTAGTCTGCTGACCAACCGGTAACCAAGCAAATCAAGGAAAGCATTCAAGTAGTTGGAACTGGTTACCCTAAAGTTCTGAACAAGTACTTTGATGAGTTAAGACACAAAATGAGTCAGAGGGTGAGAATATCAGGTGATATTGTCAAGAAATATGAAGATGATATCTATTTCACCATTAAAGTGGATCAATGCATAATGGAGGCTATTGAGCCAAGACATGAGAAAGTGGAGCATATGGGTTATGAGGTAATGAATGATATGCTAGAAGGATATGCCTCTACCCTTATTGCCTCACCACTTGATCCAAAGGAAAAAAGAACCGACACCTACCTAGAAAGGATAACACCAGTTGAGGAACCCTCCACAAAGAAAGGAAAAGAGCCTTTAGTGAAGAAGGCAAAAGCAGTGCCTTCAGCATTGGCACCAGCTACTACAGCCAGTCCTACAGTGACCAAGCAGTCACCGACTAAAAAGAAACCTAAAGAAGCACCTGCTAAAGTGTTTGAGAGAAAGAGGAAGACAAGGAATACCTCTCCAGACTCAGAAGAAACTATGTCTGAGGAAAAACCAAAGAAGACATGTCAAGCAAAGAAAAAGACAAAGAATGAACCAGCATCATCGGCACCAGTAAATATTGACATCTCCTCCTACAAACCTTTGACACATTGTCAAAGAACTATCAAAAACATTAGGAGAAAATTTTTGAATGATTTGATTGATTGTTTTGATACTTTAATGATGATGAAAAGGAAGCGGTTGAAAAAGAAATAATTCAGTATTTATGTGTTAATGACCGGTCGCCTTTAGAAATTAGATTTGAGACACTAGATTCTTTGTATAAGTCCTTAGACAATAAATGGTGCATTGCCATAGAGCAAGAATAGGAAATGAGAGAAAAAGTTTTTGCTGAACACTTTCCTGATGTATCAAACTCAGAACTGTCTGAAGTAATGAATAAATACAAAGGCCTCTTCTTCATGAGAAGAAGAAGACTCCTTTTACTTGAAGGGAAGGGTAAAGACGTGCTCAAGAATACACACACCCTTTCTCTAGAAGCCTTGAAGATGCATAGAGTGGCTGAAGCCAACAGGAAGGCTGAGCAAGAACCAACAACAACTAAACCAGATTAAGTGTTTGATGATGAAGGAAATCTGGTTGCTGAACCGATCGACACTATTGATGTCAATACTCTGGATGGAGAAGATGTTGCTTAGGGTACACCATCGAAAGCTACAAGATAGGAGAAGTAGGTAGAATAGGAAATAAAGAAAAAGGAAACTAAGGATAAAAAGGAGGAAGCAAAGGATGAAGCGGAGAAGAAGAAGAATGAAGAAGAGAAGAAGAAGAAGGATGAAGAGGAAAAGAAGAAGAAGGATGAAGAGGAAAAGAAGAAGAAGGATGAAGAGGAGAAGAAGAAAAAGGAAGAGGACAAGAAGAAGAAGGAATTAGATGAGGAGAAATAGAAACACGAAGAAAAGAGAAAAGAAGAAGAGAAGAAAAGAAAAGAAAAGGAAGAAGAGAAAAAGAAACAAGAAGATGCAAAGAAGAAGAAAGAAGAAGAAGATAAGAAAGAGGAGAAGTAGAAGGAAACAAAGATAAGGAAGAAGGAAGAGGAAAAGAGAAGAGAAGTGGTGTTAGTGAACAAATTTGTCCTTTCTTAAAATGATCAATTTTAAACTTTGTCGCCTTCTTTTAAAGACAAGTGTTCAACTAAATAGTTGGGTAAGTGTTATATAAACCACTTCCCTCTAAATTTTCCATAGGTATAGCTACCTATTTCAGTTATTCAAGGATTAATCTAATTAATTTTATTTGAGTAGTAGCTTGTAACCTGAAAGCATGTAAGGCTGCCTACTTCATTCTTGGATGAGAGGCCAATATTTCACACGTATTTATGAGAAAAACTATCTTTCCAATCTTTTCAATACAAGAGATGGAAGTAACTGAATCAAATTTCAGAACACCATTTCCATAATTCCAATAAGAAATGAATAGATAAGAGAAACTGAATCTGTTCTCAAACACAAATCTTTTCCTAAAAACAAACACTCAAAGGAAGGAGTACCAGAAAAATAATAATTTTCTGCAATAGAAAGATCATTACTATTATTTGATTAGATAAGAATATGCAAAGATATGTGTCTACACAGATTCAAAACCCACAAATTTTCCTTCTCCCAAAAATAGTATGATCTTTGTATATATATATTCTTATGAGACAAAGGCACGATAATACATCCATAAATCCTTTTCCATTCTTGATTTAAAAGTCTGATTCCTCCTTCTACAAAACAGAAACTTTACAAGACAAAGGGAAAACAAAAACTAACTAAAATTCCTCACCAAATCTAAACCCTATTCTATCTATCTTTCTTTAATTTATAGTTTTTAGAATAGGGGAGATCTCCCTAAAAACTCAACCTCCACCAAAATAGTTATGAAACCAACAAGATGTATTTTGGGACAGATGTCTCGAAGTTTTTGTATAAACATGAGAAATTATATAAATAAAGGAAACTGGGCCTAGATCAATGCATTATGTCACTTTCCCATCACCATCATCCTCTCCACTTTCACAGGCACCGTTGGCGGTTGTGAGCTCCTAGATAATAGATTGGTTCGGAACCTTCATCTCATTAACCTTTGCCTTCACCGCTTCCTTATTCCACCGGTGCTTCACCATCTTTTCGGCATGTTTCAATAGCTGATCATTTCCAATGAAGGTCATAGACTCAATCCTAGCCACCCTTATTATATCTTCCAGAGTAAAATTTACCCTTGGCTTTGATTTTCTCCATGTTTATCCAAAAAGCCCTGATTGCATTCTGTGTGTTCAACCCACAAATTCCCAATTGCCAATCATGGTTAGGGTTAACCACCTTGTTATCATTAACTATACTGCATTGGAGATCCTGGAGCTCATAAACAGAGGTCTTAGTGTTGGAGATCATAGACTTGAAGGTAAGCACCCACCACATTATGGTTTTCTTTAGCACAAAGAGCTGACATTCATCCACTAGCAGTTTGATTGAGTGTTCCATCAGAAACCTAGTAACCCCATATTCTTCTATTTTGGTGAACAAAGGCAAGATATTCTAGCATTTGTGCTCCTCTTTCTCCCACAGCACAAGCTGATTTTGAGATTCAGCGATAAGACTCTGTATCTCGTCACATAACTTTTGGGAGTTGGTGATATACTTCTCCCCGTCTTTGACTATTCCCTCAATCCATTTCTCCATGGCTTCTGCAATACTCTTGGCCTGTTGAATTTGGCTCATTAACTTTATATTTTCTGGTGAAGTTGGGTCAAAATTCTCTGTAGCATGAGATATTGGGAGTGCTCCAAAGCAACCAATGATGTCAATGAACTGGGCAAGAATATTTATGTATCGCTTTAGTTCTCTCTTTTCCTACGCATCCTTCTCTGATCTGGTGAGCATTTTCTTTGCCGATACCTGGAAGAAATGATTGTCTGAGTCCCTACTCATATTTCCTAGCTCCACCTTCGTGATCTCAAAATCGTCAGGGCTACCTTCCTTGTTTTCATCCTTGGGTTTGTATGAGGCAATTTCAGTGACCCATTTTCTAGTTCTTTCATCATTGTCCAGGTGGGCGATGGTTTTGAACCTTTTCAACTTGGGGCCTTTCTTTGTGTACTTAACGACCATTTCTTGAATTGGAATATTTACGGGAAGAAAATTCTGCTTTCTATTCACCGAAGTGGTCAACCACTTAGGAGTTGCACTGGAATTGGTTGTTCCTTCGATCACTTTGGAAGGCGATGTCATAGCCATAGTCACTGTATGAGAATCCAGGGCATTAGCAACATCGCTATTCAGGTCTTCAACTTCAAATATTTGGGCATCAAGAATCGTATCTTTCAACCCTGTATCCTTTGCATGATTCATATTTCTTTGAGCAACACTTCCGGATTGGGTATGTCAAGGAGCATAGAAATCCAAAGTTGAATTAGACCTATGTCTAAGCTGGGGCAGCTTTTTATCTTTACCTGCATGAACAGGCATAGAAGCATTGTTATAAAGACGCTTTGTGAACATAGAGGGACCTCATTACTTCTCACAGAATTAGACTTAACACCTAATTTCATTGCTTTCTTCCTGGCAACCTACGTCGCAGTCCTCTCTAAAATCCCTTTGGTCCTTAACTATATATCATCTTTCTCCTCCTCATCCTAGTTAATTGGAGGCATTTTAGTTTCTACACGGGCTAAGTATCCTAGTTCGAATAGCTCTAGATAGTCCTCTTCGAGCCCCTTAATATCTAGCTTTACTTGTAATGAAATGACTTGTTCTAACACCATCCTCATATTTCCCTTTTTAAAAACCTCGAGCTCATCGCTACAATCTTCCCAAAAGTCTTCTAATTGTGGCATTGGGAGGTATGGCATTAGACCAAGACTTCAGGAAAAACCCTTATTATCAAAACCTTTCCTTTCAGGATACAGGGAAAAATTGAAATTCCTGAGATCTGCTCCAATACTCAAAGCATCGGACATTGAACTGCAGGACAACATGCCCAATTGGAAGGGAAAATGACCCTCCCATTTATCTCTGGGTTGTGCCTTTTTTATTACAGAGGTCAACTTCCTACATATCTCCACCAGAACAAAGCAAACTGAACAAAAATGAGGGAGCTTGTAAGGCTCCTCTTCAAAGCTGCCTATCGTTATGTAACAGAAGCATGGAAACTGGATATAGAAACTACTAGACCTCTTTATCAATGTCTGCGCATCCCCAAAGATTCTTTAGCTTTCATATTCTTCATTTCATGGCACAAGTCGCCCAGAAAGGCATTGTGCACCCTTTTGAAATCCTGCAAGGCCTTATCCTTTTGCAGCATGGGATAGAACTCATATACGAGAACATCCTCCTCAGTGAGTTGTTTTGGTATTCCAACTAACTCCTTAAAACATGCCAAACAATACAAGAGATACAAACACATAAAGAAGTTCTTTTTGAACCATTTAGCCATACTCAGTTGTTCCCTCATTGAATCAACAATCAATTCAACCCAATCAAGATACTGCTTCCCTTCTAAAACTAGCTACACGTAGCAATAAATCCAGTCGTCGAAGCTGTAAGCTTCAGCAGACCCTCTGGCCCGGTGCAACAAAAGCATAACATCATTAATGTGAGGCAACATGTGATTCTTATTAGGATTCTTGGGTAATCTGGAACCACCTCTTTGAGGAACCTTCAACCAGAATTTTGCTACGTTGTTATGGTGTCCAGTTTTGTCCGCGTTGAACTCGGTGATTGACTGAGTAAGGGAAAAGTTGGAGAACTGGTAATCAGGTATCTTGAAGATAGAGGAAATTACTTCACGATTTATGGCAAGAAGGGTTTCACCATTGTCTCTCCTAATGGTCTTAGAGACTGGGTTGTATCTAGCGATACATTCCTGAATCAATTCTGGGTAGGAAATGGCTAGGGGAAAAGCTACCGCTTCTATGAGACCGCTACTCAAAATCTCCACACCAAAAGATTTGTCAATTCCCTGGAACACCCTCTCTTTTAAAACCTCAAGATGTTCCCCTTTAAGGTCGGTATTGCTAACTATGGGTTCAGTACATGCAAGGCTAAAAACATTCCCGAACAAATGCAGTGTGGACTTCATAATTCAAAGCAATAAGCCTTAATTGGTTGTAGCAAACCTTTCTGTGAGAAAGAAAATGTAAGTAAAAACTATTGGAGAGAACAAGAAAAGGACTCACCTTCACAGTTGAACAACCAGATGATGACTAGCAGCAAACAAGACTCCTATCTAGGAAAAACAAAACCGCAGCAACGAGGAACAAGATGTAGAGCACTAATAATCCTTCATACCTTATAGTGAGGGAAATGATACTAACCATTAAATGCAATAATTCCAATTGTCAATCTAAGTGTGTTAAGTTTGTGGATTGGACATCGCACGCATGCATTGAATGCATGGTGGTGTTTTTGAAGTAACCACCAGTTCCTAAAATGATTACTTACTTTGAAAAGCCAAGGATTGACGTCACTTAAGACAAGGTTCACCTTCCTCATATTTGGCAATGAATGCATCATCAAATAATTTAACCTACGGGACCCACCAACTTTGTACACATATGAACATCTTGAACAAACTTGATTAGAGTTCAAGTAGTTCAAGGTGTATGCCGTGCTCAGGGAAAATCTTTGCCGAGAATATTAATTATGCCAAGCTACTGACTATTTGTGCTATATTGAACATGTTGAATATGTTTGAACCTCTTGAACTTGGTTCAATGAGTTCAACGCCCGGAGAGAGATGATGTAACACATTACCAAACAAGAAACCTTTAAAGAGCTGTTGCAAGACACTTAAAGAAAATGTTAGTATGAAAACTTCCCTGAACACCTAGGAACCTGTGGAACCTAAATGAACCTCTTGAACTTGGTTCAAGATGGTTCAATGTGTTCACAGAGTTCAACCAATTACTAAAACTTGACATTTTTGATTGAGAGATGATTTACAAGCGTACTAAGGGCTTGAACCGAGGTGTTACAAGAAAGACAAAGACTTTGAATTGAATTTTTATAGGATGACTCACTCTTGTCATTAGGAATAAATGATGCAGTAACATCGGCTCTGACTGGGGATTGTATTTTGCAAAGGAAAATGCAAAGAACTCCTAATCTCTGGTTTCACATGCCCCCCCCCAAAAAAAAATAGGGGAAAGGAAAAGGAGACCCACAACTAAACAAACACCTAAGATACTATATACAGAAACTCTTGACCACAGGACTTACAATTTGTAGAGTTTGAGATCTTGCCTATTGTAGGTATAGGGCATAACCATTCCATCAGAGTAGTTGAGTCTAAAAGCATTTTGTCCCACCACTTCGTAGATCTTGAAAGGGCCTTTCCATAATGAATCAAACTTGCCGTGAGCACCCTTTGGCTCTTTCCTTTTATCCCATCAAAGCACTTCATCTCCTTTTAGGAAACCTCTTGGCCAAGCTCTTATGTCAAAAATCCTCTTCACTCTACTCTGATGCTCCATGATTCTTTCCACCAGCATCTCCCTCTCTTCTTCCAACTTCATCAGGTACACAACTCTTTTCTCCAAAGCATTTTGAAAGAAAGAATCTTCCACTACTGTCTGCAGCTTGGCTGCTGATAATTCCAAAGGTAAAGAAAGTTTTGCGCCGACCCCATACACAAGCTCAAAAGGTGCCATTCCAATGGCCCTCTTAGGCATGGTTCTATTTGCCCACAAAGCTTCATATACCTTCTTATGCCAATTTCGAGCATTTTCATCAACCAACTTTTTCATGATAGCTATCAGGTTCTTGTTGCTCGATTCTGCTAGTCCATTACCCTGTGGAAAGTAGTCAGAAGAATGTGAGAGAGTAATTTGATGCTCATAGAAAAACATAGTTAACTCCTCAGAAGAGAAATATGATGTGTTATCTGCAACAATCTTTTGGGGAACCCCAAAATGAACTAGGATGTAATCTTTGAGAAAGTTACACACAACCTCTGAGTTTGCCTTTTTAGTGGGAATGGCTTCCACCGACTTGGTAAAGTAGTCAGTTGCTGTCAAAATGTACTTATGACTAGCACTGGAATGAGGGTTTATCGACCCTATGAAATCAATGCCCCACTGTTTGAAAGGTTCATCTACTATCACAGGCCTTAAAGACAGAGCCACTAAATGTGGCTTCCCAAAAAGAGTTGGCATTTCCCACACTCTTTAACATAAATATATGCATCCCTAAACATGCTTGGCCAATAAAAACAATTCCTCAAAATTTTGAAAGCAGTGACGGATGATGAGAAGTGCCCCCCACAGGATTCACCATGGTAAATCTCCAGAAGTTTTTGCTGTTGAGGTTTATCTACACACCTTAAGTATGTTCTATCCAAACCTTTCTTGTACAAAACATCCCACCAAATTACATACTTAGCGGCCTTTAACTTAAGATTCCTTTGTTCTTTTGCTAACAAATGACTTGGGCAGCTGGCATAAGTCAAATAATAGGCCACATCAGAGAACCAAGTATCCTGCAATCCAACAAAAAGAGTTAATGGTAATTTTGCTTCTGTTTCCATCTCATTTTCTGCTATTAACCTACATAAGCCTTGTCCTTTGACTATCTTTGTAGGGTGAATTTCTAGATCATATTCCTGGATTTTTGTTACCCAAGTTGCTCTTTTATTAAGTCTGACCTCTTGCTGAGTTAAAATGCTTTTCACTGCAGAGTCTAGAACAAAAACCAAGGAGTGAGAATGCAGAATGTAATATCAGAATTGTTTCATAGCCTTGACTATAGCAAAGGCATGTTTCTCCAAGAGTGAATACTTAAGCTCATGCTTCTTGAGTGGAACACTCATGAACACTATAGGTGCTTCGGCCCTAGATTCATCAATTTGTAATAGTATTCCAAACATCACATGATCTGAGGCGTAGCAATATATAATGAAATTCTTTTTGAAATCTGGGTTAATGAGAGTTGGTGCATTAGCAACTGAAACCTTGATTCTTTCAAAAGCTTCTTTGGCCTCTTTAGTCCATTTGAAAGGATGTTGTTCGCTCAATAAGCTAATGATGTGTTTTGTAGCTTTTGCAAACTTCGGAATGAATCTCCTTAAGAAATTCACTTGACCAAAGAAAGACCTTACTCTAGTCTAGTTTGAAGGTAAACTGAGACATTGAATTGCATTAACTCTCTCAGGATCAATATTGACTCCTTCCTTTGAGACAATATGTCCTAGCAATTTGCCCTCTGTGACACAGAAAATTGATTTATTTGGGTTCAGGGAGATTCCATGCTCTCGACAACACTGCAGAACTGACCTCAGATCCTTGAGATGGTTCTTCCTCTCTTTAGAAAATACCGTCAGGTCATCCAGGTAAACAACAATAATTCTATCTCGAAAATCCTTAAAAGAGGAATCCATAGCTCTTTGAAGGGTGGCTCTGACATTTATTAAATCGAAAGGCATACGGTTATATGCGAATGTTCCCCACGGAGTGATGAATGTTGTCTTGTGTTGTTCATGCTCTACAACACTAATTTGATTGTAACTAGAAAAACCATCTAACATCAACATCATCTCTGACCTAGATATCATCTGCAAAATATGATCCATATTGGGTAAAGCATAGTTGTGCTTAAGATTTGCCTGATTCAAATTACGAAAATCCACACAAATACAAATCTCCCCATTCTTCTTCCTTATGGGCACAATGTTGGCTACCTAGGTAGAGTGATGAATTGGATATATGATTCTAGCCTTAAGCATTTTATCAACCTCTTTAAAAATTGCATCCACCATTATGGGGTTGAAATTTCTCAATTTTTGTCTGAAGGGAGAGACACCTAGCTTCAACGAAATCTGATGCTGAAAATGCCCATCTCTAAACTCCTTTAGATCATCATAGGACCAAGTGAATACATCAATGTATTGTTTCAGTGGTGTGCCAAGTATTCGTTTTTCCTCCAGAGAACAACACTTGCCAATTATTACTTCTTTTGGGTTGGACTCATCGCCCAAATTTATTTTCTCGCAACTTACTTTCCTGTCATCCTTGGGGACTTTTTTGCCTATGAACGCATCATCTCTGGTAAAAAACCTCTCTAGAGTCACTAGCCCTTTTAGAATTTTGTTGCCTTTGAGCTGAATAAAACTATTTGTGGGATCAACATCCAGGTCTAGACTAAACTCCTTGCATTTATTTTCAGAACCTTAAAAATATGATTGGGAGAATGATTGAACACATTCCCAAAAATCTTTGATCTGAGAATCTGCATCAAATACTTGCCAATGATTTACATTATTAGGGACACTAGGCCTATAAATCATTTCAATCCTATATTAAATATCCTTAAAGTTTGGATGTGGTAACAAAAGTGAAGCTGAAACGGCCAACGAATCTACCCTACTATTTTGATCCCTCGGTATGGCTTCAATCAAGAAAGCATCAAACAATTCTAACTCATTCCAAACCCTATTTCTATAATGTCTCAATTTGTCATTCTTAACTATATAGACATTTCTCACTTGTCTAACAATCAACTCTGCATCACCTTTAACTTTGAGCAATTTGATACCTTTACATCTAGCCTCATTTAATCCTAATAATAATGCCTCATACTCTACAGTATTATAAGTATTCTTAAAATCCAACTTGAAAGAAAAAGGAAAATTATTACCATTGGGTGACAGCAAAACTACCCCTGCTCCAGAGCCAGAGTTGGCGCAACTTCCATCGAATTCCATCTGCCACAACCCACCAAGTTTGTCAACTGCTTCTTTAGGTTCCCTTTCGCCAGGTGCAAGGATGAGATAGTTTCCAAACTTGCATTCTTGAAACAAAATCTGGGCTTTAGGGTTATCCGAAGGAAAAATAGTGTACTTATTTTTCGGCTTAGGTTCAAACTTGATTTTCTATTTTCCAAGAGGAATAATAGCTTCAAACCAGTCCATCTTGATTTCACCTCCAAGGTCTTTACAAAAAGTTCTACTCAAGAGCATCCCGTAACTTGTGGGAATGTCAGCAACCAGGATAGTCAATTTTACTCTTTTATCAAGGCATGCTTCTAGCACTGCCTGGACGCCATTTACCTGTCCAATAAGAGGAACCTTTTTCCCATCCATCAAAAAGCATCTCCCAAATGTTCTCGTGAGAGTTAAACCTAAAGACCTAGCAACAGGTGAAGGCATTATGTTGTCTGATTTCTCTGAATCTATTATGAAATTGCTAAGCTTTTGACCATTCAAGAGAAGGGATATGTAGAAGGGTTTAGGTTTTAAAACCTCAACCTCAAGCCCATTTTTAGCATCATGAAAAGCACAAGGATCAGCTAAGTTAGCTAATGGGCACAGAACAGACAAAGATTTTTCAGCAGCAATCAAATCACTATTCTCCACACATCCGTGTACTAAGGACTCTGAAGAAGAGTCTCCTTTAACATATTTGACCAGCTTATCTAGTTCTTTTGGGTTTAGTTTCAAATACTCAGTAGTGGAATGTTGAACAGTAGAAGCTTTACAAAATTCAATGATGTCAAAGGAGGAGGAAGAAGAAAAGCTATTGTTATCTTCATGATTCCTTTGCAAAATCCTAACCTCAGGAATCTTTGAATGAGAGGAAAAGCTATTATTTGGGAGATCTTTACCTTTGAAATTACCTCCAGAAGGGTTCACAAAAGGAGAAGACTGGGAAGTTTGTTGATTCCTTGTTAGTATCTCACATGCAGGACCTTCAAGGGTTGCCAAAATATTACTACCTCTTTCCGAATCCAAATCATATTCGAGGTAGAATGATCCAGAGTCGCCAGGTACCTCTTGAATTTTCTCTGCTTTAGTGAACCAACCTAATTCATCCTTTGTATTTTGTATTTGAACATGTCTTATCATATCAGGACAAGAACCCCCATCGTGATTTGTGGTAAGATGGAATGAACACATGACACCCTTGTCAGGAGGTGCCTCTATTTGCAATCTTTGTGGAGCAGCAGGAAATTGCAACAATTGTCCATAGTTATATTGATTTGGAGTTTTTCTACTTATATCCTGAGAAGGCTACGGATAGGAATTTCCAGGCTTTGGTATCTGCCTCTTCAAAGCAATCATATCATTGACATGCCATTGAACAACTAGGTCAGTGGAAGAGGTAGATGCCTGAGATTGACCTTGAGGAGTTTGTACATCTTTTCTCCATTTTCTGGCTCTTATTAGATCATCTTCAAGTTGTATAGCTTCATTTTGTGCAGTTTCAAGATTAGCCGGCCTATTTCTTCTAAGGTGAAAACCTACATCAAGAGGCATGGAATTTATGAAGAAACATTGTTGATTATTAGTGGTTGGCCTTTTGGCCTGAGGAATTTTATGGATAATCTTATTCTACCTGGCTACATAGTCCCTCATTGGCTTGTGAATTTCTTTTTTCATTTGTGTGAGCTGAGCCAATAACGAATGTTCATCATCAGCACTTTTGAACCTTTTCTCAAAAGTGGTTTTCATTGTTTGTCAGTCAGTTATGGATCCTGCTTGCAGATGACTAAACCAATCTGCTGCCCCCTCAGTAAGAGTTTGAGCAAAAAGCCTAACAGCCACATCTTCATATTGGACTACCAGAATCCTAGTGGCTACATTAAAAGAATTCAAGTGCTCTTCAATTGAGACTTTTTCATCTCCATTATATTTAGTAGGACATCCCTCACTGCTTTTGGAAGCAGATTATGAGCTCCAAGAGCAAGAGGTCTAACAGCGGCACCCCATGGTTGGGCCATAATGAACATAGGATAAATGGTTACTAGAGGAGGAGCTTGAACTCTAGTAAGCATTAGTGCTTGCCAAGGGTTTGAAGAAGAGGGTATAGGAGTAATTCTGACAGGAGAGGAAGGCCTACTTTTAGTGTTTCTTTTGGGAGTAAAGTTTGTGGCAAATGACAACCCTGGCAATTCTTCAAAATAATTATCAATTATTCCCTCCCTCCTCTGTGATCTGGTATAAGGATGAGAATCTAGTGTTGTTACCCCTAGGGTTCTCAGGTCTTCAACAACTCCTTTAAACCCAACAATATTCCTGTACCTTGGGAATCTGTTTTAGGCAAGGCAAGCCTATGATTATTGTTTATTATTTTTGAATACAACTCTTTCAAACTCAAAGCATGCTGGTCTATTGAATGTTTTACTTGTTTTGTCAATTTTTTTTCTTCCCCAACAGAGTCGCCAAAAATTTGTTAGTGAACAGATTTGTCCTTTCTTAAAATGATCAATTTTAAACCCTATCGCCTTCTTTTAAAGACAAGTGTTCAACTAAACAGTTGGGTAAGTGTTATATAAACCACTTCCCTCTGAATTTTCCATAGGTATAGCTCCCTATTTCAATTATTCAAGGAATAATCTAATTAATTTTATTTGAGTAGTAGCTTTTAACCTGAAAGCATGTAAGGCTGCCTACTTCATTCTTGGATGAGAGACCAATATTCCACACATATCTCTAAGAAAAACTATCTTTCCAATCTTTTCAATACAAGAGGTGGAAGTAACTGAATCAAAGTTCAGAACACCATTTCCACAATTCCAATAAGAAACAAACAGATAAGAGAAATAGAATTTGTTCTCAAACACAAATCTTTTCCTAAAAACAAACACTCAGAGGAAGGAGTACCAGAAAAATAATAATTTTCTGCAATAGAAAGGTCATTACTATTATTTGATTAGGTAAGCATATGCAAATATATGTGTCTACACAGATTCAAAAGCCACAAATTTTCCTTCTCCCAAAAATAGTATGATCTTTTTATATATATATTCTTATGCGACAAAGACATGATAATAAATCCATAAATAATTTTCCATTCCAGATTTAAAAGTCTGATTCCTCCTTATACAAAACAAAAAATTTACAAGACAGAGGGAAAACAAAAACTAACTAAAATTCCTCACCAAAACTAACCCCTATTCTATCTATCTTTCTTTAATTTATAGTTTTTAGAACAAGGGAGGTCTCCCTGAAAACTCGACCTCCCCCAAAATAGTTATGAAACCAACAAGATGTATTTTGGGATAGATGTCCTGAAGTTTTTGCATAAACATGAGAAATTACATAAATAAAGGAAACCAAGCCTGGACCAATTCATTATGTCACTTTCCCATCACCATCATCCTCTCCGCTTTCATGGACATCATGGGCAGTTGTGAGCTCCTGGATAATAGATTGGTTTGAAATCTTCATCATAGTGAGCTTTGCCTTCATTGATTCCTTATTCCACGGGTGCTTCACCATCTTTTCGGCATGTTTCAATAACTGATCATTTCCAATGAAGGTCATAGACTCAATCCTAGCCACCCTTGTTATATCTTCTGGAGTGAAATTACCCTTGGCTTTAATTTTCTCCATGTTTATCCAAAAAGCCCTAATTGCATCCTGCGTGTTCAACCCACAAATTCCCAATTGCTAATCATAGTCAGGGTTAACCACCTTGTTATCATTAACTATACTGCACTGGAGATCCTGGAGCTCATAAATAAAGGTCTTAGCATCGGAGATCACAGACTTGAAGGTAAGCACCCACCACATTATGGCTTTCTTTAGCATAAAGAGATGACATTCATCCACTACCAGTTTGATTGAGTGTTCCATCAGAAACCTGGTAACCCCATATTCTTCTATTTTGGTGAACAAAGGCAAGATATTCTGCCATTTGTGTTCCTTTTTCTACCACGACACAAGCTGATTTTGAACTTCAATGATAAGACTCTATATCTTGTCACATAACTTCTGGGAGTCGGTGATATGCTTCTCCCTATCCTTGACTATTCCCTCAATCCATTTCTCCATGGCTTCTGCAATACTCTTGGCCCGTTGAACTTGGCTCATTAACTTTTTATTTTTTGGTGAAGTTGGGTCGAAGTTCTCTGTAGCATGAGATATAGGGAGTGCCCCAAAGCAACCAATGTTGTCAATGAACTGGGCAAGAATATTTATGTGTCACTTTAGTTCTCTCTTTTCCCACCAATCCTTCTTCAATTTGGTGAGCATTTTCTTTGCCGATACCTAGAAGAATGATTATTTGAGTCCCTACTCATATTTCTCAGCTCCACCTTCGTGATCTTAAAATCATCGGGGCTAGCTTCCTTGTTTTTGTCCTTGGGTTTATATGAGGTGATTTCAGCGACCCATTTTCCAGTTCCTTCATCATTGTCCAGGTAGGCAGTGGTTTTGAACCTTTTTGGCTTGGGGCCCTTCTCTATGTACTTAATCACCATTTCCTAAATTGGAATAGTCACAGGAAGAAAATTTTGCTTTCTGTTCACCGATGTGGTCAACCACTTAGGAGTTGCACTGGAACTAGTTGTTCCTTTGATCACTTTAGAAGGTGGTGTCATAGCCATAGTCACCATATGAGAATCCAAGGCATTAGCAACATCGCTATCCAGGTCTTCAACTTCAAATATTTGGGCATCAAGAATCATATCTTTTAGCCCTGTATCCTTTGCTTGATCCATCTTTCTTTGAGCAACACTTCGGGACCGGGTATGTCAAGGAGTACAGAAATCCAAAGCTGAATTAGACCTATGTCTAAGTTGGGGTGGCTTTTTATCTTTACTTGCATGAACAGGCATAGAAGCATTGTTAGAAAGACACTTTGGTGAACATAGAGGGACCTCATTACTTCTCATGAAATTAGACTTACTGCCTAATTTGTCTTCTTTCTTCCTGGAAACCTATGTCGCAGTCCTCTCTAAAACCCCTTTGGTCCTTAACTATATATCATCTTTCTCCTCCTCACCCCAGTTGATTGGAGGTATTTCAATTTTTGCATAAGCTAAGTATCCTAGTTCGAATAGCTCTAGATAGTCCTCTTTGAGACCCTTAATGTCTAGCTTTACTTGTAATGAAATGACTTGTTCTAACACCATCCTCATATTTCCCCTTTTAAAAACCTTGAGCTCATCACTATAGTATTCCCAGAAGTATTCTAATTGTGGCATTGGGAGTTATGGCATTAGACCAAGACTTCAAGAAAAACCCTTATTATCAAAACCTTTCCTTTCAGGATACAGGGAAAGATTGAAATTCCTAAGATCTGCTCCAATACTCAAAGCATCGGACATCGAACTACAGGACAACACGCCCAATTGGATGGGAAAATGACCCTCCCATTTATCCCTAGGTTGTGCCTTTTTGATTACAGAGGTCAGTTGCCTACATATCTCCGCTAGAACAAAGCAATCTGAACAAAAATGAGGGAGCTTGAAAGGCTCCTCTTCAAAGCTGCCCATCTTTATGTAACAAAAGCGTGGAAACTAGATATAGAAACTGCCAAACCTCTTTATCAATGTCTGTGCATCCTCAGAGATTATTTTGGCTTTCATATTCTTCAATTCATGGCACAAGTCACCCATAAAGGCATTGTGCACCCTTCTGAAATCTTGCAAGGCCTTATCCTTTTGCAGCATGGGATAGAACTCATATACGGGAACATCCTCCTCAGTGAGCTATTTTGGTATTCCAACTAACTCCTTAACACATGCCAAACAATAAAAGAGATATGAAGACATAAAGAAGTTTTGTTTGAACTGTTTAGCCATACTCAGTTGTTCCCTCATTGAATCGGCAATCAATTCAGCCCAATCAAGATACTGCTTCCCTTCTAAAACTAGCTGCACATTGCAATAAATCCAATCGTCAAAGCTATAAGCTTCAACAGATCCTCTGTCTCGGTGCAACAAAAGCATAACATCATGAATGTGAGGCAACATGTGATTCTTATTAGGATTCTTGGGTAATCTGGAACCACCTCTTTGAGGAACCTTCAACTAGAATTTTTCTACATTGTTACGGTGTCTGGTTTTGTCCACGTTGAACTCAGTGATTGACTAAGCAAGGGAAAAGTTGGAGAACTAGTAATCAGGTATCTTGAAAATGGAGGAAATTACTTCACAATTTATGGCAAGAAGGGTTTCACCATTGTCTCTCCTAATGGTCTTAGAGACTAGGTCGTATCTAGCGATACATTCCCGAATCAATTCTGGGCAGGGAATGGCTAGGGGAAAAGCTGCCGCTTCTATGAGACTGCTACTCAAAATCTCCACACCAAAAGATTTGTTAATTCCTTGGAACACCCTCTCTTTTAAAACCTCAAGATTTTCCCCTTTAAGGTTGGTATCGCTAACTATGGGTTCAGTACATGCAAGGCTAAAAACATTCCCGAACAAATGCAGTGTGGACTTCATAATTCAAAGAAATAAGCCTTAATTGGTTGCAGCAAGCCTTTCTATGAGAAAGAAAATGCAAGTAAAAACTACTAGAGAGAACAAGAAAAGGACTCACCTTCATAGTTGAACAACCAGACGATGACTAGCAGCAAACAAGACTCCTATCCAAGAAAAATAAAACCGCAGCAATGAGGAACAAGATGCAGAGCACTAATAATCCTTCATACCTTATAGTGAGGGAAATGATACGAACCATTAAATGCAATAATTCTAATTGTCAGTCTGAGTGTGTTAAGTTTGTGGATTGGACATCGCACGCATGCATTGAATGCATGGCAGTTTTTTTTAAGTAACCGCCAATTCTCGAAATGATTACTTACTTCGAAAAGCCAAGGATTGACATCACTTAAGACATGGTTCACCTTCCTCATATTTGGCAATGAATTCACCATCAAATCATTTAACCCATGAGACCCACCAACTTCATACACATATGAACATCCTAAACAAACTTCATTAGAGTTCAAGTAGTTCAAGGTGTACACTGCGCTCGGGGAAAATCTTTGCCGAGAATATTAATTATGCCAAGCTACTGATCATTTGTGCTATGTTGAACATGTTGAACACGTTTGAACCTCTTGAACTTGGTTCAATGAGTTCAACACCTGGAGAGAGATGATATAACACATTACCGAACAAGAAACCTTTAAAGAGTCACTACAAGACACTTAAAGAAAATGTTAGTATGAAACCTCCCTGAACACATAGGAACCTGTGGAACCTAAATGAACCTGTTGAACCCGTTTCAAGATGGTTCAACGTGTTCATAGAGTTCAACCAATTACTAAAATTCAACATTTTTGATTGAAAGGTGATTTACAAACATACTAAGGGCTTGAACCGAGGTGTTACAAGAAAGACAAGGAATTGAATGAAATTTTTATAGGATGACTCGCTCTTGTCATGAGGAATAAATGACACAGTAACAAGTGGCAAAGAAGAAAATAGAGGAGGACAAGGCAGGAGAAGTGGCAAAGAGCATGCAGATGGAGACACCTAAGGCAACCGATAGTCAAGCCAAACTGGCTGACCTTACCAGTCCCATTGACCTCCAGTCTGCAAGTGAAATGGAGCTACTATAGAGCATCAAGGTTGCTCAAGAATGCCTTGAGGTGTTAAGGAGGAAGAAGGAGGAAGATGTGATCCAAGCTATAGTGGACACTCTTACCAGTTTGTTACCTGGTACAAACCTCCCCAGTATCGACTCATCATTGGCACAACTAAAGCTCCTATGCATAGTAGTAGATGATCAAGTGCAGAGCTTAGAAGAGGTAGCAGAGGCAAATGCTAAGAAAGAGCATCAAAAGGCTCTAAATATTTCTCTGGTGAAGAAGTTAAATGAGCTCTGAACTGAACTCCAAAAAGCACAAAAGGATATAAGGGATGCTCTCGATGAAGGGAATCTTCTACTTAGCAAGATTTTCCAACCCCATCTATTCTATGACGATGTGATTGCACAGAAGGAAAAACTTCAATCTGACTTGCAGTCCTACATAAGCACATTCAAGCCACCTTATGACTCCTTTACAGCCTATGGACAAACTGTTCACTGATTTCATATTCAGACAACAAAAATGGAGCATGAGATTAGCACCTGGTCATAAGATTTGCAGGAGCTACAACTGGTTCTACTCCCACTTCTGCAAATTCTTTAGAAGTGCTATCTAAATCTGGATGCCTTAACAGTGACATAGGAGATGAGCACAATTAACGCCATGGAAGAACAAGTCTCTCAGATGCAGACATAGAAAGAAGTAGCCACCTCCCTACTTGAGTCCTAGTCTTTATCTATGAAACAATTCTTGCAGGACTTTAAATCTGTTTTTGATAAGTTTTATTCCTTATTGTCATAAACTTTTATTATTTTAATACCAAATGAAAACAGGGGTTGTTTAGCTATACTTTGTCATTGTTGGCAAAGGGGGAGAAGTATTCTAAGGGGGAGAAGTATCTGGTATTTAAAATTTTGATGTATGCTCTGATATCTCTATGTGCAAAATAGTTATACATTGTATTGTTAAAGGGATAGTGTATATGCTTAGGGGGAGCAATTTTTGGTAATGGCATGATTTTGTTGTAAAATACTTAGATGTCAAAAATTTATTTTCCTAAGTGTTACCATCAATGCAAAAGGGGAATATTGTTGGCATTTTTGATGTTTATGATGTGATTGTCATTGATGGACACACACTTACATTGAGATCTCCTTTATATGTATGAGCTTAAGCTCAATCGGAATATGTTGCAACCGGTATGTTGTATTATAGTCATTAGACTATTGGTGTTTTGCAGAATGTGTTTACCAATCTAAAGCGGCATGTCGACCCCAAGTGGTTTGTGGATCCCAAGCGGTACGAGGGATTAAAGCAGCATAACACATTTTTGCCGGTCTTCATTTTTGTCAAATGAGCAACCAGTATTTTGTATGAAACAGTAATACACTGTGATGAGTTACCAACTAGAATTTTGTGATGAGTTACCATCCACCGATTGTTTGACAGTGCTGACACTTTAATGGTGCTTTTTGTGTCGTGTTACTAAGTATGTCCAGGTTCATTGAACCTAGGGAATTGGATTGTAATCCTATTGGACCGACATGAAATCAGATTCCTTTATAAGGTCATCATGTCTAGGGTTTTAGGTTGTTGTTGTTGGTGAAGTTGATATTGTTGCTAGGGTTTAATGTGGTTGAGGAGTAAGAGAGAGAATGAATGTGTAGAAGACTGAAGTAATGCTAGAATGCATTAGGAATGAGCTATCAAGGATCTAATCAAGCAATCTATGCTATTTCCTAGATCACTCACTTGTTGATTACTCACATCTTCGACAAGTCTATAGCCCTTAACCGGGTAGGCCCAAAAGCCTTTTGTAAATCCTCTAACAAGGTGGTTCACATCTATGGATCTAAAATCCTCTAGCAAGGTAGTCTTTAATCGGACTTATCTCCTAACAAAGATTGAGATTCCTAATAGGATCTGTTCTGGTAAAGAACATTGTAAGACCTTAATCGGTTTGACCTTAATCAGTCTGGTTCCTATTTTATAGATAGTTACTTGTGAGTTCCATCTCACCGTGGTTTTTCCCATTTGGGTTTCCATGTCAAAATCTCTTGTGTTATGGTGTTTGTGCTTTTGTGGGTGAATGCATTATTTGCTATTTGGTTTGCATGTGTGCTAACTGGTTTGTCTGCTAAACTATTTTACTAATTTACTGTTAGTCTTGCAAAGTGTTTAAGTGCAAAGATTTTTGGCATACTAATTCACCCCCCCTCTTAGTATTCATCAGTGTTGAGCATCATCTGCCCAACTAGGGCAATCTAAATATGGTCTCCAAATAAAATGCTGCAAGATATCAAGCTGATGTCTCTAATACAAGGTGTTACCCGAACCCCTGTGTCTAATACCAAGTGTATATTTGTATGCATATGGATCCTCAAGCTGCAAGTCAACATGAATAACTGGCCTCGAGATAGAAATGTGCTCCCAAGCCCAAGTCTGGAGAAATGTCACACAACAGCTGATTGATCGGTATCCCAAGTATACAATGATGTGAATCTGATAATAAACCATGGCTAATAGACATGGACCCCAAGCATATACTCGACAATGAACAATCATATCAAGGATCACTCTGCCCCACCCAATTGGAAAGCCATGGCCCCATCTGTTAGGAATCAACAAACCACCTACGATACTACACAATACTATAGTAAGATCATCATAGTCCAAGCAAGCCCAAGGAATATCATAATGACCATTGATCTGTAAATCCTGCTCCTCACACTCAAAAAGGGCACATAGTCCAGTCACGCCATTGTCGTGATCATATACAACTTTCATGTGATGGATGTGAATATGCAGTATATGCCAAACATCCTCTAAAGTAATGGACACCTCACTAGTAGGAAGATGGAAGGAACATGTCTCAAAGTGCCATTGCTCCACTAATGTCGTAATCAAGGCCCTATTGGCTGTAATCTCTGGAAAATGTAAAACAGGATATAATCCTAGATGTCAGATATGTGCAACCTCCTCATCAAGTAACTCAGATCGAAGATCAAGTCCACTAGGTCTACTCTATCGATAATATAACACTCCAATATTCTCCTGCATGGTGAAAACATTGAAAATGTCAGATCTCGGATGTCGCGATAAAAATTCGATCAAACACATGACAAAAATATTCAATTAACAATGAATGTCTAATGATTAACACTTATGTGTAGCATTTAACACTATTGCGGTACAATTAAAGATTATGCATAACAATTAACAAGGAATGCATAAAAGTTAACACTAATGCGTATAGAGGAATGCATGACACTAAGCACCTATGCGTGACACTTAGAATCTTGCGGTACACTTAAGGCATTTGTGTAACACTTATGACTAATGCGTGACAGTCGACATGCATATGTGTGATGACTCAAAATTAAATCTCTAGAATTTTTTTGAAAAAAATACAACAACAGGCAAAAAATTTGGAAACATACCATGCCGCTAGTCCCCGGAGGTCTTTGATAAGAACGTACTCAGTCCGACAAGTGCACTCGTACCCTATAGCCAGCCATGATGATCAAATACTCGCAGGACAACAAAAGACTCCCAAGGATCTCCAAGCACTCAATAGAATGCAAATGAGCAAATGAAAGGCCAAACTCACTATTTATAGCTCAAAATTAGGGTTTTTTCCATTTCAACACCCATGGTCCCCGTCAACTTCAACGAACTTGTAGGCTACTCAAATGATCTTGAAATTGCACAAAACTTCACACGATTGCTCACTATAATGATAGCGAAAATATGGTCTCAATTTCTGAATTTTTCAACCACTTTTTCTGAGGGGGCATATTTACACTATATAGTGTCACCAGGGCATCCTGGGGCAGGAAATTTTTTGTTTTCTTTGAAACAATGTCATATTGACTTTGTCTCAAAGAGGGGCAAATGTAGACACCTAAAAATGTCTCATTAATCATGTACTAATTATTCATCTAAATTAGTTAAATAATTCTTTAATTATTTAATTAAGTTAATTAATCTTATTCTTCTAATTGCATATTTACTCATCATCTTACTAATTATTCTATTTTTAATTCTATCATTGTTTAATCATTTAAACCATTTTTTAATATTAATTAAATATTTATTATTTAATTCATTGTGATTTTTAATCCTCAATTTAAATAATCTTTATTATTTAAATAAATTCATTTTCAATTTCTATCTCTATTCAATTAATCATTAACCTTTTTCTAAATATTAATTAAATATTTATAATCTAATTAATTATGATTTTAATCCTTTAATTTAAATAATCTTTATTATTTAATTAAATTCAATTTCTAAATAATTAAATAGTTTCTTTAAATTATTTAATTAGCTAATTAATCCTTCAATTTCCAATTCTAAATCCCCAAATTCCAATTTTATTTAATTTCTATTAATTCCATTAATTCTCCAAATTCTAATTCTTCTAATTCTTCTAATTTCAAGTACATGTGCATGATTTCAAAAATCAAAGTCAAGTTCTAAATATATTCAAATAACAAATTGAATTTAAAATAAATTCAATATTTGAATTAAATCTCATGCAAAGATTAAATTGAAAATCAAAGTCAAAATGCAAGCACATGCTAAATTAATTAATTCAATCAATTAATTAATTAAAACATTATCTTTTCAATTCCTATTTCTATCTTTAGTTAGCTTTTTTCTAAATAAAGCTCCCAAGAAGCTTTCAATCAATTAACCATTTTAGTTTATTTAATTCTCTCCAATCTTTCTTTTTCTATCTTCTAGTTAGCTTTTTCTAATAAATATTTCTTTGTCATCAATTAATTATCCTCCAATCATTCTTTTTCATCTTTCAATCAACTTTTTTCTCAGTCAGTTAACTCATTTATCTATTCAATCAATTGAGTTCCACCTCCAAATCAGCAGTTCAACTATGCTCACCTGAGTTCCACCTCTTGATCAATTTTGTTCCACCTTTCAATAATCTATAAATTGAGCATTCAATCTCCATCCTCAACAATCACAAACTTTGAATCTTTGTGTCACTTGTAGGTTGCCAGCGTGATATCTGAGAGCCACCATACCAAAAAGAAGAGAAGAACAATGGAAGCCATGATGCACAATAGGGAGTTTTACATTGTTTAGAATTATTCTATATGCATCTATTTTCATTGAGTTTGTTTTTAAATTTTTTAATTGAATAGGGATTTGTGATTTCTCTTGTTTTAAATTTGATTACATGATGAATTTTACATACGACATTTACTCCATGCATCAATTTTCCAAGTAGAATAATTATGAGGAGTTAAGAGAGGAAACTTAGGAGAACCCATAGCATCAAAAAGGAAGAACACAAGAGCACAAAATCACAACAGACACCCCCCCAAATTCACTCAATCAAAGTATCTTCCCCCCCAAAAAAAAGAAAAATGATGATTTTGACACTTTATATGTAGTGCGTGTACAATAGGCCACTTGCAAATAATGGCAAGGTGGACTTCTAATTTTTTTTACAATTTTACCAATAGGCTTAGAACTACAATGCAAAAGACCAACAAGATAGATCTATGTAATACAAGTGCCAAATTGGTCAAAAATGACCATATGATGAAAGTACAATTTCTACTCAAAATCATTGCAAACTAATAGTAGTCTATGAAAGTAGATGAAAAATTATGCACCTTAAAAAAAATGATATCTGAAAAGGAGTTCGTATGAGCCCAAACGGAGTTCCAAAAGTTGCAGAAACATCGATTGGACATGTACAGTCACCAAAAACTGAGATTTATGAAATATTTGTCCATTAAAATCAAAAAATAATGCCACCATGAGAAAGTACATGAAAAATTAGCCCTTTTCAAAAAACATTGCACCAAAAAAGGAGCAAAAATGAGCAAGATGTGGCCATTTGAAGTCGGACTGCAAAATAAAAAATGCAAATGAGAGAGGCCTGCCAAATTTTCAAAAAAATGATGATGTCAACAATCTGTGAGGTTAAATTTGATGGTCATATGGTTGTTGCCAAAACCTCACCTCCCTGCCTGCATGGCATGTGTACAATATGGATGGATGACATGGCCCAATCAGATAGTGCCAAGTGTCGTACAAAAATCTGACATGGCAGTGTACAGAGCTGATGATGTGGCAGATGATGTGGATCTGGCATGTAGTGCTAACTCGATGCCCGGTTGGTAGTATGACATCAGAACTGTATGTTGACTGTGTAAATTTCATACACAGAATAGGCGCTAATTGGGCACTGATGTGGTGTTCCACGTGGTTGGATAACAATGAGATGACTGGGCTCGCGGTCAATGAAATCACACTGCATGGTGCTACTCATGGCCGAGATGGGTCCACATGGGAAAATTATGAAGGTCCATGTTGCACTATGGTGGTCCACTGGGTGGTGGGGAACCAATGTCATCGGCGGGAGGATGGCCACAGGCGGTGGTTGAAACATAGTCACCAATGTCACCGATAGGAGGATGGCAGGAGGACCATGTGTGGTGAGGAGACCTGCAATAGTAGATGGTCGGGAGATGCAGTGTCGATGGGAATATAGCTGCCAGGAGATGTTGCCGACTGGACGGGAGATGACGCCAGGCAAGAGCTAGAAGCCGTGGGTAGTGTGGTCGGGGAGGTACAGGCTGTCAGGGCCCTGCAAATAGGGGGAAGGTTAGTGAGTGCAATGGTCATCAGTGAAAGAAGACCGGTAGGTGCAGCGGTCATCAGTGAAAGAAGACTAGCAAGTGCAGCGATAGCCAATGAAAGCTGTCGGCTACGGAAGAGGGTGTTGCGGCGGTGGTACGGTGTCAGGTGATGGGACCTCCACCCTGCAAAAGCTATAGTATGGATTGCTACAACATTGGGGGGTGAATAAGCCCCCAAATTTTATTTTATTTTTGAAAAAAATCGTACCATACAACCTAATAGGCTGAATTTTTCCTCCAGGGCCTAGTCAAAATTCATGGAACGGATCTAGTCTAGGAGGTCTCCAAAAGATGTTGCTCCTCAGATCTACCTCTTGACACTACAATAAAATCACTCCAAGACAAATAAATGATGCTCTGATGGCTCTGATACCATGTGAGAATTTTCCAAGATCTAGAGGCAATGTAAAAAACAAACAAGAGAGAATAAAATGTGACAAGAATAAACTATATTCCTAACAATGATGCAAAATGTGATCAACTGGATCATCAAGATTATTGTTGTTGTTACATACAATGTAGATGAGCCTTCTTATAAAGGCAAGGCTAAGAGACAAGAGAGAACACAATGATGACATGTGGCTCAATGGGATGCAAGGGTAAGTAGGGGTAGGTAGAAGAAATAATAAAATATTCCACATGAGGTGGATCACCCACCGAAGGTGGAATTATCACTCCACAATAAGTGGATATGATAAAGTAATAACAAGATCACACCATAAAAGGTGGAATTTTTCCTACATACACACTCCCAATGTAGCACATCTCCCTAAGTGTCTCATATGCAAACTACAATGTGGTGCATGTACCTAAGTAAACTTAAGTAAAGTGTAATTATATCCAACATGAATAAATAATTACACCAACAAGAATGATATGTTGAAACTTGAATTGGTCCAGTCCTAGAATGATGAACAAGAACTTGAGAAACAAATTATAATCATGAGAGATGACCTGGTTACTGGAAATGAGTACAAGGACAAATTTCAAGTCAGGTCTACTAAACATGATGAACTACTAAAAAATCAAAGAGATGCTAATGACAAACGAGGTCTTGGTTATGAAGAAGGAGAAAGCTCCAGTAATGCACAACAAGATCAATCATCTGGACAGAAGCAAAAACATGACAATCGAAACCAAAAATCATCAATAAGACAACCTAATGCTCATAAATTCAATGGTACATGCTTTGTTTGCAATAAATATGGTCATATGGCTAGTTAGTGTTGAAATTGGAATAATCATAACATTGCATCATTCATCGGTCTTGGAAATGTAAGATGTCATGCATGTAGTAGATTTGAACACATAGCTAACCAATGCAGCTGAAAAGGAAATCAAGGGGTTAACAAGGCAATTTAGAAAAACAATATTGTTTGTTATGCATGCAAAAAGGCTGGGTGTATTGCCAAATATTGCAGAAGTAAGAACCCACTGACAACTAATGAAAATGTAG